>NW_026967516.1:0-600000 GCF_028390025.1 Pseudophryne corroboree | reverse complement strand
TAAGGGAACAAGGTGCCGTTTCGTGGGGTAAATAGCAGCTGAGGAATCACACAAGTCCAGTGTGGGGTGTAACTGGCCACGACCAGTTTTATTGAACAGAAAACAAAACAAACATCAAAAGAAAATACCTTTCCTGTCCGGCACTAACTAAACAGAAGACGTTCCTAACTATCACTAAACAAAAACACAGAGTTCTCCAGTAAACAACGTATAGCTCACTTGTATAAGAAAGCTCCTCTCACAGAGATTCTGCAGTCTCTCCCCAGGCAATCTCCCCCACACTAATGAGGCTAGCAGCCCTAAAAGGCTCTTGCACAGCTGAAAGCCTTGATTAGCCCTCTGTGAGGCAAAAGACCCGAACTGGGCCTTATGTCTGGAACTTGCCCTCTCTCTTTCAGGGCCCTTATCCAGCTTTTCCAATACACTGAAAAGGTTCTGACAAAACATTTTCCTAGAAGTTTTCTAATACATGTAAGACAAGAACCTGGGACAAACATACCTGCCCTCAAACACTATTCCAGTGTTGAAAAAAGGGGGGTGTAATCCTTACTGGCGCTTCTAGTTGATCGACTGCTGCCTTCTCAGTCCCACGGTGGACTTATCCCAAGTAGTCCAAAAAATAGAACAGAGACAGTGGTGGTGGTGTGGACTAGATGGCTCTATCGCTCAAGCAGTGGTGGTAAAGGTGAGAGTGTTAAATAAATACTTAACTTAGCCGTTTCCAAATGAAAAGTCAAGGATGTTCTGTGTCCAATATTTGTTAAAAAACTCACCGTATTCAAAGATAAGGGAAATAAAACAGAGGTAGGCAATGTGTAATATCATCGTATACAAGAAAAAATGAGTACATTTTTCTATATGCGAGCCGGTAGGCTTCCCTAATATGGACGTTCATAAAGGTATCTTTCATGAAGTGTTGTATTCTCTATCAGTTAGAAGAGGATACCCAAAATTTTACAGTGGAAAGCGTACCTAACACTCACGTGTGAAGTGGTTGGTGTCCTCATGTAAAGGTTTCTTTCAAAGACCTCAATCCAGAAGTGGTAAAAATAAAAATAAATTTATTCAAAAATACATGATGAAAAAACAATCACTAATCCAAGCGTCAGAGTCCGGCTCTGATGGAAGTAAGAACCGTCTTGGAACAATAAGTGGCCAACTTTGGGGCTCCAAAATAAATAAATAAATATGACAAGGTCCTACCTTCCTTCAGAGTCCGAGGACAAATCCGCTGTAGTAGTGTCCCCTCTAACCCGACGCGTTTCGAGTCAGGAGACTCTTTTTCAAGGCATGAGGGTCTAAACAAACAGGTTGCCCTATTTATAGCAAAATGTGGTCACATCACTTCCGGTCACATGACTGGGACTGCATGCTAAAATTTAAAAGAAATAATAAAAATTCTCCTTACAGTTTAAATTGCAAGTGGTCAAATAAAGAGCCCCATTAATGATATAACACAATGTTGATTTAAAAAGGCGATTAGAAATAGAGATCAACTATCACTAAGAATTCTGGGATATGTAGTCAATTCATTAATCTAAAAGGCGTCCGTAACCGGAAGTAGATAGGCTTCCTGGGTAATGTAGTCATTTGCAGTTAAAACAAACACAAAATTGAAGTTAAAAACTTATCCATGCAGTCACCCCTATTTGAAAGGATTACCTTTCACTGGGGATAACTCAGTATACAGTGTCACAACTTATTATTAGAATCGTAAAGCCGTCCGCGACCGGAAGCCGCTCGGCCTGCTGGGTAATGTAGTTTTTTTGCGCGTACAGGAAGTCGCGCTTTCAATAACCGGAGCGGAAGTCCATATAAGGCGTCTCTTTACTCCCGGAAATGTCAGCCGCTGCGGAAGTGACGTGATAGTTCTGGGTAATGTAGTTCCCAGGTGGATGTGTTCAATGCGGTTAAAATGAAAGTGTGAGAGCCGCTCCATTGCTGGGGATTGTAGTTCTTAATCACAGTCACAGTCACAGCAGAAAAAAGTTGATATGCAGTCTCAAACAGAATCATTTTCCTTAAGAAAGATACTTGTAGCTTAATCACTGCAGAAATTAAAAGATTAAATTCTGGTTCTTAAAATAGCAATGTTCAATAAATAAAGAACAATTAAACATAGAAGAAATAGATGTGACCCAAATGATGCTAATCTTTAAAGGGCCGGTGTATATAAAAATATACTGTGCTTTAAAAGTGAAAATGAACATGCTGTGCTTTGCAAATAAGGCATGCTGTTATTTTTATTTAAAAGTGAACCTCTAACAGACAGATATAGAAGACAGAAAAATTAACCATGTTGTGCTCAACAGATAGAGGTCATCTGTCAGGAATCGGCGCCCTGCTACGTCTCACCTACCAGCGCGCTGGTGTGCGGGCCTCCGGAGGTCATGGCCCCAGTTGCGGCTGCATGTGTGTATGGACCGCAAGCGTCATTTTCCGCCTGCTGAGTACCTCTGAGTCTGGTCCTATGTACATTCTGCTGTGTGCCGGCGTCCTGCCTGTGAGGTCGTTGCCATGACTCCTGCACTCAGCTGATCCGGGTGTGCAATCCAGCACTGTGTCTCCACCCAGAGTTCAGTGACCAATCACTGCAGAGCCATGGGTATAACTCCCAGTCCGTGGCTCACTCACATTGCCTCAGACAACGAGTCACATTCAGTGTGCCTTGTTCTCCGGACTCCTGTGTTCCTGTTTCCAGCGATTCCCCGTGGTTACCTCTTGTCATCTCATCTCACTACAGCTCTCCTGTTTTCTTCAGACTTCATCCACAGCCGGTTACCAGCTCATCAAGCCGTAAGAGACTCTCTTCAGGTGTTGCATTCATTATTACCTGTGCACTGCTAATTGCATACCATCTGTGCATCTCTGCAAGTATACCATCTCATTGCATAGAGACTGTCTCCTGCTTGGGCCTAGTGTGGCCATAAAGACTTTTTTATACAGAGACTGTGTGTTTTTCAAGTTTTACCGGAGTTCTGTTTATTTCATTCACATTCAGCATCAAGTCACTTTATATTTCTGTTGCAAGAGACTTTTCAGTTGTTTTGGATTCAATTACCAAACACAGTTACTTTATTGCCTGGATTCAGTTTGTCATTCACTGCTATGCCATTTACTCTGTGATTCATGTATAATAAACGTCAGCGCTTATGCGCCGGACTTTCATATTGCCTCCCCGCTTTGTACATTGCACCAACACTGACCCACTAGCACCCCCGCCGGGGACAGACAAACCCAGAGACCTGACAGTTTGTCTGAGGCCCATGGACCCGGACGGCGGTCAGAATGTGGGGTCAGGGACACTCCAAGGCTTAGTGTCACGACTAGATGGTCAAGAGGCTGCGCAGCAGCAGATTATACAATTTCTGCAAGAAATGTCTTCTCGCTTAGATACTCTGCAACAGTCATTTCCAACCTCAGTCTCTTCAGTGTCCTCATCAGTTTCTGCTCCTGTTCCTAGTTCCACAGTTTCTAATTATCCAGTTGCTCCTGTTCCAATGTCTCGCATCCATCTACCTACTCCAAGTAAATTTGATGGTAATGCTAAGATGTGTCGTGGATTTTTAATCAATGCGAGGTTCATTTTGAATTGCAACCACAGAACTTTCCAACACCTAGAACAAAGGTTGCTTATATTGTTTCTCTTTTAGCCGGCTCTGCCCTGAACTGGGTCTCTCCGCTGTGGGAGCGAGCAGATGCTTTGTTGAATAACTATACCGAGTTTGTTGCCGCATTCCGACGCATCTTTGACGAACCTGGGCGTACGACCTCTGCTTCTTCAGACCTCCTTCAGATCCGCCAGGGAACACGTACTGTGGGTCAGTACGTTATCCAGTTCCAGACATTGGCATCAGAGGTGAAGTGGAACAACCAGGCATTGGTTGCTGCCTTCTGGCATGGTCTCTCTGACCGCATAAAGGATGAGTTGACTACCCGAGACTTACCAGAGCAACTGGAAGCCCTGATTTCCCTATGCGTCAAGTTGGATCTACGTTTACGCGAGCGAGCCTGTGAACGCTCTCGAGGTGATCTTCGCAAGCACCGAGCTATGCCTCCTGTACAGTCTCTACCTATTATTGCTGATGAACCCATGCAGGTAAACAAGTTTCGTTTAACACCTGAGGAGCGGTCCAGAAGATTAAAGGAAAGACTGTGTCTCTATTGTGCTGCTGCTGGTCATCTGATTGCTTCCTGTCCTGCTCGGTCGGGAAAACGCCAGGTCCTAACTTGTAGAGGAGGAGTCAAGTTAGGGACCTTGAATAAAGCTCCTTCTTTTCAAGACCTTACATTACCTGTCACTTTGGAAATGCCAGATGGACTCCAGTCTCTGTCCGCCTTAGTGGATTGTGGTGCTGCTGGGAATTTTATCACACAAGCTGCAGTGGATAGACTTCATCTCCCAGTGTCTAAACTGTGTCGTCCAGTATATCTCACTGCCGTGGACGGAAGCCGTATTCCTGAAGGTTCCATCATTCAGCAAACCAAGCCAGTGGTTCTGGGAGTAGGTTTCCTGCATTCCGAGCTTATTGAGTTCCTGGTTATACCTAAAGCTGGCTATGAGATCGTACTGGGTATGCCTTGGCTTCAATTGCACAATCCACAATTTGACTGGGCTACGTTACAGTTAACAGCATGGAGTTCCTCTTGTCATCAGTCATGTCTGGCTCAAGTATTTCCAATCAAGTCTTCAAGTATAAAGTCTCAGTCTGGCCTTCCGGAGGCCTATCAGGAATTCACTGACGTCTTCAGTGAGAAAGCAGCTGATGTCTTGCCTCCCCATCGAGAGTGGGATTGTCCCATTGATTTGGTTCCAGGGAGCAAGCCGCCTAGAGGGCGTACATACCCTCTTTCAGTTCCAGAGACCCAAGCAATGAGTGTATACATTAAAGAAAATTTACAGAAAGGATTCATCCGTCCATCCTCTTCCCCAGCTGGTGCTGGATTCTTCTTCGTCAAGAAGAAAGATGGAGGACTTCGTCCCTGTATCGATTATCGGGGTTTAAATGACATCACGATTAAAAATAGCTACCCGTTACCTCTCATCACGGAGTTGTTCGACAGAGTTAGAGGTGCGTCCATCTTCACGAAACTGGATCTTCGCGGGGCTTATAATCTTATCAGGATTCGAAGTGGTGATGAGTGGAAAACCGCCTTCAATACTCGTGACGGCCACTATGAATATCTAGTGATGCCCTTCGGCTTGAGTAACGCCCCGGCCGTGTTTCAAAACTTTGTCAACGAAATATTCAGAGATCTCCTGTATAAATGTGTGGTAGTTTACCTCGATGACATCTTGATATTCTCTCGTGATTTAGTTTCTCATCGCCAACAAGTAAAAGAGGTTCTTCGACGTCTTCGACAGAATCATCTGTATGGCAAGCTGTCCAAATGCATATTTGAAGCTTCTTCAATACCTTTCTTGGGATACATTATTTCCGGAACAGATCTTCAAATGGACCCAGCTAAACTGGAAGCTATAGAGAGCTGGGCTCTTCCAACAACACTCAAGTCAGTTCAACGTTTCATTGGCTTTGCTAATTACTACAGAAAGTTTATTAAAGGCTTCTCTACGTTAATAGCTCCAATCACCTGCCTTACCCGGAAAGGGGGAAATCCTTCCCAATGGTCTGACGCTGCACTGTCTGCTTTTCATAAAATAAAACAAGCTTTTATTTCAGCTCCTGTGTTACAACAGCCGGATGTCAATAAGGCCTTCATCCTGGAAGTAGATGCCTCAACGGTTGGCGTGGGCGCAGTCCTGTCCCAGGTGGGCGCTGATGGTAAGACTCACCCCTGTGGGTTTTTCTCTCGTAGGTTCTCACCCGCTGAAATTAACTATACCATCGGTGACCAGGAGCTGTTGGCAATCAAATTGGCCCTTGAAGAATGGAGGTATTTGCTGGAGGGTACGAGATTTCCTATTACCATCTACACGGATCACAAGAACCTTCTTTACCTGAAAGCTGCGCAATGCCTGAATCCTCGGCAAGCAAGGTGGGCCCTATTCTTTTCCCGTTTTGACTTTAAGTTAATGTTTAGGCCTGGCTCACAAAACGTTAAAGCAGATGCTTTGTCTCGCTCTATGAGCTCAAATGAGGAATCTTCCGAACAGGCTGCTCGACCAGTATTAAATCCTGTGGTTTTTGCAGCTACAGGGGTGTCGCAAGTTCCACCTCCAGGCAAGATGTTTGTCTCTCCAGAGCTTCGTTCAAATCTCCTATCCTGGGCTCATACGTCCAAATTTAATGGTCACCCTGGGGTTCTCAAGACTTTCAAGTTCCTGTCCCAAATGTATTGGTGGCCTCATATAAAAATAGATATCCAAGAATTTATAGCTTCATGTCCCAAATGTGCTCAGCATAAAGTTTCTCGTCAAGCTCCCGCAGGCCAATTGTTACCCAATTCCATTCCCAAGCGCCCTTGGTCTCACCTATCGATGGATTTTATTTCAGATCTCCCTCCATCTAAAGGGTATGACACCATCTGGGTAGTAGTCGATAGATTTTCAAAAATGGCGCACTTCATTCCACTCATGGGGTTACCCTCTGCTCCAAAATTGGCACAGTTGTTTTGTCACGAAATATTTAGGTTACATGGTCTTCCAACAGAAATTATATCTGACCGAGGTGTTCAATTTGTGGCCAAGTTCTGGAGGGCTCTGTGTTCTGCGCTACAAGTAAAACTAAAATTCTCTACAGCCTATCACCCTCAAACAAATGGGCAGACAGAGAGGGTAAATCAAGAGCTTGAGACCTATTTGAGACTGTATATCTCCTCTTCACAGGATGACTGGGTAGAATTATTCCCCTGGGCAGAGTTTGCTCATAATTTTCGTTATCATACTTCTACAGATACAACTCCTTTTTTCGCAGTTTATGGACAGCATCCTAGAGTACCTGATTTCCAAGAGTTACCCGTCATAGACGTACCTGCGGCTGCTTCTGCTCTTCAGCGGTTCGCTCAAATTTGGAAGAAGATTCATGTATCTCTTAAAAAAGTTTATCAACGATATAAAATGTTTGCTGATCGAAAGAGACGAGCAGTTCCTAGTTTAAAACCGGGCGACAAAGTCTGGTTATCTACCCGAAATCTCCGTCTCAGAGTTCCATCAATGAAATTTGCTCCTCGGTTTATTGGGCCATTCCCGGTGGAAAGTGTTATTAACCCAGTGGCTTATAAGTTAAAACTGCCTGCTTTTTTGAAAGTTCCCAACTCATTCCATATTTCTCTCCTCAGACCACTAATTCTCAATAGTTTCCAGAGAACGCTTCCAGCAGCTCCAAAAGTACAAACTCATCGGGGCGTGGAATACGAGGTGGAAAAGATCTTAGACTCTCGACATCGTTATGGTCATTTGCAATACCTGATTGACTGGTCTGGATATGGTCCTGAAGAGAGAAGTTGGGTTAACGCCACGGATGTCCATGCTCCACGGTTGGTCCAAGCCTTCCACAGACTCTTCCCTGCCAAGCCTCGTGGGTGTTCGGTGCCCACCCATAAAGGAGGGGGTACTGTCAGGAATCGGCGCCCTGCTACGTCTCACCTACCAGCGCGCTGGTGTGCGGGCCTCCGGAGGTCATGGCCCCAGTTGCGGCTGCATGTGTGTATGGACCGCAAGCGTCATCTTCCGCCTTGCTGAGTACCTCTGAGTCTGGTCCTATGTACATTCTGCTGTGTGCCGGCGTCCTGCCTGTGAGGTCGTTGCCATGACTCCTGCACTCAGCTGATCCGGGTGTGCAATCCAGCACTGTGTCTCCACCCAGAGTTCAGTGACCAATCACTGCAGAGCCACGGGTATAACTCCCAGTCCGTGGCTCACTCACATTGCCTCAGACAACGAGTCACATTCAGTGTGCCTTGTTCTCCGGACTCCTGTGTTTCTGTTTCCAGCGATTCCCCGTGGTTACCTCTTGTCATCTCATCTCACTACAGCTCTCCTGTTTTCTTCAGACTTCATCCACAGCCGGTTACCAGCTCATCAAGCCATAAGAGACTCTCTTCAGGTGTTGCATTCATTATTACCTGTGCACTGCTAATTGCATACCATCTGTGCATCTCTGCAAGTATACCATCTCATTGCATAGAGACTGTCTCCTGCTTGGGCCTAGTGTGGCCATAAAGACTTTTTTATACAGAGACTGTGTGTTTTTCAAGTTTTACCGGAGTCCTGTTTATTTCATTCACATTCAGCATCAAGTCACTTTATATTTCTGTTGCAAGAGACTTTTCAGTTGTTTTGGATTCAATTACCAATCACAGTTACTTTATTGCCTGGATTCAGTTTGTCATTCACTGCTATGCCATTTACTCTGTGATTCCTGTATAATAAACGTCAGCGCTTATGCGCCGGACTTTCATATTGCCTCCCCGCTTTGTACATTGCACCAACACTGACCCACTAGCACCCCCGCCGGGGACAGACAAACCCAGAGACCTGACATCATCTTTATATACAGCATGCCCTATCGAAAAATAACAATCTTGTATTAAACGGGATAATGATTGGTTGAGAAGATGAAAAATCGATGCATCGGTATTTATTCACAGTAGGTGTGATATTTTCTTTAAAGGAACCACTTCAGTTCAAAGTCATGGTTCAACCCGCCTGGGGTTAGGGTATTCAGTAAGAAAATAGTTCTCATCTCTGACATCGCTAGGTTTTTCTCTGTGTTCTTGTCCTTCCATGTGGCTTTGATGTGTTTGATCCCGATTCATTTTTACCAGTTGGTTTTTTAGATTTCTGGATTTCCTGTAAATTAAATTGTTTTTTTTTTGGAATAATGTCCGTGAGAATGGGATCTTTTGTTAAAAGATACAAATTTTTGTTGATAATTTTTTCTATTTGTTTGTGTTGCCCATCATATTGGGAAATGAATGCCCACTGGAGTTTATCCATTTTATTTTCTTCTTTCTTCTTTTCTGGTTTGGTTACTAGTAAAGATGTGCGATCAATCGTTTCTATCTCACTGATAACTTGATCGAGTTCTTCTTCTTTATATCCTTTTTTAAGGAAGTTCTCTTTCATTTGTGTTGACTGTTGTTTGAAGACCTGTTGGTCACTGCAATTCCTACGCACTCTTAAAAATTGGCTTTTAGGTACCCCTTTTAGCCATAGGGAATGATGTTGGCTATCAGACGGAATGTACGTATTGACATCTGTTGGTTTTTGGTAGGTCATAGTGTTCAAAACATTATTTTTCTGATAGATGGTCAAATCCAAGAAATTGATTTGTTCATTGCTGGTTACCAAAGTGAATTTTAGATTAAAGTCATTTTCATTCATTGATTCAAAAAATGTTTCCAGATCTTCTAGTGGAGACCTCCAAAAAAGGAGAACATCGTCTATGTAACCAATTTGTAAGGGGTCCGCCCCAAGCTATGCTACCATGAATCACTCTATCTATCCAAAAACTCATGAAAAGATTAGCATAGCTTGGGGCAAACTTGGTCCCCATTGCAGTCAATTTTTTTGTAGAAAGAACTCACCATTGAAGAAAAAATAATTATTTTTTAATATGAAATCAATTGCTTCCAAAGTGAAGGCTTTTCTCTCTTCTGTTAAGTCCGTCTTATCCAGAAACCAGGTGGTGGCTTCCAGTCCTTGTTCGTGTCTGATACAGGTTTATAGGGATGTCACATCAGCGGAGGTCATATACATGCCTTCTTCCCACTTGATTTTTTGGAGTTTTGTGATGACATCACCTGTATCTTTAAGGTAGGAGGGAGTGGAAGTAACGAGGGGCTGTAGGATGGAATCAACCAGGGAGGAAAGGTTGGATGTTAAACTCCCAGTACCAGCTATGATGGGCCTCCCTGGAGGGTCTACTAGTCTCTTATGAACTTTAGGGAGAATGTAAATTGTGGGGGTCACTGGATCTTCTATGTTCAATAAAGTCATATTCTGTTCGTGACATACCCTTACTCTGCTGGTGTTTGTCCAAGAGTTTCAAGAACTTTTCTCTGTTTGCATTGGGTGGATCAATTTTAAGCTTGGTGTATGTTTCGCTATCTGCCAGCTGTCTATTGACTTCTCTGAAAAAATGGGACTGCAATGGGGACCAAGTTTTCCCCAAGCTATGCTAATATTTTTATGAGTTTTTGGGAAGATAGAGCGATTCATGGTAGCATAGCTTGGGGCGGACCCCTTACAAATTGGTTTTGTTACATAGACGATGTTCTCCTTTTTTGGAGGTCTCCACTAGAAGATCTGGAAACATTTTTTGAATCACTGAATGAAAATGACTTTAATCTAAAATTCACTTTGGTAACCAGCAATGAACAAATCAATTTCTTGGATTTGACCATCTATCAGAAAAATAATGTCTTGAACACTATGACCTATCAAAAACCAACAGATATCAATACGTACATTCCGTCTGATAGCCAACATCATTCCCTATAGCTAAAAGGGGTACCTAATAGCCAATTTTTAAGAGTGCGTAGGAATTGCAGTGACCAACAGGTCTTCAAACAACAGTCAACACAAATGAAAGAGAACTTCCTTAAAAAAGGATATAAAGAAGAAGAACTCGATCAAGTTATCAGTGAGATAGAAATGATTGATCGCACATCTTTACTAGTAACCAAACCAGAAAAGAAGAAGAAAATAAAATGGATAAACTCCAGTGGGCATTCATTTCCCAATATGATGGGCAACACAAACAAATAGAAAAAATTATCAACAAAAATTGGTATCTTTTAACAAAAGATCCCATTCTCACGGACATTATTCCGAAAAAAAACAATTTCATTTACAGGAAATCCAGAAATCTAAAAAACCAACTGGTAAAAAGCACGTTACCTTTGCCATCCCACAACCTTATTAGAACCAAAGGATTCCATCGTTGTGGCTTATGCATTGTGTGCAAAAACATCAAAGACTCCACCAACAAATACTGTGAAGTAACGGTTAATAATGTAACATTGAAGATCAAAGACTTTATTACGTGCCATACTGCTAATGTTATTTATTTAGTCGAATGTTCCTGCGGACTCTGTTACATTGGACGAATGACCAGACCCTTAAAAACCAGGATAGGAGAACATTTAAGAAATGTCAAAAAAGGGATAGAGACCCATCATTTTTCTAATCATTTTAAAATTAAGCATGGATGTTCTACTCAACATATAAAAAAATGAATCGGGATCAAACACATCAAAGCCACATGGAAGGACAAGAACACAGAGAAAAACCTAGCGATGTCAGAGATGAGAACTATTTTCTTACTGAATACCCTAACCCCAGGCGGGTTGAACCATGACTTTGAACTGAAGTGGTTCCTTTAAAGAAAATATCACACCTACTGTGAATAAATACCGATGCATCGATTTTTCATCTTCTCAACCAATCATTATCCCGTTTAATACAAGATTGTTATTTTTCGATAGAGGTCATCTTTATATACAGCATGCCCTATCTGCTGAGCACAACATGGTTAATTTTTCTGTCTTCTATATCTGTCTGTTAGAGGTTCACTTTTAAATAAAAATAACAGCAAGCCTTATTTGCAAAGCACAGCATGTTCATTTTCACTTTTAAAGCACAGTATATTTTTATATACACCGGCCCTTTAAAGATTAGCATCATTTGGGTCACATCTATTTCTTCTATGTTTAATTATTCTTTATTTATTGAACATTGCTATTTTAAGAACCAGCATTTAATCTTTTAATTTCTGCAGTGATTAAGCTACAAGTATCTTTCTTAAGGAAAATGATTCTGTTTGAGACTGCATATCAACTTTTTTCTGCTGTGACTGTGACTGTGATTAAGAACTGCAATCCCCAGCAATGGAGCGGCTCTCACACTTTCATTTTAACTGCATTGAACGCATCCACCTGGGAACTACATTACCCAGAACTATCACGTCACTTCCGCCGCGGCTGACATTTCCGGGAGTAAAGATACGCCTTATATGGACTTCCACTCCGGTTATTAAAAGCGCGACTTCCTGTACGCGCAAAAAAACTACATTACCCAGCAGGCCGAGCGGCTTCCGGTCGCGGACAGCTTTACGATTCTAATAATAAGTTGTGACACTGTATACTGAGTTATCCCCAGTGAAAGGTAATCCTTTCAACTAGGGGTGACTGCATGGATAAGTTTTTAACTTCAATTTTGTGTTTGTTTTAACTGCAAATGACTACATTACCCAGGAAGCCTATCTAGTTCCGGTTACGGACGCCTTTTAGATTAATGAATTAACTACATATCCCAGAATTCTTAGTGATAGTTGATCTCTATTTCTAATCGCCTTTTTAAATCAACATTGTGTTATATCATTAATGGGGCTCTTTATTTGACCACTTGCAATTTAAACTGTAAGGAGAATTTTTATTATTTCTTTGAAATTTTAGCATGCAGTCCCGGTCATGTGACCGGAAGTGATGTAACCACATTTTGCTATAAATAGGGCAACCTGTTTGTTTAGACCCTCATGCCTTGAGAAAGAGTCTCCTGACTCGAAACGCGTCGGCTTAGAGGGGACACTACTACAGCGGATTTGTCCTCGGACTCTGAAGGAAGGTAGGACCTTGTCATATTTATTTATTTATTTTGGAACCCCAAAGTTGGCCACTTATTGTTCCAAGACGGTTCTTACTTCCATCAGAGCCGGACTCTGACGCTTGGATTAGTGATTGTTTTTTCATCATGTATTTTTGAATAAATTTATTTTTATTTTTACCACTTCTGGATTGAGGTCTTTGAAAGAAACCTTTACATGAGGACACCAACCACTTCACACGTGAGTGTTAGGTACGCTTTCCACTGTAAAATTTTGGGTATCCACTTCTAACTGATAGAGAATCCAACACTTCATGAAAGATACCTTTATGAACGTCCAGACACCTGCCTCCATTACCTTTATAGAAGGATACCAAATATTAAATCTTAGGTACACTGATAAAGTGATAAAAGACATTACACTTTCCTCCTTGAAATACGACGATACTGCACATTGTGTATTTTTGTTTCATTTTTTCATATTTGGGCAAGCACAACCACCATGGTAACCCCTTTGGAACGATGCCTTTGAAAGAAACCGTTATATGAGGATACCCACTGTCTTTCACGTGAGTGTTAGGTACGACCCCTTCTTATACTAGCAGACACCATTTCAAGTGTTGGCCTTCAACCATTAACTGATAAAGAGAACGTCACACCTTGGAAAGATACCTTTATGGGTTTCACAACACCTGTATTTTGTGTAAGTCAGGTGTGTTCATATTAATCGAGTCAAAAAGACCATCAATTCCCTGATCATTGATTAGGGAAGCCTACCGGCTCGCATATAGAAAAATGTACTCATTTTTTCTTGTATACGACGATATTACACATTGCCTACCTCTGTTTTATTTCCCTTATCTTTGAATACGGTGAGTTTTTCAACAAATATTGGACACAGAACATCCTTGACTTTTCATTTGGAAACGGCTAAGTTAAGTATTTATTTAACACTCTCACCTTTACCACCACTGCTTGAGCGATAGCGCCATCTAGTCCACACCACCACCACTATTCCAGTGTTCCTGTCACAGTGTGTATGTCTCTTGTCGAGATTCCAAGGTGTAAAATCTGCTAATAGTAAAGCTTGCGGAAGAAGAGTAGCTCTAATACCATAAGTACACTTAATATATTGAACTATTTTGTTCCAGAATTTCTTTATAACTCCACACTCCCAGAAGTTGTGAAAGAATGTAGCTGAAGAGTGAGAACACGTCAAGCATGTTCCAGATTCTTCCGGAACAAAATGTTTCCTCTGAGCTTGTAAGATGTATGCTCTGTAACTTGTTTTAATGTGTACCTCCTGTAAAGAGGAAGCTTGTAATAATCCTAACGTCTTGTCAGACTGATCAAATAAACCTGTTGAGTCACCTATAGTGGGAATAAACTGTGTCCATGACAGCACGACCTGACTTTGTATTTTTTCATTATTCACCACAACCAGCTTATGATGTAACAGTCTTGTTTTGTATGGTGGAGTCCCTGCTCCTTGCAGTATAGAGAACAAAGGGTCTGAGCGTGACAAATTAATCATATCTACTGACAGTGATAAAATATATTGCCTAATCTGTAAGTATGCGTATAGAGCGGATCTATGTACGCCATACCGTTCCTGTACACCTATAAAGGAAAGCATAACCCCTCCTGGATCAAACACGTCTGTTATCTTTTTAATACCTTTTAGTTGTAGACGGTAAAAGACCGCATCACCCAATCCAGGCAGAAACATAGGGTTACCCCACAAGGGTAACAAATGGGAATAGTTAGGATTTCTATTTAATCTCTTGTTTAGAGCCTTCCAGGAAGCGTATGTGTCCCGGAACAGCAAATGGTTGTGGGCGGTAAGGGGGATTTTAGATTCGGGCATATGCAGTAAAGCCCCTGGGAAAAATGGAGCCATCACAGCGCAATCCCCGGGATACAATGTGTAAACACTTCTCTCTAATATGTATCGATAATGGACAGAGTGTGAAAATGCAGAACATCTGGCAAGCCGATCCCCCCTATTGCACGTGGTCATTTCAGATGCGCATTAGAAATCCTGCTCTTTCCTCCCTTCCAGATACATTTACTAAATCATTTCTGGACGAGGATGACATCCGCTCTGGACAGACGCATCGGTAACATCTGAATCAGATATGATAGCTGGGGGAAGAGTACCGATTTAATCAGTGCGTTCCGTCCTGACATTGACAACGGCAGAAATCTCCATGTGTGAATTTTTCTGGACATGGCAAGTATTGTAGGGGTGTAGTTGAGTCTATATAACTCATGTATTTTACAGGGATCTGAATACCCAAGTATTTTATTGCTGTAGTGGCTACTCTTAGATTGTGGAGTGGACCCTGTGAGGCCAGATATGTGGGTTCTCCATTTAAAGGGATGAGTTCAGATTTTTGATATTTACTTTATAACCCGAGAATTTACCAAAGTCAGTAATCAAACTAAATACCACAGGCAATGTTTCATGAGGATTCCAGGCGAATAGTAACATGTCATCTGCGAACAATGAGATGCGAAGATCCACTTCCCTAATCCTGATACCCTGGTATAAGGGTGTCTGCCGGATGGCAATAGCTAGGGGCTCCAAGGCCAGCGAGAACAGGAGGGGTGAGAGTGGGCAGCCCTGTCTGGTGCCCCGATAAATAGAGAACGCTGGTAACAGGTAACCATTGAATAGAACATGAGTATTAGAGTTGGTATACAATGTTTTGATAAAATGGGGATGCCAAATCGTTGTATTGTGTCATACAGGTGTTCCCAATGCACCATGTCAAAGGCTTTTTCCGCGTCCAATGACAAAATCACTGCAGGAATCTTTGGCACTCACGCTGGGATATAGCTGTTAACACTTTCCTGATGTTGACCACAGAGAATCTGCCCGCTATAAAGCCTGTCTGATCACAGTGGATCAAAGTGGGTAATACTGCATTAAGCCTTTCCGCTAATATTTTGGTTAGAAGTTTATAATCTACGTTGAGCAAGGAGATTGGTCTATAAGACCCCGGATCAGATAAATTTCTTCGCACTTTGGGAAGGACATTAAGCACTGCCGAATTAAAGTATAGTGGCATATTCCCGGTGGTCAAGATACTGTTACACTTTAGTAAGTAGAGGGATCAGCCTAGGGGCCAGTAATTTATATTATTCGGATGTAAGGCTGCCCGGGCCCGGTGCTTTGCTGGTTTTAAGGTTCGCGATGGCCTTGGATACCTTTGCCTCAGAGATAGCCAGGATCAGCTGATCCCTATGTCCATCCGATAACTGGGGGACTGGTAAGTTCTCCCAAAATAATTTAGCATCTGGGTTTGGCGGTGGGGGTTCTGAATATAAGTCCGCGTAAAATGTTTGCATTATCTGGGAAATCTGAACACTATCTGTTGTAACCGAACCCGTGCTAGTCTTAAGAGGATGTACAAGCATAGGTGACCTTTGTCCTCTCAGTAAACTGGAGAGGAGTTTCCCTGATTTATTGACAAAACGGTGGAATTTGGCGTCTTTTTTAAAAGTATGACGGGATTCCATTTTGGCAAACAAACTCTAAAACTCCACCCTCGCCTTTGAGTAATTGTCCCTGTTCACTGCCGTCGGGGAAGTTTTATAAGCCTGAAAGTTGTCTGTCAATGATTGCTGGGCTTGGAGAAAGTCATTCTGCAATGTTTTATAAACTTTAGAGGTATAGGAAATAATTTCACCTCGTAAGACTGTTTTAGAAGCCTAAAATACAAAGGGGTGTGTCTGTGCGCTTCAGTGACTCCAATTACAGTGATATTAAGTGAGTAATTGCCTTTACCATAAAACAAACCAAGAGACTTGTTATATTCTATTCTTTTACTAGAAACAAATCACATTACACTTAGATAGACACAATTGTTAAAACCTATAATAAAATGTATCAGCTCGATTGCTAGTATAATTCAACCGGAATGCATTCCACAATTAATTAAAAATATATATAGGGCCGCTTTATTGATTAGACCTATAGATCTTACAAAAATATATCCACTTTATATGAAACATTAATCATCTGATTTACTTTGCCGTTAGTGCCACATTATTTCTCATCAATATATGACAGCTTGTATATAATAAATAATAGTAGTAAAAAAGTCTCCACTTATCCTGTTACTGGCGTCCCAGTACAGGATTAGTCCTTCCTGATGTGTTTTGCCCTGTTGAATGGGGTTATAATTACCCTTTCTTGGGAATATCCTCTGTTTGGGCACTATGGCACAAGTGCACGGATTCATTTAGGTAAATACCTTTGGGATTTCCCGGCTGTAGGGCAGCGTTTACAAGCACACAGTCAGTGGTAGTGGAGATATTGACAAGTTGTCAATGTTGCACTCGGTAGCGTTCGGGGAGCCACACTGGTAGTGAGCCGTAGGTGTGGGTGTCCTCGGTGTATCGGCACACCGTGAGCGGCAGGTATCCTCAGTGTACCCGTACACTGTGAGCAGCAGGTGTCCTTAGTGCATCCGCACACTATATTCGGCCGCCTGTTGGCACACAGGATGCGGCAAGGTGAGCGGCAGGAATCAGCACAGCACGAACGGCAGGAGCGGTAGATGCGGCCAGAGACAAAATCACGTATGCTACGGTTGAAAACGGGTGATGACGTCAACGCGTTTCGTCCCGTCAATTCTCGGGACTTCCTCAAGACTGGCTTCTCAGTGGGGTATCAGCTTTTTATCTACCTCTTAATGAGAAGCTCAAATCACCTATGTTTAATTAATTAATTGAAGTCCTAATTGAATGATACTCGAAAGCAGTTTCACTTTAGATCTATATGAGATGCTGTATCGTCTTGTTTTCTTTGGATATCATCTTCATAAGTTCAAAATTTAACAATATTACCGTAAAATTAATAGATAGACAAAACAATTCTCTTGGTTTTGGCGGAGTAATATTAATAAACGTAATGACCCGTATTAAATGGGATATAGTTAGAAAAATAATAATAGATACTCTATGTTAAAGATCAAAATACAAATACACATACATATACATAAATAAGTTTAAATACACATATATATATATATATATATATAAAAAATATATAAAGTTAACTTCCTATCCATCTTGTCCACATATATCTCTATGTATTTTTGTTGCTGTTTAACTTAAAAATGCAAAGTCATATTATATTGATTTTTCTTTATATTTAATTTTACTTAATTGTTTAATAAACCAATATTGTGATTAGTGTTTTATTTATCTCAGTATATATCTACGAGTTCAATGTGGACTAGTTATATCTTAATCTCTAGTGCCCTATAAGATTACTACATTTTTATGACCCTATATTTTCCCCCCCTGGATCCTGCTCTAATCATCAGACTAGTCTAATGGTGTGTAGTCCAATGCTTCATTTAAACCATTTGGGCTTAAAGTGTCCAGTTTAAAGATCCAGGATGACTCCCCTAGACACACCTGACGAAATCTATTTCCCCCTCGTTTTGTATTGAGGAATTGTTCTACAACTGTTAACGACAACCCCTTCGGATCACTATTATGCATTTTTACAAAATGTCTAGACACACTGTGTTTCAAAGATTTATTAATAATGTTCCTTCGATGCTCTCTAAATCTCGATTTTACTGATCTTGTAGTTCTACCTACATATTGCAGTGAACAGGGACACTGCAATACATAAACACTATATGTTGATTCACAGCTTAAATATTGTTTTATGGGAAAACTATTCCCATTTACACTGGATGTCACCGAAAGTGCTTTATTGTTAATATGGTTACATGTCAGGCAAATAGGCTTGTTACATTTGTAGTTGCCAATAGGTTTCTTTGGCAACCATGTATTCACTATAGTGTTAACTTTTTCTACTCTTAATTCACTGGGTGCTAATATATTTTTGATGTTAATGTTCTTTTTGAATACTACTCTTGGTCTCTCTCCTATGGATTCACCCAAAATGGGATCTTGTTTTAAAATTCCAAAATTGGTCATAACTATCTTTTTGATGTCGTTAGACCTGGAGTTAAATTTTGATAAAAATGTCACTGTATCTGGTGATTTTTGCCTAGCTACATCTTGTTGTCCTGATGATATATCTAAATTAACTATCACCTCATGTTTATTTCCCTTGCTTCTTCCCCTATCTTTCCTTTCTTTTAGAAGATCTAATCTATTTAGGGATCTTGCATAAATTCTAGATTCGTCCGAAAGCTTTTTTGGGTATCCCCTCAATTTAAAATTATTCATCATAATCTCCACTTGGTTGTAAAAATCTTCATCTCTAGTACAATTACGTCTCAATCTTGTTATCTGATTTTTTGGTATGTTAGTAACCCATGGTTTATAGTGAGCGCTGTTGAAATGCAAATAATTATTTGCTCCCACAGGTTTAACATAATTTGAGGATATAATTACATCATTTTGTATAGAGAATGATATATCTAAGAAATTAACAGTGTCATAATCAAACGTGTAGGTGAATGTGAGATTAAATGTGTTTTGATTGAGATAATTAACAAATTCTTGTGCACGTGAAAGACCTCCTTCCCAAATAATAAACAAATCATCTATAAAATGGCAATAGAGGACCAGATTATCTCTAAATGGGCCGCCCCATATATGCTCTTCCTCGAAGCGGCCCATATAGAGATTTGCGAAGCTTGGCGCAAATCTGGTCCCCATGGCCGTCCCAAGTGCTTGTAAATAATAAACATCATGAAATAAAAAATAATTGTGAGTTAAGATATACCAAATAGCCTGCAAAATAAAATCACGTCGATTATCCAGTAAATTCTCATCTTTCATAAGATAATGATTGACAACATCCAATCCTTTTTGATGTGGTATGTTCGTGTAGAGGGCTTGGACATCAAGAGTGAGAAATCCCCACCCTCTAGTCCAGTGCATCCCCATAGTTTTTTGTAAAATATGTGTAGTATCTTTAACATGTGATTCCAGATTACTGACGTGTTTTTGTAAGTGAGTATCTACAAAATAAGATAAATTGGATGTGAGGGACCCTATACCCGAAATTATAGGACGACCAGGAGGTGATGAAAGTGATTTATGAATTTTAGGTAAGTGATAAAAAACAGGAGTGACCGGGTGGGGACATAACAAAAAGTAAAATTCATCCTCAGATATAGCATTCTCCATTTTAGCTGTATCTAACATCATTTTATATTCAAGTAGGAAAGGGGAGGTAGGATCACCCTTTAGAGGCATATAATATTTGATGTCTTGTAATTGCCTGTTCGCCTCTGAAATATAGTCATCACGGTTTTGAATGATGATCCCACCTCCCTTATCCGCTGGTTTAACGACCAGGGAGAGAGTATCTTTGAGTTCTTTGAGAGCCCATCTCTCTGCTTTAGATAGATTTTGACGACCCAAATGGTTCTTATGTGTCTTTTGACAGATACTTTTGAAATCACCTAGAGTCTTAGTATAGAAGATATTAATCGCAGGGCTCTTATGTTCCAACGGGTAAAATTGGGACTTCTTCTTAAACCTAGGGGTATCTATGGAAGTCCTGTGAGCCTCGATATCAAATATATTTACAGTATCCAAATTATCTCTGAGAAGTTGTTCTAAACATAATAATCCTTCTTTATCGGATTCATCTAATATAATTGGCATCTCTAAGATTATTTGGATACTGTAAATATATTTGATATCGAGGCTCACAGGACTTCCATAGATACCCCTAGGTTTAAGAAGAAGTCCCAATTTTACCCGTTGGAACATAAGAGCCCTGCGATTAATATCTTCTATACTAAGACTCTAGGTGATTTCAAAAGTATCTGTCAAAAGACACATAAGAACCATTTGGGTCGTCAAAATCTATCTAAAGCAGAGAGATTGGCTCTCAAAGAACTCAAAGATACTCTCTCCCTGGTCGTTAAACCAGCGGATAAGGGAGGTGGGATCATCATTCAAAACCGTGATGACTATATTTCAGAGGCGAACAGGCAATTACAAGACATCAAATATTATATGCCTCTAAAGGGTGATCCCACCTCCCCTTTCCTACTTGAATATAAAATGATGTTAGATACAGCTAAAATGGAGAATGCTATATCTGAGGATGAATTTTACTTTTTGTTATGTCCCCACCCGGTCACTCCTGTTTTTTATCACTTACCTAAAATTCATAAATCACTTTCATCACCTCCTGGTCGTCCTATAATTTCGGGTATAGGGTCCCTCACATCCAATTTATCTTATTTTGTAGATACTCACTTACAAAAACACGTCAGTAATCTGGAATCACATGTTAAAGATACTACACATATTTTACAAAAAACTATGGGGATGCACTGGACTAGAGGGTGGGGATTTCTCACTCTTGATGTCCAAGCCCTCTACACGAACATACCACATCAAAAAGGATTGGATGTTGTCAATCATTATCTTATGAAAGATGAGAATTTACTGGATAATCGACGTGATTTTATTTTGCAGGCTATTTGGTATATCTTAACTCACAATTATTTTTTATTTCATGATGTTTATTATTTACAAGCACTTGGGACGGCCATGGGGACCAGATTTGCGCCAAGCTTCGCAAATCTCTATATGGGCCGCTTCGAGGAAGAGCATATATGGGGCGGCCCATTTAGAGATAATCTGGTCCTCTATTGCCGTTTTATAGATGATTTGTTTATTATTTGGGAAGGAGGTCTTTCACGTGCACAAGAATTTGTTAATTATCTCAATCAAAACACATTTAATCTCACATTCACCTACACGTTTGATTATGACACTGTTAATTTCTTAGATATATCATTCTCTATACAAAATGATGTAATTATATCCTCAAATTATGTTAAACCTGTGGGAGCAAATAATTATTTGCATTTCAACAGCGCTCACTATAAACCATGGGTTACTAACATACCAAAAAAATCAGATAACAAGATGAGACGTAATTGTACTAGAGATGAAGATTTTTACAACCAAGTGGAGATTATGATGAATAATTTTAAATTGAGGGGATACCCAAAAAAGCTTTTGGACGAATCTAGAATTTATGCAAGATCCCTAAATAGATCAGATCTTCTAAAAGAAAGGAAAGATAGGGGAAGAAGCAAGGGAAATAAACATGAGGTGATAGTTAATTTAGATATATCATCAGGACAACAAGATGTAGCTAGGCAAAAATCACCAGATACAGTGACATTTTTATCAAAATTTAACTCCAGGTCTAACGACATCAAAAAGATAGTTATGACCAATTTTGGAATTTTAAAACAAGATCCCATTTTGGGTGAATCCATAGGAGAGAGACCAAGAGTAGTATTCAAAAAGAACATTAACATCAAAAATATATTAGCACCCAGTGAATTAAGAGTAGAAAAAGTTAACACTATAGTGAATACATGGTTGCCAAAGAAACCTATTGGCAACTACAAATGTAACAAGCCTATTTGCCTGACATGTAACCATATTAACAATAAAGCACTTTCAGTGACATCCAGTGTAAATGGGAATAGTTTTCCCATAAAACAATATTTAAGCTGTGAATCAACATATAGTGTTTATGTATTGCAGTGTCCCTGTTCACTGCAATATGTAGGTAGAACTACAAGATCAGTAAAATCGAGATTTAGAGAGCATCGAAGGAACATTATTAATAAATCTTTGAAACACAGTGTGTCTAGACATTTTGTAAAAATGCATAATAGTGATCCGAAGGGGTTGTCGTTAACAGTTGTAGAACAATTCCTCAATACAAAACGAGGGGGAAATAGATTTCGTCAGGTGTGTCTAGGGGAGTCATCCTGGATCTTTAAACTGGACACTTTAAGCCCAAATGGTTTAAATGAAGCATTGGACTACACACCATTAGACTAGTCTGATGATTAGAGCAGGATCCAGGGGGGGAAGATATAGGGTCATAAAAATGTAGTAATCTTATAGGGCACTAGATATTAAGATATAACTAGTCGGAGGCTGACTGTGAAAGCTGCACTTCAGATGAGCTCCCAGGGATCTGGGAACTTTTGACTAATAAAAAGCACCAAATTCACACAAACACCTGTACCCTGTGTGATGGGCATTGTAATATAATTGAAGCAGGTGGTGAGTCGGTGCTGCGGAGTCGGGGAGCCGGTTTACTGGCTCTCGCGGACTGCGGCCTACTCACTGCCCTGAAGCCGGGGTCTCAATTTTTGTTCATCCCCGAGGCCGCATTGTTAACACCCCCCGGGACGTCTGGAGAGCCCATCACAACACCTCACCTGCTGTAGACATCTGCGGCCCCCCTGGAGTTTGAGGCTGGCTGGCGGGAGCGCACCGGGACCAGAGCGGGGTCGGACTCTGTGCTCTGAAGATCGGGCGGTGGCCATCTTGGATACGGTGAGACACGGAGGAGACGCAGAGAGGACGTCCGGCGGCCGAGTGAGCGCAGCGGGTGGCAGAGGCTCTGACGGGCTGAGTGCTCCGTCCCTTCCCCGAAGACTCTAGCCGCGGCGCCCGTCTCTCGATACTGAGGACGGACCGCTGGCCTGACCACAGCTCCCCCCATCCCCCGTCTCCCCCCCCCCCCCCCGCCTGGCAGAAACACAGTGGCTCCCGCTGCAGGTGCCCCCTACATAATATCAGGGACCTGATAACGGGTCTCCAGGGCACCCTGAGGGTATAAATTAAGGGAAAAAAGAAAAAAAAAAAAACACAAAAAAGAAGAAGAATTAAAATAAATAAATAGGGGGCGTGGCCTGGATGTCCTAGAAAGTGGATGTGAATTCCACAACTCCTACTTCCCTGACCCCCTTATTGGGCCCTATCCTCTTCTTATTGCCGCCAGACTGCTTCCACTCCCTCACAGGGACCCTCTGCACCCGCTGGCACCTGCTGTGGGGGACCCGCGGAATCGGGGAGTGCTTTTAAGCACTCCTGCGGGTTGCGGCCTTCCCCCCAGCCTAGAGCCTGAGGCTCAGGTTTGGAGCGGGGCCGGACCAGCGGACCGGGACAGACGTCACACGGGAGCCCATCACCTCTCTCCCTCCTTACTCGTGTCCCCCTGCACCACTGAAGCATAGCCGGACGACAATCTGCTCGGCGGAAGCCTCCTGTGTCTACACATTGAAGACGGCGCGGACCCCGGCGGGGGCGCCCGGAGCCCGGACTGCGGTCCCACTAGCCGGAGGGAAGCGGATTCGTGAACGGGCAACGGGGTAAGTTGAGAGGTTAACTCTCCCCGTGCCCCTTGCCCTACGACCCGTCCTCCGGTACTGCAGCGGCCCAAGGCCTTCCCTCCGATCCGGGGCCTCAAAATAGACACCTGCCTGCCCGTGACTCGTAGACCCGAAATATCTTCTTCGGAGTCCCCCACAGACACCGGAAAAACCCCTCACCCCTGCTCTTCCTACGGTCACCCACCCCCAGGCAGGCCTTGCCCCTGTTGAATGCTGGAGACCCACTAAAAAAAAAAAAAAAAATCGAGGCTGACCGCACAGCCTCTTCCCATCAATACTCTCCACGTCTGCAGAGACCCTCTAACCTCTATATATTTTTTTCCCTTGCTGTCTGGCGCCCAAACATCGCCATGCACTGCCTTGGACTTTTGTTCTCTACTACTCTACCCGGGGCCACCTGATGGCTAACTGATACCAGGCCACGGGGGGATGACCGCTCCCTAAAAGCCATGTCGCTGAATGTATCCTGCTAATCCTGACACATCTTGAGCTACTTGCAAACAACCTCCACACCGTCACTCTCTAGAATATGAGACGTGCCTCGAAATCCTCTAGACGGAGCAAAAACAACCAACCACGGAAAGTCACGAGGTCTCAAGCAGACCTGAGGCCCTTCCTTCATCCCACGATATCCCCACAGATGGAAAGCCGTTCCTCTCCCCGCTCCCAGACCTCCCCCTCTGCTTCTCCGACTTCGATTCCAGCTGACGAGATGGCTGATCCTTCGGTAGCTAGTAGTCGCGAGCTCCGGGATATCCTAACCTTCATGAGGTCCCTTCCCACAAAACAAGACCTTCAAGACACTATCAGGAACGAGCTCGCTTCCATCAAAAGCGACATTTCTCACCTATCCGACCGAGTGGTTACTCTGGAGGAAGACCAAGAAGCCAGTGCTTCCTGTATGTCCCAGCTGAGGGATTCTGTCCTTGCTCAGTCCAAAGAAATCCGAGCTTTACAGTCCAGAATGACGGATATCGACAACAGGGGCAGACGGAACAACATCCGAGTCCGTGGTCTCCCGGAGGAGGTTTCCCAGTCTGGCCTAGTGGACGCCCTGTCCAAGATATTCAACAAACTCTTGGGAACAAACTCTGATAATGTCATCACTTTCGACAGAGCCCACAGAGCCCTTAGACCGAGGGGCCTAGCCACTGACCGACCTCGTGACGTCATTTGTCGGCTCCATTACTTCGCCCAGAAGGAGGAGATCATGTTCAAAGCCAGGCAACTTGATAGCATTGATTTCAATGGTTGCACTATAAGCCTCTATCAAGACCTTTCCTGGTACACACTGCAGCAGCGGAAATCCCTGAAGCCCCTGACGGATGAGCTGCGGAAACGTCAGCTTCGTTACCGTTGGGGATTTCCATTTCACATTCAAGTCTGCTCCTCGGGGAAATGGTACACCCTATCTTCCCACACAGGCCTTTTTCCGTTTTGTACCTCCTTAGGCCTTCCTCCATTGTCCATTCCAGACTGGGAGTTTCCTCTTCCGGATATGCCGCCTCCTAAACGGGCTTCTAACGAACAACCATGGCAAGAGGTTCGAGGTACTGGGAAGAGATCCCAGTCTATTACATCTCCTTCCAAAACCGATTAGCTGTAATGGATCCATTTGACTGATATTGCTATTTCCCTCCTACAGGATCGCCTGCTGTTAATGCAATGTTAGAGGGTCATTTTTTCCTCTCTCAAAGGATCCACAACCATGTTACATATCAATCCCTAGTTATTTACGGAGGTTTTTGATAGTTGGTTAACATTCGTGTTTGGGCTGACCGGCGGGGGGAGGGGGCGGCGGAATTGGCTGCTGCCCTTGCCCCCCCCCTCTGGCCGTCTCCCTTCTTATCTCTTTCTCCCTCTCCTTTTTACTGTGTCAGTTTAAATATGTTATTGTTGTTATCATGGTTCAGGTTGCGGTCCATCCCCCATTCCCCCATACAATACCCGCCTCTGGCTACATGCCGGTAGGGAGACTGACGAGTTCACGGTTCAGTCTCTCTCCTGCGGGTCTTTTGCTGATGTTATTACATTGTTTTTGTATTTCTTTCTATTCTATCTCTTTTTACATGCTTGCTCTTCCTTCTCTCCTTCCCCCCTCCTTCCACTTCAAGGTTTCTAGGACAAAGTTCTACTTCAACCCACCATGAGTTCCCCAGGGAAGATTAAAGTGCTGTCCCTTAATGCACGAGGTCTCAACTCGCCGGAGAAGAGATCTACGTTTGTTAAGATCTGAAAGAGCAGATGTTGCATTAGTGCAGGAGACCCATTTCAAGATTGGAATCCGCAACCCCTCTATCACCAATCGCTACTTCCCAGTAGCGTTTTACAGTAACACCCCAGGTAGCAAATCCAAGGGGGTGGCTATTGTTTTCTCCAGGGACTTACGTGTCTCAGATGCTGTCATACACAGGGTAGTACCGGGAAGGTTCCTTATTTTGACCTGTAAGATCTCTGAGCAAATATTTACCTTTGCGGTGATTTACGCCCCAAACCAGGCCCAGCTATCCTTCTTTAATTCCTTCCTCCCGAAATTGGATTCTCTGTTACAAGGTATCACGGTCTTAGGTGGTGACTTTAACTGGACATTAAACCCCAATACTGACACCTCATCCCAAACCTCCAGATTTGTTGCATCTAAATACCGCCGTGTTAAACACCTACTTCACACACGGCAACTGGCCGACTCCTGGAGAACTCTTAACCCCTCAGGACGTGACTACTCCTTTTATTCACACCCTCATAAGGTTTATTCCCGCATCGACTACTTATTCCTTAGCCATAGACACCTCCCACTTCTTATAGATGCCACCATTGGCTCTATCACATGGTCTGACCATGCCCCAGTGACTTTGACCTTGACCCTCCCTCACGGCTCTCATAAACAATGGACCTGGAGACTCAATGAGTCTCTTCTATATGACACACTCTGTAAAGAAACCTTAGACAAGACTCTAGACGACTACATCGCCACAAACGTCACGGATGATGTCTCCCACCTCACTGTGTGGGAGGCGCATAAATGTGTCCTTCGCGGCAAGCTGATACAACTGGGCACCCACAAAAAGAAACAGAGGCAATCTCTGATCGTAGGACTTTTACATAAAATCCACACCCTTGAGACAGCCCACAAAGTATTACTGTCAGATGTGACCCTAGTAGAGCTATCAGAAGCCCGCTCTCAGCTGAATAAACTTCTCTCTAACAATATAATTCATTCCATCCGTAAATGTAAACAGAAGTACTACCAGTGGGGCAATAAACCTGGTCGAGTCCTGGCTCATGCTATACGAGCTCAACACTCGGCTTCATTTATTGGCTCGGTGAAAGACGCCAGAGGGACCCCCAAATTTAAATCACCTGAGATTGGGGCTTGCTTCGCACAATTCTACACTTTGCTCTACAATCTAGAGAACACTTCCCCTACTGTAGATCCCCTCCTTTTACACCAAAAAATAAGGGACTATCTAAAGTCCATCGATTACCCTGTTCTCCCACCCTCGGAGCTAAATATACTGGAAGCCCCCTTCACTACCCAAGAGTTAGACCGGGCCATCTCCTCTATGAAGTCGGGGAAAAGTCCTGGCCCTGACGGCTTCACTATAGCATACTATAAGGTGTTTAAAGATAAATTGTTTCCTCTCCTTCTCCGGGCATTCAACTCAATTACATCTGGCTCCCACTTTTCCCGTGACTCATTGGAGGCTCACGTGTCGGTTATACCGAAACAGGGCAAAGATCCTTTGGCCTGCTCCAACTACAGACCCATCTCCCTTCTCAACGTAGATCTTAAAATCTATGCAAAGATTCTGGCGAACAGACTTAATGTGCTGGTCCCTCTTCTAGTCCATAGCGACCAGGTGGGCTTTGTCCTGGGCCGAGAGGCCAAAGACAACACTACCAAAATTCTCAACCTCATTCACCTAGCTGCCCGCAGTACTACCCCTACCATCCTACTCTCCACTGACGCCGAAAAGGCATTTGATAGGGTCAGTTGGAAATTTATGGAAACTATCTTAGAGCACATAGGCTTAGGTCATAACGCACTCGCCTGGATAATGGCCCTATATGACTCCCCGACGGCAAGGGTTCGCGTAAACGGCACCCTGTCAAACCCATTCCCCATAAACAATGGCACCAGACAGGGCTGCCCACTATCTCCTTTGATCTTCGTGCTCTGCATCGAGGCATTGGCCAGGTCCATTCGGGCTAATCAGGCTATCAAAGGTTTCACCATAGGTGATGGTGAATATAAACTTGCCTTGTTTGCCGATGACCTCCTGGCCATAATTACACATCCCACTGACTCCCTCCCACACCTAATGAAAGAACTTGATCTATTCGGACACCTTTCCAACTTTAAAATTAATTATAATAAATCTTCGTGCTCTTAACATTTCTGCTCCCATAGACTCCGTCGCAGTCCTTAAACGCACTTTTCCTTTCGCGTGGCAATCTTCCCACATAACATACCTCGGTGTTAAATTGAGCGCTAACGACTCCCAGCTGTTCCCTTTGAATTACTTACCCCTATTGCACGCAATTCGGAATGACTACTCCAGATGGAACATGAAACTTTTATCCTGGTTCGGAAGGATAAATGTAGTTAAGATGAACACCCTCCCTAAATTATTATACTTGATGCAGACCCTCCCGATCCGCATCCCGGAGACCTGGTTTCGATCAATCTCACTCTTGATTCGACAATTTGTCTGGCAACGGAGGAGACCTAGGATTAGTAGCTCCCAATTGACAAAGCCGATTGTAAGTGGCGGCCTTAAGCTTCCTGATATAAAAAATTATTATCATGCCATCCTTTTGAATAGAATTATAGATTGGACAAGATACCGTGAACTTAAACAATGGGTGAAGTTGGAAGGCCTATACATACAACAATTCCCAGAAATATTTCCTTGGCTCCCCTCCCTCCCCAAACTGCTCCTTCCCCACCCCACCATTACTCCTACACTTACTACATGGAAATCATTGCGCACACTACCTTACATCTCTTCTAAATTCAGCCCCCTGACGTCCTTCCTGGCCAACCCTGAATTTGCACCGGGAATCAACCCAGCCCACTTCTCACATTGGGCTTCAACAGGTTTGTTCAGAGTTGGCCAGATGGTGTCATCAACTGGAGTCAAACAATTCTCAGAACTCAAGGAGAGGTGGGACATCCCCCAACAGGACTTTTGGAAATTCCTGCAAATAAGACACTTCCTGACATCTAGCTCCAGACTCAAAAACGCCGCCAGAGAGATGACCCTTTTTGAGAAGCTTTGCGTTGCCGTATATGACCCGACCCACACTACTTCCACGCTTTACAAAATTGCCTGCCACTCCCAACCTACCGACACTCCATCCTTTGCTGTGGCATAGGAGAGAGACCTGGGCATCTCTCTGTCGTGTAGAGACTGGGAAAAATTATGCTTAAAAACCCATACAAGCTCTGTCTGTGTCCAGGTAAGAGAGACTCAATATAAAGTTATGACGAGATGGTACAGACACCCCTCCCTCCTCCATGCTATGTACCCATCCTCGTCGGCTCTCTGTTGGCGATGCTCCTCCTCATCTGGCACCCTTTTACATATCTGGTGGACATGCTCCCTAATCCAACCCTTTTGGCGGGAAGTTATACGCATCTCTCAGATCATTCTTAAGACCCAAATCCCACATGACCCAGCATTCTGGCTTATTAACCACTCTACAATCCCAATGTCTCAACACAAACAATCCCTGCTACGACACTTAAGCAATGCAGCACGTGCGGTTATCCCGGCTAGGTGGAGATCCCACAACCCTCCTACGAGTCGTACATGGTTCACTAAACTGAATTATTTTATGAGAATGGAGGACTTGTTCCTCACATCGATAGGCAAATCTCGTGAATTCGAATCCACATGGTCCCCCTGGTTGGAATATAAGACCTCCCAGGCCTACTTAGCCACTCCCTTGGATGATAACTGAAATCTTTATTCTTTTCACTCCATTGACTTGTTAAGTGGTAACCCCCCTCCCCCCAACTTCCCTAACCCCCTCTTTCCTTCTCTTACCCTCTCCCTTTCCTACTTCTCACTTCTCTTTATTTCTATCTTATCGCCCTCGGGCGCTCCTATTCTTTTACTCTCTTATTCAATTAATCTATATAAGCATTACATGTGAAAACACTTTTACCTAATGCAGAACAACTCCATTTTCTACATCACTTGGTATATTCTACCCCTATTGCACCCATTCGTCTCTATGGAGTGGTACATTCTCCCTTAGACATCTGTATAACTAGACTTGTATTTATTACTGCACACTGTTGATATTGATGTTTTTCTACCTGTATATATATGGGTGTTTTCCATTTTTCTGTTTATACATTGAAAATCCTTAATAAAAATCTGATTAAAATAAGATATAACTAGTCCACATTGAACTCGTAGATATATACTGAGATAAATAAAACCCTAATCACAATATTGGTTTATTAAACAATTAAGTAAAATTAAATATAAAGAAAAATCAATATAATATGACTTTGCATTTTTAGGTTAAACAGCAACAAAAATACATAGAGATATATGTGGACAAGATGGATAGGAAGTTAACTTTATATATTTTTTATATATATATATATGTGTATTTAAACTTATTTATGTATATGTATGTGTATTTGTATTTTGATCTTTAACATAGAGTATCTATTATTATTTTTCTAACTATATCCCATTTAATACGGGTCATTACGTTTATTAATATTACTCCGCCAAAACCAAGAGAATTGTTTTGTCTATCTATTAATTTTATGGTAATATTGTTAAATTTTGAACTTATGAAGATGATTTCCAAAGAAAACAAGACGATACAGCATCTCATATAGATCTAAAGTGAAACTGCTTTCGAGTATCATTCAATTAGGACTTCAATTAATTAATTAAACATAGGTGATTTGAGCTTCTCATTAAGAGGTAGATAAAAAGCTGATACCCCACTGAGAAGCCAGTCTTGAGGAAGTCCCGAGAATTGACGGGACGAAACGCGTTGACGTCATCACCCGTTTTCAACCGTAGCATACGTGATTTTGTCTCTGGCCGCATCTACCGCTCCTGCCGTTCATGCTGTGCTGATTCCTGCCGCTCACCTTGCCGCATCCTGTGTGCCAACAGGCGGCCGAATATAGTGTGCGGATGCACTAAGGACACCTGCTGCTCACAGTGTACGGGTACACTGAGGATACCTGCCGCTCACGGTGTGCCGATACACCGAGGACACCCACACCTACGGCTCACTACCAGTGTGGCTCCCCGAACGCTACCGAGTGCAACATTGACAACTTGTCAATATCTCCACTACCACTGACTGTGTGCTTGTAAACGCTGCCCTACAGCCGGGAACTCCCAAAGGTATTTACCTAAATTAATCCGTGCACTTGTGCCATAGTGCCCAAACAGAGGATATTCCCAAGAAAGGGTAATTATAACCCCATTCAACAGGGCAAAACACATCAGGAAGGACTAATCCTGTACTGGGACGCCAGTAACAGGATAAGTGGAGACTTTTTTACTACTATTATTTATTATATACAAGCTGTCATATATTGATGAGAAATAATGTGGCACTAACGGCAAAGTAAATCAGATGATTAATGTTTCATATAAAGTGGATATATTTTTGTAAGATCTATAGGTCTAATCAATTAAGCTAAAGCGGCCCTATATATATTTTTAATTAATTGTGGAATGCATTCCGGTTGAATTATACTAGCAATCGAGCTGATACATTTTATTATAGGTTTTAACAATTGTGTCTAAGTGTAATGTGATTTGTTTCTAGTAAAAGAATAGAATATAACAAGTCTCTTGGTTTGTTTTATGGTAAAGGCAATTACTCACTTAATATCACTGTAATTGGAGTCACTGAAGCGCACAGACACACCCCTTTGTATTCTAGTGTGAATTTCAGGCTCTTGCAAAGCCCTAGTTTGTGCAGCTAGTGTGTATCCAATACAAGTGAACAAATTACTATATTATTTTGCGCCTGGGATTTGGGTGTCTAGTACATCCACTTGTTTTTGTTTTAGAAGCCTGCCAGAATAACTGTGGGGAATCTATTAAAGTACTCTCATTATTAGCCAAGTAAGAGTCCCAGGCCTCAATAAGCATTCCTCTAAAATCCAGAGATAATGCCATTGACGATGGGAATCTCCAAGATCGGAAAGGACCCCTATCTGTCTGTAATGTCATGTCCAACCACACTACTGCATGATCGGATATTGTGATGGGCTCAATACCTACTGTCGTTATATTGGGCATTAATGTTATGGAGGGCAGCAAGTAGTCAATCCTAGATAGCGTGTTATGCACCGCCGAGAGGCACGTATATGCCTTATCCGTCGGATTAAGAGTTCTCCATATATCTATCAAGTTCATTGATCTTGTGAACCAGGGAACACCTTTTGTGGGTAGTTTGACTTTCCTACATTGGGGCAATTGTCTATCTAGCAACAAAGAGGACACCGCATTGAGGTCACCCCCTACGATAATAGGAATGTCTGAATAAGGCGTGAGAATCTGCAACATATTTTGCAAGAAGGGCTGCACATTCGTATTTGGGGCATACAAACTGCATAGGCAATAGGCATTATTATCCAGAAGAACTCTACATACCTCGTATCTACCTTCAGGATCCACTATTGTTTCCTTAAATTCCATCCTAACATGTTGTATAACTAATATAGTTACACCTCCAGCCTTGGATGTATATGGTGAGGATGCAATCAGTTTCCACGACAGAGAATTCAGTTTCAGCATCTCAGATTCTTTTAAATGGGTTTCCTGCAAATATACCACATCTATCTTCAATTTGTTTAGGTATAACAAAACCTTTTATGTGGAGAGTTGATCCCTCCAATATTCCAAGACCCTAGTTTAATCGTAGTCATCTAATTATCAGTTTGTAGTAAGGTGGATACAGGTGAGCATGATAATATATAAGCAGCAGATATCAGATACACGACTAAACATTGGTACACAATACTCCATTGTGACAAATCAGTATTTGGGGAAGGGAGAGAGGAGAAAGAGAAAAAGAGAATTGAAAAGCAGAGAAAAGGAGACGTGGAATTAATAATCCACGTATCGCAGCGAAACCATAGAAGAAGTAATCGTTGCCGCCCGTCTAGCAGCGAGACAACGAAATTACAAGTCAGAAAAATAGCAGTCAAGAAGAACATTCTTAACATAATGAAATAACTTCCGGGGTTAAACGAAGGAAGTAATAACATAACCATAAGGAAGGAGGAGAAGCTCCTCGCCTACCCCGCCGGGTAGTAAGAAATAGACCAGTACGGCCGGCCCTCTCAAAAATAAACGGTTTCAGCAATAAAGACCCACATGCAGCAATGTACAACAGTCCATTACCGCACATAATACAAGTAGAAAGTCTGTAGATTTCCCAGATCTCTTAAATACAAGGTCTAAAGGTAGCAGTATAAAGCAAAACTGGCAATAGAGAATTAGATCTAAGCAAGCAGTCACAATAAACCCATGTAATAATATAAGGAAAGCACTCCAATTAGCAGAGGAGCTTAATTATGAGAGGTCATATGTCCACAGATGCATCTCCATGTGGTCGTACAGAATCTTCCTCCTCATTTAAGAAAGCATCCGCGTCATCTGCCGAGAAGAAATCCGTAAAGGAGGTGCCTGAGTAACTACGGAGCCTTGCAGGGTATAATAGTGAGAATTCCTGTCGAGTTGTACCACCTTAGAGCATATTGGGGAAAACGCCTTCCGTGCTTTCCAGAGTTCCACCGAATAATCCTGAAAAATGAAAACTTTATGTGATTCCCACATGAGATTCCGGATTTTTCGGGATGCTTTCCAAATTTCTACCTTGTGCAGGAAATTAAGGCATTTAAACAACACCACTCTGGGTCTGGCTCCCTCATAACTTTTCTGGGCACCCACTCTGTGTGCTCTCTCTGTAACCATGTCCCGACAAGAATCAGTGATATTCAACAGTTCTGGGAGGGTGATACGGAGAAAGGTATACAGTGCCGCGCTCCAAAGGGTTTCAGGGAGCCCCACCACCCGTAAATTCGACCTGCACGACCTCTTTTCCAAATCATCTAGCTTGTTCCAGATCTGGTGGTGAGAGCGGGTAACATGGGCCATATCTTGTTTAAGCTCGGATATGTCATGAAACATTTCTCCTGCCCTTTGTTCAGTTTGCAGGACACAGTGCGTAAGCGGAGTCAGTTGTTTATTTATATATTCTGTCTGGGCTTTAATTAGGGGCCCCATAGCCTTACATATCGCCCCCACCATGTCATCATATGTAACAGGTACTGCAGGTGTAAAAAGTACATGATCTGCGGTCCGCGCAGTTGGAGCAGATTCAATAGCTGCTGCAGGCATCACAGCCTCCGCTGTCAGTGTTTCTGAAGAGGAGGAGGAGGGGGAAGCCGCCGCCGGTACCTCCGCGTCCAGCGCCATTTTAAGTTTCAGGCATCGCTTTTCCTTTTCCCGCTTTTGCTCTTTTTTCAAGAGCATAGCAGGGCTAAATAGCGGTCCATGGTGGGCAGGGGGCTTCCACCAGTGGCGTGGGGGAGAAGACCGGGCCGTAATGGAGGTTTTACAACCTTTTAAAAGTGTTTTCCCAGCGGGCGGCAGCGGAGCTCTCTCCACACGCTGCTAGTGCATCGCAGCCGGAAGCGGAAGTCCGCATTCGGAAAGCAGCTATCTTAAGAGCAAGGTGTACCTTCTTCCAAATAACTCTGAGACGGGAGGTTAAGGTCAAACAAGAAGCTGGATAATGAGGAGTAAAGGAATTGGCTCTAGGGTTAAAGCCCAGGACCGAAAAGAATGGAGACTCTTTGGTCGATGAATGGCAAGAGTTATTGTAGGCAAACTCGGCCAGAGGAAGAAAATCTGACCAATCGTTCTGAAGTTTGGCAGTATAAAGACGTAACAATGGAAAGAGAAAGCTTTCACATATGACAATAGCGCTCACCAAGTGACATGCAAAAGTGAGTGAACAACTGGTATAAAATGCATTCACCCTTAATAAAAAGTATTCCTCGTTGATGTAATGAATGGAGGATGAAGATTCACTGTAGGGGATCCTCGTATCAAGCATTGACATTCAAAATGGAGCAGATGGATTCCCAAACATCTGAAAAATAAGTGCCTCTTTCCCCAATGTATATGGGTTTAAACAGGAGGCACCATTAAACACAGACCATAGTGCAGTAATTTTGTTAAAAGCACGCACAGGTTTTAATGCACAGATTAAACTTACAAGAAGTTAAAAGAACAAAAGCATGTCATAAAAGACTTCATGGGATAACACAGATGTTATATCACCCAGCGATTCCTTGCAGCCACGGCGGATGGTAATGGAAAGTGTGCACAGTCTCTCCAAGTGTCCAACAGCATGCAGAATAGCAGAGGATGAATGTGTCCAAATGTCCCAGGGTCAGTCACAGGTTAAAAACAAGAAGCCACGCTTAACGCGTATCGGACCAAACGTCCTTCATCAGAAGCGTGGATTAGTGGCTCCAAATTGGTGTTTTTATACCATCCTGGTTGAAGGTCCCAGCTGTCTCCAATTGTCATCCGCTCGTTGCGCTCCGTCCAGCCCACATGCGCGATGACAGCCGGAAACCGGAAATCGTCGGTGCGTGTCACCTGCGTTCCACATACCCGGAAGTCCTCAAAACGGCTTTCTTTCACTTTGGGACGTGGATATCCTTGCTGATAGTATGCGTTTCACTGACCAGGAAACGCACATAGAACCATCATCCATTTATTCCCTTATGTAGGGATCTCACAGTAGATATAACATAAAGTCCCGGATTGATATACGGTCATATAAAAAATAAAAAAGAGATAGCAGCAATTACCAGATGATAATGACACATATCTAGATTGGGAAACAGTTCAGAAATTAAACACTGGGATGGGAAAAAAAAATTAAGTCAAAAAGCATTTCAACTCAAATTCACCGTTCAGACCACCTGGATTAAGGGTGCCTAAACGGTGTATTAACTTCATCTCTGTTTGAGAGAGTCTTTTATCCAAATCCCTTGTTCTCCATTTCTGTTGTATCACCTGTACACCCCAAAAGTTCCTAAGTGCACCTGTATTGGAATTGTGTACCCTTTTAAAGTGTGATGAGACATTATGCGATTCAAGACCTTTTCGAATATTATATACATGCTCGGCCCACCTCACCTTACCACTTCTTCCTGTTTTGCCAACATAGGCAAGGCCGCAAGTACATTCGAGCACGTATATAATATTTTTTGTATGACACGTGATGAAATCCCGAATGGGATATCTGTGGCCATTAACAATGTATTCCGTGAATTTCCTCACTGGAGCCTTAACGGTCTTGCACATAAGGCAGTCACCACAACGGTGGAAGCCTTTAGTCCTCACACTCTGTCTCAACTCCATGTCGAGGCTACTCCTCACAAGTTGGTTCTTAAGTGATTGACCCTTCCTATAGATGAATATGGGTCTATCTGGCAACAAATCACCAATCACCATATCTTGTTTTAGAATATTCCAGTTGTTAATGAAAACTTTTTCTATACTTTTAAAGGAACTACTATACTGGCTGACAAAGGCCCATTTGAATCTATCATCAGAGTTGGTGGATTTTTCTTTTATGACCAAAAGTTGGGATCTATCCACCCTATCTACCCTTGCTCTGGCAGATTCAAGGACATTCGGTGCGTATCCTTTTTGTGCTAGTCGATCTGTGAGTTCATCCAATTGCTGATTGCATATTCCTGTATCAGAACAGTTCCTCTTGACCCGTGTGAACTGACTGAAAGGTATCCCATCCAGCCAGTGCGCAGGGTGTTGACTTGTTCTGTCAATTAAACTGTTGGAGTCTGTTTTTTTCCTATACGTTTTTGAATGAACTTCACCATTTTGAATATAGATGCTCAAGTCGAAGAAGGACACCTCCTTCTGACTCTGCGTGAAGGTGAATTTAATATTCACATCGTTCAGATTAAGTCTCTGACAAAATGTTTGAAGTGACTCTTTGTCCCCGCGCCACACAAAAAGCACGTCATCGATATAACGCCGCCAGGACACCAGGCCCGCCACCAGTACACCGTCTCTCCAGATCTGGGTGTCCTCCCAGTATGCCATAAATAAATTGGCATAGCTGGGGGCGAACCTGGTGCCCATGGCGGTGCCAATCTGCTGTAAATAAAAAGTACCGTCAAAGAAAAAATAAATTATTTAGTAGGATGAATCTGATACTCTCCATAATGAACATCCTGATGGATTCATTATAACTGCTCTTACTTAAAAAATACGAGACCGCCATAAGGCCTTTCTCCAAATCTATAATTGTGTATAAAGTACATACATCAGCTGTACATAGGAAATCACCTATTTCCCATTTATAGTTTGTCAGGCTCCTCAGAATATCCCCAGTATCCTTTACAAAGGATCTTGTAGTTACCACTATGGGTTGTAAATAGTGGTCGACCATGGCTGAAAGATTACTAGTCAGGCTGTTACACCCAGATACTATAGGTCTACCAGGGGGGTGGAGGGGGTCCTTATGAACCTTTGGGAGAACATACATGGTAGGTATGGTAGGGTTCTTAACGTTCAGAAACTCATGTTCACCCTTTGTGATTACCTTATTGTCCAAAGCTTGTGTGGTAAGATCCAGCAATGCTTTTGCAATACGTGTCGTTGGATCCGCTTTGAGTTTCTGATAGGTGCCTCCTTCATTAAGCTGTTTATGCACCTCCTCCATGTATGATTCCCTTTTCATAAGGACCACCCCTCCACCCTTATCTGCCGGCTTAATAATTAAATCCTTGTCATCTTTCAAGGATTGAATGGCCTCAAATTCCTTTTTGGTCTGATTAGGTTTGTTCTTTTTGCCACCTTTTGTATCTCTTTCTCGATCTCTCTGCAAACAACTTTATTAAAAACCTCTAGACAATTTCCTCTCGATTGGATGGGATAAAAGGTAGAGGGTGCTTTGAATCGAGATACTTCCCCACTATACTCCACATCCACATCCGTATTCTCTTTATTCTGAAAAAACTTTTTAATTGTTAATTTTTGAATACATTTTTGAACGTCTAGAAAAACGTCAAAGGAGTTGGGCTTACTTGTCGGTGCAAAGTTTAGGCCTTTTTGCAGTACTTTCACTTCATGCGTAGTCAATGACCTATCAGATAAATTAAATATTTTTCCTTCCAACGCAGTCACAGTGGAGGAATCCATGGTATTAGTAACTACTGTGTCAATAACCTGTTAGGGTCTCCTGCCCTGTGCTGCCACGTCGTCATGGCAACCGGGAGACAAGTGCTAGCGGAGTAACCTGAGCGCAGCTGATACTCCGGTTCGGGTCTTTTGCTGTGCAGTGGTTATAGGCTCTGTGCACTGCAGGGGATCCGGTGCTGGTTTTTGTGCTCACAGTCTGTGAGGTCTGAGTGGGGCGTGGACAGCACCTGCTTTATAAGGCCTCTTCTCAGTTTAAGCAGATGCTGCTGAATCTTTGTTGGTTAGTCAGTTCCTGAAAGTTAGCCAGTACTGTGTAGCTTTGTATTTGTTTGTTGCTTACTGCAAATAGGCCTGGGGATTTGGTATTACACTCTGCCAATCCAGACCTAGCAGTAAGACTGGAGTCAGTCGTTTAGCTTGCTGGGGTTCTGTTACTACTCTGTGAACTTAGCAAGTTTGCGGCTGTATTCTAAGACTTGCCTGTCTAATCCTGTCTCACTGTGCTAGGTGTCAGGGGTCAGTTTAGTGGCAGTAAGCTGAACCTGTGCACTGCAAGTGAGAATTAGGATTGTGGAGACTCTCCTTGTGTCTATCATTCCATCTCTGACCAAGGAGTTTACTGCCACACCCGTTGGTAACCCTTTAGGGTTTTGCTGTTGCCCTTAGCAACAGCATTTCGGGTTCTCTACGTATTAAAACACAACATCTTGCTTTTCCCATCTGAGCATTTCTAATACAAGGGAGATACCCAGTTCCTTAGCCTCTGGGCTTCTCTGTTCACTTTGTGTGTATTTTGTTACCCTATCACCTTCTGTGTACGTTATGTCATATTCCCCAGTCTGTCTGTGAGTCCATTTGTTTTGCATACCTATCCGTTCAGACACCAGTACATTCCTGCAGACACTGGTGTGCATAACAGTTCAAACACCAGTACATTCCTGCAGGCACTGGAGTGCATAACAGTTCTGACACCAGTACATTCCTGCAGGCACTGGTGTGCATAACATAACCATGTCCATTCCCTCTGTGCAACTACTTATGGGGATAGTATTTCTGGGTTTGCGGGTTCTTTTAGGACGCTTACCTGCCCTTGTACCCCTCCTAGTTTTTTTACTAGCAGTATCCTTACATACTACTTTCTGTTTCGTGGGGTCCTTTGGCCAAACCCTAAAAAAGAAGAGGAGGAAAGATCTTCCTCTCTCTCTCTTAGTGCCAAAAATCTATTTGAGGTTTTCACCTCCTCGGGTTTAGTTGCGGTATTTATTTTTCTAAACCTTTGGTGGTATGTTTCCCGCCGATCGTCACCATAATCAGATTCAAAACGGGGTTCCCAATCTCTCCGTTGATTTCTATAAAACGAATCAACATTCTCTCTAGGTGGATATTTAGGGAGATTCCTATCTTGATTGGCATGGAGATTATTTTTCCTTCTCCACTGGGGAGGTTTTTCCAATTGTGATTTGGAATTATAGGGCCCTGTCCCTTTCGGATTCCCCTTAAACCCATTAGTCCTATTCCTCTTATTCCTAATCATTCCTTTCCTTACAGGTATTTCTGGTTCTAATTGCCCTTCCTGAGTGGGCTCAGAATTTGTTTCAAGGGATATAACTACAACAGAATCTCTTTTGAACTTTTTTTGTTTTCTATCTCTCAGTTCATTGGTACTTTTATTAATTTTCTGCAATAAGGATTTCTCCAGAGTACAGAATTCTTCCAGATCCTTATATGGATGAATAAGGGTTTGGAGAACTGTAATTTCATCATTCAGTTTGACCAGGGTAATCTTTCTCTCTTTTATGATGAGATCAATCAGGGAGGATGAACACGAATGGAGTATTTTATCCCACTCTTCCCTAAAATCAGAGTTAGGTGAGTCAAAGGAGGGAGGTTTTTGTATCTTTAAACCTTTTGGTATGATGCGGGCCTCCTGGTAGTGTTCCAACGTCACTACTTCCCACCATATTCTGTTCTCCTTTAACATGACCCCCTCTAATTTTTTAAAAGCAGAACTAAGATTCTCATCATTAATTTCCACATTTTTCCCAGTCTCCGTGAACATAGTTTTTAATAAATCCTTTCTCGTTTCCCTAAACTTAAACATGTTTGCAGCAGACAATGAAAACTGGGATAAACAATCAAATCGTGGTACAACAGGTGTTTCCAATGATATGCGCAATTAACTTGGAGTGCAGCTAAATCAAGTGTAAAAAGAGGTGTATCCCACCCTTCAAAAGATATAACAATGGAAAGAGAAAGCTTTCACATATGACAATAGCGCTCACCAAGTGACATGCAAAAATGAGTGAACAACTGGTATAAAATGCATTCACCCTTAATAAAAAGTATTCCTCGTTGATGTAATGAATGGAGGATGAAGATTCACTGTAGGGGATCCTCGTATCAAGCATTGACATTCAAAATGGAGCAGATGGATTCCCAAACATCTGAAAAATAAGTGCCTCTTTCCCCAATGTATATGGGTTTAAACAGGAGGCACCATTAAACACAGACCATAGTGCAGTAATTTTGTTAAAAGCACGCACAGGTTTTAATTAGGGATGTGCACTTGAAATTTTTCGGGTTTTGTGTTTTGGTTTTGGGTTCGGTTCCGCGGCCGTGTTTTGGGTTCGACCGCGTTTTGGCAAAACCTCACCGAATTTTTTTTGTCGGATTCGGGTGTGTTTTGGATTCGGGTGTTTTTTTAAAAAAACCCTAAAAAACAGCTTAAATCATAGAATTTGGGGGTCATTTTGATCCCAAAGTATTATTAACCTCAAAAACCATAATTTCCACTCATTTTCAGTCTATTCTGAATACCTCACAATATTATTTTTAGTCCTAAAATTTGCACTGAGGTCGCTGGATGACTAAGCTAAGCGACCCTAGTGGCCGACACAAACACCTGGCCCATCTAGGAGTGGCACTGCAGTGTCACGCAGGATGGCCCTTCCAAAAAACACTCCCCAAACAGCACATGACGCAAAGAAAAAAAGAGGCGCAATGAGGTAGCTGTGTGAGTAAGCTAAGCGACCCTAGTGGCCGACACAAACACCTGGCCCATCTAGGAGTGGCACTGCAGTGTCACGCAGGATGGCCCTTCCAAAAAACACTCCCCAAACAGCACATGACGCAAAGAAGAAAAAAAGAGGCGCAATGAGGTAGCTGTGTGAGTAAGATAAGCGACCCTAGTGGCCGACACAAACACCTGGCCCATCTAGGAGTGGCACTGCAGTGTCACGCAGGATGGCCCTTCCAAAAAACACTCCCCAAACAGCACATGACGCAAAGAAGAAAAGAGGCGCAATGAGGTAGCTGTGTGAGTAAGATAAGCGACCCTAGTGGCTGACACAAACACCTGGCCCATCTAGGAGTGGCACTGCAGTGTCACGCAGGATGGCCCTTCCAAAAAACACTCCCCAAACAGCACATGACGCAAAGAAGAAAAAAAGAGGCGCAATGAGGTAGCTGTGTGAGTAAGCTAAGCGACCCTAGTGGCCGACACAAACACCTGGCCCATCTAGGAGTGGCACTGCAGTGTCACGCAGGATGGCCCTTCCAAAAAACACTCCCCAAACAGCACATGACGCAAAGAAGAAAAAAAGAGGCGCAATGAGGTAGCTGTGTGAGTAAGATAAGCGACCCTAGTAGCCGACACAAACACCTGGCCCATCTAGGAGTGGCACTGCAGTGTCACGCAGGATGGCCCTTCCAAAAAACACTCCCCAAACAGCACATGACGCAAATAAAAATGAAAGAAAAAAAGAGGTGCAAGATGGAATTGTCCTTGGGCCCTCCCACCCACCCTTATGTTGTATAAACAGGACATGCACACTTTAACCAACCCATCATTTCAGTGACAGGGTCTGCCACACGACTGTGACTGAAATGACGGGTTGGTTTGGACCCCCACCGAAAAAGAAGCAATTAATCTCTCCTTGCACAAACTGGCTCTACAGAGGCAAGATGTCCACCTCATCATCATCCTCCGATATATCACCGTGTACATCCCGCTCCTCACAGATTATCAATTCGTCCCCACTGGAATCCACCATCTCAGCTCCCTGTGTACTTTGTGGAGGCAATTGCTGCTGGTCAATGTCTCCACGGAGGAATTGATTATAATTCATTTTAATGAACATCATCTTCTCCACATTTTCTGGAAGTAACCTCGTACGCCGATTGCTGACAAGGTGAGCGGCGGGCACTAAACACTCTGTCGGAGTACACACTGGAGGGAGGGCAACTTAGGTAGAATAAAGCCAGTTTGTGCAAGGGCCTCCAAATTGCCACTTTTTCCTGCCAGTACCACCAAATTCAAGGTATGTGCAAAACATGGGACGTGCTGCTGTTCTTGCGGCGGGAGTCCATACATCTACCCAGTGGGCTGTCACAGTCATATAGTCCTGACCCTGCCCTGCTCCACTTGTCCACATGTCCGTTGTTAAGTGGACATTGGGTACAACTGCATTTTTTAGGACACTGGTGAGTCTTTTTCTGATGTTCGTGTACATTCTCGGTATCGCCTGCCTAGAGAAGTGGAACCTAGATGGTATTTGGTAACGGGGGCACACTACCTCAAGAAATTGTCTAGTTCCCTGTGAACTAACGGCGGATACCGGACGCACGTCTAACACCAACATAGTTGTCAAGGCCTCAGTTATCCGCTTTGCAACAGGATGACTGCTGTGATATTTCATCTTCCTCGCAAAGGACTATTGGACAGTCAATTGCTTGGTGGAAGTAGTAAAAGTGGGCTTACGACTTCCCCTCTGGGATGACCATCGACTCCCAGCAGCAACAACAGCAGCGCCAGCAGCAGTAGGCGTTACACGCAAGGATGCATCGGAGGAATCCCAGGCAGGAGAGGACTCGTCAGAATTGCCAGTGACATGGCCTGCAGGACTATTGGCATTCCTGGGGAAGGAGGAAATTGACACTGAGGGAGTTGGTGGGGTGGTTTGCGTGAGCTTGGTTACAAGAGGAAGGGATTTACTGGTCAGTGGACTGCTTCCGCTGTCGCCCAAAGTTTTTGAACTTGTCACTGACTTATTATGAATGCGCTGCAGGTGACGTATAAGGGAGGATGTTCCGAGGTGGTTAACGTCCTTACCCCTACTTATTACAGCTTGACAAAGGCAACACACGGCTTGACAAATGTTGTCCGCATTTCTGGTGAAATACTTCCACACCGAAGAGCTGATTTTTTTGGTATTTTCACCAGGCATGTCAACGGCCCTATTCCTCCCACGGACAACAGGTGTCTCCCCGGGTGCCTGACGTAAACAAACCACCTCACCATCAGAATCCTCCTTGTCAATTTCCTCCCCAGCGCCAGCAACACCCATATCCTCCTCATCCTGGTGTACTTCAACACTGGCATCTTCAATCTGACTATCAGGAACTGGACTGCGGGTGCTCCTTCCAGCACTTGCAGGGGGCGTGCAAATGGTGGAAGGCGCATGCTCTTCACGTCCAGTGTTGGGAAGGTCAGGCATCGCAACCGACACAATTGGACTCTCCTTGTGGATTTGGGATTTCGAAGAACGCACAGTTCTTTGCGGTGCTTTTGCCAGCTTGAGTCTTTTCAGTTTTCTAGCGAGAGGCTGAGTGCTTCCATCCTCATGTGAAGCTGAACCACTAGCCATGAACATAGGCCAGGGCCTCAGCCGTTCCTTGCCACTCCGTGTGGTAAATGGCATATTGGCAAGTTTACGCTTTTCCTCCGACAATTTTATTTTAGATTTTGGAGTCCTTTTTTTACTGATATTTGGTGTTTTGGATTTTACATGCTCTGTACTATGACATTGGGCATCGGCCTTGGCAGATGACGTTGCTGGCATTTCATCGTCTCGGCCATGACTAGTGGCAGCAGCTTCAGCACGAGGTGGAAGTGGATCTTGATCTTTCCCTAATTTTGGAACCTCAACATTTTTGTTCTCCATATTTTAATAGGCACAACTAAAAGGCACCTCAGGTAAACAATGGAGATGGATGGATACTAGTATACTTATGGATGGACGAGCGACTGCCGACACAGAGGTAGCTACAGCCGTGGACTACCGTACTGTGTCTGCTGCTAATATAGACAGGATGATAAGGAGATGAAATTAATATATATATATATATATATATATATATTATCACTAGTACTGCAGCCGGACAGGTATATATATTTATTATGTAATGACTGATGACGGACCTGCTGGACACTGTCAGCTCAGCAGCACCGCAGACTGCTACAGTAAGCTACTATAGTAGTATGTATAAAGAAGAAAGAAAAAAAAAACCACGGGTAGGTGGTATACAATTATGGATGGACGAGCGACTGCCGACACAGAGGTAGCTACAGCCGTGGACTACCGTACTGTGTCTGCTGCTAATATAGACTGGATGATAATGAGATGAAATCAATATATATATATATATATATATATAATATCACTAGTACTGCAGCCGGACAGGTATATATATTTATTATGTAATGACTGATGACGGACCTGCTGGACACTGTCAGCTCAGCAGCACCGCAGACTGCTACAGTAAGCTACTATAGTAGTATGTATAAAGAAGAAAGAAAAAAAAAAAACCAAGGGTAGGTGGTATACAATTATGGATGGACGAGCGACTGCCGACACAGAGGTAGCTACAGCCGTGGACTACCGTACTGTGTCTGCTGCTAATATAGACTGGATGATAATGAGATGAAATCAATATATATATATATAATATCACTAGTACTGCAGCCGGACAGGTATATATATTTATTATGTAATGACTGATGACGGACCTGCTGGACACTGTCAGCTCAGCAGCACCGCAGACTGCTACAGTAAGTTACTATAGTAGTATGTATAAAGAAAAAAGAAAAAAAAACCACGGGTAGGTGGTATACAATATTATATATATATTATATACAATTATATATATATATATATATATATATATATAGGAAACGCAGGTCCGGCACTCCATGCTTGGATCAGCAGCTGCGGCGGTGCCCTCACAGGAAAACGGTATAATTTGCAGAGGTGCGGCACTCATACCAAATAACAAGACATCAGAGGCGTAAAAGCTTATGCATCAACGTTTCAATATTTACATATTGTCTTCAGGAAGACAATATGTAAATATTGAAACGTTGATGCATAAGCTTTTACGCCTCTGATGTCTTGTTATTTGGTATGAGTGCCGCACCTCTGCAAATTATATATATATATATATATATATATATATATATATTAAACTGGTGGTGATTATTAAACTGGTGGTCAGGTCACTGGTCACACTATCAACAACTTGCAAGTAGTACTCCTAAGCAGACAATCACAATATATATTATACTGGTGGTCAGTGTGGTCACAATGGCAGTGTGGCACTCTGGCAGCAAAAGTGTGCACTGTACGTTATATGTACTCCTGAGTCCTGCTCTCAGACTCTAACTGCTCCCCACTGTCAGTGTCTCCCCCACAAGTCAGATAATACAGTCACACTATCTATCACTTCAGCAAGTAACTACTAGTACTCCTCCTAATGTTACCCAAAATTACTACTGTGTCTCTCTCTACTGTCTCACTCTCTTCTCTATAAACGGAGAGGACGCCAGCCACGTCCTTTCCCTATGAATCTCAATGCACGTGTGAAAATGGCTGCGACGCGCGGCTCTTTATATAGAATCCGAGTCTCGCGATAGAATCCGAGCCTCGCGAGAATCCGACAGCGGGATGATGATGTTCGGGCGCGCTCGGGTTAACCGAGCAAGGCGGGAAGATCCGAGTTTCTCGGCCCCGTGTAAAAAAAACTGAAGTTCGGGCGGGTTCGGATTCCGAGGAACCGAACCCGCTCATCCCTAGTTTTAATGCACAGATTAAACTTACAAGAAGTTAAAAGAACAAAAGCATGTCATAAAAGACTTCATGGGATAACACAGATGTTATATCACCCAGCGATTCCTTGCAGCCACGCCGGATGGTAATGGAAAGTGTGCACAGTCTCTCCAAGTGTCCAACAGCATGCAGAATAGCAGAGGGTGAATGTGTCCAAATGTCCCAGGGTCAGTCACAGGTTAAAAACAAGAAGCCATGCTTAACGCGTATCGGACCAAACGTCCTTCATCAGAAGCGTGGATTAGTGGCTCCAAATTGGTGTTTTTATACCATCCTGGTTGAAGGTCCCAGCTGTCTCCAATTGTCATCCGCTCGTTGCGCTCCGTCCAGCGCACATGCGCGATGACAACCGGAAACCGGAAATCGTCGGTGCGTGTCACCTGCGTTCCACATACCCGGAAGTCCTCAAAACGGCTTTCTTTCACTTTGGGACGTGGATATCCTTGCTGATAGTATGCGTTTCACTGACCAGGAAACGCACATGGAACCATCATCCATTTATTCCCTTATGTAGGGATCTCACAGTAGATATAACATAAAGTCCCGGATTGATATACGGTCATATAAAAAATAAAAAAGAGATAGCAGCAATTACCAGATGATAAGGACATATATCTAGATTGGGAAACAGTTCAGAAATTAAACACTGGGATGGGAAAAAAGGGATTAAGTCAAAAAGCATTTCAACTCAAATTCACCGTTCAGACCACCTGGATTAAGGGTGCCTAAACGGTGTATTAACTTCATCTCTGTTTGAGAGAGTCTTTTATCCAAATCCCTTGTTCTCCATTTCTGTTGTATCACCTGTACACCCCAAAAGTTCCTAAGTGCACCTGTATTGGAATTGTGTACCCTTTTAAAGTGTGATGAGACATTATGCGATTCAAGACCTTTTCGAATATTATATACATGCTCGGCCCACCTCACCTTACCACTTCTTCCTGTTTTGCCAACATAGGCAAGGCCGCAAGTACATTCGAGCACGTATATAATATTTTTTGTATGACACGTGATGAAATCCCGAATGGGATATCTGTGGCCATTAACAATGTATTCCGTGAATTTCCTCACTGGAGCCTTAACGGTCTTGCACATAAGGCAGTCACCACAACGGTGGAAGCCTTTAGTCCTTACACTCTGTCTCAACTCCATGTCGAGGCTACTCCTCACAAGTTGGTTCTTAAGTGATTGAGCCTTCCTATAGATGAATATGGGTCTATCTGGCAACAAATCACCAATCACCATATCTTGTTTTAGAATATTCCAGTTGTTAATGAAAACTTTTTCTATACTTTTAAAGGAACTACTATACTGGCTGACAAAGGCCCATTTGAATCTATCATCAGAGTTGGTGGATTTTTCTTTTATGGCCAAAAGTTGGGATCTATCCACCCTATCTACCCTTGCTCTGGCAGATTCAAGGACATTCGGTGTGTATCCTTTTTGTGCTAGTCGATCTGTGAGTTCATCCAATTGCTGATTGCATATTCCTGTATCAGAACAGTTCCTCTTGACCCGTGTTAACTGACTGAAAGGTATCCCATCCAGCCAGTGCGCATGGTGTTGACTTGTTCTGTCAATGAAACTGTTGGAGTCTGTTTTTTTCCTATACGTTTTTGAATGAACTTCACCATTTTAAATATAGATGCTCAAGTCGAGGAAGGACACCTCCTTCTGACTCTGCGTGAAGGTGAATTTAATATTCACATCGTTCAGATTAAGTCTCTGACAAAATGTTTGAAGTGACTCTTTGTCCCCGCGCCACACAAAAAGCACGTCATCGATATAACACCGCCAGGACACCAGGCCCGCCACCAGTACACCGTCTCTCCAGATCTGGGTGTCCTCCCAGTATGCCATAAATAAATTGGCATAGCTGGGGGCGAACCTGGTGCCCATGGCGGTGCCAATCCGCTGTAAATAAAAAGTACCGTCAAAGAAAAAATAATTATTTAGAGGGGGTCATGTTAAAGGAGAACAGAATATGGTGGGAAGTAGTGACATTGGAACACTACCAGGAGGCCCGCATCATACCAAAAGGTTTAAAGATACAAAAACCTCTCCTTTGACTCACCTAACTCTGATTTTAGGGAAGAGTGGGATAAAATACTCCATTCATGTTCATCCTCCCTGATTGATCTCATCATAAAAGAGAGAAAGATTACCCTGGTCAAACTGAATGATGAAATTACAGTTCTCCAAACCCTTATTCATCCATATAAGGATCTGGAAGAACTCTGTACTCTGGAGAAATCCTTATTGCAGAAAATTAATAAAAGTACCAATGAACTGAGAGATAGAAAACAAAAAAAGTTCAAAAGAGATTCTGTTGTAGTTATATCCCTTGAAACAAATTCTGAGCCCACTCAGGAAGGGCAATTAGAACCAGAAATACCTGTAAGGAAAGGAATGATTAGGAATAAGAGGAATAGGACTAATGGGTTTAAGGGGAATCCGAAAGGGACAGGGCCCTATAATTCCAAATCACAATTGGAAAAACCTCCCCAGTGGAGAAGGAAAAATAATCTCCATGCCAATCAAGATAGGAATCTCCCTAAATATCCACCTAGAGAGAATGTTGATTCGTTTTATAGAAATCAACGGAAAGATTGGGAACCCCGTTTTGAATCTGATTATGGTGACGATCGGCGGGAAACATACCACCAAAGGTTTAGAAAAATAAATACCGCAACTAAACCCGAGGAGGTGAAAACCTCAAATAAATTTTTGGCACTAAGAGAGAGAGAGGAAGATCTTTCCTCCTCTTCTTTTTTAGGGTTTGGCCAAAGGACCCCACGAAACAGAAGGTAGTATGTAAGGATACTGCTAGTAAAAAAACTAGGAGGGGTACAAGGGCAGGTAAGCGTCCTAAAAGAACCCGCAAACCCAGAAATACTATCCCCATAAGTAGTTGCACAGAGGGACTGGACATGGTTATTGACACAGTAGTTACTAATACCATGGATTCCTCCACTGTGACTGCGTTGGAAGGAAAAATATTTAATTTATCTGATAGGTCATTGACTACGCATGAAGTGAAAGTACTGCAAAAAGGCCTAAACTTTGCACCGACAAGTAAGCCCAACTCCTTTGACGTTTTTCTAGACGTTCAAAAATTTATTCGAAAATTAACAATTAAAAAGTTTTTTCAGAATAAGGAGAATACGGATGTGGAGTATAGTGGGGAAGTATCTTGATTCAAAGCACCCTCTACCTTTTATCCCATCCAATCGAGAGGAAATTGTCTAGAGGTTTTTAATAAAGTTGTTTGCAGAGAGATCAAGAAAGAGATACAAAAAGGTGGCAAAAAGAACAAACCTAATCTGACCAAAAAGGAATTTGAGGCCATTCAATCCTTGAAAGATGACAAGGATTTAATTATTAAGCCGGCAGATAAGGGTGGAGGGGTGGTCCTTATGAAAAGGGAATCATACATGGAGGAGGTGCATAAACAGATTAATGAAGGAGGCACCTATCAGAAACTCAAAGCGGATCCAACGACACTTATTGCAAAAGCATTGCTGGATCTTACCACACAAGCTTTGGACAATAAGGTAATCACAAAGGGTGAACATGAGTTTCTGAACGTTAAGAACCCTACCATACCTACCATGTATGTTCTCCCAAAGGTTCATAAGGACCCCCTCCACCCCCCTGGTAGACCTATAGTATCTGGGTGTAACAGCCTGACTAGTAATCTTTCAGCCATGGTCGACCACTATTTACAACCCATAGTGTTAACTACAAGATCCTTTGTAAAGGATACTGGGGATATTCTGAGGAGCCTGAGAAACTATAAATGGGAAATAGGTGATTTCCTATGTACAGCTGATGTATGTACTTTATACACAATTATAGATTTGGAGAAAGGCCTTATGGCGGTCTCGTATTTTTTAAGTAAGAGCAGTTATAATGAATCCATCAGGATGTTCATTATGGAGAGTATCAGATTCATCCTACTAAATAATTATTTTTTCTTTGACGGTACTTTTTATTTACAGCGGATTGGCACCGCCATGGGCACCAGGTTCGCCCCCAGCTATGCCAATTTATTTATGGCATACTGGGAGGACACCCAGATCTGGAGAGACGGTGTACTGGTGGCGGGCCTGGTGTCCTGGCGGCGTTATATCGATGACGTGCTTTTTGTGTGGCGCGGGGACAAAGAGTCACTTCAAACATTTTGTCAGAGACTTAATCTGAACGATGTGAATATTAAATTCACCTTCACGCAGAGTCAGAAGGAGGTGTCCTTCCTCGACTTGAGCATCTATATTCAAAATGGTGAAGTTCATTCAAAAACGTATAGGAAAAAAACAGACTCCAACAGTTTCATTGACAGAACAAGTCAACACCCTGCGCACTGGCTGGATGGGATACCTTTCAGTCAGTTCACACGGGTCAAGAGGAACTGTTCTGATACAGGAATATGCAATCAGCAATTGGATGAACTCACAGATCGACTAGCACAAAAAGGATACGCACCGAATATCCTTGAATCTGCCAGAGCAAGGGTAGATAGGGTGGATAGATCCCAACGTTTGGCATAAAAGAAAAATCCACCAACTCTGATGATAGATTCAAATGGGCCTTTGTCAGCCAGTATAGTAGTTCCTTTAAAAGTATAGAAAAAGTTTTCATTAACAACTGGAATATTCTAAAACAAGATATGGTGATTGGTGATTTGTTGCCAGATAGACCCATATTCATCTATAGGAAGGCTCAATCACTTAAGAACCAACTTGTGAGGAGTAGCCTCGACATGGAGTTGAGACAGAGTGTGAGGACTAAAGGCTTCCACCGTTGTGGTGACTGCCTTATGTGCAAGACCGTTAAGGCTCCAGTGAGGAAATTCACGGAATACATTGTTAATGGCCACAGATATCCCATTCGGGATTTCATCACGTGTCATACAAAAAATATTATATACGTGCTCGAATGTACTTGCGGCCTTGCCTATGTTGGCAAAACAGGAAGAAGTGGTAAGGTGAGGTGGGCCGAGCATGTATATAATATTCGAAAAGGTCTTGAATCGCATAATGTCTCATCACACTTTAAAAGGGTACACAATTCCAATACAGGTGCACTTAGGAACTTTTGGGGTGTACAGGTGATACAACAGAAATGGAGAACAAGGGATTTGGATAAAAGACTCTCTCAAACAGAGATGAAGTTAATACACCGTTTAGGCACCCTTAATCCAGGTGGTCTGAACGGTGAATTTGAGTTGAAATGCTTTTTGACTTAATTTTTTTTTCCCATCCCAGTGTTTAATTTCTGAACTGTTTCCCAATCTAGATATGTGTCATTATCATCTGGTAATTGCTGCTATCTCTTTTTTATTTTTTATATGACCGTATATCAATCCGGGACTTTATGTTATATCTACTGTGAGATCCCTACATAAGGGAATAAATGGATGATGGTTCTATGTGCGTTTCCTGGTCAGTGAAACGCATACTATCAGCAAGGATATCCACGTCCCAAAGTGAAAGAAAGCCGTTTTGAGGACTTCCGGGTATGTGGAACGCAGGTGACACGCACCGACGATTTCCGGTTTCCGGCTGTCATCGCGCATGTGGGCTGGACGGAGCGCAACGAGCGGATGACAATTGGAGACAGCTGGGACCTTCAACCAGGATGGTATAAAAACACCAATTTGGAGCCACTAATCCACGCTTCTGATGAAGGACGTTTGGTCCGATACGCGTTAAGCGTGGCTTCTTGTTTTTAACCTGTGACTGACCCTGGGACATTTGGACACATTCACCCTTTGCTATACTGCATGCTGTTGGACACTTGGAGAGACTGTGCACACTTTCCATTACCATCCGGCGTGGCTGCAAGGAATCGCTGGGTGATATAACATCTGTGTTATCCCATGAAGTCTTTTATGACATGCTTTTGTTCTTTTAACTTCTTGTAAATTTAATCTGTGCATTAAAACCTGTGCGTGCTTTTAACAAAATTACTGCACTATGGTCTGTGTTTAATGGTGCCTCCTGTTTAAACCCATATACATTGGGGAAAGAGGCACTTATTTTTCAGATGTTTGGGAATCCATCTGCTCCATTTTGAATGTCAATGCTTGATACGAGGATCCCCTACAGTGAATCTTCATCCTCCATTCATTACATCAACGAGGAATACTTTTTATTAAGGGTGAATGCATTTTATACCAGTTGTTCACTCACTTTTGCATGTCACTTGGTGAGCGCTATTGTCATATGTGAAAGCTTTCTCTTTCCATTGTTACGTCTTTATACTGCCAAACTTCAGAACGATTGGTCAGATTTTCTTCCTCTGGCCGAGTTTGCCTACAATAACTCTTGCCATTCATCGACCAAAGAGTCTCCATTCTTTTCGGTCCTGGGCTTTCACCCTAGAGCCAATTCCTTTACTCCTCATTATCCAGCTTCTTGTTTGACCTTAACCTCCCGTCTCAGAGTTATTTGGAAGAAGGTACACCTTGCTCTTAAGATAGCTGCTTTCCGAATTCGGACTTCCGCTTCCGGCTGCGATGCACTAGCAGCGTGTGGAGAGAGCTCCGCTGCCGCCCGCTGGGAAAACACTTTTAAAAGGTTGTAAAACCTCCATTACGGCCCGGTCTTCTCCCCCACGCCACTGGTGGAAGCCCCCTGCCCACCATGGACCGCTATTTAGCCCTGCTATGCTCTTGAAAAAAGAGCAAAAGCGGGAAAAGGAAAAGCGATGCCTGAAACTTAAAATGGCGCTGGACGCGGAGGTACCGGCGGCGGCTTCCCCCTCCTCCTCCTCTTCAGAAACACTGACAGCGGAGGCTGTGATGCCTGCAGCAGCTATTGAATCTGCTCCAACTGCGCGGACCGCAGATCATGTACTTTTTACACCTGCAGTACCTGTTACATATGATGACATGGTGGGGGCGATATGTAAGGCTATGGGGCCCCTAATTAAAGCCCAGACAGAATATATAAATAAACAACTGACTCCGCTTACGCACTGTGTCCTGCAAACTGAACAAAGGGCAGGAGAAATGTTTCATGACATATCCGAGCTTAAACAAGATATGGCCCATGTTACCCGCTCTCACCACCAGATCTGGAACAAGCTAGATGATTTGGAAAAGAGGTCGTGCAGGTCGAATTTACGGGTGGTGGGGCTCCCTGAAACCCTTTGGAGCGCGGCACTGTATACCTTTCTCCGTATCACCCTCACAGAACTGTTGAGTATCACTGATTCTTGTCGGGACATGGTTATAGAGAGAGCACACAGAGTGAGTGCCCAGAAAAGTTATGAGGGAGCCAGACCCAGAGTGGTGTTGTTTAAATGCCTTCATTTCCTGCACAAGGTAGAAATTTGGAAAGCATCCCGAAAAATCCGGAATCTCATGTGGGAATCACATAAAGTTTTCATTTTTCAGGATTATTCGGTGGAACTCTGGAAAGCACGGAAGGCGTTTTCCCCAATATGCTCTAAGGTGGTACAACTCGACAGGAATTCTCACTATTATACCCTGCAAGGCTCCGTATTTACTCAGGCACCTCCTTTACGGATTTCTTCTCGGCAGATGACGCGGATGCTTTCTTAAATGAGGAGGAAGATTCTGTACGACCACATGGAGATGCATCTGTGGACATATGACCTCTCATAATTAAGCTCCTCTGCTAATTGGAGTGCTTTCCTTATATTATTACATGGGTTTATTGTGACTGCTTGCTTAGATCTAATTCTCTATTGCCAGTTTTGCTTTATACTGCTACCTTTAGACCTTGTATTTAAGAGATCCGGGAAATCTACAGACTTTCTATTTGTATTATGTGCGATAATGGACTGTTGTACCTTGCTGCATGTGGGTCGTTATAGCTGAAACCGTTTATTTTTGGGAGGGCAGGCCGTACTGGTCTATTTCTTACTACCCGGCGGGGTAGGCGAGGAGCTTCTCCTCCTTCCTTATGGTTATGTTATTACTTCCTTCGTTTAACCCCGGAAGTTATTTCATTATGTTAAGAATGTTCTTCTTGACTGCTATTTTTCTGACTTGTAATTTCGTTGTCTCGCTGCTAGATGGGCGGCAACGATTACTTCTTCTATGGTTTCGCTGCGATACGTGGATTATTAATTCCACGTCTCCTTTTCTCTGCTTTTCAATTCTTTTTCTTTTTCTCCTCTCTCTCTTCCCCAAATACTGATTTGTCACAATGGAGTATTGTGTACCAATGTTTAGTCGTGTATCTGATATCTGCTGCTTATATATTATCATGCTCACCTGTATCCACCTTACTAAAAACTGATAATTAGATGACTACGATTAAACTAGGGTCTTGGAATATTGGAGGGATCAACTCTCCACATAAAAGGTTTTGTTATACCTAAACAAATTGAAGATAGATGTGGTATATTTGCAGGAAACCCATTTAAAAGAATCTGAGATGCTCAAACTGAATTCTCTGTCGTGGAAACTGATTGCATCCTCACCATATACATCCAAGGCTGGAGGTGTAACTATATTAGTTATACAACATGTTAGGATGGAATTTAAGGAAACAATAGTGGATCCTGAAGGTAGATACGAGGTATGTAGAGTTCTTCTGGATAATAATGCCTATTGCCTATGCAGTTTGTATGCCCCAAATACGAATGTGCAGCCCTTCTTGCAAAATATGTTGCAGATTCTCACGCCTTATTCAGACATTCCTATTATCATAGGGGGTGAACTCAATGCGGTGTCCTCTTTGTTGCTAGATAGACAATTGCCCCAATGTAGGAAGGTCAAACTACCCACAAAAGGTGTTCCCTGGTTCACAAGATCAATGAACTTGATAGATATATGGAGAACTCTTAATCCGACGGATAAGGCATAAACGTGCCTCTCGGCGGCGCATAACACGCTATCTAGGATTGACTACTTGCTGCCCTCCATAACATTAATGCCCGATATAATGACAGTAGGTATTGAGCCCATCACAATATCCGATCATGCAGTAGTGTGGTTGGACATGACATTACAGACAGATAGCGGTCCTTTCCGATCTTGGAGATTCCCATCGTCAATGGCATTATCTCTTGATTTTAGAGGAATGCTTATTGAGGCCTGGGACTCTGACTTGGTTAATAATGAGAGTACTTTAATAGATTCCCCACAGTTATTCTGGCAGGCTTCTAAAACAGTTTTACGAGGTGAAATTATTTCCTATAGTTTATAAAAAATTGCAGAATGACTTTCTCCAAGCCCAGCAATCATTGACAGACAACTTTCAGGCTTATAAAACTTCCCCGACAGCAGTGAACAGGGGCAATTACTCAAAGGCGAGGGTGGAGTTTGAGAGTTTGCCAAAATGGAATCCCATCATACTTTTAAAAAAGACGCCAAATTCCACCATTTTGGCAATAAATCAGGGAAACTCCTCTCCAGTTTACTGAGAGGACAAAGGTCACCTATGCTTATACATCCTCTTAAGACTAGCACGGGTTTGGTTACAACAGATAGTGATCAGATTTCCCAGATAATGCAAACATTTTACGCAGACTTATATTCAGAACCCCCACCGCCAAACCCAGATGCAAAATTATTTTGGGAGAACTTACCAGTCCCCCAGTTATCGGATGGACATAGGGATCAGCTGATCCTGGCCATCTCTGAGGCAGAGGTATCCAAGGCCATCGCGAACCTTAAAACCAGCAAAGCACCGGGCCCGGACGGCCTTACATCTGAATACTATAAATGACTGGCCCCTAGGCTGATCTCTCTACTTATTAAAGTGTAACAGTATCTTGACCACCGGGAATATGCCACTATACTTTAATTCGGCAGTGCTTAATGTCCTTCCCAAAGTGCGAAGAAACTTATCTGATCCGGGGTCGTATAGACCAATCTCCTTGCTCAACTTAGATTACAGTGTTACAACTTGGTGGAGAATGCGAGCATGCCGCCCTGCGCATAAGTGAAAGCAGCAGCTTTATGAGGCCTGCAGAAAACGGTGGTTTATGCAGATACAGCCCAGTGTGAAGATGCTGAGACTCACCCCGAGGGTTTGATATATGTCCTGGGCAAAAGCAGCTACAAAGCCGCCTGAAAAATCTGTCGATATAGAGGAACTGCTAAAAACCCTGCTGCAAGCTACAGCGGCTCAGCAAGAGGCCAACAGACAGCAGCAGGTGGCTATGGAGGAAAATTGGAGACTACAGGAGGAGGCCAACAGACAGCAGCAGGTGGCAATGGAGGAAAATTGGAGGCATCAGGAGAGGCCTTAGCAGAAGTGGTGCAGAGACTTGCAGCTCGGGTTGGAGATGTGGCCGTCAGTGCTCCGACCAGCTCTAGTTCTATACGGGCCAGTCACTTCCTGCAGAAAATGACAGAGGCTGATGATGTGTAGGCCTACCTGACCATGTTTGAAAGGACTGCTGAGCGTGAGAACTGGCCAAAAGCACAGTGGGCCAGTCTGCTGGCACCTTTTTTGTCAGGTGAGCCCCAAAAAGCGTACTTTGATTTAAGCCCTGCTGAGGCTCGGGACTATGATAAACTAAAGACTGAGATCCTGACCCGCCTGGGAGTCACGCTGTCAGTACGAGCACAACGGGTGCACCGTTGGGTGTACGCCATGGAGAAGCCTCCACGCTCCCAGATGCACGACCTTATTCAGCTAACAAAAAAATGGCTACAGCCAGAGACATTAACTGGTCCCCAGATGGTTGAAAGAGTCGTCATGGACTGCTACTTGAGATTAGTGGACATGGTAGAGAGGTATACGGCAGCAGAGGAATTACTGATGACCACCCAGCAACCCATAGATCCTCGACAGCACCCTTCAGTTAAAACTGGTAAGACTGTTCCGTGGGAACACGTTGCTGGGCGGTTAAGAGAACGCAAGGCTGGAGAGACTGTAAACACTGGCCCTGGAGACAGGCCAATGGGGCTAGAACGGTCTCTGCTGCCCAAACGGGTTGATAATCATGTGGTTAAATGTTTTAGGTGTGGTATGCCAGGTAATTTTATTGCCAATTGCCCAGTCACGCAAGAACCCATGCAATGTGATGCTGCCTTTGAATGTTGCAGAATGTCTTTCTTTGCTAGGTTAGCCTGTATTGTGGTACCTTCACCTAAGTTGGAAAAGCAAATGTGTGACGTGTTATTAGAGGTAACCGGGTGGAGGCCTTGCTAGAGTCAGGAAGTTTAGTTACCCTCGTGAAAGCTGGGTTAGTGAACCCCTTAAAGGTCCAGCAAATACCTATTGGGGTAACGTGCATACATGGGGATACCCAACATTATGTCACTGCTGAAGTGAATATAGAAACTTGTTGTGGGTCAGCAATGGTTAAAGTAGGACTGGTCCCCACCTTGGTGCACAAGGCCATTATAGGGAGGGATTTTCCTCATTTTGGGAAACTGTGGGAATCACGTTTATCAACAGTTGTGAGAAGTAAAGATCCAGTTGATAATACCGGTGATTGTATGGATGTACGTGTGTCTTTGGAACTTTCTCACCCCTTGCCTTTTGCTAGTTTGGCTGGGGAAGTGACAGATGGGGAGTCCAGTGAGGACCCTCTTGCTGGGAACAGAGACATAGTAGTTTGAAATGAAAGCGTGCCTGACCTGGAGGTAAAAAAGGATCTGTTTGCATCTGAACAGTTAAAGGATCCTACCTTGATAAAGGCTAGAGAGAATGTTAAGATTGTTAATGGGGAACCTGTGGTACCAGGTGACAGGATTACGTATCCCCACATGGCCATCTGTAATGAGCTCTTGTACCACATTGTCAAAAAAGGTGAGGATGTGGTGGAACAGCTGGTAGTTCCCCAGCCTTATCGGAGAACGGTACTAGATTTAGCTCATAGTCACGTTACCGCAAAACATTTAGGGGCAGAAAAAAACACTGAAAGAGTTTTACAAAGGTTCTTTTGGCCAGGGGTTTATAAAGAAGTGTCTGAATATTGTTCTTCCTGTTCTGAATGCCAGTATAATGCCCCTAGACCCCATTTCAGGAGCCCACTAGTTCCCATGCCTATTATAGTGGTCCCGTTTGACAGAATAGCCATGGATCTCGTGGGGCCCTTGTTAAAGTCTGCTCGGGGCCATCAGTATATCCTGGTAATTATGGACTATGCCACTCGATATCCTGAGGCTGTCCCTTTACACACTATCACAACCAAGGCGATAGCTAGGGAGCTGGTGCAGGTTTTCAGTAGAGTGGGAATACCAAAAGAAATTTTGACTGACCAAGGATCATGAAGGAATTGTGCAAATTGTTTAAGGTCAATCACCTCAGGACGTCCATCTACCATCCCCAAACTGACGGGTTGGTGGAAAGGTTTAATAAAACATTAATAAGTATGTTAAAAAAGGTTGTTGAGAAAGATGGGAAAAACTGGGATTGTTTGTTTCCCTACTTGTTAATGGCCATCAGAGAAGTTCCTCAGTCCTCTACGGAGTTATCTCCATTTGATTTGTTCTACCGTGTTTCCCCGAAAATAAGCCCTCCCCTTACTGTGTAAGATTCCTCTAAAATAAGCCCTCCCCCGAAAATAAGCCCTATTGAGATTGCTACTGTAGTGAAGGTGATCCCCTGCGCTACACGCGACATTACGGTACCCTCTGTATGCACCGCCCCCCCCGGGTGAAACGCACGCCGCGCTCTGAGCTGCATCCAATCAGAGCTGCAGCAGTGAGCGCGTCATCCTGTTCTTCCCCAGTGATTTGCTTGCTGGCGCCATTGAGAGCAGTGCCGCGGAGGAGAGCTGAGGCAGGACAACATAAAAATCCTGTATGTAAGCGGGAGTGAGGGGGCATGATGGAGGATAAAAGGGGCATGATGAAGAATAAAAGGGGCATGATGGAGGATAAAAGGGGCATGATGGAGGATAAAAGAAGAACTCAGGGGGCATGATGGAGGATAAAATAAGCACTCAGGGGGCATGATGGAGGATAAAAGAAGAACTCAGGGGGCATGATGGAGGATAAAATAAGCAGAAGAAGATGACATGATCATTATTGAATAAAGGTACATTTTTTTTGTTCACATTTACCTGTTTATTAAAATTGCTGTCAATGTTCATTAAAATAAGCCCTCCCCTGAAAATAAGCCCTCTGGTGTTTTTCTGTCCAAAAAAAATAATAAGACAGTGTCTTATTATCGGGGAAACACGGTATGGTAGACACCCCAGATGGCTGTTGGACATTGCCAAAGAGACGTGGGAAGGACAGCCCACTCCTTATAGAAGCGTTATTGAACATGTAACACAAATGCAGGATAGGATTGCAGGCGTGGTACCTATTGACAGAGAGCACATGGAACAGGCCCAAAGTGCTCAACAGAGGGTATATAACCGGAGTGCCAAGGTACGGGAATTTGCTCCTGGAGATAGAGTTCTTGTTTTGGTACCCACTGTGGAAAGCAAATTCCTAGCTAAATGGCAGGGTCCATTTGAGATTAGTGAAAAAGTGAATGAGGTTAATTACAAAGTATACTAGCCGGGAAAGAGAAACCCCGAACAAATCTACCATGTTAACTTAATCAAACCCTGGAAAGATAGATTGTCTCTGTCAGCGGAGCCTTGCCCTTCGGTGTCTTCACCTCGGTTGCTTCCCGCAGTAAAGGTGTCTGAGACGTTATCAACTGATCAGAACAATCAGGTTAAAGAATTTCTCATCCAAAATAGGGAGATATTTTCAGAGCTGCCTGGCCGAACGACCATAATAAAACATGACATTGTCACAGAACCAGGGGTCAGGGTTCATTTAAAGCCATATAGGATTCTTGAAGCTCAGCGAGAAGCTGTTTCTAAAGAAGTTAAAACCATGTTAGAACTTGGAGTCATAGAGGAATCTAACAGTGAGTGTTCCAGTCCCATAGTTCTCATCCCGAAGCCCGACGGTAGCATACGCTTCTGTAATGACTTTCGTAAGTTAAATGAGGTGTCCACGTTTGACGCGTACCCCATGCCCCGTGTGGATGAGCTTATAGAAAGGCTGGGGGAACAGCCAGGTTTCTCACCACGTTGGACCTGATCAAAGGTTATTGGCAAATACCTTTATCTGATAGCGCAAAAGAAAAAACAGCCTTTTCGGCTCTGGAGGGTCTGTACCAGTATAAGATGTTACCCTTTGGGTTGCATGGGGCTCCAGCAACCTTTCAACGGGCGATGGATAAAATTTTGAGGCCCCATAGAAAATATGCAGCTGCCTATTTAGATGATGTGGTAATTCACAGTACAGACTGGGGGTCCCATTTGGTTAAAGTACAAGCAGTACTGGACTCAATCAGAGAGGCAGGGTTAACTGCTAACCCAAAGAAGTGCTGCCTTGCAATGGAGGAGGTCAAATACTTGGGCTTCACCATAGGCAGAGGTCTAAATAGGCCCCAATTGAATAAAATTGATGCTATTCAAACTGGCCTCGTAAAGTGAATATAAAACAGGTAAGGGCTTTTTTGGGAATAACTGCGTACTATAGACGGTTTATTCCCAATTTTGCGACCACAGCGGTGCCGTTGTCAGACCTTACCAAAGGGAAGCAGTCAAATATGGTGAAATGGAACCCTGATGCAGAAAAAGCGTTCCAAGCGTTAAAAGTGGCTTTGTGTTCATAACCGGTATTGATAACACCAGATTTTTCAAAAGAATTTGTGGTACAGACAAATGCCTCAGAGGTAGGGATAGGGGCTGTGCTGTACCAAACCAGAGATGGGGACGAACACCCTATCATTTATTTGAGTAGGAAACTCAATCAGCATGAAAAAAGGTATGCCATTGTGGAAAAGGAGGCTTTGGCCATTAAGTGGGCACTAGATACCTTGAGATATTACCTCTTGGGTAGACAATTCAGACTAGTGACAGATCATGCCCCTTTAAAACGGATGTATGTAAATAGAGAGAAGAATGCTCGTGTAACTAGATGGTTTCTAGCATTGCAGGATTTTAAGTTTACTGTCGAACATAGACCCGGAACACAATTGGCCAACGCAGATGCATTGTCCTGCATCTTCTGTTTGGGGGCTACAAGTGTTCCGACCCCTAGGTCGAAACAGGGGAGGGGGATATGTGACAAGAACACTGGGATAGTGTTTGAGGGCAGGTATGTTTGTCCCAGGTTCTTGTCTTACATATTTTAGAAAATGAAAACTTCTAGGAAAATGCTTTTGTTTTGTTAGAACCTTTTCAGTTTGCTGGAAAAGCTGGATAAGGGCCCTGAGAGAGAGATAGGGCGAGTTCCAGACATTGGGCCCAGTTTGGGTCTTTGGCCTCGCAGAGGGCTAATCAGGGCTTTCAGCTGTGCAAGAGCCTTATAGGGCTTCTAGCCTGATTAATGTGTGCAGACTGCCTGGGAAGACAGCAGGATCTCTGTGAGAGAAACACGCTTCCTGATACAAGTGAGCTATACAGTGTTTGCTGGAGAACTCTGTGTTTTTTGTTTAGTGATAGTTAGCAACATCTTGTGTTTAGTTAGTGCCGGACAGGCAAGGTATTTTCTTTTGGTGTTTGTTTTATTTTCTGTATAATAAAACTGGCTGGGGCCATTTGTACCAGAAACTGGACTTGTGTGGTTCCTCAGCTGCTGCGTGCTGCCAGTTACCCCAGGAAACGGAACTTTGTACCCTTACAGCGTTACAAAATATATATTCTTAAGTTAGATCACCTTTTGAGTTCCATGAAGAGGAAGTTTTGGCAACTCCTCAGGAAGAAGGGGAACTGGATTGGGAATGGGAGGATTCCTCAAATTAGGAGGATGATTCTCACCCCAATTCAGGGGTGTCTCTTTTGGTAGATTTGGTCCGGGAGACCTTGAATTTAAGGAATCCAGTGTGCCAGTGGCCAGTTAAAATTCTTTCTTCAAACGGAAGAAGAAGCAGGTATCTGTGTTTCCGTGTTTCCCTCACTTTGGTGAAATTCTAGGTGAAGCACGGTTAACACCAGATTCAAAATGGAATATTCCAAAAAGGATCAAATATCTTTAGCCCTTTTTCAGAAGAAGATACTAGCCTTTGGAAAAATCCACATATGGTGGATGCACCGATTGCTAGGTTGGTGAGGAATATAGTTATTTCAGCAGTTCAATCTGTATTCAATATGTAAATCTATTTGGACCTGAATTGGTATAGACTATTTCCCAGATTACAGGTGGGAAGATTGTGGATTTACTGGTATCAAAACAAAAAAGTCCCAGGTTCAGTTCCTGTTGTCCCCAAGGCAGGGGAAGATTCCAGACCTTTCAGAGTATGCCCAGAAGTTTCCATAGAAGTGCCTTCAGAGGGTGAGGGGCTCCCAACAGCCATTGTCCTGCTGAAAAAGTAACTTTACAATCCACTTGACTATATAGGAACAGGGACCTGGCCTCTGGTGGGAGCTCCTTTACTCAGGTTCAGGGATACCTGGATGCAATCCAGCCCAGATCAATGTTTAAAGGCTCTGGTAACCAGGAGTTACAGGTTAGACCTAGAGGCTCTTGTTTCATAAAGAATCTTTTACACTCTCCTTCCAATAAGTCATTACAGAAGATCGGCCATGTCGGGTTTCCTCACATAAGCCATCAATGTTTATAAGAACCTTTGTGAATATATTTAGGGTGATGTTGATAGGACAAATGGCAGGCAGGTACATTGGAAGTGTATGCCCTGAACACAGAAACTGAGAAACTTTCAGCTTTGCTGATTGACTGGCACGTGAAATTAAGCATCTCTTAAATTGATTGAGGCTAGGAAATCTTTTCTTCTGAAACCTGCAAGGATCAATTTTAATGTTTCAAAGCAGAACGGTTTTCTTTCATGAACTAATTCAATTCCTTGAGGTTCAGAATTGTCCTGAAACTTCTGTATTTTTTCTTTAAAAGAAATAAAAGCTTTTTGTTCTCTTTTTTTGAAAAACTGGCACTTGTTCCACAGCCTGGAAATCTGACAGGTGTCCTAAACTTTGTTTCAACACTGTCACCTGTAAAGGAAGGCTTGGCATTTTTGATTCTACAAATCCGTTTTCTCTATATGGTAACCGTTTGATACATTATTTAAAACCCAAATGTCTTCCACCTTTCTGCAAATTTCTGAAGCCTGTTCCCAGCTTCCTGATCCGGGTGGTCGTTGGTGATTTAAGAGCTTGTCTGAGAACTTTTATTGGGTTCTCAGACCATCTGGTAATTATTTTGCGTTTCTTCTGCGGCTGTTATCTGTTTTTTATTTGTATCATTTGTTAACATCTTGCATGATGTTTATTAAATTTTATACTGTCTGCACATGATGGTATTTTCTGTTTCATATTTCACATGTGAATATATTCATGAATGAGGAGACAAGTCAGGCTATCTGAAAATTGAATCCAGCCTACATAAGGGACGTATTGTATACCTATTTTAGTTTGCACATCTGTGGCGCCCAGTGGTATTTTATTCCTACCTATCCTTTTCTGCATGATGCAGTGTTCCTCCTTGATCCCGGGTACCACATTATCTCAATTCATTTGGATCAACAACTTCCACGGGCTGGTGCCAACACCTGGTGGAACGGGGGTGTTGTAAGTGCACAGGGACTGGACTCTACCGGGTTTGGGATGGCCACCCCTTTTGCGAAGCAGGCACCTCTTCACATGTCACCACAGGTGTCGCCTGGAGAACACACCTTGGCAGTCTGCTCAGTGCATGAAATCTTGCGGAGCTGCTGCTTTATCCGGCTGCTTGTATGGTAGTAAGACACCGCTGCCTTCGCAGAGAACACCGATATTATGTGCAAAGTTCCCCCGGTGGAGAATCAGGTCCAGCTGCACGATTTTTGTCAAAGCTCAGTGCCCTTGCTACCTCCGACTCACTGCGGTGGACAATTTCCACATGCTTTGCAATTTTTGAGTATGGCATCTCACAGCATAGACAGAAGTTTTTCTTCTTACTATATGTTCTGGAACCTTCCCATTTTCGGTTAAGAACCTGGACTGACATGCCGTGATGCGTCTGTCAGTTCAGGCTGCCCCCTGTGGAGGAAGCCGTTGCCTCTTCCAGTGACTGTGTCCCGTGACAAGATGTTTCTTCCCCGCTGCTGTCATCTGAACTGCTCAACTGTCCAGTATCCCCATCCACTGCTGCAGCACCAAGAGGAAAAAACTAAATAAAAAAACAAAAATGAACCTTCCCTCCAAAAATAAAACGTCAAACAAAAAAAAATTAACCCCAAAATATAGGATTTTAATTAACTACCGGTAAATCTTTTTCTTGTAGTCCGTAAAGGATGCTGGGGACCATATTTATACCATGGGGTATAGATGGGTCCACCAAGAGTCATTGGCACTTTAAGAGTTTGAGAGTGTGGGCTGGCTCCTCCCTCTATGCCCCTCCTACCAGACTCAGTCTAGAAACTCTGCCTGAGGAGACAACATACTTCGAGAGAAGGAAATACACAGATAGAGGCGAGATTCATACCAGGCTCACCCAACAGGCAAATCCGTCCAACATGCCGAAAAAACTCAGCAACAACTGAAACAATACTGAAACAGTAAAGAACGCAGAACTTACCTAGGAACCAGGCAGTACTGAACTAAATAACCAATGCAGGAAAACGAAGCACTGGGCGGGCTCCCAGCATCTTTTACGGACTACGAGAAAAGGATTTACCGGTAGGTAATTAAAATCCTATTTTCTCTTACATCCTAGAGGATGCTGGGGTCCATATTAGTACCATGGGGATGTACCAAAGCTCCCAGAACGGGAGGGAGAGCGTGGAGGCTCCTGCAAAACTGCTTGACCAAACTTGAGTCATCAGAGGCCAAAGTATTGAACTTGTAAAACTTAGCAAATGTGTTCGATCCAGACCAAGTAGCTTCTCGGCAAAGCTGTATAGCCGAGACACACCGGGCAGCCGCCCAGGAAGAGCCCACCTTACGAGTAGAGTAGGCCTCTACAGATTTTGGATACGGCTGTCCTGCCGTAGAATATGCATGCTGGATGGTGAACCTGATCCAGCATGAAATCGACTGCTTAGAAGCAGGACACCCAATTTTCTTGGGATCATAGAGGACGAACAGAGTCAGATTTTCTATGACGAGCCGTCCTCTTCACATAAATCTTCAAAGTCATCACAACATCCAAGGCCTTTGAATCAAATGAAGAGTCAGTAGCCACTGGCACCACAATAGGTTGGTTGATATGAAAAGCTGACACAACCTTAGGCAGGAACTGCGGATGATTCATGAGTTCCGCCCTATAGTCATGTAAGACCAGATAGGGACTTTTACAAGACAAAGCCCCCAATTCCGACACGCGTTGAGCAGAAACTGAGGCCAACAAAATGACCGCCCTCCACGTGAGAAATTTGATTTCAGCCTCCTGTAGAGGCTCAAACCAATCCGATTGCAGGAACTGTAATACCACATCAAGATCCCAGGGTGCCGTTGGTGCCACAAAGGGAGTGTTAGGGTCTCCTGCCCTGTGCTGCCACGTCGTCATGGCAACCGGGAGGCAAGTGCTGGCGGAGTAACCTGAGCGCAGCTGATACTCCGGTTCGGGTCTTTTGCTGTGCAGTGGTTACAGGTTCTGTGCACGGCAGGGGATCCGGTGCTGATTTTTGTGCTCACAGTATGTGAGGTCTGAGTGGTGCATGGATAGCACCTGCTATATAAACCCTCTTCTCAGGTTAGGCAGATGCTGCTGAATCTTTGTTGGTTAGTCAGTTCCTGAAAGTTAGCTAGTACTGTGTAACTTTGTATTTGCTTGTTGCTTACTGCAAATAGGCCTTGGGATTTGGTACTACACTCTGCCAATCCAGACCTAGCAGTAAGACTGGAGTCAGTCGTTTAACCTGCTGGGGTTCGTTTGCTACTCTGTGAACCTAGCAAGTTTGCGGCTGTATTCTCAGACTTGCCTGCCAGAATCCTTTCTCACTGTGCAAGGTGTCCAGGTGTCAGTTTAGTGGCAGTAAGCTGAACCGGTGCACTGCAAGTGAGGACTAGGATTGTGGAGACTCTCCTTGTGTCTATTATTCCATCTCTGACCAAGGAGTTTACTGCCACACCCGTTGGTAACCCTTTAGGGTTTTGCTGTTGCCCTTAGCAACAGCATTTCGGGTTCTCTACGTATTAAATCACAACATCTCGCTTCTTTCCATCTGAGCATTCCTAATACTAGGGAGACACCCTGTTTCTTAGCCTTTGGGCTTCTCTGTTCACTTTGTGTTTATTTTGTTACTCTATCACCTTCTGTGTATGTAATGTCATATTCCCCAGTCTGTCTGTGAGTTCATTTGTTTTGCATCCCTCTCCGTTCAGACACCAGTACATTCCTGCTGGCACTGGTGTGCATAACAGGGAGGCTGGATGTGCAGAACCCCTTTCAAAAAGGTCTGAACCTCAGGGATGACAGCCAATTGTTTATGGAAGAAAATGGACAAAGCTGAGATCTGGACCTTGATGGAGCCCAATCTCAGGCCCATATCCACACCCGCCTGCAGGAAAAGGATAAAACGTCCAAGTTGAAACTCCAACGCAGGAAATTTCTTGGATTCACTCCAAGACACACATTTTTTTCCAAATTAGATGATAATGTTTAGACGTTACCCCCTTCCTAGCCTGTATCAGGGTAGGAATAACCTCGCTCAGAATACCCTTTCGAGCTAAGATATGGTGCTCAACCGCCATGCCGTCAAACATAGCCGTGGTAAGTCTTGATAAGCGAACAGCCCCTGCAGCACCAGATCCTCCCGAAGAGGTAAGGGCCAGCAGAAGATCCAGTAGATCTGCGTACCAAGTCCTCCTTGGCCAGTCCGGAGCAATGAGGATTGACAGATCATTTGTTCTTTTTACAAGTTGAAGAACTTTTGGAATCAGAGGAAGTGGAGGGAACACCTACACGGACGAGAAAACACCCCCGGTGTTAACAGTGTGTCCACCGCCACTGCCTGTGGGTCTCTCGACCTGGAACAGTACCTCCGCAACTTCTTGTTGAGGTGGGAGGCCATCATGGCTATGTGAGGAACCCCTCACCAACCGGTTACCTCCTCGAAAACCTCCGGATGGAAGCCCACTCTCCTGGATGGAGATGGTGTCTGCTGAGGAAGTCTGCTTCCCAGTTGTCTACTCCCGGAATGAAGGTTGCCGACACCCCCACTGTGTGTCTTTTCACCCAGAGGATTCTTGACACCTTTGTCACTGCAGCCCTGCTCTTAGTTCCACCATGTCGGTTTATGTAGGCCACGTTGTCCGACTGCACCTGAACAGCCCAATCCTGTAGAAGGTGTGCTGCATAAAGAAGGCCATTGTATATGGCCCTTAGCTCCAGGATGTTTATTGGTAGAAGGGATGCTTGATCCGACAACCTTCCTTGGAAGGTTTTCCACTGAGTGACTGCTCCCCAACCTCTTACACTTGCATCCATGGTTAGAAGGATCCAGTCCTGAACTCCGAACCTTCGGCCCTCTAGAAGGTGTGGTAGTTGTAGCCACCAGAGGAGCGAAATCCTGGCTGACAGATGTATCCTCTGGTGCCTATGTAGGTGAGATCCCGACCACTGGTCCAAGATATCCAGCTGAAAGGATCGAGCATGAAACCTTCTGTACTGCAGAGCCTCGTAGGAGGCAACCATCTTTCCCAGAAGGTGGATGCACAGATGAACCGATACCCAGGCAGTCTTTATTGAGTTTTTGGAAGGTTCAGGATCCAACCCTGCTCTTTGAGCAGATGTGTCGTGAGAGCAATGGATCTTAACAACTTCTCCCTGGTCGACGCCTTGATCAGAAGATCGTCCAGATACGGAATTATGTTCACCTCTTGCTTGCGGAGAACCATCATCTCTGCCATCACCTTGGTGAAGACCCTCTGTGCCGTGGAGAGACCGAACGGCAGTGCCTGAAACTCATAGTGATCGTCTAACAGTGCAAACCTGAGATATATCTGATGCGGCGACCAAATGGGAATGTGGAGGTACGCATCCTTGATGTCCAGGGACACCAGGAACTCCCCCTCCATCAGTCCTGAGATGACAGCTCTCACAGACTCCATCTTGAATTTGAACTCTCTGAGGTAAGGGTTCAAAGATTTTAAGTTCAGAATTGGCCTTACTGAACCATCCGGCATCGGTACCACAAAAAGGTTTGAATAGAAACCTTTGTTCCACTGATGAGGCAGAACTGGAACAATGACGTCGGACACTACCAATTATAGGATAGCATCCAGAATTGCTCTGTCTGCCGGCAAAGCTAACAAGCCTGATTTGAAGAAATGGTGAGGCGGGAGAGTTTGAAACTCCAGCATGTACCCCCTGGACACGCTATCTTTTATCCAAGGGTCCAGGCCAGACGTGGCTGAATTGCCTGAGTCTTGCTCCCACCTAACCTTCCTCCAGGCTGTACGGTCCACCGTCATGCGGAGGACTTGGGGGCACCAGAAGCATGCTTCTGGACTTGGGAACCTGCGGGAGCAGGCTTTTTGGCTTTAGCACGACCACCTCTGAAGGTGTGAGAAGGCTTGTTCTTTGTAGGGCTTGCGGGCCGAAAGAGCTGTGACGTGGCAGCCGTAAAAGGCTTCTTAGTAGCCGGTGTAGCTGAGGGGAGAAAACGAGACTTAACTGCGGTAGCCGTGGCAATCCACGCATCCAGTGCCTCCCCAAATAGAGCCTGACCTGTGCAGGGTAGGCCCTCCACACTCTTCCTGGATTCCGCGTCCGCAGAACATTGGCACAGCCAGAGACCCCTACGAGCCGAGACGGACATAGGGGAGATCACCACAGCCATGGAACCCAGATCCTTCATGGATTCTACCAGGAACCCCGCAGAATCCTGTATGTTACGTAAAAACAAATCAACGTCACCTCTATCCATCGTAGTCAAGTCCTCTTGCAGAGTGATTGACCACTTGGCAATAGCTTTAGAAATCCATACACAGGCAATAGTAGGCCGCAGTATAGCCCCTGAAGCTGTGTATACGGATTTGAGCGTAGCATCCACCTTGCGATCTGCCGGGTCCTTCAACGCGGTAGATCCCAGGACTGGTAAAACTACTTGTTTTGACAGCCTGGAGACAGAGGCGTCAACATAGGCGGAGACTCCCATTTTTTTCTATCATCTTCCGGGAAGGAAAAAGCAACCAGAACCCTTTTAGGGATCTGGAATTTTTTCTCAGGGTTTTCCCAGGCTTTTTCAAATATAGCATTTAATTACTTAGATGCTGGGAAGGTGAGTGAGGCCTTCTTACTGTCCGTGAAAAAGGCCTCCTCAACCTGTTCAGGTGTGTCAGAAATATGCAACACATCCCACATGGCCTCAATCATCAACTGCACCCCCTTAGCAAGTGATGCCGTCCCCCTCGACACATCACCGTCTGCTGTGTCAGAGTAGGTATCCGTGTCATCCTGCAAAATTTGGGCAAGAGCACATTTGTGAGAATGTACCGCAGGGGACCCTGAGAGAGCAGTATCAGACCATACAACCATAGAGAATTGCAATACCTGAGTTGCATGCTCAGTTCTTGTAACCCTTTCAGAAATCTGAGAAATAGTCTCCCTAAGAGAGGCTAACCACTCCAGTTCTCTAGCTGGGATCTGCGCTACAACAGTGCAATCCTGATTACATGGGATGGGATCTTCCTGAGAAGATAAATCCTCTGCAGCATATGAAACAGAGTCTGTAGACATGTTTGCTAATACACCTCACATACACACAGGGTACAGGGCAGACAGAGTTTCCCCCCCAAGAATGGCAGAGAGACACAGAGATTCGAGCCAACCCACACACAGCGCTATTACAGGTATAGGGAGACCCCAAACCAGTGCCGACTGTGTCCCTTAATAGGTGACACAGTCTTACACAGCCTCCCCTCCCTTCTACAACCCCCTGGTACCGTACAGATAGCTGGAGTTGCACTGGAGGGACTGATCTTCCACTTGCATCTGACTGCAGGCAGGAAAATGGCGCTGAAACGCTGCTGGGTCCGCTCTGAGAAGCTCCGCTCCCTTAATGGCGCTGTCTTCTCGCTCTTCATAGATTATACTGGCCTGAGGATTTTGTGCTGGCTGAGATCCGCAGACCCCGACAGGCTTTTTTGGTCAGTGTAGGGTTCAGGTGCTGGCTCAGGATACCCCTCACAGCGCCGTGCCCAGGTACTGCTGAGCCGTCCAGGAGCGCAGTTAATACTGTGCTCCTACCCTGATGCCGTCATCTTCACACCGACCCCCCACTTGTTAGGGGGGACGGTGACTCACTCGCCACAACAGCTCTGCAAGGGGGTGGCGGCATGCTGCTGGGGTGAGCGTTCCACTGTGGTGGGGAGCGAGCTGTCCCCTCTGGAGCTCAGTGTCCAGTCAGCGGAGACAGTGGCTCAGACCCCGCAGGGTGGACACTGCTCACCCCCTCATTCCCTTGATGCAGGGAGGCTGTTGCCAGCAGCCTCCCTGTAAAATAAAAAACTCTAAAATATTTTTTTTCTAAGAACGCTCTGTAGAGCTCCCCTAGCTGTGACCGGCTCCTTCGGGCACATTTTCTAAACTGAGTCTGGTAAGAGGGTCATAGAGGGCGGAGCCAGCCCACACTGTTAAACTCTTAAAGTGCCCATGGCTCCTGGTGGACCCGTCTATACCCCCATGGTACTAATATGGACCCCTGCATCCTCTAGGACGTAAGATAAACAGTATGGGAAAAATGCATGGACTGGCAGTGGGGTTAAGCAGTATCCCAATCTGCCACTGTTGTGCCTGGGGCAATAACATAACACACACCCACTTAAAAAAAGCATCCCCCCTCCAACTATTAAGCAGGAGAGCAAGGGTACAGGCTGAGTATTAAGCCAAGGGAGGGGGGGACTGGTGGACCAGGGGAAACCCCCCACCACCTGCGCGCCGACTGGGGAGTCCCTAGTCTAGTTCCCAGAACAGTGTATGAATGAAGTGACAATAGTGTTTTGGGTTTACATATGACGTTACATTACCACCAAGCAAATTTAATTTTGGTAATCACATATGATGCGTTCTGTTTTGAATGGTGCCAGGTGACTGCGGATGAAAGTGACCTAACCCAGAACGCGCATATCCCAACAGGAAACATTGCGTGATCTGACCTCATCCTGCTATGATGATCCATCAGTGACCATTGAAAGACACTTTGAGAAAGGATTTATTTGAAACGTGGCATGGTTATAATACTTGGAAATACGGTGGACATAAGGTTCTTTGATGATTAATTAGATTGTTATCAAGCCCTGGCATGGAGGCAGAAGATAGTCTTTAAAAAACACTCTGAGATGCCCAAAGAAACCTTGGAGGGTGACCAGGTTACTGAACAGCGGAGTATAGAGGAGATGCAGAATGAAGAAAAAAGATTTACAAGCAAAAATACAGTTTAGAAGGAAGATAAACTGTTGCTGCAACTGGGAGAGAGTTCCATGAAATGAGGAGCTGGTGCAGCTGGGAGAGAGTTCCATGGAATGAGGAGCTGGTGCAGCTGGGAGAGAGTTACATGGAATGAGGAGCTGGTGCAGCTGGGAGAGAGTTACATGGAATGAGGAGCTGGTGCAGCTGGGAGAGAGTTACATGGAATGAGGAGCTGGTGCAGCTGGGAGAGAGTTACATGGAATGAGGAGCTGGTGCAGCTGGGAGAGAGTTACATGGAATGAGGAGCTGGTGCAGCTGGGAGAGAGTTACATGGAATGAGGAGCTGGTGCAGCTGGGAGAGAGTTACATGGAATGAGGAGCTGGTGCAGCTGGGAGAGAGTTACATGGAATGAGGAGCTGGTGCAGCTGGGAGAGAGTTACATGGAATGAGGAGCTGGTGCAGCTGGGAGAGAGTTACATGGAATGAGGAGCTGGTGCAGCTGGGAGAGAATTACATGGAATGAGGAGCTGGTGCAGCTGGGAGAGAGTTACATGGAATGAGGAGCTGGTGCAGCTGGGAGAGAGTTACATGAACTGAGGAGCTGGTGCAGCTGGGAGAGTTACATGGAATGAGGAGCTGGTGCAGCTGGGAGAGTTACATGGAATGAGGAGCTGGTGCAGCTGGGAGAGAGTTACATGGAATGAGGAGCTGGTGCAGCTGGGAGAGTTACATGGAATGAGGAGCTGGTGCAGCTGGGAGAGAGTTACATGGAATGAGGAGCTGGTGCAGCTGGGAGAGAGTTACATGGAATGAGGAGCTTGTGCAGCTGGGAGAGAGTTACATGGAATGAGGAGCTGGTGCAGCTGGGAGAGAGTTACATGAAATGAGGAGCTGGTACAGCTGGGAGAGAGTTACATGGAATGAGGAGCTGGTGCAGCTGGGAGAGAGTTACATGGAATGAGGAGCTGGTGCAGCTGGGAGTTACATGGAATGAGGAGCTGGTGCAGCTGGGAGAGAGTTACATGAACTGAGGAGCTGGTGCAGCTGGGAGAGAGTTACATGGAATGAGGAGCTGGTGCAGCTGGGAGAGAGTTACATGGAATGAGGAGCTGGTGCAGCTGGGAGAGAGTTACATGGAATGAGGAGCTGGTGCAGCTGGGAGTTACATGGAATGAGGAGCTGGTGCAGCTGGGAGAGAGTTACATGGAATGAGGAGCTGGTGCAACTGGGAGAGTTACATGAACTGAGGAGCTGGTGCAGCTGGGAGAGAGTTACATGGAATGAGGAGCTGGTGCAGCTGGGAGAGAGTTACATGGAATGAGGAGCTGGTGCAGCTGGGAGAGAGTTACATGGAATGAGGAGCTGGTGCAGCTGGGAGAGAGTTACATGGAATGAGGAGCTGGTGCAGCTGGGAGAGAGTTACATAAACTGAGGAGCTGGTGCAGCTGGGAGAGAGTTCCATGAAATGAGGAGCTTGTGCAGCTGGGAGAGAGTTACATGGAATGAGGAGCTGGTGCAGCTGGGAGAGAGTTACATGGAATGAGGAGCTGGTGCAGCTGGGAGAGAGTTACATGGAATGAGGAGCTGGTGCAGCTGGGAGAGTTACATGAAATGAGGAGCTGGTGCAGCTGGGAGAGTTACATGGAATGAGGAGCTGGTGCAGCTGGGAGAGAGTTACATGGAATGAGGAGCTGGTGCAGCTGGGAGAGTTACATGGAATGAGGAGCTGGTGCAGCTGGGAGAGAGTTACATGGAATGAGGAGCTGGTGCAGCTGGGAGAGAGTTACATGGAATGAGGAGCTGGTGCAGCTGGGAGAGAGTTACATGGAATGAGGAGCTGGTACAGCTGGGAGAGAGTTACATGGAATGAGGAGCTGGTGCAGCTGGGAGAGAGTTACATGGAATGAGGAGCTGGTGCAGCTGGGAGAGAGTTACATGTAATGAGGAGCTGGTGCAGCTGGGAGAGTTACATGGAATGAGGAGCTGGTGCAGCTGGGAGAGAGTTACATGGAATGAGGAGCTAGTGCAGCTGGGAGAGAGTTACATGGAATGAGGAGCTGGTACAGCTGGGAGAGAGTTACATGAAATGAGGAGCTGGTGCAGCTGGGAGAGAGTTACATGAAATAAGGAGTTGGTGCAGCTGGGAGAGAGTTACATGAACTGACGAGCTGGTGCAGCTGGGAGAGAGTTACATGGAATGAGGAGCTGGTGCAGCTGGGAGAGAGTTACATGGAATGAGGAGCTGGTGCAGCTGGGAGAGAGTTACATGGAATGAGGAGCTGGTGCAGCTGGGAGAGAGTTACATGTAATGAGGAGCTGGTGCAGCTGGGAGAGTTACATGGAATGAGGAGCTGGTGCAGCTGGGAGAGAGTTACATGGAATGTGGAGCTAGTGCAGCTGGGAGAGAGTTACATGGAATGAGGAGCTGGTACAGCTTGGAGAGAGTTACATGTAATGAGGAGCTGGTGCAGCTGGGAGAGTTACATGGAATGAGGAGCTGGTGCAGCTGGGAGAGAGTTACATGGAATGAGGAGCTGGTGCAGCTGGGAGAGAGTTACATGGAATGAGGAGCTGGTGCAGCTGGGAGAGTTACATGGAATGAGGAGCTGGTGCAGCTGGGAGAGAGTTACATGGAATGAGGAGCTGGTGCAGCTGGGAGAGAGTTACATGGAATGAGGAGCTGGTGCAGCTGGGAGAGAGTTACATGGAATGAGGAGCTGGTGCAGCTGGGAGAGAGTTACATGGAATGAGGAGCTGGTGCAGCTGGGAAAGTTACATGGAATGAGGAGCTGGTGCAGCTGGGAGAGAGTTACATGGAATGAGGAGCTGGTGCAGCTGGGAGAGAGTTACATGAAATGAGGAGCAGGTATAGCTGGGATAGAGTTACATGGAATGAGGAGCTGGTGCAGCTGGGAGAGAGTTACATGGAATGAGGAGCTAGTGCAGCTGGGAGAGAGTTACATGGAATAAGCAGCTGGTGCAGCTGGGAGAGTTACATGGAATGAGGAGCTGGTGCAGCTGGGAGAGTTACATGGAATGAGGAGCTGGTGCAGCTGGGAGAGAGTTACATGGAATGAGGAGCTGGTGCAGCTGGGAGAGAGTTACATGGAATGAGGAGCTGGTGCAGCTGGGAGAGAGTTACATGGAATGAGGAGCTGGTGCAGCTGGGAGAGAGTAACATGGAATGAGGAGCTGGTGCAGCTGGGAGAGAGTTACATGGAATGAGGAGCTGGTGCAGCTGGGAGAGAGTTACATGGAATGAGGAGCTGGTGCAGCTGGGAGAGAGTTACATGGAATGAGGAGCTGGTGCAGCTGGGAGAGAGTTACATGGAATGAGGAGCTGGTGCAGCTGGGAGAGAGTTACATGGAATGAGGAGCTGGTGCAGCTGGGAGAGAGTTACATGAAATGAGGAGCTGGTGCAGCTGGGAGAGAGTTACATGGAATGAGGAGCTGGTGCAGCTGGTTAATGAGCTGGAGGAAATCACAGGAACTATACAGCAGCTGCAGCAAATAAAGAGTCAAAAGTTATCATAATGCTGATTCCATGGACCTGTGTGTGGCTGGCCAGGATGCTGATCCTGCCGCTGTACAAATCATTGGTACGTCTACAGCTGGAATTTTGTGTTACATTTTGGGCACCATATTATAAAAAGATATAGGAGAACTAGAAAGTGTTCAAAGGCGGGCTACTAAACTGATTAAAGGGTTAGAGACACTGGAGTACGAAGAAAGGCTTGCTAAGTTATATATGTATACACTAGAAAAGCGGCGACTAAGAGGAGACATTATTAATATCATCAAATATGTAAAGGGTCAGCACAAGGAGCTAGCAGCGGATTTATTAAAAGGACCCTGTATAGGACACGTGGGCACTTGCTGAGGCTAGAGGAGAGAAAATTCCGCACACAATGTAGGGAAGCGTTCTTCACGGTAAGGGCAATAAAAATTTGGAACTTCCTGCCGGAGAAGATAGTAATGGCAGACTCTGTAAATGTATTTAAAAACCGATTAGACACATTTCTAACTGGAAAGAGTATCCAGGGTTATAGCATTTACCACAGTGACATTAAACTGGGAGTGGTAAGAGTCATTGTTGTCAATTGGTACTAAGCCATTACATCAGCAGGTACATTATAATATGATCAGCTGATCACAGAATACAGGTTGAACCCGATGGGCATTTTGCCTCTTTTCAGCCTCACTAATTATGTAACTAGGTAACTATTACCTTATATAGGAGTTTAGCCGTATTCAGACGCATAGCAAAAGAAACAACAGTAATAATTATTAGACTCGTATGCATCCGGCACTTATCCAACTATTCGTACTCAAAAGGTAGATAGAGACTTAGTACTGTGTTACCTGGCTCAGTAGAGTGGGATACAGGGAGACTCACCCCGCTTCCAGGACTGATCAATACGTTAGCGAATGCTGAGTGGATCCAGACACTAATAGTGTACACACTCGCCCCATGAACCTACAGTGAACACAGACGTCCAAGTGAACACTGATGCACCAGTCACACAGCCTCCTATGCTGCGACTGGGTCCTTTTAGATACACAGCGTCTCAGACGGACGCGGGAAAACGGTTTATGGAGGGAGACTCGGAGGAAACTAGTCATGAACCGGGGGGAAGGGGTCACCAGGGGAGCATCTGACTCCCCACTGCTGACATCAGTCCCAGGGATCATGGCCTCATACTACCTCTGGAGCCTATGATCCCTAAGGCCTAGCACTGGTGCACCCTAGGTGGCAGCCGCGTCAGTAACTGTTTGGTAGTCTCCTCCAAAACAGTGCGGCTGTGTCCGTGTTCCCCTCTAAGCAGAACCGATGCCTTACCTTCTCCCCAGGGCCGGTTCCGGGGCTTCGGGCGCCCCGGGCGGCATTGGGGGCGTGGCTTCATACAGGGGGCGTGGTCAGTTACGTCCCCTGTACTGCTGTAGGATGTGCGGTGCGCGATGACGTCATCGCGCACCGCACAGCAAAGGTCCTCTCCACAAAGGTAAACTAGACGCTAAGTGTCTAGTTCCCTTCGTGGAGAGGACCATTGCTGTGCGGTGCGCGATGACGTCAATGCGCACTGCACTTCATTACAGTGAAGGTCCTCTCCAGGAAGGGAAATTAGACGTGTAGCGTCAAGTTTCCCTTCACTGCGGGCAGCCCACGAAGGGAAACTAGACGCGTAGCGTCTAGTTTCCCTTCACAACGGAACGGACAACGGGACAGCGGGCCACGGCAGCGGGGGGGCACCAAAGTAGCAGCGGATCTTTCCATGGTGCGGCGCCCTCCGGAAGGCGCCGGCGCCCTCTGGAAGGCGGCGCCCTGGGCAAAAGTCCTGCTTGCCCGTGGCAAGATCCGCTACTGCTTCTCCCCATGCTCCGGCCACAGCCTGGTAACTTCTGCTGGACTTGCTAGTATATCCGACACAGACGCCCGCCAAAAAGGCACTGTGTACACGTGGGTAAGCATTGTCACGACTCAGCGGGGATTTGTTGGAGTGACTCTTTCTAAGGTACGTATAAGACGCTTTTTAGAAAGATCACTCAAGAAAAAGACTATAAAAATAAAATAAGAAAGCTTATAGCTGCTAAAAACCAGCAGCCCTCTGACCATGGTCTGGCTCCTGTCACACTAAACAAAAAACTGATTTGCCTGAGCCAGGAGGTGGGGATACATGGATGGGCCCACTGCATGCTGGGAGACCAAAAGCTTTGACCGTTTGGTGCAAATCTGCTGTCGCGTCATCATATCCCAATGTTATCCTGTGGATAACCTGTGGACCCTGCAGGAGAAAAAACTGTTACAGCAGCTGGGAGAGTTACATGAAATGAGGAGCTGGTGCAGCTGGTTAATAAGCTGGAGGAAATCACAGGAACTATACAGCAGCTGCAGCAAATAAAGAGTCAAAAGTTATCATAATGCTGATTCCATGGACCTGTCTGAGGCTGGCCGGGATGCTGATGCAAAGGAGATCCAAGCTGGTGGTGAAGGAAACCTGCAGAGTTCCAGCTTAGATGTGGAGAGGTGGCTCTCTAGGAGAAGGTAGATCTGATGGCGGGTGACAAAGTGCCAGATGTGGTAGCTCCCAGGTACACATTGTGGATCTGGTGGTGGCTGTGGTCTCTCAGAGTCTGGTCTAGGATTGGCCATCAACCATTGATGATCAGGAATCATTGATGGTCTATACCTGATGATAACTAGTTTTACCATCAAAGGAAGAGAGCCAGGTAGTTACCCGCCATCGATAGTAGCTGTGAAGATACTGGGTTCCAAATCACTCAGGCACAGTGGTAGATGAAAAACTAACAGTGGTTTATTGAACAGAATGGGCTATAAACCGCTCAGCACACCTCTGTAATCCAATTCCACATGACAATTCCCACCACAAACTTCTGACAGAGCATCACTTCTTAGTCAAGGAGCATAGAATCTCTTTCAGCTCTCTGGTTAGCTCTACTTATATTCCTCAGAAGCTTCATATTACATGGAGTGTGTGTGACTTCTTTGTCTAAGGATCTTACAGCATTGGAATACAATACATATTCTAATCAAGGTGATTACATCAGCCAGAGAGCAACCATGTCTGGTCAGCTCACTGTTGGACAATAGGGAGAAAACAAAAAGGGACAATGGTACCTTATATGACTCATCCTTTGACTGTCCACTGTGGTGGTAGTAAACAATAGAAAACTAGGTCTAACATGAATACATTATCCAAAGGGTAACAGATAACGTAACACAATTGGATATATTAACAATATTAAGGTTGATTTAAACAATATTGGGTGAGCAGTAATGGACATGTTATGGAGAATGAGGAAACAGATGAATTGAATGTATAGGGATATGGGGATAAAAAGTACATATCTGACATAAGAAATGAGGCATAGCTATATTGTCTTCTCCTTTCCTCACAGAAGCCATGGGCCAGATGTTATTTCCCATCATTTACAGACTTCTGCCGCTGCACCGAGATGCTAGGCTGTCAGCCAGTAGCCCTGCACCGCTCCGGCTCTTACATATAGTGTGCTGTTCCTGCTGGGAATGGGATGCCCCATCCACCTCACTGACGATCATAATTCTTATCATATAGGCCCTCATTCCGAGTTGATCGCAAAGAGTCATCGCATCGCAAATGTCCGAAATGTAAGTATCTGCGCATGCGCAAATGCGTGATTACGCATGCGCGAAGACATACGTACGACAACTGTGCAAAATTACTTTGGACAAAAAAAGCCGTAACTGCCAAACGAAAACAAGGAGTGGCGTGGGCGTGGCGGAGGCGAGACTTCGCAATGCTCCGACATGGGCGTGAAAGTGGCCGTACTGTGTGGGAGTATGCAACTTGCAATGGGCGTGTTTTTCGCACATAAACTTTGTCGCTGTTAAAACTAACATAGGAAACCGTAGCAACATTCACGCAGCAGCAGAGTAGGTCTGCAGTTACTCTACATTTGCGAAGTACTGGTACAAGTGTGTATGCAGTAATTAGCAGTTAATTGGAGAGCACATTCATCTGATGTTCAATTACTTGTTAATTACTGAGCCCATGAAAGTTACCAACCAGCAATTGACTGAACACACATTACATGTTTATTCTACTCACATATTAATCTCACACACTGTTAAATAAGGTTGTTATTTGTGTTTAACTTGGTGTGTAAGCATTGTGCAGAAATGTTTGAATGTGTGTTAGACTACTAAATACAAACAAGTTACATTTTTATTTAAAGTTAGATAATTCTGCAACATTCTGATCAATTAACCAACACCCACATAATGCCGCATACACTATGATTTATTTTTCAAAGTCACAATAATATAGGTTTTTAACATCTGTCAATGTTTTCAATGATGTCATGTTGTCCAAAGATATTTTATCAAGTTGTCGTGTCTGTTTTATTAATATGGACATTAAAGTGTGGTGCAAAACATACCTTTTTTTTTTATTAAAAAAAAATTTGAAGGAGAATTAGCAGATTGGTCACCAAGTGTCTATATGTTGACATAATATTTTAGTAAGTAAGATTTTGCTAATGCATTACCTTCAAGAAATTGCACACATTTTGAAATTATATTTTTTATTTCAGAAATAATATGATCCAACATTTAAACATGGCTCCACATGAGTCTCACAGGCAGAGATAGACCAAGCACCAAGCAGATGGCACTGACAAATTATATTGCAGAACTCAGTACTCTGCAAATTTCTGCTTCTGACAAAAGTATCTTATAAAATCATAAATTCAACATATTTCACACCCTGCCACACAAAAATGTGACACAAACTGAGAAATAATTAGTATCCACCACACAAACACAACAATACACAGCACACTAGTGAGAGGAAGATGGCTCTGTTGTTTTTTAAAAGAAACTCACAGGCTACAATTCCTCCAAAACAGAAAAAAAGACATTTCACTAAGAGGGAGTGATCCATTCTGGCCACACAAGCCAAGTCCAAAATAACATAGAGGCAACTACAAAAACATGGGTGCTGCCCATCTGGAGAGACATCACTTTCTTCTTTTTGGCCCCGCCTGAGGCTGATCTTCTTTGCTTGGTCTGCGGAGTGACCTTCGTTGGGCCTGCCCAGTGTCCTGTTCTTCCTGGGCAGGGGCAGGGGAGGGAGCCGATGTGGTTGGCTCTCTGCCACTGTGGGCAAGGGAGACAGCGATGGCCTGGAGCCCTTGCAAGATGTTAGTTGCAAGGCTTTGGTTTGAGGAGGCCAGTTGTTCTTGGGCCTGCCTGATCTCTGCCAGACTTTGGCAGAGTTGAGCAACACCTTGCTCAACACAGGTTCGGATCTCAGTGAGCCGGACAGTTATCTGGCTTACCTCCCGGATGACCCCGTCTTGAAATGTGTTTAGGCTCTCACCATACCTAGCAATTTCAAGCAGGATCTCCGGGATAGCAGAGGGTTGGGTGGGGGGGCCAGTAGGAACCTGCATAGGTGGGTTTTGTTGGCCCACACTGGCAGACCCACTAGGTCCCTCCACCTCAGCCTCAACCACATAACCGGCCTGTGACTCAAACTGTTCACCCCCCTGTGCTGTGTTTTGTGGCAAGCAAATAGAAGAATGTGTGGGGGAAAAGTTGGAGTCAAAATTAGTTTAAGATTATTAATACAGTTCAAATTTCAGACAAATACATGTGTAAACTTACCTTCCAAGTCATGTCCCGTCACAATCTCAGGCAGGTCCGTGTCCATATGAGACACCCCTTGGCCCTCCTCATAACTCACACAGGCCATCGCCATCTCCTCCAAGTCAGTATACTCCACAGCGACAGGTGGTCCCCCCCCTGTTGCCCTTGAGGCATTCCACTCCGCAGCCCTCTTTGCCTTCAGGCGGGATTTGAAGTCGGCCCACCTACATAAATATTGTGAAAGAGGGAAAAAGTTGAGTCTTCTTATTGTTCAAAGTAAATATCTAGCACACATGTTCTGCTTGTGTTTGCTAGACATAACATGACATGTAACTACATTTTTTAGGCAACTTAGCACAGAAAAAGGATTGTCAAGATGCACTTACCGTCGTCTCACTTCCTGTGATGTTCTGACGACAGAGCCAACTTCATTCACAGATTTTGTGATGTCTCTCCAGATGCGTTCTTTGGAAGCAGCCCCCATGTTTTTGGGGCCCCTATGTATTTTGGACATGGCCTGCGTGACCAAGACACGCAACTCCCTCTTAGTGAATGCAGGCTGTCTTTTTTTCCGTCTGGAGGTAGCCTGTGAGGTTTCTTCAGCTTGGTCATCTCCATCTTCCTCCTCACTAGCAGCTTCTGTCTGCTGTGTTTGTGTGGCTAAAGTCAATTCTCCCTCAGTTTGCTCACTATGTGTGTGTGGCAGGGTATCCACACTCAATTCTTGAGGTTCAGAAGCAGAAATTTGCAGAGTACTAGGTCCTGCATTAACCTCCGCAGAGGCGTATTCTAACAAGCGCCTTTGACACTCTATCCGTTGTTTCTGCAATGCCATCTGCTGCTCTGCAATGCGGTCTATCTCTGCTGCGATTTGCTCACGAGAAGCCATGTTTGTGATGACGTGTGTACGCCGAGGTGTGTGCGCTTATATACCTACGTGCGACTCGTTAATTCACACAGGTGTACACTGTTATTCTGTTGAATGATTGCACTGCTTATTTAAGGGCCTACTGTGCATGCTGTAAGTGTTGGTAGTTTGGCGTTTGAGTTGTTGGCTTGTGCGGGAAGGTGATAGTGGAATTGGCAGAGTGAGTAATTGTCAAGCATACCTTTGTCCTTTTCTTTGCGTTTTGAATATAGACAGTCATTTTTTGTGTGTATTTTCGTTTGTGAGTATTCTGTTTTTTTTATATTTTTTTTGTGTTTGCAATTTTTTGTAATACATTTTAATGTTTTAATTTTTATAACACATATATATTTTGCAAGTCCATTTGTGAAAATATTCCCGTGCTTCTTTGTTTTGACTGTCATTAGTGTTCTCTTGTAGGAATCTACTTTTTGGTGAGCAAAACCAATTTTGACTTCATTTTTGGGTGTGGTCCACAAAAACAAGACTTTATTTCTTTAGGAGCAGGTAAGTGTCGTTGGCCTGTGTTGGAGTTTGTTTGTTGGAAGTGTCTGTATGCTGTTTTTGACTGTCATTTGTGTTCTCTTGTAGGTTTTGTTTTTTTGGTGAGAAAAACCAATTTTGTCTTTATTTTTGGGTGTGGTCCACAAAAACAAGACTTTATTTCTTTAGGAGCAGGTAAGTGTCGTTGGCCTGTGTTGGTGCTTGTTTGTGTTTTTTTTTTTTTTTTGTGTAAAGTTTGCTAAACAAAGTGTTTGGGGTTTCCAGGATTGATCTGCAAAGTAGTGTTTGTCTTTCCTGGACTAGGTACTAAATTTCTTATTATTTTTTTTTTTTTTTTCAAAAGTTTTTTTGCATTAATATATGTTTTTTATATCCAAATATTAAATTTAGTTTTATTTGTTTTTTTTTTTTGCATTTTTGACATGAATTCAACACAGAAAAAATGTACGCTCCTGCAGTAAGTTGACACCACAATTGTAAAAACAGTTATTGTGTAAAATTTTGGAAAAATTTGTTTTTTTTTTAAATGACATTTCTTAACATTCTCTCCAAAAAGTGTGTGATGTCAATACATATTGCGGCAGAAGCCCTACCTCCCCAACCCACGCCAGCACTCCCACCCCAACCGCCAGCCCCACAACCACAGCCGGCTCCTCATCAACCAAGGCAACGGAGGCGTGCTAGGCCACCAATTTTCAGAACCCGTGTCATACTTTTTGGGATGCCAGATGATGTGGTGGTGCGTAGATACCGGCTGCCACCACATCTAATCCTAGACACTCTCTCCATAATAGAGAGTGATCTGGAGTCTGAAATTCGGTATCCTACAGCAATACCACCATTGACACAATTCCTTGCAGTGTTACATTTTTTGGCCACAGGATCATTCCAGCATGTTGTTGGAGACCTGGTTGGCATGTCGCAGGGCCAGTTCAGTAAGGTCCTGCGACGTGTCTGCCAGGCTTTCATCAAGCGTGTTAAGCAATTTATTGCTATGCCTTTGGATGTTGGTGCCCTAGATGTGGTGAAGCGGCAATTTGCGGAAGGTGGTAGTCGCTTCCCACATGTTATTGGGGTTGTGGATGGCACACATGTTGCTATTCAGCCACCAAGACATAATGAAGAAATTTATAGAAACAGGAAACTGTTTCATTCTCTGAATGTAATGGTTGTTTGTGGGCCATCCCTCCAGATCCTTTCCCTGAACGCAAAGTTTACAGGAAGTTCCCATGATGCGTATGTCATTAGACAATCAGGGATATGGCAGAGATTAAGATCAAGTCAACGACCAGACATGTGGTTATTGGGTGAGTTGTTGCTCAAATATTTTAGTTACAAACTTACAAAAATATATGAAAATTGTGAACTAAAATTTTGCTTTTATTCCAACAGGAGACCGTGGATATCCTTGCACCCCCTGGCTCATGACTCCTTACCGTAATCCCAGGCCAGGACCACAGATGGCATTTAACTCCGCGCTTACTGCCACTAGGCAGCTGGTGGAGCGCACAATTGGTGTCCTGAAAGGGCGCTTTCATGTGCTCCACCGCACGGGTGGCGACATCATGTATTCGCCGGAGATGGCAAGTAAAATAGTGGTCCTGTGCGCAATACTCCATAATATCGCGGTAAGGAGTAGTGTCGAGCTTCCTCAGGCAGAGGAATTGCCTGATGAGGAGCCAGGGGTTGTGCCACGCTTCGGTGGGGGGAGTGTGACACGGAGGGGGAGCCAAGTGAGGGCAAGAATTGTAGCAGAACATTTCAGGTATAGTGTTTTTAACATTTATATTTGCACAAATAATACAACCCAGTATGCTTATGTATTTTTAAACATGATTGCATTTAGTATGTTCTTGTAAAGTGATTGGGTAATGCTGTTGTTGTGTTTGAATGGTTTTTTCTTTTTAAACACAAAAAACAAAAACACGTTAAGCTGACAATGTTTATGTAATAATTTAAATACTGTAATGATAATAAATAGTGTCCTTATTTATTTTATATCCTCAAATACTGATTATGTAAACAAACACACAAACAAATGATCCTCAATGTTTGACACTTTGTGACTGTCCAGCTGAATGATCACACGACCTGTGGTGAGTACACAGATATGTTTAGTAATTTTCAGTAAAGTCTGTGTCTCTGTGTGTTTATTCTAATTGTTTCTAACAAACATTTTTGCTTATGCTAATGCGAATTTCCGCTCGTGCAAAATAACACTCTGCTCTTCACAGCATTGCAAAGATCAATAAAGTTATTAGAAATGACATATTTTTGGCCAATCACATGCTAACAGACACTATAAATATATGCCCAAATAAGGAAAACGCCATTGCCATGATGCGTGCAGCACCGTTCTCCAGGCGGGAGCTCCGCGTGCTGGTAGCGGTGATGGACCGCCGCGTAGGCCGCGTTGGGCGCTTCATCCCCAATCGGGTGAAGCGCGAGGCCTACGCGGAGGTCCGCCGCCTGCTGCGGACTCGCGTCCGCAGCAGGCGGACAATCATCCAGCTCGAGAGGCGATGGAGTGATCTCCGCAGGCGGACTCCAGATTTGTTGGCGGAGATCCGCCAGCAAATCCGTGCTCTCCATACCCGAAGTAAGTTACATTACATAAGTTTTTTTGCTTAAAATGTGATAATGCTTCATCTTCCCAATTTTTAGCAAAAGGTTTTTTGTAAACCATTGTGCAAAACCATGTGCACTGCAGGGGAAGCATATGTAACATGTGCAGAGTGAGTCAGATTTGGGTGGGGTGTGTTAAAGCATCTCAATAATTTGCTGTGTTAAAATTAAACAGCCTGTATTTTCCATGGCCATAATTGAAAAAGTCCACCAAATCTAACTCTCTCTGCACATGTTATATATGCAACCCCTGCAGAGCACATGCTTTTGGACAATTGCAAACTACATTCCAGCTGTAATCCCCTTTGAATTACCTACATTTTACAGTAAGTGGTAGGCTAATTGCAACCTTCAGTCTCCTTTTTAGGAAATTAGGTCAGTGTGTGTGGTTAGGGGAAACAGTACTGACTGTAGTAAAGTGACACGAAACAAGTGCATGTTTCCAAGAAATAAGAAGCAGCCAGGAAACTGGTCCAAAATACTTGATAAGTGCTGGCTATATAATAAGGGCCCTTGAATAGTAATCTGGTGATGTTGCCTAGACAAATCACTATGACTCAATGGACTAGATTAAGGAATGAGCTTCAAAGTTAAAGTTTGGCTTCATTTTGTTTGCTATGGCCAACATGAAGAGGATCTTAACATGTTTGATTTTCTATTTTAAATTTAAAAAAAAAAAACATGTAACATAACATTTATATTTAAAAATCAATACTATGTAATTTTGCATGATTAAAAAATGTGGACAATATTTTCATTCTAGGACAACAACAACGGCACAACTCCCCACCCCCTTCCCCTTCCCACTCCCCCTCCCCTTCTCACTCCCCCTCCCCTTCTCACTCCCCCTCCCCTTCTCACTCCCCCTCCCCTTCTCACTCCCCCTCCCCTTCACACTCCCCCTCAGCTTTCCAGTCCCCCTCATCTTCACAGTCCCCCTCAGCTTCCCAGTCCCCCTCAGCTTCCCTGGCCCACTCCACTTTCCATTCCCCTTCTCACCACACCTCGCCATCTCTTTCTGGGACCCCTTCTCCTCCTTCCCATACCCCTTCTCCTTCCACTTCGACATCCCCATCTGAACCCCCCTCACCCTCTATTGCTTTAAATTTCTCTCCGCCCCCCTCGCCCTCTCAATCAGACCCCCCCTCTGAAATTGCGGCACTAATCCAGCCTCCTTCCCCCATCCAGCCTCCTGCCCCAATCCCTCCTCCTTCCCCAATCCCTCCTCCTTCCCCAATCCCTCATCCTTCCCCCATCCAGCCGCCTTCCCCCATCCAGGCAACATCCCCACCAAGTGAATGGGCAGAGGAAGCCCCTGCAGAACATTCCGGGAGTCTGGATGTTTCCGAGGAAAGTAAGTTTATTTAAATTTTATACAATAAGATTACCCACTTACACTTACAATGCCAAAACATGCAGTGTTGTACTGTTTGAATTCTTGGACCCTGGAAAAATATTTTAACATTTCATCATGGTGTACATGTTGCCTTTACATATTTGTGAGTGTCATTATATGTACAGTGTGTATGTGTGCAATGTTTTGTGTGTCCACTCTAGGTTGACACTCATTAGGTAGCCAGGGTTGGCAGGAGAACAGGGTTTATATGTGTTACTTTTTCTGGGAAACAGTTAGACCTGAGTGGAGTTTAGTATGTTTGCCTTTTACACTTGGGCCTGTGTAGTCTGAATATTTACACTTAAAAATCACATGCTTCACTTTGTTATGCAGCCTAATGACACACTGTTTTTTTGTGTGAAAGTTACATTCTCAAAATTAATAAGTGTTCGAGTCAAACATGTTTGCACTTATTTAGTAAGGGCAGCTTTCATGGAGTGTGGGAATGCTATGATATGTTGGCCTTCTGAAGATGTGGATATGCAGTGTGATGATGCAGGACCAACCCACTAAAAATAAAAAACAAATAAAACAACAAATGGGAATGAATGCCAACATGGTGTCACATTGACGAAGATGGTAGTTATCTTTAACATGGGATGTCGGACATAGCAACCAATAAGATTATACTTAAAAAATTGGGATCCACTTCTACAATATAATAATCATATTTTTGCTTGATTGCTATGGGCAACGTTCCATCTTAAATATAACTCACATAGTAGTAAATGTAACACATGGTCTGGAACACTTTAAAATCTGATAAAAAGGCTGAGCAGGCTTGTGTGTTCTGCTAATGATTGTACCATAAAACAGGCAGGATGTAGTAACTTTGACATTAAAGCAGGCCTGTCCAAACTGCGGCACTCCAACTGTTGAGAAACTACACATCCCAGCATGCCCTGACACAGCTTTGCCATTCCCTGACCACAAAACTGTGTAAAGGCATGCTGGTATATGTAGTTTCACAACAGCTGGAGTCCAGCAGTTTGGACATGCCAGCATTTAAGTGTGCTTTGCGCCTTGCTTGGCTAATAAGTAATGTAATTAAGTTATTAATGTTTGTGTTGCATCTTAATTTCAGATGTTGCAGTTGGAGATCCCACAAGTTTTTCAGGGATACTTTACATCATGCGCCAACACCTGCAAGGAATGATGGATTGCGTGGACCATTTGCAAAAATTTGCATGACTTTTATTCTTTGATTTAAAAAAAAAAAAAAATATTAACAAATACAAAAATAAAAAAGTTGATTAAAGTTAACCGGGTGTTGTGTTTATTAATGCAAAAAAGGATCAGCAGATTGGCAGGCAGAATTTGTTTTGTACAAAAAATTACACACATCTAACGTTACATTTTTACCAAAAAAAAAAGGAGATTATTGTGTTAAGAAACATGTAAACACCTTCATTCACAAACAACACCTTTAAAAATTAAAAAAGTGAAATAAAAAAAAAAAAAATTTACACTTTGACATGTTGATGGGCAATTATGGCAACAAAGTGTTAATTTTTTTTTATTCTCAGACTTAATTGTTTTGGAACATTATCAATCATTACACTAATTGGGTTCGTAATTGAAAAGGGCTTGTGGTCTTTAAAAGGAAAGGTGTCATTGCACTTAATAGGCCAAAAAAACATTTTTGTGCGTTTTACCTCAAAAGTGTGCATTTTTACTCAAAACTTTGTAAATATACTCAAACTTAGTATTTTTACGATTAAGTATGTGTTATTGCGATGATTTCGCAATGCTGCGATGGTTTCGCATTACTGCGATGTCATTTGGCGTACGCCCACTTTGTGTAATACTGCGTGCGAATTTGCAAAAATACGTTGAGGGCGGAGGTTCGCAAATTTACTAAATTAACGCAACTTTGCGAATATGTTGTGCGTCCGAAAAACTTTGCGATCAACTCGGAATGAGGGCCCTAGAACTAAAGAATACTTCGATATAGTGGGCAATATAAACTGCCAGACAACATTTGTGGTTTATGTAATCTCCTGCATTTGCGGTTGCCAATATGTCGGTAGAACAATACGCTCTCTAGGTTTTTAGAACATAGAAGATTAATTCTTAAAAAGTCAACTAAACACAGTGTACCTAGACATGTTTGCTCACTCCATGGAGGTGATGGGGGGGTTCTGTCCATACAGGGAGTTGAACATATAAAACAGACATTCCCAGGTGGGGATAGATATAACCTCCTCTGTAAGAGGGAAGCATACTGGATTTGTATGATAGATACTTTGTTCCCTCTAGGTCTCAACGAAAACATTGAGCTGAATAATATATGAATCAATATCTGTATGTTATTCTATTTTATCCTATAGCTTCCTTTATTTTCTTCTTCCCTCCCCCCTTTTTTTCCCTGGCTGTTTTCTTATCCTTCTGTTAAGAAACTTAGGGGCAGATTTATTAAGCTCGGTGAAGTGACAAAGTGGAAGGTGATAAAGAACCAGCCAATCAGATCCTAGCTGTCATGTCACAGGCTGGCTTTTATTATTGGCATAACTGTTTTTATTGTGTTGAACTTTAATATTAGAAATATTTTTATTTATATACCATCAGCGCTCTTTTATGTCTCTATTGAAACTTAAACCATTTATATCGTCTAAGGCATCCAGTTGCTGCATAGGAGCTGCTATCTAATAATCAATATATTTGCTGCTCATTTAATACATGTAACATTGCATTAGTGCCTGATTTAGCTAGGTGATTATGGGCCAGATGTACTAAGCCTTGAAAAGTGATAACTATCACGGTGATAAAGTACCAGCCAATCGACTCCTAACTGTCATTTTTCAAACACAGCCAGTGACATGGTAGTTAGGAGCTGATTGGCTGGTAGTTTATCACTGTGAAATTTATCACTTTTCAGGCTTAGTACATTTCCCCCTATATCTTGCATTTTGTCACCTCACTGATGTGACAGGCTCAGCTGTCAGTCATGCAGCCCCACTGCTCCCACTCTCTCCGTACTCATACATACATGCCTTTCTGGGAGTGTCTCGTCCTGTCTGTCAGTGATGCAGCCCCACTGCGCCCACTCTCTCCGTACTCATACATACATGCCTTTCTGGGAGTGTCTCGTCCTGGTTGTCAGTCATGCAGCCCCACTGCGCCCACTCTCTCCGTACTCATACATACATACCTTTCTGGGAGTGTCTCGTCCTGGGTGTCAGTCATGCAGCCCCACTGCGCCCACTCTCTCCGTACTCATACATACATACATGTCTTTCTGGGAGTGTCTCGTCCTGGGTGTCAGTCATGCAGCCCCACTGCGCCCACTCTCTCCGTACTCATACATACATGCCTTTCTGGGAGTGTCTCATCCTGGTTGTCAGTCATGCAGCCCCACTGCGCCCACTCTCTCCGTACTCATACATACATACCTTTCTGGGAGTGTCTCGTCCTGGGTGTCAGTCATGCAGCCCCACTGCGCCCACTCTCTCCGTACTCATACATACATACATGTCTTTCTGGGAGTGTCTCGTCCTGGGTGTCAGTCATGCAGCCCCACTGCGCCCACTCTCTCCGTACTCATACATACATGTCTTTCTGGGAGTGTCTCGTCCTGGGTGTCAGTCATGCAGCCCCACTGCGCCCACTCTCTCCGTACTCATACATACATGCCTTTCTGGGAGTGTCTCGTCCTGGCTGTCAGTGATGCAGCCCCACTGCTCCCACTCTCTCCGTACTCATACATACATGTCTTTCTGGGAGTGTCTCGTCCTGGTCAGTGATGCAGCCCCACTGCGCCCACTCTCTCCGTACTCATACATACATGCCTTTCTGGGAGTGTCTCGTCCTGGCTGTCAGTCATGCAGACCCACTGCTCTCACTCTCTCCGTACTCATACATACATGTCTTTCTGGGAGTGTCTCGTCCTGTCTGTCAGTCATGCAGCCCCACTGCGCCCACTCTCTCCGTACTCATACATACATGCCTTTCTGGGAGTGTCTCATCCTGGTCAGTCATGCAGCCCCACTGCGCCCACTCTCTCCGTACTCATACATACATGCCTTTCTGGGAGTGTCTCGTCCTGGTCAGTGATGCAGCCCCACTGCTCCCACTCTCTCCGTACTCATACATACATGCCTTTCTGGGAGTGTCTCGTCCTGGCTGTCAGTCATGCAGCCCCACTGCGCCCACTCTCTCCGTACTCATACATACATGCCTTTCTGGGAGTGTCTCGTCCTGGTTGTCAGTGATGCAGCCCCACTGCTCCCACTCTCTCCGTACTCATACATACATGCCTTTCTGGGAGTGTCTCGTCCTGGCTGTCAGTCATGCAGCCCCACTGCGCCCACTCTCTCCGTACTCATACATACATGCCTTTCTGGGAGTGTCTCGTCCTGGTTGTCAGTGATGCAGCCCCACTGCTCCCACTCTCTCCGTACTCATACATACATGCCTTTCTGGGAGTGTCTCATCCTGGCTGTCAGTCATGCAGCCCCACTGCTCCCACTCTCTCCGTACTCATACATACATGTCTTTCTGGGAGTGTCTCGTCCTGGCTGTCAGTGATGCAGCCCCACTGCGCCCACTCTCTCCGTACTCATACATACATGCCTTTCTGGGAGTGTCTCATCCTGGTTGTCAGTCATGCAGCCCCACTGCTCCCACTCTCTCCGTACTCATACATACATGTCTTTCTGGGAGTGTCTCGTCCTGGCTGTCAGTGATGCAGCCCCACTGCGCCCACTCTCTCCGTACTCATACATACATGTCTTTCTGGGAGTGTCTCGTCCTGGTCAGTGATGCAGCCCCACTGCGTCCACTCTCTCCGTACTCATACATACATGCCTTTCTTGGAGTGTCTCGTCCTGGCTGTCAGTGATGCAGCCCCACTGCTCCCACTCTCTCCGTACTCATACATGCATGTCTTTCTGGGAGTGTCTCGTCCTGGGTGTCAGTGATGCAGCACCACTGCGCCCACTCTCTCCGTACTCATACATACATGTCTTTCTGGGAGTGTCTCATCCTGGTCAGTGATGCAGCCCCACTGCTCCCACTCTCTCCGTACTCATACATACATGTCTTTCTGGGAGTGTCTCGTCCTGGCTGTCAGTCATGCAGCCCCACTGCGCCCACTCTCTCCGTACTCATACATACATACATGTCTTTCTGGGAGTGTCTCGTCCTGGGTGTCAGTCATGCAGCCCCACTGCGCCCACTCTCTCCGTACTCATACATACATGTCTTTCTGGGAGTGTCTCGTCCTGGGTGTCAGTGATGCAGCCCCACTGCGCCCACTCTCTCCGTACTCATACATACATACATGTCTTTCTGGGAGTGTCTCGTCCTGGGTGTCAGTCATGCAGCCCCACTGCGCCCACTCTCTCCGTACTCATACATACATGCCTTTCTGGGAGTGTCTCGTCCTGGTTGTCAGCGATGCAGCCCCACTGCTCTCACTTTCTCCGTACTCATACATACATGTCTTTCTGGGAGTGTCTCGTCCTGGGTGTCAGTGATGCAGCCCCACTGCTCTCACTTTCTCCGTACTCATACATACATGTCTTTCTGGGAGTGTCTCGTCCTGGCTGTCAGTCATGCAGCCCCACTGCGCCCACTCTCTCCGTACTCATACATACATACATGTCTTTCTGGGAGTGTCTCGTCCTGGGTGTCAGTCATGCAGCCCCACTGCGCCCACTCTCTCCGTACTCATACATACATGCCTTTCTGGGAGTGTCTCGTCCTGGTTGTCAGTGATGCAGCCCCACTGCTCCCACTCTCTCCGTACTCATACATACATGTCTTTCTGGGAGTGTCTCGTCCTGGCTGTCAGTGATGCAGCCCCACTGCGCCCACTCTCTCCGTACTCATACATACATGCCTTTCTGGGAGTGTCTCGTCCTGGTTGTCAGTCATGCAGCCCCACTGCGCCCACTCTCTCCGTACTCATACATACATGTCTTTCTGGGAGTGTCTCGTCCTGGGTGTCAGTCATGCAGCCCCACTGCGCCCACTCTCTCCGTACTCATACATACATGCCTTTCTGGGAGTGTCTCATCCTGGCTGTCAGTCATGCAGCCCCACTGCTCCCACTCTCTCCGTACTCATACATACATGTCTTTCTGGGAGTGTCTCGTCCTGGCTGTCAGTGATGCAGCCCCACTGCGCCCACTCTCTCCGTACTCATACATACATGTCTTTCTGGGAGTGTCTCGTCCTGGTTGTCAGTGATGCAGCCCCACTGCTCTCACTCTCTCCGTACTCATACATACATGCCTTTCTGGGAGTGTCTCGTCCTGGTCAGTGATGCAGCCCCACTGCTCCCACTCTCTCCGTACTCATACATACATGTCTTTCTGGGAGTGTCTCGTCCTGGCTGTCAGTCATGCAGCCCCACTGCTCCCACTCTCTCCGTACTCATACATACATGTCTTTCTGGGAGTGTCTCGTCCTGGCTGTCAGTGATGCAGCCCCACTGCGCCCACTCTCTCCGTACTCATACATACATGCCTTTCTGGGAGTGTCTCATCCTGGTTGTCAGTCATGCAGCCCCACTGCTCCCACTCTCTCCGTACTCATACATACATGTCTTTCTGGGAGTGTCTCGTCCTGGCTGTCAGTGATGCAGCCCCACTGCGCCCACTCTCTCCGTACTCATACATACATGTCTTTCTGGGAGTGTCTCGTCCTGGGTGTCAGTCATGCAGCCCCACTGCGCCCACTCTCTCCGTACTCATACATACATGTCTTTCTGGGAGTGTCTCGTCCTGGGTGTCAGTCATGCAGCCCCACTGCGCCCACTCTCTCCGTACTCATACATACATGCCTTTCTGGGAGTGTCTCGTCCTGGCTGTCAGTGATGCAGCCCCACTGCTCCCACTCTCTCCGTACTCATACATACATGTCTTTCTGGGAGTGTCTCGTCCTGGCTGTCAGTGATGCAGCCCCACTGCGCCCACTCTCTCCGTACTCATACATACATGCCTTTCTGGGAGTGTCTCATCCTGGTTGTCAGTCATGCAGCCCCACTGCTCCCACTCTCTCCGTACTCATACATACATGTCTTTCTGGGAGTGTCTCGTCCTGGCTGTCAGTGATGCAGCCCCACTGCGCCCACTCTCTCCGTACTCATACATACATGTCTTTCTGGGAGTGTCTCGTCCTGGTTGTCAGTGATGCAGCCCCACTGCTCTCACTCTCTCCGTACTCATACATACATGCCTTTCTGGGAGTGTCTCGTCCTGGTCAGTGATGCAGCCCCACTGCGCCCACTCTCTCCGTACTCATACATACATGCCTTTCTGGGAGTGTCTCGTCCTGGCTGTCAGTCATGCAGACCCACTGCTCTCACTCTCTCCGTACTCATACATACATGTCTTTCTGGGAGTGTCTCGTCCTGTCTGTCAGTCATGCAGCCCCACTGCGCCCACTCTCTCCGTACTCATACATACATGCCTTTCTGGGAGTGTCTCATCCTGGTCAGTCATGCAGCCCCACTGCGCCCACTCTCTCCGTACTCATACATACATGCCTTTCTGGGAGTGTCTCGTCCTGGTCAGTGATGCAGCCCCACTGCTCCCACTCTCTCCGTACTCATACATACATGCCTTTCTGGGAGTGTCTCGTCCTGTCTGTCAGTCATGCAGCCCCACTGCTCCCACTCTCTCCGTACTCATACATACATGCCTTTCTGGGAGTGTCTCGTCCTGGCTGTCAGTCATGCAGCCCCACTGCGCCCACTCTCTCCGTACTCATACATACATGCCTTTCTGGGAGTGTCTCGTCCTGGCTGTCAGTCATGCAGCCCCACTGCGCCCACTCTCTCCGTACTCATACATACATGCCTTTCTGGGAGTGTCTCGTCCTGGTTGTCAGTGATGCAGCCCCACTGCTCCCACTCTCTCCGTACTCATACATACATGCCTTTCTGGGAGTGTCTCATCCTGGCTGTCAGTCATGCAGCCCCACTGCTCCCACTCTCTCCGTACTCATACATACATGCCTTTCTGGGAGTGTCTCGTCCTGGCTGTCAGTGATGCAGCCCCACTGCGCCCACTCTCTCCGTACTCATACATACATGCCTTTCTGGGAGTGTCTCATCCTGGTTGTCAGTCATGCAGCCCCACTGCTCCCACTCTCTCCGTACTCATACATACATGTCTTTCTGGGAGTGTCTCGTCCTGGCTGTCAGTGATGCAGCCCCACTGCGCCCACTCTCTCCGTACTCATACATACATGTCTTTCTGGGAGTGTCTCGTCCTGGTTGTCAGTGATGCAGCCCCACTGCTCTCACTCTCTCCGTACTCATACATACATGCCTTTCTGGGAGTGTCTCGTCCTGGTCAGTGATGCAGCCCCACTGCGTCCACTCTCTCCGTACTCATACATACATGCCTTTCTGGGAGTGTCTCGTCCTGGCTGTCAGTGATGCAGCCCCACTGCTCCCACTCTCTCCGTACTCATACATGCATGTCTTTCTGGGAGTGTCTCGTCCTGGGTGTCAGTGATGCAGCACCACTGCGCCCACTCTCTCCGTACTCATACATACATACATGTCTTTCTGGGAGTGTCTCGTCCTGGGTGTCAGTCATGCAGCCCCACTGCGCCCACTCTCTCCGTACTCATACATACATGTCTTTCTGGGAGTGTCTCGTCCTGGCTGTCAGTGATGCAGCCCCACTGCTCTCACTTTCTCCGTACTCATACATACATGTCTTTCTGGGAGTGTCTCGTCCTGGCTGTCAGTCATGCAGCCCCACTGCGCCCACTCTCTCCGTACTCATACATACATACATGTCTTTCTGGGAGTGTCTCGTCCTGGGTGTCAGTCATGCAGCCCCACTGCGCCCACTCTCTCCGTACTCATACATACATGCCTTTCTGGGAGTGTCTCGTCCTGGTTGTCAGTGATGCAGCCCCACTGCTCCCACTCTCTCCGTACTCATACATACATGTCTTTCTGGGAGTGTCTCGTCCTGGCTGTCAGTGATGCAGCCCCACTGCGCCCACTCTCTCCGTACTCATACATACATGCCTTTCTGGGAGTGTCTCGTCCTGGTTGTCAGTCATGCAGCCCCACTGCGCCCACTCTCTCCGTACTCATACATACATGTCTTTCTGGGAGTGTCTCGTCCTGGGTGTCAGTCATGCAGCCCCACTGCGCCCACTCTCTCCGTACTCATACATACATGCCTTTCTGGGAGTGTCTCATCCTGGCTGTCAGTCATGCAGCCCCACTGCTCCCACTCTCTCCGTACTCATACATACATGTCTTTCTGGGAGTGTCTCGTCCTGGCTGTCAGTGATGCAGCCCCACTGCGCCCACTCTCTCCGTACTCATACATACATGTCTTTCTGGGAGTGTCTCGTCCTGGTTGTCAGTGATGCAGCCCCACTGCTCCCACTCTCTCCGTACTCATACATACATGCCTTTCTGGGAGTGTCTCGTCCTGGGTGTCAGTCATGCAGCCCCACTGCGCCCACTCTCTCCGTACTCATACATACATGTCTTTCTGGGAGTGTCTCGTCCTGGGTGTCAGTCATGCAGCCCCACTGCTCCCACTCTCTCCGTACTCATACATACATGCCTTTCTGGGAGTGTCTCGTCCTGGTCAGTGATGCAGCCCCACTGCTCCCACTCTCTCCGTACTCATACATACATGTCTTTCTGGGAGTGTCTCGTCCTGGCTGTCAGTGATGCAGCCCCACTGCTCCCACTCTCTCCGTACTCATACATACATGCCTTTCTGGGAGTGTCTCGTCCTGGTCAGTGATGCAGCCCCACTGCACCCACTCTCTCCGTACTCATACATACATGTCTTTCTGGGAGTGTCTCGTCCTGGCTGTCAGTGATGCAGCCCCACTGCGCCCACTCTCTCCGTACTCATACATACATGTCTTTCTGGGAGTGTCTCGTCCTGGGTGTCAGTCATGCAGCCCCACTGCGCCCACTCTCTCCGTACTCATACATACATGTCTTTCTGGGAGTGTCTCGTCCTGGGTGTCAGTCATGCAGCCCCACTGCGCCCACTCTCTCCGTACTCATACATACATGCCTTTCTGGGAGTGTCTCGTCCTGGCTGTCAGTGATGCAGCCCCACTGCTCCCACTCTCTCCGTACTCATACATACATGTCTTTCTGGGAGTGTCTCGTCCTGGCTGTCAGTGATGCAGCCCCACTGCGCCCACTCTCTCCGTACTCATACATACATGCCTTTCTGGGAGTGTCTCATCCTGGTTGTCAGTCATGCAGCCCCACTGCTCCCACTCTCTCCGTACTCATACATACATGTCTTTCTGGGAGTGTCTCGTCCTGGCTGTCAGTGATGCAGCCCCACTGCGCCCACTCTCTCCGTACTCATACATACATGTCTTTCTGGGAGTGTCTCGTCCTGGTTGTCAGTGATGCAGCCCCACTGCTCTCACTCTCTCCGTACTCATACATACATGCCTTTCTGGGAGTGTCTCGTCCTGGTCAGTGATGCAGCCCCACTGCGCCCACTCTCTCCGTACTCATACATACATGCCTTTCTGGGAGTGTCTCGTCCTGGCTGTCAGTCATGCAGACCCACTGCTCTCACTCTCTCCGTACTCATACATACATGTCTTTCTGGGAGTGTCTCGTCCTGTCTGTCAGTCATGCAGCCCCACTGCGCCCACTCTCTCCGTACTCATACATACATGCCTTTCTGGGAGTGTCTCATCCTGGTCAGTCATGCAGCCCCACTGCGCCCACTCTCTCCGTACTCATACATACATGCCTTTCTGGGAGTGTCTCGTCCTGGTCAGTGATGCAGCCCCACTGCTCCCACTCTCTCCGTACTCATACATACATGCCTTTCTGGGAGTGTCTCGTCCTGTCTGTCAGTCATGCAGCCCCACTGCTCCCACTCTCTCCGTACTCATACATACATGCCTTTGTGGGAGTGTCTCGTCCTGGCTGTCAGTCATGCAGCCCCACTGCGCCCACTCTCTCCGTACTCATACATACATGCCTTTCTGGGAGTGTCTCGTCCTGGCTGTCAGTCATGCAGCCCCACTGCGCCCACTCTCTCCGTACTCATACATACATGCCTTTCTGGGAGTGTCTCGTCCTGGTTGTCAGTGATGCAGCCCCACTGCTCCCACTCTCTCCGTACTCATACATACATGCCTTTCTGGGAGTGTCTCATCCTGGCTGTCAGTCATGCAGCCCCACTGCTCCCACTCTCTCCGTACTCATACATACATGTCTTTCTGGGAGTGTCTCGTCCTGGCTGTCAGTGATGCAGCCCCACTGCGCCCACTCTCTCCGTACTCATACATACATGCCTTTCTGGGAGTGTCTCATCCTGGTTGTCAGTCATGCAGCCCCACTGCTCCCACTCTCTCCGTACTCATACATACATGTCTTTCTGGGAGTGTCTCGTCCTGGCTGTCAGTGATGCAGCCCCACTGCGCCCACTCTCTCCGTACTCATACATACATGCCTTTCTGGGAGTGTCTCGTCCTGGGTGTCAGTCATGCAGCCCCACTGCACCCACTCTCTCCGTACTCATACATACATGTCTTTCTGGGAGTGTCTCGTCCTGGTTGTCAGTGATGCAGCCCCACTGCTCTCACTCTCTCCGTACTCATACATACATGCCTTTCTGGGAGTGTCTCGTCCTGGTCAGTGATGCAGCCCCACTGCGTCCACTCTCTCCGTACTCATACATACATGCCTTTCAGGGAGTGTCTCGTCCTGGCTGTCAGTGATGCAGCCCCACTGCTCCCACTCTCTCCGTACTCATACATGCATGTCTTTCTGGGAGTGTCTCGTCCTGGGTGTCAGTGATGCAGCACCACTGCGCCCACTCTCTCCGTACTCATACATACATGTCTTTCTGGGAGTGTCTCATCCTGGTCAGTGATGCAGCCCCACTGCTCCCACTCTCTCCGTACTCATACATACATGTCTTTCTGGGAGTGCCTTGTCCTGGCTGTCAGTCATGCAGCCCCACTGCGCCCACTCTCTCCGTACTCATACATACATACATGTCTTTCTGGGAGTGTCTCGTCCTGGGTGTCAGTCATGCAGCCCCACTGCGCCCACTCTCTCCGTACTCATACATACATGTCTTTCTGGGAGTGTCTCGTCCTGGCTGTCAGTGATGCAGCCCCACTGCTCTCACTTTCTCCGTACTCATACATACATGTCTTTCTGGGAGTGTCTATTCCTGGCTGTCAGTCATGCAGCCCCACTGCGCCCACTCTCTCCGTACTCATACATACATACATGTCTTTCTGGGAGTGTCTCGTCCTGGGTGTCAGTCATGCAGCCCCACTGCGCCCACTCTCTCCGTACTCATACATACATGTCTTTCTGGGAGTGTCTCGTCCTGGCTGTCAGTGATGCAGCCCCACTGCGCCCACTCTCTCCGTACTCATACATACATGCCTTTCTGGGAGTGTCTCATCCTGGGTGTCAGTGATGCAGCCCCACTGCTCCCACTCTCTCCGTACTCATACATACATGCCTTTCTGGGAGTGTCTCATCCTGGTTGTCAGTCATGCAGCCCCACTGCTCCCACTCTCTCCGTACTCATACATACATGTCTTTCTGGGAGTGTCTCGTCCTGGCTGTCAGTGATGCAGCCCCACTGCGCCCACTCTCTCCGTACTCATACATACATGTCTTTCTGGGAGTGTCTCGTCCTGGTCAGTGATGCAGCCCCACTGCGTCCACTCTCTCCGTACTCATACATACATGCCTTTCTGGGAGTGTCTCGTCCTGGTCAGTGATGCAGCCCCACTGCGTCCACTCTCTCCGTACTCATACATACATGCCTTTCTGGGAGTGTCTCGTCCTGGCTGTCAGTGATGCAGCCCCACTGCTCCCACTCTCTCCGTACTCATACATGCATGTCTTTCTGGGAGTGTCTCGTCCTGGGTGTCAGTGATGCAGCCCCACTGCGCCCACTCTCTCCGTACTCGTACATACATGCCTTTCTGGGAGTGTCTCGTCCTGGCTGTCAGTGATGCAGCCCCACTGCTCCCACTCTCTCCGTACTCATACATACATGTCTTTCTGGGAGTGTCTCGTCCTGGTTGTCAGTGATGCAGCCCCACTGCTCTCACTCTCTCCGTACTCATACATACATGTCTTTCTGGGAGTGTCTCGTCCTGGTTGTCAGTGATGCAGCCCCACTGCTCCCAGTCTCTCCGTACTCATACATACATGTCTTTCTGGGAGTGTCTCGTCCTGGTTGTCAGTGATGCAGCCCCACTGCTCTCACTCTCTCCGTACTCATACATACATGCCTTTCTGGGAGTGTCTCGTCCTGGTTGTCAGTGATGCAGCCCCACTGCTCCCACTCTCTCCGTACTCATACATACATGTCTTTCTGGGAGTGTCTCGTCCTGGCTGTCAGTGATGCAGCCCCACTGCTCCCACTCTCTCCGTACTCATACATACATGCCTTTCTGGGAGTGTCTCATCCTGGTTGTCAGTCATGCAGCCCCACTGCTCCCACTCTCTCTGTACTCATACATACATGTCTTTCTGGGAGTGTCTCGTCCTGGTCAGTGATGCAGCCCCACTGCGCCCACTCTCTCCGTACTCATACATACATGCCTTTCTGGGAGTGTCTCGTCCTGGTTGTCAGTGATGCAGCCCCACTGCTCCCACTCTCTCTGTACTCATACATACATGCCTTTCTGGGAGTGTCTCGTCCTGGCTGTCAGTCATGCAGCCCCACTGCTCCCACTCTCTCCGTACTCATACATACATGCCTTTCTGGGAGTGTCTCGTCCTGGTTGTCAGTGATGCAGCCCCACTGCTCCCACTCTCTCCGTACTCATACATACATGCCTTTCTGGGAGTGTCTCGTCCTGGTTGTCAGTGATGCAGCCCCACTGCTCCCACTCTCTCTGTACTCATACATACATGCCTTTCTGGGAGTGTCTCGTCCTGGTCAGTGATGCAGCCCCACTGCGCCCACTCTCTCCGTACTCATACATACATGTCTTTCTGGGAGTGTCTCATCCTGGTCAGTCATGCAGCCCCACTGCACCCACTCTCTCCGTACTCATACATACATGTCTTTCTGGGAGTGTCTCATCCTGGTTGTCAGTGATGCAGCCCCACTGCGCCCACTCTCTCTGTACTCATACATACATGCCTTTCTGGGAGTGTCTCATCCTGGTTGTCAGTGATGCAGCCCCACTGCGCCCACTCTCTCTGTACTCATACATACATGCCTTTCTGGGAGTGTCTCGTCCTGGTCAGTGATGCAGCCCCACTGCTCCCACTCTCTCCGTACTCATACATACATGCCTTTCTGGGAGTGTCTCGTCCTGGTCAGTGATGCAGCCCCACTGCTCCCAGTCTCTCCGTACTCATACATACATGCCTTTCTGGGAGAGTCTCGTCCTGGTCAGTGATGCAGCCCCACTGCGCCCACTCTCTCCGTACTCATACATACATGACTTTCTGGGAGTGTCTCGTCCTGGTTGTCAGTGATGCAGCCCCACTGCGCCCACTCTCTCCGTACTCATACATACATGCCTTTCTGGGAGTGTCTCGTCCTGGTCAGTCATGCAGCCCCACTGCGCCCACTCTCTCTGTACTCATACATACATGCCTTTCTGGGAGTGTCTCGTCCTGGCTGTCAGTGATGCAGCCCCACTGCGCCCACTCTCTCCGTACTCATACATACATGCCTTTCTGGGAGTGTCTCGTCCTGGTCAGTCATGCAGCCCCACTGCTCCCACTCTCTCCGTACTCATACATACATGTCTTTCTGGGAGTGTCTCGTCCTGGCTGTCAGTGATGCAGCCCCACTGCGCCCACTCTCTCCGTACTCATACATACATGTCTTTCTGGGAGTGTCTCGTCCTGGTTGTCAGTGATGCAGCCCCACTGCTCCCACTCTCTCCGTACTCATACATACATGCCTTTCTGGGAGTGTCTCGTCCTGGGTGTCAGTCATGCAGCCCCACTGCGCCCACTCTCTCCGTACTCATACATACATGTCTTTCTGGGAGTGTCTCGTCCTGGGTGTCAGTCATGCAGCCCCACTGCTCCCACTCTCTCCGTACTCATACATACATGCCTTTCTGGGAGTGTCTCGTCCTGGTCAGTGATGCAGCCCCACTGCTCCCACTCTCTCCGTACTCATACATACATGTCTTTCTGGGAGTGTCTCGTCCTGGCTGTCAGTGATGCAGCCCCACTGCTCCCACTCTCTCCGTACTCATACATACATGCCTTTCTGGGAGTGTCTCGTCCTGGTCAGTGATGCAGCCCCACTGCACCCACTCTCTCCGTACTCATACATACATGTCTTTCTGGGAGTGTCTCGTCCTGGCTGTCAGTGATGCAGCCCCACTGCGCCCACTCTCTCCGTACTCATACATACATGTCTTTCTGGGAGTGTCTCGTCCTGGGTGTCAGTCATGCAGCCCCACTGCGCCCACTCTCTCCGTACTCATACATACATGTCTTTCTGGGAGTGTCTCGTCCTGGGTGTCAGTCATGCAGCCCCACTGCGCCCACTCTCTCCGTACTCATACATACATGCCTTTCTGGGAGTGTCTCGTCCTGGCTGTCAGTGATGCAGCCCCACTGCTCCCACTCTCTCCGTACTCATACATACATGTCTTTCTGGGAGTGTCTCGTCCTGGCTGTCAGTGATGCAGCCCCACTGCGCCCACTCTCTCCGTACTCATACATACATGCCTTTCTGGGAGTGTCTCATCCTGGTTGTCAGTCATGCAGCCCCACTGCTCCCACTCTCTCCGTACTCATACATACATGTCTTTCTGGGAGTGTCTCGTCCTGGCTGTCAGTGATGCAGCCCCACTGCGCCCACTCTCTCCGTACTCATACATACATGTCTTTCTGGGAGTGTCTCGTCCTGGTTGTCAGTGATGCAGCCCCACTGCTCTCACTCTCTCCGTACTCATACATACATGCCTTTCTGGGAGTGTCTCGTCCTGGTCAGTGATGCAGCCCCACTGCGCCCACTCTCTCCGTACTCATACATACATGCCTTTCTGGGAGTGTCTCGTCCTGGTTGTCAGTGATGCAGCCCCACTGCTCCCACTCTCTCCGTACTCATACATACATGCCTTTCTGGGAGTGTCTCGTCCTGGTTGTCAGTGATGCAGCCCCACTGCTCCCACTCTCTCTGTACTCATACATACATGCCTTTCTGGGAGTGTCTCGTCCTGGCTGTCAGTCATGCAGCCCCACTGCTCCCACTCTCTCCGTACTCATACATACATGCCTTTCTGGGAGTGTCTCGTCCTGGTTGTCAGTGATGCAGCCCCACTGCTCCCACTCTCTCCGTACTCATACATACATGCCTTTCTGGGAGTGTCTCGTCCTGGTTGTCAGTGATGCAGCCCCACTGCTCCCACTCTCTCTGTACTCATACATACATGCCTTTCTGGGAGTGTCTCGTCCTGGTCAGTGATGCAGCCCCACTGCGCCCACTCTCTCCGTACTCATACATACATGTCTTTCAGGGAGTGTCTCATCCTGGTCAGTCATGCAGCCCCACTGCACCCACTCTCTCCGTACTCATACATACATGTCTTTCTGGGAGTGTCTCATCCTGGTTGTCAGTGATGCAGCCCCACTGCGCCCACTCTCTCTGTACTCATACATACATGCCTTTCTGGGAGTGTCTCATCCTGGTTGTCAGTGATGCAGCCCCACTGCTCCCACTCTCTCTGTACTCATACATACATGTCTTTCTGGGAGTGTCTCGTCCTGGTTGTCAGTGATGCAGCCCCACTGCGCCCACTCTCTCTGTACTCATACATACATGCCTTTCTGGGAGTGTCTCGTCCTGGTCAGTGATGCAGCCCCACTGCTCCCACTCTCTCCGTACTCATACATACATGCCTTTCTGGGAGTGTCTCGTCCTGGTCAGTGATGCAGCCCCACTGCTCCCAGTCTCTCCGTACTCATACATACATGCCTTTCTGGGAGAGTCTCGTCCTGGTCAGTGATGCAGCCCCACTGCGCCCACTCTCTCCGTACTCATACATACATGACTTTCTGGGAGTGTCTCGTCCTGGTTGTCAGTGATGCAGCCCCACTGCGCCCACTCTCTCCGTACTCATACATACATGCCTTTCTGGGAGTGTCTCGTCCTGGTCAGTCATGCAGCCCCACTGCGCCCACTCTCTCTGTACTCATACATACATGCCTTTCTGGGAGTGTCTCGTCCTGGCTGTCAGTGATGCAGCCCCACTGCGCCCACTCTCTCCGTACTCATACATACATGCCTTTCTGGGAGTGTCTCGTCCTGGTCAGTCATGCAGCCCCACTGCGCCCACTCTCTCTGTACTCATACATACATGCCTTTCTGGGAGTGTCTCGTCCTGGTCAGTGATGCAGCCCCACTGCTCCCACTCTCTCCGTACTTATACATACATGTCTTTCTGGGAGTGTCTCGTCCTGGGTGTCAGTGATGCAGCCCCACTGCTCCCACTCTCTCCGTACTCATACATACATGCCTTTCTGGGAGTGTCTCGTCCTGGTCAGTCATGCAGCCCCACTGCTCCCACTCTCTCCGTACTCATACATACATACATGTCTTTCTGGGAGTGTCTCATCCTGGGTGTCAGTCATGCAGCCCCACTGCGCCCACTCTCTCCGTACTCATACATACATGCCTTTCTGGGAGTGTCTCGTCCTGGCTGTCAGTGATGCAGCCCCACTGCTCCCACTCTCTCCGTACTCATACATACATGTCTTTCTGGGAGTGTCTCGTCCTGGTTGTCAGTGATGCAGCCCCACTGCTCTCACTCTCTCCGTACTCATACATACATGCCTTTCTGGGAGTGTCTCGTCCTGGCTGTCAGTGATGCAGCCCCACTGCTCCCACTCTCTCCGTACTCATACATACATGCCTTTCTGGGAGTGTCTCGTCCTGGTCAGTGATGCAGCCCCACTGCGCCCACTCTCTCCGTACTCATACATACATGTCTTTCTGGGAGTGTCTCGTCCTGGCTGTCAGTGATGCAGCCCCACTGCGCCCACTCTCTCCGTACTCATACATACATGTCTTTCTGGGAGTGTCTCGTCCTGGCTGTCAGTGATGCAGCCCCACTGCTCCCACTCTCTCCGTACTCATACATACATGCCTTTCTGGGAGTGTCTCGTCCTGGTCAGTGATGCAGCCCCACTGCGCCCACTCTCTCCGTACTCATACATACATGTCTTTCTGGGAGTGTCTCGTCCTGGCTGTCAGTGATGCAGCCCCACTGCGCCCACTCTCTCCGTACTCATACATACATGTCTTTCTGGGAGTGTCTCGTCCTGGCTGTCAGTGATGCAGCCCCACTGCTCCCACTCTCTCCGTACTCATACATACATGCCTTTCTGGGAGTGTCTCGTCCTGGTTGTCAGTCATGCAGGCCCACTGCTCCCACTCTCTCTGTACTCATACATACATGCCTTTCTGGGAGTGTCTCGTCCTGGTTGTCAGTCATGCAGACCCACTGCTCCCACTCTCTCCGTACTCATACATACATGTCTTTCTGGGAGTGTCTCATCCTGGCTGTCAGTGATGCAGCCCCACTGCGCCCACTCTCTCCGTACTCATACATACATGCCTTTCTGGGAGTGTCTCGTCCTGGCTGTCAGTGATGCAGCCCCACTGCTCCCACTCTCTCCGTACTCATACATACATGCCTTTCTGGGAGTGTCTCGTCCTGGTTGTCAGTGATGCAGCCCCACTGCTCCCAGTCTCTCCGTACTCATACATGCATGCCTTTCTGGGAGTGTCTCGTCCTGGTCAGTGATGCAGCCCCACTGCGCCCACTCTCTCCGTACTCATACATACATGCCTTTCTGGGAGTGTCTCGTCCTGGTTGTCAGTGATGCAGCCCCACTGCTCTCACTCTCTCCGTACTCATACATACATGCCTTTCTGGGAGTGTCTCGTCCTGGTTGTCAGTGATGCAGCCCCACTGCTCCCACTCTCTCCGTACTCATACATACATGTCTTTCTGGGAGTGTCTCGTCCTGGCTGTCAGTGATGCAGCCCCACTGCTCCCACTCTCTCCGTACTCATACATACATGCCTTTCTGGGAGTGTCTCATCCTGGTTGTCAGTCATGCAGCCCCACTGCTCCCACTCTCTCCGTACTCATACATACATGCCTTTCTGGGAGTGTCTCATCCTGGTTGTCAGTGATGCAGCCCCACTGCGCCCACTCTCTCTGTACTCATACATACATGCCTTTCTGGGAGTGTCTCATCCTGGTTGTCAGTGATGCAGCCCCACTGCGCCCACTCTCTCCGTACTCATACATACATGTCTTTCTGGGAGTGTCTCGTCCTGGTTGTCAGTGATGCAGCCCCACTGCGCCCACTCTCTCCGTACTCATACATACATGCCTTTCTGGGAGTGTCTCGTCCTGGTCAGTGATGCAGCCCCACTGCTCCCACTCTCTCCGTACTCATACATACATGCCTTTCTGGGAGTGTCTCATCCTGGGTGTCAGTCATGCAGCCCCACTGCGCCCACTCTCTCCGTACTCATACATACATGTCTTTCTGGGAGTGTCTCGTCCTGGTTGTCAGTGATGCAGCCCCACTGCTCTCACTCTCTCCGTACTCATACATACATGCCTTTCTGGGAGTGTCTCGTCCTGGTCAGTGATGCAGCCCCACTGCGCCCACTCTCTCCGTACTCATACATACATGTCTTTCTGGGAGTGTCTCGTCCTGGCTGTCAGTGATGCAGCCCCACTGCGCCCACTCTCTCCGTACTCATACATACATGTCTTTCTGGGAGTGTCTCGTCCTGGCTGTCAGTGATGCAGCCCCACTGCGCCCACTCTCTCTGTACTCATACATACATGCCTTTCTGGGAGTGTCTCGTCCTGGTTGTCAGTGATGCAGCCCCACTGCTCCCACTCTCTCCGTACTCATACATACATGCCTTTCTGGGAGTGTCTCGTCCTGGTCAGTGATGCAGCCCCACTGCTCCCAGTCTCTCCGTACTCATACATACATGCCTTTCTGGGAGTGTCTCGTCCTGGTCAGTGATGCAGCCCCACTGCGCCCACTCTCTCCGTACTCCTACATACATGCCTTTCTGGGAGTGTCTCGTCCTGGTTGTCAGTGATGCAGCCCCACTGCGCCCACTCTCTCCGTACTCATACATACATGTCTTTCTGGGAGTGTCTCATCCTGGTTGTCAGTGATGCAGCCCCACTGCTCCCAGTCTCTCCGTACTCATACGTACATGCCTTTCTGGGAGTGTCTCGTCCTGGTCAGTGATGCAGCCCCACTGCGCCCACTCTCTCCGTACTCATACATACATGTCTTTCTGGGAGTGTCTCGTCCTGGGTGTCAGTGATGCAGCCCCACTGCGCCCACTCTCTCCGTACTCATACATACATGTCTTTCTGGGAGTGTCTCGTCCTGGCTGTCAGTGATGCAGCCCCACTGCGCCCACTCTCTCCGTACTCATACATACATGCCTTTCTGGGAGTGTCTCATCCTGGCTGTCAGTCATGCAGCCCCACTGCGCCCACTCTCTCCGTACTCATACATACATGTCTTTCTGGGAGTGTCTCGTCCTGGGTGTCAGTCATGCAGCCCCACTGCGCCCACTCTCTCCGTACTCATACATACATGCCTTTCTGGGAGTGTCTCGTCCTGGTCAGTCATGCAGCCCCACTGCTCCCACTCTCTCCGTACTCATACATACATGCCTTTCTGGGAGTGTCTCATCCTGGCTGTCAGTCATGCAGCACCACTGCGCCCACTCTCTCCGTACTCATACATACATGCCTTTCTGGGAGTGTCTCATCCTGGTCAGTGATGCAGCCCCACTGCGCCCACTCTCCGTACTCATACATACATGTCTTTCTGGGAGTGTCTCGTCCTGGTCAGTCATGCAGCCCCACTGCGCCCACTCTCTCCGTACTCATACATACATGCCTTTCTGGGAGTGTCTCGTCCTGGTTGTCAGTGAGACAGTATCTCTGGCACAGCTGTGTAATCATGATGTGAGTGTGTGTGCTGAGTAGTGAGTACTGCTAGCAGCAAGTCTCACAGCTTGACTGCAGTGTAGCAGTGTGGTGGGGGTGGGGAGAAGGGGGTTGCTACACCAATGAGACAAGGAGAGGAGGAGTGGTTGGATGGGACTCACACAGCAGGTGTGGAAAAGCTTAAAAAGGAGGAGTGGTTGGAAGGGGAAGGAACTGGTAGGTGTAGAAGGGATTAGTGAGGGTAAGGACTCTCAAGGGAAATTGGAGTGGGAGCCCACAGGTACCAAACTGGGTAAAGAGCAGCTTTTAGGAAGGAAATTGGTGAGCCAGACCCTGTGGTTATCCCTTCTTTACCTCATGTGGGGTGGATCCTTGGACTCTCCAGTTCATGGGGAGTCTGTGGATTCTTCTTGCCCACTACCTGGTGGTTCTGTGGACATCTCAGGCCATGAACCTCCCAGATGCGTGGCCTCCAGATAAACATGAAATGGTCATGGAGGTGGTCCTGGGCTCTGTGAAGGAGGAGGTGGAAAAAGCAAAGGAAAGTTGTGTCCCTTCTGAAGGGGCAATGGTGGACATTGTGAATGGTGAAGGGAAGGTTTTTGTGGGAAAAAAGGGAGTTATGCCATATATCCCAGAAGCATGGGTCCTCAGCCTATATGATGTGCCACCATTAATGTGGTTCTGTCTTGTCCTACCAAGCTTGATTTATGGGCTTTGTCATTTTTATAAGCAGGATAAAGGCTGAGTTTTTTATTTCTGCAGTAGACTAGAATAAGCCCAGACATTCCCACTTCCATTATACCACCTGAATGTGACGGTCAGTGACCACCGTGCCATCACTTACCTGTATGCTTACACGTAACAGAATGATGGAACACTTACACGGTTTCTTTACATCTTCTGGGGTCCACTCCGAGATTAGACATTATGGCGTAATTACTCAGACGGGAATATAAAACAGAATAAAAAATAAAAGCTTTAATGTAATAATTAGATGCAAACAAAAGCTTTTATTATGAAATCATACAGAGGAGTATCCGCACCATATAGATGTAACATACAACAAACCACCGCAGATGGAACCCGGGTGACTCTAATGCACATGGTAATGTACAGGGTATATATGGACAGGATCTTGTATCAGAAAACACTCAGCACTCCTTATCAAGATGAGTGTCAGCAACAAGTTAGGCAAACTAGAAGTGAAAACACGTTCCAATGGCCGCCATATTGTCGTGCAGCAATACAGATTGTGGAAACTGGTATTAGACATTCACATTTACACAAAGCACAAGATACAAAATAAACAGCAGAAAAAAGACCTAAGCATTTGGGATGTATTATTTAGGAAGTAAAATAGGATTTTGGTACCTACCGGTAAATCCTTTTCTCTTAGTCCGTAGAGGATGCTGGGGATTCCAAAAGGACCATGGGGTATAGACGGATTCGCAGGAGCTTGGGCACACTGTAAAGACTTAAACTGGGTGTGAACTGGCTCCTCCCTCTATGCCCCTCCTTCAGACCTCAGTTAGAAAACTGTGCCCAGGAGAGATGGACAATTTCGAGGAAAGAATTTATTGTTATAAACACGGTGAGTGTCATACCAGCTCAGACCTCAAACACACTGTAGAACGTGGCATTCAGTAGAATACCAGTCAACGGCATGAACAAAACCCTGAGAGAATATGTAACACAACCCGTGTGTCCACAGAAACAAAAATAGGACCCTGCATGCTATGTCATGAACAACGGTAGCAACCACCAGATAGAAAAGACACACCACCAGGGTGTAACCAAAAAGCAATAACTGTAGACACAGTACACACTGGGACGGGCGCCCAGCATCCTCTACGGACCAAGAGAAAAGGATTTACCAGTAGGTACCAAAATCCTATTTTCTCATACGTCCTGGAGGATGCTGGGGATTCCAAAAGGACCATGGGGTTTATACCAAAGCTCCAAAACGGGCGGGAGAGTGCGGACGACTCTGCAGCACCGAATGAGCAAACATAAGGTCCTCAACAATCCGGGTATCAAACTTGTAAAGCATGGCAAAAACTTTTGACCCCGACCAAGAATCCGCTCGGCAAAGTTAAACCGCCGAGACTCCTCGGGCATTCGCCCAAGAAAATCCCATCTTCCCAAAAGAAGGAACCTCCACTGACTTCGGTGACGGCAAAGCAGCCGTAGAACAAACATGCCAGACCGCATCACAGATTCAGCATGTAACAAACTGCATAACACAGTCTCCCAAAGTAAGCTGGGAACATACCACATAAACAGGGTCTCTGTTACTCCAAACTAAGCCAAATAGATGACTTGCATACTCAAAACCCTGGCTAGAGCAAGGGGGTTTGAACTAGCTAATGCCTAAGTAACCCCCTGCATCAACAAAAGCCTGATTTCTGCGAAACCCCTCTTCGTAGAACTATCAACCGAGTACTCAATTCCTCTCTATCCACCTGAAAGATCAAACAAGGCTCTTGTGGGACAAGACCACCACTTCCGACACCCGCCTTGCGGACGTCGAAGTCAAAAACCTGACCACTTTCCAAACGAGAAAATTTTCCGCAAAAAAACGTAATAGTCTTGCCTTCACATCGGCTTGTAACGTATGGATGAGCACAACCTAGCTGAAAGTCCTCCATAGGAGCCTTCCTGGATACACACCGAGACACATAATTACTCCAACAACGGTTGTAACGCTGTGCCGTGAGTTCTTTCCAAGCCGGAAGAATTGAAGAAATGACTTCACTGGGAACATCCATTCAGCTTAGGATACGACCTTCAACCGCCCCGCCATTAGACGCAGCTGCGGTAAGTCCTGATACACGCCCTGATCCTGTTGTAACATTACCTCACGTAAAGGAAGAGGGCAGTCATTTTCTATGAGTAAACCATGAAAACTGGATAGCCAACCCTCTCTGGTTAGACCGGAGTTCAGAGGATCATCGATCATCTTACGCTTACCACTGCCAGAAAAGTGAAAGCGGAGAGGCCACCTCGACCGACTAAAAACACCCACGGTGTCACAGGGATGTCCGCTGCTATATCCCGAGTGTCTCTTAACCTGGAACCCTCTCCTCGAGGTCTCACGTTGAGGCAAAACACCAACATGTCCAATTGCGACACTCCACAAAGACTTGGCACGTCTGGGAAAGCTTCTCAATAATGACAGTATTTTTCCCGGCTGAATATCATGTCCACAAAGGAAATCTATGTCTCCGTCGTTTACCTCCGGAATGAAGACTGCTAACATAGCGTTTACCAGACTTCCCCCTCAACTGCAAACAGTGCATCTTCTGCCATTTTCATTTTTTTTTTTTTGTCCCGCCCTAGCGGCTTACTTACGCCATTTCTGACAAGGCTTCTGGCAGAATTAACACGGCAGAGCATGAAGAATACGTTCGTCTAAAATAGCTCTTAATTCCAAAACTTACAGCAGACAAGTTTCCCAACCTGACCTCATCCTCTGGAAATACGTCCCTTGCAAAGGACTGCTCCCCAGCTTCGGAGATTTATATGCACGGACACCAAGATCTAAACCTGGATCCCTAACCTTTATTCCTCTAGAAGGAAAAAATCGAGCAGACACCACAGGAGCGATGTCCTGGCCATTTTGATTATATTCCGGTGGATGCGCAGGTGAGACCCGGACCACATTTCCAACTGGTCCCATGAAAATCACTCTGGTATTAGACCTGCTCTCCGAAAAAAAACCTCTCATGCAGCATCTTCTTAATGGAACCTATTGATGAGGTGTCACCTCAAAGTCGATCCAACTCTGGAACCTCAGAACTCTTTCCACAGGAAAACACCAAACCATAACCGGTCAGTATCCACTCTGAAAACCACTTCTGACATCTGCGTCGTTGGGAACAACAGGCCCATTTCTGCGCCGAAGAACCGTCAGAGATAAACAAGGATATGCACCTTTTTACAGGGACAACCAGACAATGTCCTGAACGTGACGCACCTCTGTAAGGCGTTGCGTGTTACCTCCCCTTCCATAGGGGAGTGGCAAAATCTATTAGAAAAAACAGTAAGGGGAAACAACCGTAACTCAGAATGTTCCCCTTTGGCTTCTATAAATAACTCACATGTCGTAGTCTATTCCTAGACTAACTGAAAATTAGTGGACAAGTGGTCACCGAAGTGGGGACCAGCCAGATAGACTCAGCGACAAGTGGTGTATGTAGTGGAAACAGAAACTACGTCCACTTCTGCGAACCTAACAAGGCTGCAGAACACTTACCTTTTCACCTTCCACTGTCTATACAGAAAAGGAAAAAGAAAAAGAACGGTCTCGAACCGGTTATAGACTGCATCCCACAAAAGAATGCGTCATCCACCGTTGTGAAGGAGGTTAACTCTCGAATTTAGCCTTATCAGCGGATACCGCCGAGATTAACTGAAGAGAGGCCACACCAAACAGCTGTATACCTCCCACCAGCATCTCCCGGAGACTTCCTCCGCATTTTTCCGGTCACACCACCTACTGTCACGTGGCAGCCTGCTGTAATGTTATAAGGAAAAATAAACATAGGCAAGCCCTACCCACTCTGAGTAGGATAATTCTATCGGATGCTTACCCGACTACCACACTCCCTCAAGTGCATACATTGCAAATAAGGTCAAAGTATAGAAATAAAATTTCACTTAGCTGCCTGTGTATGATCCTTTGCGACCGGGCTCTGCGTCGACCAGGAGTTGACTGTCATAGATTTCTCTCCGCGTTGTGAAGAGATTAATATTCGGACTCCTTGAGAGCATCGAAACCAACTCATCCCGGCCAATCTAGAGCTTAATCAACAGAGCGACCAGCCCATGAGAAGAATACCATTATTTCAGCGTTCATGTATATACATCATGTAATACACAATATAACACATATATCGTAATCATGCATATATAAAGTCATATCTACACATAAATACATATAGACATAACCTATACGCAAGTGGATTGTCCAGACCCGTCAGGTCCCTAGTGACAGTAATGTGTATGACCATGTACTGACATGCCCCCCATGTGGATCTACCAGGAACTTTACGGCCGACAGAAACTGAGGAAATGTCGACAGCCCGGAATAGTAAGCGGCAGAATAATCACAATCTTGGAAACCCCAAGGGGTCTGAGGGAAGCATACCTCTACAATTGTAATAACACTCCCCCTACTTATATATAAACAAAATATATAAATACCAATACAGGCACCAGGCAATAACAACTTGTTAATTCTTTTAGCCAGGCATTACCGTTGATGCCGACAGGGCATCGACCGACCGCCGTGTCTCCCCTAGTGTGTTTACTTGTTTTTTTAAGCACACAAAAGTAACCTGTCAATACTTAGTTGTTTGAATCAAGTACCGGCAAGCGTCGGCGAAACCGACAGTTATCCCCACAGGCGCCTTTGACAAAGCCCTCACACCTGTCGACACACGTCGACTAACCAATAGTGGGTAAATAAAACAGGGAAACAGTGTTTCAACAAGGATTCTGCGTCCATTATCAATCCTAATGCTGTATGACACCCATACAGCATTAAAACACTCTGTGTCCCCCTTCCTTCTTAGTATACAGCAAGTCCCGGTGGGGAACTTTGGAAAATGGCGCTGACCCCTCTGTGAGGTCTAAGCTCCGCCCCTTCCCGGCGCACTTAAGCCCGCTCGACAAAAATAAATAAATAATAATAATAATAATAATAATAATAATAATATATATATATATATATATATATATATAACCCTATATTGAGCCGGGGACCCTATACACAGGGAGATTACACCTCTGGGAGGGCAACACAGTCCAAACATTGCGTTCCCCACTGTTGGTTCTTGGCGGGGACAGCAGGGAAAAATGGCGCTGACTCAGTGTGTGAGGCTAAGCTCCGCCCCTCTCGGCGCGCTATAGCCCCCCTGGATCTGAAAACCAAATAGGCCGAGTACTAAATATAGGGTATATATATATATATATATATATATATATATATACTCAGCACCATGCTGCTCAGGGCGCCCCCCTGCGCGCCGTGCACCCCAGACAACGTTCGGGAAGCGGGAGTTCCGGCGCATCGCGCACCTGCCGCTCTCAGGTGGGTCCCCGTGTGCGGCGCCCGGGAGATCTAACTATCTATGCTGCCCCGGGCGCCACCACATCCCGGCGCCCTGTACCCCATGGCGGCTGACGGGGTCTGTATATGGAGCCCCCGGCAGCGAGAGTAAGAACTGTTAAAACTGACTCGCTGCCCAGGGCGCTCCCCCCCGCGTGCCCTGCACCCGTATAAGCGGTGGCAGGGAAATAATTAAAGTATACTGGCGGGGGATGAACCACGGTGCCTCTGCACCTAAATGCTTTTTTTTGCCAGTTGTTCACATTAAGCAGACCAGTAACATGCTGCCCAGGGCGCTCCCCCCCCCAGCGCCCTGCACCCTGTGAGTGCCGTTGGTGTGTGGGAGCATGAAGACCAGCACTACCACTGTACCTCCGTTACTGAAGTCTTCTGCCGTCTGAAGTCTTCTTTTCTTCCAATACTCACCCGACTTCTTTCTTCTGGCTTCTGTGAGGGGGGTGACGGCGTGGCTCCGGGAACAAGCAGCTAGGCGCACCAAGTGATCAAACCCTCTGGAGCTAATGGTGTCCAGTAGCCGAGAAGCAGAGCCTTGAAACTCACAGAAGTAGGTCCTGCTTCTCTCCCCTCACTCCCACGCTGCAGGGAGCCTGTAGCCAGCAGGTCTCCCTGAAAATAAAAAACCTAACAAAGTCTTTCAGAGAAACTCAGTAGAGCTCCCCTAGTGTGTGACCCATCACTCCTGGGCACAAAGTCTAACTGAGGTCTGGAGGAGGGGCATAGAGGGAGGAGCCAGTTCACACCCAGTTTAAGTCTTTACAGTGTGCCCAAGCTCCTGCGGATGAGTCTATACCCCATGGTCCTTTTGGAATCCCCAGCATCCTCTAGGACGTATGAGAAATAGAGGTACATTAATGAAAAGCGTGAGTAACAGTCATCAGTCTGCTTGTGAAGGTCTCTAGAGTGCAGGCCTCTTGGACTGTGTAAGGCAGTGAGTTCCATGGTCAAGGCTGCAAAGCTAAAAGTTCAACCCATAAATGAATGACAGGAGATTCTTGGTACTGCCGGTAACAGTCCTTCATCTGTAGAAGCAAGCAAGCAGGGCAGTAAGGAGGCAGAAGCTGCTTCTAGTACCTTGGACCATGTAATGTTGGTCTGGGAAGGTCAGTTAGCCAATTATGAAACAGATTTGTCATCTTACAGGCAGCCAGTGAAGGGAGTAGAGAATGGGTGTTATGAGGCAGGAACGGGCTGGTTAGGTAACAGCTTGGCTGCTGCATTCTGTACTAGCTGCAAGCTCTGTAATTCTTTTGCTGGGAGACCCAGGTAGATGGCATTGCAGTAGTCTATGAACTTCTGAGGGAATCAAGTGCTTGATTCTGGCTATGGTCCACAGATGGAAGAATGAGGATTTGTATGTGGCGGATATCTGATGTCTGTGTCAGCCACATACCAGGACAACACAAAGATTCAGTACATGTTCAGTATTTTGCAATTCTGAACACCAAAGCATAAATCCAGATGGTTGGTAAAGCTGTAGTCTTGTCCTTTGTTGGTGAGCTTCTATTATGTTTCACAAAGACTGAGTCACAGCCAACTGGTATCATCCACCCCTGGCGCTCAGCTAGACAACCATTTAGGACTGGTATTAGGTTCTCAGTACATGGAGCAAAAAGTACATCTGCATAGCAGTGGTAGACCAGGCCATGATGTCTGATTATATCACCCAGTGGTAGCATGTATATTTTATAAAGCATAGGAGATAGGATTCACCCTTGAGGAACATTGCATGACAGTGATAATTATACTCCAGAAGATGTAAATGGTTCCGTACTTGGGTAATGTCTAATGTGTTCAACAAGAGCGGATTTATTTCTCTCACAGCATGAAAATGGCCTCTCACCTGTGTGACTCCTCTGATGTGTAACAAGATTTGATTTCTGTGCAAAACATTTCCCACACTCAGAACAGGAATACGGCTTCTCACCTGTGTGACTTCTCTGATGTGTGACAAGATCTGATTTCCGTACAAAACATTTCCCACACTCAAAACAGGAATACGGCTTCTCACCTGTGTGACTCCTCTGATGTGTAACAAGATTTGATTTCTGTGCAAAACATTTCCCACACTCAGAACAGGAATACGGCTTCTCACCTGTGTGACTTCTCTGATGTGTGACAAGATCTGATTTCCGTACAAAACATTTCCCACACTCAGAACAGAAATACGGCTTCTCACCTGAGTGACTTCTCTGATGTATAACAAGAACTGATTTAAATGCGAAACATTTCCCACACTCAGAACAGGAAAACGGCATCTCACCTGTGTGACTTCTCTGATGTGTAACAAGAACTGATTTAAATGCGAAACATTTCCCACACTCAGAACAGGAAAACGGCATCTCACCTGTATGACTTCTCTGATGTATAACAAGAACTGATTTAAATGCGAAACATTTCCCACACTCAGAACAGGAAAACGGCTTCACACCTGTGTGACTTCTCTGATGTGTAACAAGAGCTGATTTCTGTGTAAAACATTTCCCACACTCAGAACATGAAAACGGCTTCTCACCTGTGTGACTTCTCTGATGTGTAACAAGATCTGATTTCCATGAAAAACATTTCCCACACTCAGAACAGGAAAACGGCTTCTCACCTGTGTGATTTCTCTGATGTGTAGCAAGATTTGAGTTGCATGCAAAACATTTCCCACACTCAGAACAGGAAAACGGCTTCTCACCTGTGTGACTTCTCTGATGTGTAACAAGAGCTGATTTCTTTGTAAAACATTTCCCACACTCAGAACATGGAAATGGCCTCTCACCTGCCTTAGCTGGATGATGGGTAATAAGCTTTGTGTTCTGTGTAAAACATTTGGCATCTATAGAACAGGGAAACACTGTATCTACTCTCAGAGCTGTAATAGATGCACCAATATCAGAGTCATCAGGAGAACATTTCCCAGGATCAGGGGGATCAGCTGATAGAGCTGGATGTATAATTGGGGTAATGGGGTTATCTCCTGGAGAATCCTGTCTACTGTCATTATCTTTTATGTCACAATCCAGGGATAACATTAGATGTCCTTCTGAGATATTTCTGCTTGTGTGTCCACCTGCTGGAAATAAAATACATTATGGAAAATAAGATTTTACTCACCGGTAAATCTATTTCTCCTAGTCCGTAGTGGATGCTGGGAACTCCGTAAGGACCATGGGGAATAGCGGCTCCGCAGGAGACTGGGCACAACTAAAAGAAAGCTTTAGGACTAACTGGTGTGCACTGGCTCCTCCCCCTATGACCCTCCTCCAGACCTCAGTTAGGATACTGTGCCCGGAAGAGCTGACACAATAAGGAAGGATTTTTGAATCCCGGGTAAGACTCATACCAGCCACACCAATCCCACCGTATAACTCGTGATTTTAAACCCAGTTAACAGTATGATAACAATGGAGCCTGTGAACAGATGGCTCTCAACAATAACCCGTTTTAGTTAACAGTAACTATGTACAAGTAATGCAGACAATCCGCACTTGAGATGGGCGCCCAGCATCCACTACGGACTACGAGAAATAGATTTACCGGTGAGTAAAATCTTATTTTCTCTAACGTCCTAGTGGATGCTGGGAACTCCGTAAGGACCATGGGGATTATACCAAAGCTCCCAAACGGGGGGGAGAGTGCGGGTGACTCTGCAGCACCGAATGAGCGAACTCCAGGTCCTCGTCAGCCAGGGTGTCAAACTTGTAAAACTTTGCAAAAGTATTTGACCCTGACCAAGTCGCGGCTCGGCAAAGTTGTAAAGCCAAGACCCCTCGGGCGGCCGCCCAAGATGAGCCCACCTTCCTCGTGGAATGGGCTTTCACTGATTTAGGATGCGGCAGTCCTGCCGCAGAATGCGCAAGCTGAATTGTGCTACAAATCCAGCGAGCAATGGCCTGCTTTGAAGCAGGAGCACCCAGCTTGTTGGGTGCATACAGGATAAACAGCGAGTCAGTTTTCCTGACTCCAGCCGTCCTGGAAACATAAATTCTCAGGGCCCTGACCACGTCCAGTAACTTGGCATCCTCCAAGTCCCTAGTAGCCACAGGCACCATAATAGGTTGGTTCAAGTGAAAAGCTGATACCACCTTCAGGAGAAAATGAGGACGAGTCCTCAACTCTGCCCTATCCGTATGGAAAATCAGATAAGGGCTTTTACAAGATAAAGCCGCCAATTCTGACACACGCCTGGCCGAAGCCAGGGCCAACAGCATGACCACTTTCCACATGAGATATTTCAAATCCACGGTTTTAAGTGGCTCGAACCAATGTGATTTCAAGAACCCCAAAACCACATTGAGATCCCAAGGTGCCACTGGAGGCACAAAAGGGGGCTGAATATGCAGCACGCACTTCACAAATGTCTGAACTTCAGGCAGTGAAGCCAATTCTTTTTGGAAGAAAATTGACAGAGACGAAATCTGTACCTTAATGGATCCTAATTTTAGGCCCATATTCACTCCTGCTTGCAGGAAATGCAGAAAACGACCCAGTTGAAACTCCTCCGTTGGGGCCTTTTTGGCCTCACACCAAGCAACATATTTTCGCCAAATGCGGTGATAATGTTTTGCCGTGACATCCTTCCTGGCTTTGATCAGGGTAGGGATGACTTCCTCCGGAATACCCTTTTCCTTCAGGATCCGGTGTTCAACCGCCATGCCGTCAAACGCAGCCGCGGTAAGTCTTGGAATAGACAGGGCCCCTGCTGGAGCAGGTCCCGTCTTAGCGGTAGAGGCCATGGGTCCTCTGTGAGCATCTCTTGAAGTTCCGGGTACCAAGCTCTTCTTGGCCAATCTGGAACCACGAGCATCGTTCTTACTCCGCTCCATCGCACAATTCTCAGTACCTTTAGAATGAGAGGCAGAGGAGGGAACACATAAACCGACTGGTACACCCACGGTGTCACTAGAGCGTCCACAGCTATCGCCTAAGGGTCCCTTGACCTGGCGCAATACCTTTCTAGTTTTTTGTTGAGGCGGGACGCCATCATGTCCACCTTTGGTCGTTCCCAACGGTTTACAATCATTTGGAAAACTTCCGGATGAAGTCCCCATTCTCCCGGGTGGAGGTCGTGTCTGCTGAGGAAGTCTGCTTCCCAGTTGTCTACTCCCGGGATGAACACTGCTGTCAGTGCTGACACGTGATTTTCCGCCCATCGGAGAATCTTTGTGGCTTCTGCCATCGCACTTCTGCTTCTTGTGCCGCCCTGTCTGTTTACATGGGCGACCGCCGTGATGTTGTCTGATTGTATCAGTACCGGCTGGTTTTGAAGCAGAAGTCTTGCCTGGCTTAGGGTGTTGTAGATGGCCCTTAGTTCCAGGATATTTATGTGAAGTGAAATTTCCTGGTTTGACCACAGTCCCTGGAAATTTCGTCCCTGTGTGACTGCCCCCCAGCCTCGAAGGCTGGCATCCGTAGTTACCAGGACCCAGTCCTGTATCCCGAATCTGTGGCCCTCTAGAAGATGAGCACTCTGCAGCCACCACAGTAGCGACACCCTGGTCCTTGGCGACAGGGTTATCCGCCGATGCATCTGAAGATGCGATCCGGACCACTTGTCCAACAGGTCCCACTGGAAGGTTCTTGCGTGGAATCTGCCGAATGGAATTGCTTCGTACGAAGCTACCATCTTTCCCAGGACTTTCGTGCATTGATGCACTGACACCTGTCCTGGCTTTAGAAGGTTTCTTACTAGAGATGACAACCCCTTTTTTTTTTTTCCTCTGGAAGAAACACTTTTTTCTGGTCTGTGTCCAAAATCATCCCCAGGAACAGAAGATGTGTCGTGGGGACCAGCTGTGACTTTGGGATGTTGAGAATCCAACCATGCTGTTGTAGCACTTCCTGAGAAAGTGCTACCCCCACCAGCAACTGCTCCCTGGACCTCGCCTTTATCAGGAGATCGTCCAAGTACGGGATAATTGAAACCCCTTTCTTTCGAAGGAGAATCATCATTTCGGCCATTACCTTGGTAAAGACCCTCGGTGCCGGGATAACCCAAACGGCAGCGTCTGGAACTGGTAGTGACAGTCCTGTACCACAAACCTGAGGCACTCCTGGTGAGGAGGGTAAATGGGGACATGCAGGTAAGCATCCTTGATGTCCAGAGATACCATGTAATCCCCCTCCTCCAGGCTGGAGATAACCGCTCTGAGCGATTCCATCTTGAACTTGAACTTTTTGATATACTTGTTCAAGGATTTTAAATTTAAAATGGGTCTCACCGAACCGTCCGGTTTCGGTACCACAAACATTGTGGAATAATAACCCTTTCCTTGTTGAAGGAGAGGTACCCTGTTTATCACTTGCTGGGAATACAGCTTGTGAATTGCCTGTAACACCGCCTCTCTGTCAGAGAGTGTTGTTGGTAAGGCAGATTTTAGGAAACGGCGTGAGGAGGCGTCTCGAATTCCAGCATGTACCCCTGAGATACTACCTGAAGGATCTAGGGATCCACCTGTGAGCGAGCCCACTGTGTGCTGAAATTCCTGAGACGTGCCCCCACCGTACCTAGATCCGCCTGTGAAGCCCCATCGTCATGCTGTGGACTTGGCGGAAGCGGGGGAGGACTCCTGGTCCTGGGAACTGGCTGTATGCTGCAGCTTTTTTCCCTTACCTCTGCCTTTTGGCAAAAAAGAGGCGCCTCTTGCTCGCTTGCCCTTATGGGGCCGAAAGGACTGTGGTTGATAATACGGTGCTTTCTTTTGCTGCGAGGTAACCTGGGGCAGAAAAGTTGATTTTCCAGCTGTTGCCGTGGAAACGAGGTCTGACAGACCTTCCCCAAACAACTCCACCCCTTTATAATGCAAAATCTCCATGTGCCATTTTGAATCGGCATCCCCTGACCACTGCCGAGTCCATAATCCAGTCTAGCGGAAATGGACATTGCACTTACTTTTGATGCCAGTCGGCAAATATCCCTCTGTGCATCACGCATGTATATGAGAGCATCTTTTATATGCTCTAAAGTCAGTAAAATATTGTCCCTATCCAAGGTCTCAATATTCTCTGTCAGGGTATCCGACCACGCAACCGCAGCACTACACATCCATGCTGAGGCTATAGCTGGTCGTAGTATAACACCAGTGTGTGTGTATATAGACTTTAGGATAGTCTCCTGCTTTCTGTCAGCAGGCTCTTTAAGGGTGGCCGTATCCGGAGACGGTAGTGCCACCTTCTTTGACAAACGTGTGAGCGCTTTATCAACCCTAGGGGGTGTTTCCCAACGTGACCTATCCTCTGGCGGGAAAGGGTACGCTGCCAATAGCCGTTTAGAAATTACTAATTTCTTATCGGGGGAAGTCCATGCTTCTTCACAAACTTCATTTAATTCCTCAGATGCAGGAAAAACTACTGGTAGTTTTTTCTCACCAAACATAATACCCTTTTTTGTGGTACCTGGGGTAATATCAGTAATGTGTAATACATTTTTCATTGCCTTAATCATGTAACGTGTGGCCCTATTGGAAGTTACAGTCGTCTCCTCATCGTCGACACTGGAGTCGGTATCCGTGTCGACGTCTGTGTCTGCCATCTGAGGTAACGGGCGTTTTACAGCCCCTGATGGCCTTTGAGACGCCTGGACAGGCACATGCTGAGTTGCCGGCTGTCCCATGTCGTCAAGCCTTTTATGTAAGGAGTTAACACTTTCCCGTAATTCCTTCCGTAAGTCCATCCACACAGGTGTCGACCCCGCAGGGGGTGACATCACATTTACCGGCATTTGCTCCGCCTCCACATAATTTTCCTCCTCATACATGTCGACACAGCCGTACCGACACACAGCACACACACAGGAAATGCTCTAAAAGAGGATAGGACCCCACAAAGCCCTTTGGAGAGACAGAGGGAGAGTATGCCAGCACACACCAGAGCACTGGGTTGACACCTATACAGACACCTATACACTGGGGTGACACCTATACAGAGTGTTTTCCCCTATAGCTGCATAGAATAACTATAATGCGCCTAAAATATGTGCCCCCCTCTCTTTTTTACCCTTTTCTGTAGTGCAGGACTGCAGGGGAGAGCCAGGGAGCCTTCCTTCCAGCGGAGCTGTGAGGGAAAATGGTGCCGGTATGCTGAGGGAGATAGCCCCGCCCCTTTTTTGGCGGACTTTAGGAAATCTGGCAGGGGTTAATTTACACCTATATATAGCCCCTGGGGCTATATATGGTGTATATTTGCCAGCCAAGGTGTTATTTATTGCTGCTCAGGGTGCCCCCCCCAGCGCCCTGCACCCATCAGTGACCGGAGTGTGAGGTGTGCATGAGGAGCAATGGCGCACAGCTGCAGTGCTGTGCGCTACCTTGGAGAAGACAGAAGTCTTTAGCCGCCGATTTTCCGGACCTTCTTGCTTCTGGCTCTGTAAGGGGGACGGCGGCGCGGCTCCGGGAACGGACATCGAGGTCGGGTCCTGCGTTCAATCCCTCTGGAGCTAATGGTGTCCAGTAGCCTAAGAAGCCCAAGCTGGCTGCAAGCAGGCAGGTTCGCTTCTTCTCCCCTTAGTCCCTCGTAGCAGTGAGTCTGTTGCCAGCAGATCTCACTGAAAATAAAAAACCTAAACTATACTTTCTTTTCTAGGAGCTCAGGAGAGCCCATAGTGTGCATCCAGCTCGGCCGGGCACAGAAATCTAACTGAGGTCTGGAGGAGGGTCATAGGGGGAGGAGCCAGTGCACACCAGTTAGTCCTAAAGCTTTCTTTTAGTTGTGCCCAGTCTCCTGCGGAGCCCGCTATTCCCCATGGTCCTTACGGAGTTCCCAGCATCCACTAGGACGTCAGAGAAATATAAAATGAGCAGACAAGACCCAGGGTGTTACAGGATACAATATATAACTCTATAATTGACATGTTTTACCTGTAATCATTGCTTTTATGTGTATTAAAAAAAAAAAAAAGATAGGATGCTTAGACTGGAGCTTGATCAACACTGAACGCTAGTGTGATTACTAGAGGTGACATGGACGCTCATGGGGGATTACTAGAGGTGACATGGACGCTCATGTGTGATTACTAGAGGTGACATGGACGCTCATGTGGGATTACTAGAGGCGACATGGATGCTCATGTGGGATTACTAGAGGTGACATGGACGCTCATGGGGGATTACTAGAGGTGACATGGACGCTCATGTGGGATTCCTAGAGGTGACATGGACGCTCATGGGGGATTACTAGAGGTGACACGGACGCTCATGTGGGATTACTAGAGGTGACATGGACGCTCATGTGGGATTACTGGAGGTGACATGGACGCTCATGTGGGATTACTAGAGGTGACACTGATGCTCATGTGGGATTACTAGAGGAGACATGGACGCTCATGTGGGATTACTAGAGGCGACATGGATGCTCATGTGGGATTACTAGAGGCGACATGGATGCTCATGGGGGATTACTAGAGGTGACATGGACGCTCGTGTGGGATTACTGGAGGAGACATGGCCGCTCATGTGGGATTAGTAGAGGTGAGACAGATGCTCATGTGGGAATACTGGAGGAGACATGGAAGCTCGTGTGGGATTACTGAAGGTGACATGGACGCTCGTGTGGGATTACTAGAGGTGACATGGACGCTCGTGTGGGATTACTGGAGGAGACATGGACGCTCGTGTGGGATTACTGGAGGAGACATGGACGCTCGTGTGGGATTACTGGAGGTGACATGGACGCTCATGTGGGATTACTAGAGGTGACATGGACGCTCGTGTGGGATTACTGGAGGAGACATGGACGCTCGTGTGGGATTACTGGAGGAGACATGGACGCTCGTGTGGGATTACTGGAGGAGACATGGACGCTCGTGTGGGATTACTAGTGGTGACATGGACGCTCGTGTGGGATTACTGGAGGAGACATGGCCGCTCATGTGGGATTAGTAGAGGTGAGACAGATGCTCATGTGGGATCACTGGAGGAGACATGGAAGCTCGTGTGGGATTACTGGAGGAGACATGGACGCTCGTGTGGGATTACTGGAGGAGACATAGACGCTCGTGTGGGATTACTGGAGGAGACATGGACGCTCGTGTGGGATTAGTAGAGGTGAGACAGATGCTCATGTGGGATTACTGGAGGAGACATGGAAGCTCGTGTGGGATTACTGAAGGAGACATGGACGCTCGTGTGGGATTACAAGAGGTGACATGGGCGCTCATGTGGGATAACTAGAGGTGACATGGACGCTCATGTGGGATTACTAGAGGTGACATGGACGCTCATGTGGGATTAGTAGAGGTGACATGGACGCCCATGTGGTATTACTAGAGGTGACATGGACGCTCATGGGGGATTACTAGAGGTGACATGGACGCTCGTGTGGGATTACTAGAGGTGACATGGACGCTCGTGTGGGATTACTGGAGGAGACATGGACGCTCGTGTGGGATTACTGGAGGAGACATGGACGCTCGTGTGGGATTACTGGAGGAGACATGGACGCTCGTGTGGGATTACTAGAGGTGACATGGTTGTAATAATAAAACACCAAAGAAGAGAAAATGCTGTCCTGCTTGCGCACTAATAAATAATAGGATTTTAATACCTGCCGGTAAAACCTTTTCTCTGAGTCCGTAGAGGATGCTGGGGTCATCAATAGAACCATGGGGTATAGACAGGATCCGCAGGAGAAATGGGCACTTTAAGACTTTAATAAGGGCGTGAACTGGCTCCTCCCTCTATACCCCTCCTCCAGACCTCAGTTATAGGAACTGCGCCGAGGGAGACGGACATTAGGTTGGTTTATATGAAAAGAAGAAACCACCTTCGGCAGAAACTGTTGACGAGTTCTCAACTCTGCTCTATCTTCATGGAAGATCAAATAAGGGCTCTTGTGAGACTAGGCCGCCAATTCGGACACCCGCCGTGCAGATGCCAAGGCCAATAAAATGACCACTTTCCAAGTGAGGAATTTCAAATCCACCTTTTGAAAAAGGTTCAAACCAGTGAGATTGAAGGAACTGTAACATCACGTTAAGGTCCCAAGGTGCCACAGGAGGCACAAAAGGTGGTTGGATGTGTAACACCCCCTTTAGAAACGTTTGCACCTCAGGAAGTGAGGCCAATTGTTTCTGAAAGAAAACTGACAATGCAGAAATTTGTACTTTAATGGATCCTAATTTAAGGCCCGCATCCACTCCAGCTTGTAAAAAGTGGAGAATACGTCCAAGTTAAAAAATTTCCGCAGGAGCCTTCTTGGACTCGCACCAGGAAATATATTTCCTCCAAATGTGGTGATCGTGTTTTGCCGTAACATCCTTTCTAGCCTGAATAAGAGTGGGAATGACTTCACTGGGAATACCCTTCTGGGCTAGAATCTGGCGTTCAACCGCCATGCCGTCAAACGTAGCCGCAATAAATCTTGATACTGTAACAGGTCCTCTCGTAGAGGAAGCAGCCAGGGATTTCCTATGCGTAAATCCTGAAGATCGGGATACCAAGCCCTCCTTGGCCAATCTGGAACAATGAGGATCATTGGAACCTTTCTTCTTATAATTTTTAACACTCTCGGAATGAGAGGAAGTGGAGGAAACACATACCGACTGAAACACCCACGGTGTCACCAGAGCGCCCACCGCTATGGCTTGAGGGTACCTTGACCAGGCGCAATCATTTTGGAGTTTCTTGTTGAGACGAGACGCCATCATGTCTACTTGGGGAGTACCCCAGCGACTTGTCACTTCTGTGAAGACTCCTGGATGGAGATCGTGTCTGCTGAGGAAGTCTGCTTCCCAGTTGTCCACTCCTGGAATGAAGATAGCTGACAGAGCGCTTAGATGTTTCTCCGCCCAGCGGAGAATCCTTGTGGCTTCTGTCATTGCTGCTCTGCTTTTTGTTCCGCCCTGGCTGTTGATGTAAGCTACTGCTGTTATATTCTCCGACTGGATGAGGAAGGGTCGACTTTGAAAAAGGCGTTCAGTTTGTAGAAGGCCGTTGTAAATGGCCCTTAATTCCAGAATGTTTATGTGGAGACAAGTCTCCTGACTTGACCATCTTCCTTGCACCCCAACCCCGGGGACTTGCATCCGTGGTCACTAGAATCCAATCCTGAATACCGAACCTGCGTCCCTCGAGGAGGTGAGAACTGTGCAGCCACCACAGCAGTGATATTCTTGTCTTTGAGGACAGGACTATCGTCCGTTGCATGTGTAGGTGGGAACCGGACCACTTGTCCAACAGGTCCCACTGGAATACTCTGGCATGGAATCTGCCAAACTGAATGGCCTCGTAGGCCGGCACCATCTATCCAGCAAGCGAGTGCATTGATGGATCGACACTCTGGTTGGTTTTAAGATTTGTTCCAGAGCTTTTTCTTCCGGAAGAAAAACTCTGTAGTTCTGTGTCCAGATTCATCCCCAGAAACGACAGGTGGGTCGTAGGGATCAACTGAGATTTCAGCAGGTTGAGGAGCCAGCCATGTTGTTGCAACACCTTCAGGGACAGTGCAATGTTCTGTAACAACTTGTCCCTGCATCTGGCTTTCATCAGGAGATCGTCAAAGTATGGGATAATCATGACACCTTGCATGCGAAGAAGAATCATCATCTCCGCCATCACTTGGGTAAAAATCCTCGGAGCCGTGGACAGCCCAAATGGCAACGTCTGAAATTGGTAATGACAATCCTGAACCACAAAGCGCAGGAAGGCCTGATGAGGAGGATAAATGGGAACATGTAGGTAGGCATCCTTTATGTCTAAGGAGACCATAAAGTCCCCTTCCTCCAGACTGGAGATCACTGCTCTGAGAGACTCCATCTTGAATTTCTGCAGAAAGTAATTTAGGTTAAGGTTGAGGATCGGTCTGACCGAGCCGTCCGGCTTCGGAACCACGAATAAACTGGAATAAAAGCCTTGTCCCTGTTGCGCAGGGGGAACCGTGATAATGACCTGGTTCTGACACAATTTTTGTATTGCGTCGCACACTACCTCTCTGCCAGTCAGAGAAGCTGGCAAGGCTGATTTTAATAATCGGCGAGGGGGAACGTCTTAAAATTTTAGTTTGTACCCTTGTGACACAATTTTTAAAATCCAAGGTTCCAGGCCCGAGCAAACCCAGACCTGGCTGAAGAGCTTGAGATGTGCCCCAACCGGCGAGGACTCCCGCAGGGAAACCCCAGCGTCATGCGGTGGACTTGGCAGAAGCCGGGGAGGACTTCTGTTCTTGGGAGGCAGAGAAGCCTGGGTTTCTTTTACCTCTTTCCCTGCCTCTAGCAGCAAGGAAGGCAGAGCCTCTTCCTCTTCGGTATCTATTGGGCCGAAAGGACTGCATTTGATGATGCGTTTTCTTATGTTTTGGGGGAACATAAGGTAAAAATGACGATTTTCCAGCAGTAGCTGTAGAGACTAGGGCCCTCATTCCGAGTTGTTCGCTCGGAGTTTTTCATCGCATCGCAGTGAAATTCCGCTTACAGCGCATGCGCAAAGTTCGCACTGCGACTGCGCCAAGTAACTTTACTAAGAAGAAAGTAATTGTACTCACGGCTTTTTCATCGCTCCGGCGATCGCATTGTGATTGACAGGAAATGGGTGTTACTGGGCGGAAACACGGCGTTTAAGGGGCGTGTGGCTGAAAACGCTACCGTTTCCGGAAAAAACGCAGGCGTGTCCGGAGAAACGGTGGGAGTGCTTGAGCGAACGCTGGGTGTGTTTATGACGTCAGCCGGGACCGAAAAGCACTGAACTGATCGCACAGGCAGAGTAAGTCTGAAGCTACTCAAAAACTGCTAACTCGTTTGTGATCGCAATATTGCGCATACATCGGTCGCACATTTAAGAAGTTTAGATTCACTCCCAGTAGGCGGCGGCTTAGCGTGTGTAACTCTGCTAAAATCGCCTTGCGAGCGAACAACTCGGAATGAGGGCCTAGGTCTGTAACCGGTAGGTATTAAAATCCTATTTTTTCATACGTCCTAAAGGATGCTGGGGATGCTTCAAAACCATGGGGTTTATACCAATGCTCTAGAACGGGCGGGAGAGTGCAGATGACTCTGCAGCACCGACTGATCAAACATGAGGTCCTCCTCAGCCAGGGTATCAAACTTGTAAAACTTCACAAAGGTGTTTGAACCCGATCAAGTAGCAGCTCGCCAAAGTTGTAATGCCGAAACCCCTCAGGCAGCCGCCCAGAATGAGTCCACCTTTCTGGTAGAATGAGCTTTCACCGATTTCGGTAACGGTAACCCTGCCGTAGAATGAGCCTGCTGAATCGTATTACAGATCCAGCGTGCAATAGTCTGCTTGGAAGCAGGAGCCCCAATCTTGTTGTGAGCACACAGGACAAACAGAGCCTCTGTTTTCCTAATCTGCACCGTTCTGCCGACATAGATTTTCAAAGCTCTGACCACATTGAGACTTCGATTCCGCCAAGGCATCAACAGCCACTGGCACCACAATAGGCTGGTTTACGTGAAATGAGGAAACCACTTTTGATAGAAATTGCTGATGAGTTCTCATCTCCGCTCTATCAGCATGGAAGATTAAATAGGGTCTTTTGTGAGACAAAGCCGCCAATTCAGAAACTCACCTTACGGACGCCAAGGCCAACAACATGACTACTTTCCAAGTAAGGAATTTTAACTCAACCTTACGTAAAGGTTCAAACCAAGGAGATTGCAGGAACTGCAACACCACATTAAGATCCCATGGTTCCACTGGGGGCACAAATGGAGGTTGGATGTGCAGCACACCCGACGAAGGTCTGAACTTCCGGAAGGTAGGGCAATTCTTTCTGAAAGAAAATTGATAAGGCTGAAATTTGTTCCGCTCTGGCGGTTTACGTACGCCACTGCTGTTATGTTGTCTGATTGAATCAAGACGGGCAGACCGCGAAGATGTTCCGCTTGCAGAATGCCGTTGTAAATGGCCCTTAATTCCAGAATGTTTATGTGCAGACAAGCTTCCTGGCTTGACCATTTTCCCTGAAAGTTTCACCCCTGTGTGACTGCTCCCCAGCCTCGGAGACTTGCATCTGTGGTCACCAGGATCCAATCCTGAATCCCGAACCTGCGTCCCTCCAGAAGGTGAGAACTGTGCAGCCACCACAGAAAGAAGATCCTGGTCCTGGAAGATAGGAGTATTTTCCGGTGCATGTCCAGGTGAGACCCGGACCACTTGTCCAGCAGGTCCCACTGAAGCACCCCTGGCATGGAACCTGCCATACAGAATGGCTTCGTAGGCCACCACCATCTTGCCCAGCAATCGAGTGCATTGAAGAACTGACACTTTTGCCGGTTTCAGAATCTGTTTTACCATGTTCTGTATTTCCAGAGCCTTTTCCACTGGAAGAAAAACTCTCCGTAATTCTGTATTCAGAATCATACCCAGGAACGACAGGCGTGTCGTCGGATCCAACTGCCATCTTCTGCCATCACTAAAGTCTTCTGATCTTCCTTTACTCATCCGGCTTCTGTCTCTGTGAGGGGGGTGACGGTGCGGCTCCGGGAACAAGCAGCTAGGTGCACTAAGTGATCTGAACCTCTGGAGCTAATGGTGTCCAGTAGCCTAAGAAGCAGAGCCCTTAAACGCACAGAAGTAGGTCCTGCTTCTCCCCCCTCACTCCCACGATGCAGAGAGCCTGTAGACAGCAGGTCTCCCTGAAAATTATAAACCTAAATAAAGTATTTTTTCTGAGAAACTGTGGAGAGCTCCTAAGTGTATCCAGTCTCGCTGGGCACAGAATCTAACTGGAGTCTGGAGGAGGGGCATAGAGGGAGGAGCTAGTTCACACCCCTTTTAAAGTCTTAAAGTGCCCATGTCTCCTGCGGATCCCGTCTTTACCCCATGGTTCTCAAAGCGTCCCCAGCATCCTCTAGGACGTATGAGAAAACTCTCTACATGTGGTATTTGTCATGGATAGCCTTGTGTTAGAAACACCCAACTGAGAACAGGGCTGATGGCAGAGATTGCTGTAGTGACTGAGCAATGAGAATATATGACTTCTGTAATAAGTGTTTATTACTCACCTGTGCTGATATCTGTAGGGATCTCCTCCTCCTTACACTGCTGATCACCCCTCACATACGTCTCGTCTTCTCCCTCTGTATCTTCTGCCTTTATATCAGTCACATACGTCTCTTCTTCTCCCTCTGTATCTTCTGCCTTTATATCAGTCACATACGTCTCTTCTTCTCCCTCTATATCTTCTGCCTTCATATCAGTCACATACGTCTCTTCTTCTACCTCTGTACCTTCTATTTTAATATCAGACAGACGTTGTGTCTAAAAAACAAACAAACACTCTAATGACATTTGCATACAGTCAGATTAAACTGAGGTGAAACAGTATAATATCAGTGTATAATACACACACAGCTCCTCTACAGATCATATAGTGACAGTCACTTTAGTATATGGGTGAGACCCTAAATCCCACCTACCTGATCCTCCTGTGGGATCCTGTGATTCTCCTCTGTACAATCCTGGGAATACAGAGGACGGGGACATCTCTCTGGGGTATCTCTGTTACTTGTCCCATCTGTAGGAGACACACAGTGACTGAGTACAGTGTATATATGTGATTATCAGATGATGTGTGTATATAGGGGCTCCCATACCTGCTCTCCCCTGTACATTACATGACAGTCTCCTCTTACCCAGTGATGTGAGGGGCCGGTGATTCTCCATCATCACGTCCTTGTACAGACCCCTGTGTTCCTCTATATACTCCCCCTCCTGCATGGAGACATAGACAGTGACATCCTGACACCTTATAGGAACCTGACACACACAGTGATACAGTCATCACCCAGTCACATCCCCTGGTGTTACTGTATAATGTCCCATTCCCAGCAGTCACCTCTCCAGTCATCACCCAGACACGTCCCATGGTGTTACTGTATAATGTCCCATTCCCAGCAGTCACCTCTCCAGTCATCACCCAGACACATCCCCTGGTGTTACTGTATAATGTTCCATTCCCAGCAGTCACCTCTCCAGTCATCACCCAGACACATCCCCTGGTGTTACTGTATAATGCCCCATTCCCAGCAGTCACCTCTCCAGTCATCACCCAGGCACATCCCCTGGTGTTACTGTATAATGTCCCATTCCCAGCAGTCACCTCTCCAGTCATCACCCAGACACGTCCCATGGTGTTACTGTATAATGTCCCATTCCCAGCAGTCACCTCTCCAGTCATCACCCAGACACATCCCCTGGTGTTATTGTATAATGTCCCATTCCCAGCAGTCACCTCTCCAGTCATCACCCAGACACATCCCCTGGTGTTACTGTATAATGTCCCATTCCCAGCAGTCACCTCTCCAGTCATCACCCAGACACATCCCCTGGTGTTACTGTATAATGGCCCTCATTCCGAGTTGTTCGCTCGGAGTTTTTCATCGCATCGCAGTGAAATTCCGCTTAGTGCGCATGCGCAAAGTTCGCACTGCGACTGCGCCAAGTAACTTTACTAAGAAGAAAGTAGTTTTACTCACGGTGTTTTCATCGCTCCGGCGATCGTAATGTGATTGACAGGAAATGGGTGTTACTGGGCGGAAACACGGCGTTTAAGGGGCGTGTGGCTGAAAACGCTACCGTTTCCGGAAAAAACGCAGGCGTGTCTGGAGAAACGGTGGGAGTGCTTGGGCGAACGCTGGGTGTGTTTATGACGTCAGCCGGGACCGAAAAGCACTGAACTGATCGCACAGGCAGAGTAAGTCTGAAGCTACTCTGAAACTGCTAACTCGTTTGTGATCGCAATATTGCGCATACATCGGTCGCACATTTAAGAAGTTTAGATTCACTCCCAGTAGGCGGCGGCTTAGCGTGTGTAACTCTGCTAAATTCGCCTTGCGAGCGATCAACTCGGAATGAGGGCCAATGTCCCATTCCCAGCAGTCACCTCTCCAGTCATCACCCAGACACGTCCCCTGGTGTTACTGTATAATGTCCCATTCCCAGCAGTCACCTCTCCAGTCATCACCCAGACACATCCCCTGGTGTTACTGTATAATGTCCCATTCCCAGCAGTCACCTCTCCAGTCATCACCCAGACACGTCCCCTGGTGTTACTGTATAATGCCCCATTCCCAGCAGTCACCTCTCCAGTCATCACCCAGACACGTCCCCCGTTGTTACTGTATAATGTCCCATTCCCAGCAGTCACCTCTCCAGACATCACCCAGACACATCCCCTGGTGTTATTGTATAATGCCCCGTTCCCAGCAGTCACCTCTCCAGACATCACCCAGACACATCCCCTGGTGTTACTGTATAATGTCCCATTCCCAGCAGTCACCTCTCCAGTCATCACCCTGACACATCACCTGGTGTTACTGTATAATGCCCCATTCCCAGCAGTCACCTCTCCAGTCATCACCCAGACACGTCCCCCGGTGTTACTGTATAATGTCCCATTCCCAGCAGTCACCTCTCCAGTCATCACCCAGACACGTCCCCTGGTGTTACTGTATAATGTCCCATTCCCAGCAGTCACCTCTCCAGTCATCACCCAGACACATCCCCTGGTGTTATTGTATAATGCCCCATTCCCAGCAGTCACCTCTCCAGTCATCACCCAGACACATCCCCTGGTGTTATTGTATAATGCCCCATTCCCAGCAGTCACCTCTCCAGACACATCCCCTGGTGTTACTGTATAATGTCCTATTCCCAGCAGTCACCTCTCCAGTCATCACCAGACACGTCCCCTAGTGTTACTGTATAATGCCCCATTCCCAGCAGTCACCTCTCCAGTCATCACCCAGACACGTCCCCCGGTGTTACTGTATAATGTCCCATTACCAGCAGTCACCTCTCCAGACATCACCCAGACACATCCCCTGGTGTTATTGTATAATGCCCCATTCCCAGCAGTCACCTCTCCAGACATCACCCAGACACATCCCCTGGTGTTACTGTATAATGTCCTATTCCCAGCAGTCACCTCTCCAGTCATCACCCTGAGACATCACCTGGTGTTACTGTATAATGCCCCATTCCCAGCAGTCACCTCTCCAGTCATCACCCAGACACGTCCTCCGGTGTTACTGTATAATGTCCCATTCCCAGCAGTCACCTCTCCAGACATCACCCAGACACATCCCCTGGTGTTATTGTATAATGCCCCATTCCCAGCAGTCACCTCTCCAGTCATCACCCAGACACATCCCCGGGTGTTATTGTATAATGCCCCATTCCCAGCAGTCACCTCTCCAGACACATCCCCTGGTGTTATTGTATAATGCCCCATTCCCAGCAGTCACCTCTCCAGACATCACCCAGACACATCCCAAGGTGTTACTGTATAATGTCCCAATCCCAGCAGTTACCTCTCCAGTCATCACCCAGTCACATCCCCTGGTGTTACTGTATAATGTCCCATTCCCAGCAGTCACCTCTCCAGTCATCACCCAGACACGTCCCCTGGTGTTACTGTATAATGCCCCATTCCCAGCAGTCACCTCTCCAGACATCACCCAGACACATCCCCTGGTGTTATTGTATAATGCCCCATTCCCAGCAGTCACCTCTCCAGACATCACCCAGACACATCCCAAGGTGTTACTGTATAATGTCCCAATCCCAGCAGTTACCTCTCCAGTTATCACCCAGACACATCCCCTAGTGTTACTGTATAATGTCCCATTCCCAGCAGTCACCTCTCCAGTCATCACCCAAACACGTCCCCTGGTGTTACTGTATAATGTCCCATTCCCAGCAGTCACCTCTCCAGTCATCACCCAGACACGTCCCCTGGTGTTACTGTATAATGTCCCATTCCCAGCAGTCACCTCTCCAGTCATCACCCAGACACGTCCCCTGGTGTTACTGTATAATGCCCCATTCCCAGCAGTCACCTCTCCAGTCATAACCCAGACACATCCCCTAGTGTTACTGTATAATGTCCCATTCCCAGCAGTCACCTCTCCAGTCATCACCCAAACACGTCCCCTGGTGTTACTGTATAATGTCCCATTCCCAGCAGTCACCTCTCCAGTCATCACCCAGACACGTCCCCTGGTGTTACTGTATAATGTCCCATTCCCAGCAGTCACCTCTCCAGGCATCACTCAGACACGTCCCCTGGTGTTACTGTATAATGCCCCATTCCCAGCAGCCACCTCTCCTGTCAGCAGCTGAATGATCTTGTTGGTGAGTTCCAGGATCTTCTGGTCACTGTCTCTCTCATGTATCAGTGAGTGAGGTGGAGGCACTGTGATGGGGCTGTGGGTCCTGCTTAGTCCACCTGAGACACAAGGATTGCTGCTGGGTGTCTCACACTCACCAGAGATCTTCTTCACTACTGTGTAACCCTGCGAAATGGGGGAGACATCAATATCGCTGCAAATACTCCCAGATCCCTTCACCTCCCCAGACACGTCATAGCTCTGTATTATAACTATAGATATAAGTGATGTCATAGTGACACTCCCAGATCCCTTCACCTCCCCAGTCATGTACCTGTACTATAACTATAGATATAAGTGATGTCACTGTGATGGTCCCAGATCCCATCACCTCCCCAGTCATATTCCTGTATTATTACTACAGATATAAGTAATGTAAATGTGACGCTCCCAGATCCCCTCACCTCCCCAGTCATGTCTCTGTATTATTACTAAAGACATAAGTGATGTCACTATGATGCTCCCAGATTCCCTCACCTCCCCAGTCATGTCCCTGTATTATTATAGATATAAGTGATGTTACTGTGATATTCCCAGATGCCCTCACCTCCCCAGTCATGTCCCTGTATTATTACTATAGATATAAGTGACGTCACTGTGATACTCCCAGATCCCCTCACCTCCTCAGTCATGTTCCTGTATTATTATTATAGATATTTGATGTCACTGTGACACTCCCAGGAGTCTGATATACATTTGCTTCATACTGCTCCAATTTTCATCTGTTACACATGCCAGGGATATTATGGTCTCTGCTTTAATACATCCTAGATTTTGAGCAATATTTTCAATCCCCACAGTATCCCTTATCCAAAATGCTTGAGGTATTTTGGATATCGGATTATTCCGTATTTTGGAATAATTGCATACTATAATGAGATATCATGGTGATGGGACCCAAGTCTAAGCACAGAATGCATTTATGTTACATATACACCTTATACACACAGCCGGAAGGTAATTTTAGCCAATATTTTTTTATAACTTTGTGCATTGAACAAAGTTTGTGTACATTGAGCCATCAAAAAACAAAGGTTTCAGTATCTCACTCTCACTCAAAAAAGTCTGTATTTCCGAATATTTGGATATGGGATACTCAACCTGTAGTAATAATAAGAATTTACTTACCGATAATTCTATTTCTCGTAGTCCGTAGTGGATGCTGGGGACTCCGTAAGGACCATGGGGAATAGCGGCTCCGCAGGAGACAGGGCACAAAAGTAAAAGCTTTAGGATCAGGTGGTGTGCACTGGCTCCTCCCCCTATGACCCTCCTCCAAGCCTCAGTTAGGATACTGTGCCCGGACGAGCGTACACAATAAGGAAGGATTTTGAATCCCGGGTAAGACTCATACCAGCCACACCAATCACACTGTACAACCTGTGATCTGAACCCAGTTAACAGCATGATAACAGCGGAGCCTCTGAAAAGATGGCTCACAACAATAATAACCCGATTTTTGTAACAATAACTATGTACAAGTATTGCAGACAATCCGCACTTGGGATGGGCGCCCAGCATCCACTACGGACTACGAGAAATAGAATTATCGGTAAGTAAATTCTTATTTTCTCTGACGTCCTAAGTGGATGCTGGGGACTCCGTAAGGACCATGGGGATTATACCAAAGCTCCCAAACGGGCGGGAGAGTGCGGATGACTCTGCAGCACCGAATGAGAGAACTCCAGGTCCTCCTCAGCCAGGGTATCAAATTTGTAGAATTTTGCAAACGTGTTTGACCCTGACCAAGTAGCAGCTCGGCAAAGTTGTAAAGCCGAGACCCCTCGGGCAGCCGCCCAAGATGAGCCCACCTTCCTTGTGGAATGGGCATTTACATATTTTGGCTGTGGCAGGCCTGCCACAGAATGTGCAAGCTGAATTGTACTACACATCCAACTAGCAATCGTCTGCTTAGAAGCAAGAGCACCCAGTTTGTTGGGTGCATACAGGATAACAGCAAGTCAGTTTTCCTGACTCCAGCCGTCCTGGAAACCTATATTTTCAGGGCCCTGACAACATCTAGCAACTTGGAGTCCTCCAAGTTCCTAGTAGCCGCAGGTACCACAATAAGCTGGTTCAGGTGAAACGCTGACACCACCTTAGGGAGAAACTGGGGACGAGTCCGCAGCTCTGCCCTGTCCGAATGGACAATCAGATATGGGCTTTTGTGAGACAAAGCCGCCAATTCTGACACTCGCCTGGCCGAGGCCAGGGCCAACAGCATGGTCACTTTCCATGTGAGATATTTCAAATCCACAGATTTGAGTGGTTTAAACCAATGTGATTTGAGGAATCCCAGAACTACGTTGAGATCCCACAGTGCCACTGGAGGCACAAAAGGGGGTTGTATATGCAGTACTCCCTTGACAAACTTCTGGACTTCAGGAACTGAAGCCAATTCTTTCTGGAAGAAAATCGACAGGGCCGAAATTTGAACCTTAATGAACCCCAATTTGAGGCCCATAGACACTCCTGTTTGTAGGAAATGCAGGAATCGACCGAGTTGAAATTCCTCCGTGGGGGCCTTCCTGGCCTCACACCATGAAACATATTTTCGCCAAATGCGGTGATAATGTTGTGCGGTCACCTCCTTCCTGGCTCTGACCAGGGTAGGGATGACCTCTTCCGGAATGCCTTTTTCCCTTAGGATCCGGCGTTCAACCGCCATGCCGTCAAACGCAGCCGCGGTAAGTCTTGGAACAGACATGATCCTTGCTGAAGCAAGTCCCTTCTTAGTATCTCTTGAAGTTCCGGGTACCAAGTACTTCTTGGCCAATCCGGAGCCACGACTATAGTTCTTACTCCTCTCCGTCTTATAATTCTCAGTACCTTGGGTAAGAGAGGCAGAGGAGGGAACACATACACCGACTGGTACACCCACGGTGTTACCAGAGCGTCCCAGCTATTGCCTGAAGGTCTCTTGACCTGGCGCAATATCTGTCCAGTTTTTTGTTCAGACGGGACGCCATCATGTCCACCTTTGGTCTTTCCCAACGGTTCACAATCATGTGGAAGACTTCCAGATGAAGTCCCCACTCTCCCGGGTGGAGGTCGTGCCTGCTGAGGAAGTCTGCTTCCCAGTTGTCCACTCCCGGAATGAACACCGCTGACAGTGTTATCACATGATTTTTCGCCCAGCGAAGAATCCTTGCTGCCATTGCCCTCCTGCTTCTTGTGCCGCCCTGTCTGTTTACGTGGGCGACTGCCGTGATGTTGTCCGACTGGATCAGCACCGGTTGACTTTGAAGCAGAGGTCTTCCTAGGCTCAGAGCATTGTAAATTGCCCTTAGCTCCAGTATATTTATGTGGAGAGAAGTCTCCAGACTTGACCACACTCATTGGAAATTTCTTCCCTGTGTGACTGCTCCCCAGCCTCTCAGGCTGGCATCCGTGGTCACCAGGACCCAGTCCTGAATGCCGAATCTGCTGCCCTCTAGTAGATGAGCACTCTGCAGCCACCACAGAAGAGACACCCTTGTCCTTGGAGACAGGATTATCCGCTGATGCATCTGAAGATGCGATCCGGACCATTCGTCCAGCAGATCCCACTGAAAAATTCTTGCGTGAAATCTGCCGAATGGAATCGCTTCGTAAGAAGCCACCATTTTTCCCAGGACTCTTGTGCATTGATGCACTGACACTTGGCCTGGTTTTAGGAGGTTTCTGACTAGCTCGGATAACTCCCTGGCTTTCTCCTCCGGGAGAAACACCTTTTTCTGGACTGTGTCCAGAATCATCCCTAGGAACAGCAGACGTGTCGTCGGAATCAGCTGCGATTTTGGAATATTTAGAATCCACCCGTGCTGTCGTAGAACTACTTGAGATAGTGCTACTCCGACCTCCAACTGTTCTCTGGACCTTGCCCTTATCAGGAGATCGTCCAAGTAAGGGATAATTAAGACGCCTTTTCTTTGAAGAAGAATCATCATTTCGGCCATTACCTTGGTAAAGACCCGGGGTGCCGTGGACAATCCAAACGGCAGCGTCTGAAACTGATAGTGACAGTTCTGTACCACGAACCTGAGGTACCCTTGGTGAGAAGGGCAAATTGGGACATGGAGGTAAGCATCCATGATGTCCAGGGACACCATATAGTCCCCTTCTTCCTGGTTCGCTATCACTGCTCTGAGTGACTCCATCTTGATTTGAACCTTTGTATGTAAGTGTTCAAAGATTTCAGATTTAGAATAGGTCTCACCGAGCCGTCTGGCTTCAGTACCACAAATAGTGTGGAATAATACCCCTTTCCTTGTTGTAGGAGGGGTACTTTGATTATCACCTGCTGGGAATACAGCTTGTGAATTGTTTCCAATACTGCCTCCCTGTCGGAGGGAGACGTTGGTAAAGCAGACTTCAGGAACCTGCGAGGGGGAGACGTCTTGAATTTCCAATCTGTACCCCTGGTATACTACTTGTAGGATCCAGGGGTCCACTTGCGAGTGAGACCACTGCGCGCTGAAACTCTTGAGACGACCCCCCACCGCACCTGAGTCCGCTTGTACGGCCCCAGCGTCATGCTGAGGACTTGGCAGAAGCGGTGGAGGGCTTCTGTTCCTGGGAAGGGGCTGCCTGCTGCAGTCTTCTTCCCTTTCCTCTACCCCTGGGCAGATATGACTGGCCTTTTGCCCGCTTGCCCTTATGGGGACGAAAGGACTGAGGCTGAAAAGACGGTGTCTTTTTCTGCTGAGATGTGACTTGGGGTAAAAAAGGTGGATTTTCCAGCTGTTGCCGTGGCCACCAGGTCCGATGGACCGACCCCAAATAACTCCTCCCCTTTATACGGCAATACTTCCATGTGCCGTTTGGAATCTGCATCACCTGACCACTGTCGTGTCCATAAACATCTTCTGGCAGACATGGACATCGCACTTACTCTTGATGCCCGAGTGCAAATATCCCTCTGTGCATCTCGCATATATAGAAATGCATCTCTATAGTCAATAAAATACTGTCCCTGTCAAGGGTATCAATATTTTCAGTCAGGGAATCCGACCAAGCCACCCCAGCGCTGCACATCCAGGCTGAGGCGATCGCTGGTCGCAGTATAACACCAGTATGTGTGTATATACTTTTTAGGATATTTTCCAGCCTCCTATCAGCTGGCTCCTTGAGGGCGGCCGTATCTGGAGACGGTAACGCCACTTGTTTTGATAAGCGTGTGAGCGCCTTATCCACCCTAGGGGGTGTTTCCCAACGCGCCCTAACTTCTGGCGGGAAAGGGTATAACGCCAATAATTTTCTATCGGGGGAAACCCACGCATCATCACACACTTCATTTAATTTATCTGATTCAGGAAAAACTACAGGTAGTTTTTTCACACCCCACATAATACCCTTTTTTGTGGTACTTGTAGTATCAGAAATATGTAACACCTCCTTCATTGCCCTTAACATGTAACGTGTGGCCCTAATGGAAAATACGTTTGTTTCTTCACCGTCGACACTGGAGTCAGTGTCCGTGTCTGTGTCGACCGACTGAGGTAATGGGCGTTTTAAAGCCCCTGACGGTGTTTGAGACGCCTGGACAGGTACTACTTGGTTTGCCGGCCGTCTCATGTCGTCAACCGACCTTGCAGCGTGTTGACATTATCACGTAATTCCCTAAATAAGCCATCCATTCCGGTGTCGACTCCCTAGAGAGTGACATCACCATTACAGGCAATTGCTCCGCCTCCTCACCAACATCGTCCTCATACATGTCGACACACACGTACCGACACACAGCACACACACAGGGAATGCTCTGATAGAGGACAGGACCCCACTAGCCCTTTGGGGAGACAGAGGGAGAGTTTGCCAGCACACACCAAAACGCTATAATTATACAGGGACAACCTTATATAAGTGTTTTCCCTTATAGCATCTTAATATATTATAATATCGCCACATAAAATGCCACCCCTCTCTGTTTTAACCCTGTTTCTGTAGTGCAGTGCAGGGGAGAGCCTGGGAGCCTTCCTAGCAGCGGAGCTGTGTAGGAAAATGGCGCTGTGTGCTGAGGAGAATAGGCCCCGCCCCCTTTTCGTCGGGCTTCTTCTCCCGTTTTTCTGACAACCTGGCAGGGGTTAAATACATCCATATAGCCCCAGAGGCTATATGTGATGTATTTTTAGCCAGCATAGGTACTGTCATTGCTGCCCAGGGCGCCCCCCCCAGCGCCCTGCACCCTCAGTGACCGCGGTGTGAAGTGTGCTGAGAGCAATGGCGCACAGCTGCCGTGCTGTGCGCTACCTTAAGAAGACTGGGAAGTCTTCAGCCGCCGATTTCTGGACCTCTTCTCTCTTCAGCATCTGCAAGGGGGTCGGCGGCGCGGCTCCGGTGACCCATCCAGGCTGTACCTGTGATCGTCCCTCTGGAGCTAGTGTCCAGTAGCCTAAGAAGCCCAATCCATCCTGCACGCAGGTGAGTTCACTTCTTCTCCCCTAAGTCCCTCGTTGCAGTGAGCCTGTTGCCAGCAGGACTCACTGAAAATAAAAAACCTAACAAAACCACAAGATGCTGTCCCTGTATAATAATAACCGTACACAAAAACCTGCTCCCCCTGTATAACACTAATAACAACAGCACACCCCATTCTGCTCTCCCTTTATATTAATAATAAAATCACACCATAGGCTGTTCCGCAAGAAAAAATATAATAGGACACTACAAGTCGCTCCCCCTGTATAATAATAACAGGACACCACATGCCGCTCCCCCTGTATAATAATAACAGGACACCACATGCCGCTCCCCCTGTATAATAATAACAGGACACCTGAAAGGATTTGCCCTTATATTCTTAACCCTCGATGTGATGGCCTCTTAGACGTCTGGAGTGTAAACTTTTAGCCACAAGGTACATGCACAACACAAGCAGTAAAAATTCACACTGTTTATTTAATAAATTACAGCGTACTATATAGAAAAGAAACATGGGTGTATACAATATGTGCAAGCATATGATTGGATAAAAAGAAGTAGCATACGACATTACATGCAGGATATTTTAGTAACACACAGAAGTAACAGTTTTGATCTGGTATGTAATTGTCCTTGAAGATAAGACACACACAAGCCTTATATTATATGAACAGACAAAGGCATCTTGTAGAGAGTGCGTACGTGTCTATTCAAACACATAACAATTCATATAGCATGTTTAACCCTTCAATCCCCTCTTAGAATCATGATTGTTATATGACATGATTCTTAAGTGAGGCTCCTTTCTTGTTCCTCCAGTTCTTGAGATATTGGACATAATCGTCGGGTCCCTTACTATCAGAGGAGGTGACAGGACTGGTGGTTATATCATAGTACATCAGGGCCTTATCAATGCCTTTGGAGGTAAGTTTCTTTCCACAGGGAATTACACAATAAACTATAATGCCTACAAGAATTAAAGTTACAAGTATGAATATGCTTATTTGCACAATACCCTGGTGGGAAGGTTTTTAAATTTCTCCCTGTGGTGGTGTTAGATGTATAACAGGTATAGTTTCCAGGATATATGGTTATGGTGCTTCCTGGGTTGGGATTTTTTTGACAATATGGGATATTCCCTTTTCCACATTTCGCACTGACTGTCATTTGTTTTGGTGTCATTAAAAAGGCTGAAAAAACAATTTTCCTGTTCTAGGGGTATATTAAGGGGCACTGTACCTAGGTGGGGCCTAGATTTGCCACAGACATAACAGTTGCTTTTATTGTGTTTGTTAGCACTATACTTCATCCATTCCAACCAAAAATTTATGTCAGAGAAACCAGTTTCAATAGCTAGGGTGTCTTCAAAGGTAGGGTTAGTAATAGCCACCATATCTTTAGAAGTGGCAATATGGGGCTTTAAAGGTTTGTTTTGGGGATATTTGCTATATCTATTTTTTGCAAATGATGGGCCATATTTCCAATCTGCTCCTGTATTCCACCCCACAGCTTCCCAGGAATTACAATTAGATCCATAATATCTAATGTCATAGTACCATTCGTCAGTAACACAAATATATACTGTCTCAGACATTCCTGATTTCCTCCTTTGTTGTATATAATATTTGTCATCAGCAATTTTGGGGAACATAAAATAATCAAGGATGTATGTGGCTACGTGTGTATTGGAGGAATTGTACCACAAGGTGGGGACCCCATCTGTTTGTGTGATGTCGACTTCACATATTGTGAGGTGAATGAGGGCCAGTAGGGCTATCGAGATAGTCCCCAGGATAGAGATAGGGGACAGGTTCCTCATCTTCTTCTGTTCTTCTTTCTTCGCTAGGTGGGAGGTCAGGGCTGTCTGCCCCGGTTCGTACCTCACTGGAATCACTTGCTTCCCTCTCTAGGTCTGGTCTAGGAACCTTTTTTACTCGGGATGCATGGATCCAGGTAGGACTTTCCTCTGTCAGGACTGCTGTTCGGGTAACTGCTACGACCTCTGTCTCTGGACCATAGGTGAAGTCTCCTGGGCTCTTGTTCCTGGGGAGCACCTTCACCACGACTCTGTCTCCGACTTTAAAGGGGTGTGTAGGTTCCTGTGGATTCAAAAGGGTTTTTACAAACAACCTCATGTTCAATTTCATTCAGTTTTGTTATCAGGGACCTGACATACTCTTCTCTGATGAGTTCTAGATCTCCTTCCTGTATTACTAGTGGTTTCTTAGCCCAGGGTGTAGGAAAAGGGTCTACCCATTAGTATTTCAAAGGGTGAGTATCCTAGAGTTTTCTGTGGGGTATTCAAGATGCTGGTGTTTAGCTTTATTAGGGTTGTTCCTGAGGCAAGTGATGCATCTGCTAACATACTGGTCCACAAGTGATTTGGCATTAGTAACATAAAAATCATTGGTTAGTAGGAGGAGTGTTGTGGCTTCACCACGGTGACCAACACCACGGCACTGGGCAACGAGCAAAGGGGCACTGGACTGGGGTATACAGGGTTTCCCCTCTTTGCAGATTAATCCTGATTTAGGATTTTTTCTGCAGAATTGGGTAAGTCCAGTCGGAGAGATCAGCATTAGTCGCAGCAGCTTGAAGTTGAGTGAGCAGATGGACGTTGTCAAGGGAGGGACATGCTCTAGTGAGTGCAATGAGTTCTGCAGCTTGCGCGGACTGATAAGGTATTGGTAGGGTTTCCAACACAGTATCAGGGAGGGTGACAATGGCATAGCCAGCCTGGTATGTATTGTCATTGGGCCTACTACAGGAGCCGTCAACAAAAACTATGTCTGCGCCTGGTATGGGAACGGGAGACATGTCAAGTCTGGGAGAAGTTTCAGCTTCAATGGAAGCAGCACAGTCATGTAGGTCGGGTGGTTCATCCTCAGGACCTTTCAAGCCTAAAAGGGCATTGAGAATGGGTGCAGGGCCAGAAGAACTAGCAGTGTACTTAATGGTAAGGGTAGGGTTACTCAAAAGGAGTACTTCATATCCACTAAGGCGTTGTGCTGACATGTGCTGTGTGTGTAAGCCTTTAAGTATTGCCAGGACATCATGTGTGGTGTGGAGTACTGTGATGTGGCCTAAAGTGAGGGTAGTGGCCATTTCTGCAACCATTGCACAGGCTGCCAAAGCCCTGAGGCAGGCAGGCATACCTTGCACAGACACTGGCATGACTTTGGAAAAAAAATGCCACGGGGCGCAACTTCCCTCCATGAAACTGTGTGAGCACCCCCGCCATGGTTTTACAATTGTCCCTTGCATATAGATGGAAAGGTAGTACATAATTGGGGAGGCCAAGTGCCGGACTTTTTATCAACATACATTTTAAACTTTCATATGCAGTTAACATTTCTTGTGACCATTGTACAGTTTTAGGTTTGTCCTTCAGTGTGGCTTGTCTCAAAATGTTATCATAATAAGAGCAATCAGAAATCCACTGTCTGCAGTAATTTACCATACCCAGGAAGGACAGTAGTTCCTTCTGGGTAGTTGGGGTGACCAGGCCCAATACAGACTGTATGCGTTGTGGACTGACTTTCCTCTCTCCCTGAGTGAGCACAAAACCTAAGTAATCAACATGCTTTTTACACCATTGCATTTTTGTTTTGGACACCTTGTGTCCACATTCACAAAGCCAGTTTAGTAATGAAACACCATCCTCTCGGCAGGCCTCCTCAGTTTTACTACAGAGCAGCAGATCATCTGCATACTGTAGCAGGACTGAACCATGGTGAGGTTGCCAGGGCCCCAATGTGGCCTGGAGACAACAGGTGCGTCAATAATCTGCACCAGGTAAGTTGTTTACCCTCAAAAGAAAAGGCAAAAGTAATTGTGTCTGTGAATCTACAGGTATGCTGAAAAAAGGCATTCTTCAAATCAATTACAGAGAAGAACGCAGCATCTGCAGGGATTGCAGAAATGAGTGAGTTTACATCTGGAACAATTGGTGCAATTGGGACAATTAACTGATTGATCGCTCTGAGATTCTGTACAAATCTTATACTGCCATCAGCTTTTGCAACAGGGTTCACAGGAGTACAGTATGGTGATACAATATGTCTGAGAATACCCTGTTGTAAGAATTGCTGTATCATGGGGCGGAGACCTTCTATCTTTTCTGGTGAGAGGGGATACTGCATAGGTCAGAACACAAAACACTGGTTGTTGCACCGCTGTCCACTAAAAAGGGAATTTTACTTCCATTTATAATAAGTGGCAGCAGAGGTGAATCTTTACTATGACGGGAGAGTTGAATAAAGGCTGGGATACCCTCCTCCGGGCCCCGTCAGTGCGCGGGGTCTTTGGAATCTTCCCTGACTGCGGGGTTGGTTCTGTCTGTCAAAGCGTCTGGAGTTCCGATAGGCATGAGTGGGTGGGGAAATGAGTAAGCTTTCTGAGTTAAGCAAAGGTAAGCCAGCGTCATCTGTCCAGCAGTCCTTAAACCTTTTCCAAAACGCAGTAACAGACTATGAAGGTTTCTGTTTACAAGCCACAGCGACAGGCAAAAAAAAAAGCACAGGCAAAAAAGCCTTCCTTCATATGTGTATAGCTGCGTCCTTTGCAAGCTTTGCGCAAATAAGATATACAGCCATCGAGGGTAATGGTGGGCTTGGGACAGTGTTTTACTATTATCTAAACTCTGGGTTATTGGTGCGTTAGGGACAGAGCTAGTGGACGCACCCTCCAGCAGTGGAGCTGGAGGCAATCCCATTTAGTGTGAAAGGGTTACTGCTGCCAAGAGATTTGTGTCTCTGAGCGCAGGATACATTGGAATGCAAGGGGGGAGGCGAGAGGGATACAGTTTCTCACTGCCTCGCTTCTGTGCTGTTGGAAACTGACATTTTTTCTTAAATCTCCATATAGAAAGGGTAATTACTGCCTTCCCGTAGGAATGGGTCCTGTCCTGCTTTCTCTATCCATCCCGCTAAATTATCCACCCATGGGTTAACTAAGTAATACTCTGAGGTAGAGTTACGGGCGACATACATCTTGCATGTCTCACCAGGGAGGGGCGGGGGATATGTAGTTTTTTTACTCTGACTAGAGCCCATTGTCAGACAGTAATATAAATCAACAGTACAACTTTAAAGGAAAATATCTAAAATATACAACACTCTACTTACTATACATGCATCAGCTTAACCAGTTAATTAGTCATTGACAATATCACAATATTATCTGTATAGTGAGAACATGAAATCTTTTGACGAGTACGATACTTACCATTCGTACAAGATGTCAGAAAAATACAGCGTTTTAAACAGGAAGCAAGAAAAGTGTTTGAGTAAAGATATCTGGCAGACGAAAACTTACCAGCCGTCTGGACCAAATATAAGAACTTATCTCACTACAAACATACAAGAATATATATAGACGATCAAATCGAGGTATAATCTACGTTACGTATAGACCCCAGGTCTATTTTAAAGTATCCCAGATACTGACGTCTTTGGAGAATTGCGCTTGGACCCCTGGTCCTTTCTCAGACGTATCTTTAAGTCCCAGACATTAAAGATTCTATGGTATCCCTGATACCTGTTTTATGCTTTTACATAAAACTTCGTAATATTAAGTCCCGGACTTAAATATTACCTTGTCACGTGTTCCCGGAACACTGACACGGATTCAGCTTCAGTGTATGACCGCAATCCTGTATGGCAAAGACAGACAATAAATTCTCTATCTTTACCATTCAGGGACGATCACTGAATTCCGGACATAGCCCCCAGCTGAAAGGATTTGCCCTTATATTCTTAACCCTCGATGTGATGGCCTCTTAGACGTCTGGAGTGTAAACTTTTAGCCACAAGGTACATGCACAACACAAGCAGTAAAAATTCACACTGTTTATTTAATAAATTACAGCGTACTATATAGAAAAGAAACATGGGTGTATACAATATGTGCAAGCATATGATTGGATAAAAAGAAGTAGCATACGACATTACATGCAGGATATTTTAGTAACACACAGAAGTAACAGTTTTGATCTGGTATGTAATTGTCCTTGAAGATAAGACACACACAAGCCTTATATTATATGAACAGACAAAGGCATCTTGTAGAGAGTGCGTACGTGTCTATTCAAACACATAACAATTCATATAGCATGTTTAACCCTTCAACACCACATGCCGCTCCCTCTGTATAATAATAAAAACAGGACACCACAGGTCGCTCCCTCTGTATAATAATAATTATACACAGGCTGCTCCCCCTGTATTATAACAATAATAATAATAACAATAACAGGACACCAAAGGCTGCTCCTCCTGTATAATAATAATAATAATAATAACTGGACACCACATGCTGCTCCCACTGTATAGTAATAATAACAGGACACCACAGGCTGCTCCTCCTGTATAGTAATAATAACAGGACACCACAGGCTGCTCCCCCTGTATAATAATAATATCAGGACACCACAGGCTGCTCCCCCCGTATAATAATAACAGGACACCAAAGGCTGCTCCCCCTGTATAGTAAGACGCCATTACCTGATCTCCACGGACACTGCGAGGCTGCAGCAGTCGATGAAAACTCACTTCCTGTATGTGGACCGCACAGTCCGGAAGTAAGGTGGAACGCACAGGCAGGAAGTAGGGCATGATTGGCAAAGGCTGCTTCCTGGTTACTGGCCCATCCCCTACTACACCCCGCCCACAGCCCCGCCCTCTGTAACGATTATTACTATACATGTCCTCAGTGCAGGATGCCGGCGGCCATTTTCTTGTAGACCAGTCCGGCAGCAGCAATACGTTCCCTGGCCGTATAGTGACGTCAGGAGCGGCGGCCATTTTCCCCTGGTCTGAGCTCCGCCTTCCTTCTATCATTCCCACAAGGCAGCAGGAGCAGAGAGCAGCCATTGCTGTGTCTGGCAGCAGGTAATGATATTATTATTATTATTATTCTATAGGCTGAGCAGCTCTGGTGTCAGGTTCTGTACTACAGGGGGAGCAGCCTCTGGTGCCTTGTTATAGTGCAGCTGGAGCAGCCTCTGGTGCTGCATTATCCCTGTACAGGTGGCTGACACTCTAGTGTCCTATTACTGTAATACAGGTGGCGCAGACCCCGACGTTACCATAATACAGGTGGAGCAGACCCCGCCGTTACCGTAATACAGCTGGTGCAGATCCCGCCGTTACCGTAATACAGGTGGTGCAGACCCCGCCGTTACCGTAATACAGGTTGCGCAGACCCCGCCGTTACCGTAATACAGGTGGCACAGACCCTGCCGTTACCGTAATACAGATGGCGCAGACCCCGCCGTTACCGTAATACAGGGGGCGCAGACCCCGCCGTTACCGTAATACAGGTGGCGCAGACCACGCCGTTGCCGTAATACGGGTGGAGCAGTCCCTGCCGTTACGGTAATACGGGTGGCGCAGACCCCGCCGCTACCGTAATACAGGTGGCGCAGACCCCACCGTTACTGTATTTCCATAAATGGAACATTACAGGTGTTGTGTCCTTTGGCATTGTAGTATACAGGGGGAGCGGCCTGTGTTGTATTAATATTCAGGGGAGCAGCATGTGTTGTCATAATATACAGGGGTAGCGGCCTGTACTGTCATAGTATACAGGTGGAGCGACCTGTGTTGTCATAATATACAGGTGGAGGGGCCTGTGGTGTCTTATTATTATTATATAGGGTAAGCGGCATGTATTGGCTTTCTATATTAGCATCCTGTGCTGTCCTAGTATACAGGGGGGGCGGCCTGTGTTGTCATAATATACAGGGGTAGCACCCTGTGCTGTCATAGTATACAGGAGGAGCGGCCTGTGTTGTCATCATGTGCTGTCATAGTATACAGGTGGAGCGGCCTGTATTGTCATAATATACAGGGGTAGCATCCTGTGCCGTCATTGTATACAGGGGGAGCGGCCTGTGCTGTCATAGTATACAGGGGGAGCAGCCTGTGGTGTCTTGTTACTGTTATTATATAGGGTGAGCAGCATGTATTGACTTTCTATACAGAAGGAGTGGCCTGTGCTGTCATAGTATACAGGGGTAGCATTCTGTGCTATCATAGTATACAGGGGGAGCGGCCTGTATTGTCATAATATACAGGGGTAGCATCCTGTGCTGTCATAGTATACAGGACGAGCGGCCTGTGTTGTCATCCTGTGCTGTCATAGTATACAGGGGGAGCTGCCTGTATTGTCATAATATACAGGGGTAGCATCCTGTGCCGTCATTGTTTACAGGGGGAGCGGCCTGTGCTGTCATAGTATACAGGGGGAGCAGCCTGTGGTGTCTTGTTACTGTTATTATATAGGGTGAGCAGCATGTATTGGCTTTCTATACAGAAGGAGTGGCCTGTGCTGTCATTGTATACAGGGGTAGCATCCTGTGCTGTCATAGTATACAGGGGGAGCGGCCTGTGTTGCTAAAATATACAGCGGTAGCGGCCTGTGTTGTCATAGTATACAGGAGGAGCGGCCTGTGTTTTCATAATATACAGGGGTAGCATCATGTGCTGTCATAGTATACAGGGGGAGCGGCCTGTATTGTCATAGTATACAGCGGTAGCAGCCTGTGTTGTCATAGTATACAGGAGGAGCGGCCTGTGTTGTCATTGTATACAGGGGGAGCGGCCTGTGTTTTCATTATATACAGGGGTAGCATCCTGTGCTGTCATAGTATACAGGGGGAGCGGCCTGTATTGTCATAATATACAGGGTTATCATTCTGTGCCGTCATTGAATACAGGGGGCTGGCCTGTGCTGTCATAGTATACAGGGGGAGCGGCCTGTGGTGTCTTGTTACTGTTATTATATAGGGTGAGCAGCATGTATTGGCTTTCTATACAGAAGAAGTGGCCTGTGCTGTCATTGTATACAGGGGTAGCATCCTGTGCTGTCATAGTATACAGGGGGAGCGGCCTGTGTTGCTAAAATATACAGCGTTAGCAGCCTGTGTTGTCATAGTATACAGGAGGAGTGGCCTATGTTTTCATAATATACAGGGGTAGCATCATGTGCTGTCATAGTATACAGGAGGAGCGGCCTGTGTTGTCATAGTATACAGGAGGAGCGGCCTGTTTTCATAGTATACAGGGGTAGCATCATGTGCTGTCATAGTATACAGGGGGAGCGGCCTGTGGTGTCTTGTTACTGTTATTATATAGGGTGAGCAGCATGTATTGGCTTTCTATACAGAAGAAGTGGCCTGTGCTGTCATTGTATACAGGGGTAGCATCCTGTGCTGTCATAGTATACAGGGGGAGCGGCCTGTGTTGCTAAAATATACAGCGGTAGCAGCCTGTGTTGTCATAGTATACAGGAGGAGCGGCCTGTGTTTTCATAATATACAGGGGTAGCATCCTGTGCTGTCATAGTATACAGGGGGAGCGGCCTGTGTTGCTAAAATAGACAGCGGTAGCAGCCTGTGTTGTCATAGTATACAGGAGGAGCGGCCTGTGTTTTCATAATATACAGGGGTAGCATCATGTGCTGTCATAGTATACAGGGGGAGCGGCCTGTATTGTCATAATATACAGGAGGAGCGGCCTGTATTAACATAATATACAGGGGTAGCATCCTGTGCTGTCATAGTATACAGGGGGAGCGGCCTGTATTGTCATAATATAGAGGGGTATCATCCTGTGCCGTCATTGTATACAGGGGGAGCGGCCTGTATTGTCATAATATAGAGGGGTATCTTCCTGTGCAGTCATTGTATACAGGGGGAGCGGCCTGTGCTGTCATAGTATACAGGGGGAGGGGCCTGTGGTGTCTTGTTACTATTATTATATAGGGTGAGCAGCATGTATTGGCTTTCTATACAGAAGGAGTGGTCTGTGCTGTCATAGTATACAGGGGTAGCATCCTGTGCTGTCATAGTATACAGGAGGAGCGGCCTGTGTTGCTATAATATACAGGAGTAGCAGCCTGAGTTGTCATAGTATACAGGGGGAGTGGCCTGTGTTAACATAATATACAGTGGTAGCATCATGTGCTGTCATAGTATACAGGGGGAGCAGCCTGTATTAACATAATATACAGGGATAGCATCATGTGCTGTCATAGTATACAGGGGAAGTGGCCTGTGTTTACATAATATACAGGGGTAGCATCATCTGCTGTCATAGTATACAGGTGGAGCGGCCTGTGTTGTCATACAGGGCTAGCATCCTGTGCCGTCATTGTATACAGGGGTAGTGTCATAATATACGGTGGTAGCGTCCTGTACTATCATAGTGTACAGAAGGAGCGACCTATGTTGTCATAATATACAGGCGGAGTGGCCTTTGGTGTCTTGTTACTATTATTATATAGGGTGAGCAGCATGTTTTGACTTTCTATACAGAAGGAGCGACTTGTATTGTCATAATATACAGGGGTAGCATCCTGTGCCGTCATTGTATACAGGGGCAGCGGCCTGTGCTGTCATAGTATACAGGGGGAGCAGCCTGTGGTGTTTTGTTACTGTTATTATATAGGGTGAGCAGCATGTATTGGCTTTCTATACAGAAGGAGCGGCCTGTGCTGTCATAGTATACAGGGGGAGCTGCCTGTATTGTCATAATATACAGGGGTAGCATCCTGTGCCGTCATTGTTTACAGGGGGAGCGGCCTGTGCTGTCATAGTATACAGGGGGAGCAGCCTGTGGTGTCTTGTTACTGTTATTATATAGGGTGAGCAGCATGTATTGGCTTTCTATACAGAAGGAGTGGCCTGTGCTGTCATTGTATACAGGGGTAGCATCCTGTGCTGTCATAGTATACAGGGGGAGCGGCCTGTGTTGCTAAAATATACAGCGGTAGCAGCCTGTGTTGTCATAGTATACAGGAGGAGCGGCCTGTGTTTTCATAATATACAGGGGTAGCATCATGTGCTGTCATAGTATACAGGGGGAGCGGCCTGTATTGTCATAGTATACAGGAGGAGCGGCCTGTATTAACATAATATACAGGGGTAGCATCCTGTGCTGTCATAGTATACAGGGGGAGCGGCCTGTATTGTCATAATATAGAGGGGTATCATCCTGTGCCGTCATTGTATACAGGGGGAGCGGCCTGTATTGTCATAATATAGAGGGGTATCATCCTGTGCCGTCATTGTATACAGGGGGAGCGGCCTGTGCTGTCATAGTATACAGGGGGAGGGGCCTGTGGTGTCTTGTTACTATTATTATATAGGGTGAGCAGCATGTATTAACTTTCTATACAGAAGGAGTGGTCTGTGCTGTCATAGTATACAGGGGTAGCATCCTGTGCTGTCATAGTATACAGGAGGAGCGGCCTGTGTTGCTATAATATACAGGAGTAGCAGCCTGAGTTGTCATAGTATACAGGGGGAGTGGCCTGTGTTAACATAATATACAGTGGTAGCATCATGTGCTGTCATAGTATACAGGGGGAGCGGCCTGTATTAACATAATATACAGGGATAGCATCATGTGCTGTCATAGTATACAGGGGAAATGGCCTGTGTTTACATAATATACAGGGGTAGCATCATCTGCTGTCATAGTATACAGGTGGAGCGGCCTGTGTTGTCATACAGGGCTAGCATCCTGTGCCGTCATTGTATACAGGGGTAGTGTCATAATATACGGTGGTAGCGTCCTGTACTATCATAGTGTACAGGAGGAGCGACCTATGTTGTCATAATATACAGGCGGAGTGGCCTTTGGTGTCTTGTTACTATTATTATATAGGGTGAGCAGCATGTTTTGACTTTCTATACAGAAGGAGCGACTTGTATTGTCATAATATACAGGGGTAGCATCCTGTGCCGTCATTGTATACAGGGGGAGCGGCCTGTGCTGTCATAGTATACAGGGGGAGCAGCCTGTGGTGTCTTGTTACTGTTATTATAAAGGGTGAGCAGCATGTATTGGCTTTCTATACAGAAGGAGTGGTCTGTGCTGTCATAGTATACAAGGGTAGCATCCTGTGCTGTCATAGTATACAGGGGGAGCGGCCTGTGTTGCTATATATACAGGGGTAGCAGCCTGTGTTGTCATAGTATACAGGGGGAATGTCCTGTGTTAACATAATATACAGTGGTAGCATCATGTGCTGTCATAGTATACAGGGGGAGCGGTCTGTGTTGTCATAATATACAGGGGTAGCATCCTGTGCTGTCATAGTATACAGTGGGAGCGGCCTGTGTTGTCATAATATACAGGGCTAGCATCCTGTGCCGTCATTGTATACAGGGGTAGTGGCATAATATACAGGGGTAGCGTCCTCTACTGTCATAGTATACAGGAGGAGCGACCTGTGTTGTCATAATATACAGGCGGAGGGGCCTGTGATGTCTTGTTCCAATTATTATATAGGGTGAGCGGCATGTATTGTCTTTCTATACAGAAGGAGTGGCCTCTGTTGTCATAATATACAGGGGTAGCATCATGTACTGTCATAGTATACAAGGGGAGCGACCTGTGGTCATAATATACAGGAGGAGGGGCCTGTGGTGTCTTGTTTCTATTATTATATAGGGTGAGTGGCATGTATTGTCTTTCTATACAGAAGGAGTGGCCTGTGTTGTCATAATATACAGGGGTAGCTTCCTGTACTGTCATAGTATACAAGGGGAGCGACCTGTGTTGTCATAATATACAGGGGTAGCATCCTGTGCTGTCATAGTATACAAGGGGAGCGGCCTGTGTTGCTTTAATATACAGGGGTAGCATCCTGTGCTGTCATAGTATACAGGGGAGCGGCCTGTGTTGTCATAATATACAGAGGGAGCGGCCTGTGTTTTCATAATATACAGGATTAGCATCCTGTACTGTCATAGTATACAGGGGTAGCGGCCTGTGTTGTCATAATATACAGGGGTAGCTTCCTGTGCTGTCATAGTATACTGGTGGAGTGGACTGTATTGTCATAATATACATGAGTAGCTTCCTGTGTTGTCATAGTTTACAGGGGCAGCGGTCTGTATTGTATTTATTTTAATATTTATTTATTTATTAGCAGTTTCTTATATAGCGCAGCATATTCAGTTGCGCTTTACAATTAAAACAACAGTAATAGAACAAAACTGGGTAAAAACAGACAGACATAGAGGTAGGAAGGCCCTGCTTGCATGCTTACAATATATGGGGGAATAGGCATTGATACACAAGGATAGATGCTACCTGTTGCATAATGGTCCACCAGCTTGCCAGTTTCTTAATGGGTTGTATGATATGATCACCCAGCAATGAGATGAGGTACAGACTGAGAACAGCAGAGGACCCAAGACTGAGCCTTGCGGTACTCCAACTGATAGAGGTAGAGAAGAAGAGGTAGAATCTGAGAAGTGAACACTGAAAGAGCGATTAGATAGGTAGGATGAGAACCAGGAGAGGGATGTGTCCTGAAGACCTAGATATTGTAGTGTTTGTATGAGAATAGAGTGGTCAACAGTGTCATAAGCAGCAGAGAGATCTAGAAGAATGAGTAGTGTGTAGTGGGCTTTAGATCTAGCAGTGACCAGATCATTCACTACTTTGGTCAGTGCCATCTCTGTGGAGTGTTGGGCATGAAAGCCTGACTGAAGTGGGTCCAATAAGTTGTGGGAGTTAAGAATGTGTGTAAGGCGAGTGTAGGCAAGTCTCTCAAGTAGCTTGGAGGGATATGGTAGCTGAGAAATGGGACGGTAGTTAGAGAGTGTGTTTGGGTCAGAGTTGTATCTTGTTTAGAATGGGAGTAATCACTGCATGCTTAAACAGAGAAGGAAAGATACCAGTAGAGAGAGAGAGAGAGATTACAGATTTTAGATAAGGTTGGGATAAGCACAGGAGACAAAGTTTTACTGACTTGTGTGGATATAGGATCAAGAGGAGAGGTAGTGGAGTAGGAGGATGAAAAGAGTGTTGATACTTCATCTTCACTTGTGGGATCAAATGAAGAGAAAGTGCCAGAGGGTTCAGGTAGGGAATTGAGCAGGTCACTGGCTGAGGAAGAGCATACCATTTCATCTCAGATTTTATCAATCTTATCCTTGAAGTAGGAAGCAAGTTCTTGTGCACTGATAGTAGCTAGTGGGGGAGGTGAGGGAGGGTAAAGAAGTGATTTATATGTATTATAAAAGTGGCTTGGGGTTGGTGGCATGAGAAGAGATGAAGAGATTGGAAATATGTTTGTTTGGCAGTGTCCAGGGCCTGATGATAGGAGTGGTAGGTGGTCTTATATGTGAGGAAGTCACTTGGATTCTGAGATTTACACCACTGACATTCTACTTTACGTGACAGTTTTTGTAGGTGTCTTGTTGATTTAGAGTGCCACGGTTGGCATCTAAGCCTACGTGGAGTGTGATGGGTAGCTGGAGCCACTTCATCAAGGGCATTCTCTAGGGTCTTGTGCAGGTGGGATACAGCAGTGTCCGATGTGGTAAATGTAGAGATTGGTGAGAGCAGTTGTTGCAGAGAAGTGGAAAGTTGTTGAAAATGTATATTAGTATTTCTGCAGGTTAGAGGAGGCTTGCTAGGTTTTAGTGTCATAGAATTTAGAGTAATAGAATAGATTGTGAAGGTGATCAGGTTGTGATCATAGAGAGGGAAAGGATTGTTAATGAATTCAGAAACTGAGCAGAGCCTGGTGAACACAAGATCAAGGCAGTGGCCCTCCTGATGAGTAGAGGAGTCAGACCATTGGGTGAGGCCAAGAGAGGAGGTTAGAGAGAGGAGTTTGGAGGCATGAACAGATTGTGGACTGTCAAGAGCTATATTGAAATTGACCCATAATGATGGTGGAGATGTCAGAGGAGAGGAAGTGAGGGAGCCAGGCAGAAAAATCTTCTAGAAATTGTTGTTTGAGTTGCCCAGGAGGGCAATAGATAGCTGCAACACGCAGGGAGAAGGGGGGTGGGGGGATTTTGATAGAGTGAACTTCAAATGATGTGAATGCGAGTGATGGAACCTGAGGTAGAACAGTGTATGTGAAAAATTGGGACAGTAATATTCCAACCCCACCACCTTTACAATTACCAGGCCTGGGGGTGTGTGTGTGTGAAGTGGAAACCACCGTGTGACAGTGCTGCAGGGGAGGCCGTGTCTGATTGTGTGAGCCAGGTTTCTGTTATAGTCAGCAGATAAAAGTTGTGGGATATGAAGAGGTCATGGATGGATGGTAATTTGTTACAAACAGAGCGTGCATTCCATAAGCCACATTTTAGTGACTTGGAGGGGGATGGGAGACACGTGATATTTATGAGGTTAGATGGATTTCTATGTTGTTTTGAGATAGCTGAGTGTGAGAGGGACAGGTGGTTGGGGCCTGGATTTGGTGATATGGCACCAGCTAATAAAAGCAGAAGAGTGAGATAAATATTGGTGGATGTTTGCGAGTGTTTATTCTGGTGGCCAGTTGTGGTTGTCAAAGTACTTGCAGAGAAGTAAGTATAAAGCTCATGAGTGTTTAGAAGAGGGGGGTGGAGAATAGAAGCTGTAATGTGCACAGAGGGGTGAGTTTTAGGGTGAGTGTAGAATGTGTTACATTTGGTGAGAATTCCATGAATTGAAATAGGAAACAGTAGTTTGATGAACATGCTGTGGTCGTTTGTGAGATCATTTTGGGTCAAGTGGTGTAGGAATAAGTTGTTTAAGTAAGTTACCTTTCCTTGATGGTGCTCAATGTTTGTTCAACTGTTTTTTTTAACTGTTCGGATAACACACTTCTTCATTCCACACTTATTAAATTCCACACAAGCTACCCCCAGCAAGCTGACCCCTTGACATTATAGAGTAACACCAGGGGATGTGTCTGGGTGATGACTGGAGAGGTGACTGCTGGGAATGGGACATTATACAGTAACACCAGGGGACGTGTCTGGGTGATGACTGGAGAGGTGACTGCTGGGAATGGGACATTATACAATAACACCAGGGGATGTGTCTGGGTGATGACTGGAGAGGTGACTGCTGGGAATGGGACATTATGCAGTAACACCAGGGGGATGTGTCTGTGTGATGACTGGAGAGGTGACTGCTGGGAATGGGACATTATACAGTAACACGGGGGGACGTGTCTGGGTGATGACTGGAGAGGTGACTGCTGGGAATGGGGCATTATACAGTAACACCTGGGGATGTATCTGGGTGATGACTGGAGAGGTGACTGCTGGGAATGGGGCATTATACAGTAACACCAGGGGATGTGTCTGGGTGATGACTGGAGAGGTGACTGCTGGGAATGGGACATTATACAGTAACACCAGGGGACGTGTCTGGGTGATGTCTGGAGAGGTGACTGCTGGGAATGGGACATTATACAGTAACACCAGGGGACGTGTCTGGGTGATGACTGGAGAGGTGACTGCTGGGAATGGGGCATTATACAGTAACACCAGGAGATGTGTCTGGGTGATGACTGGAGAGGTGACTGCTGGGAATGGGACATTATACAGTAACACCAGGGGACGTGTCTGGGTGATGACTGGAGAGGTGACTGCTGGGAATGGGACATTATACAATAACACCAGGGGATGTGTCTGGGTGATGACTGGAGAGGTGACTGCTGGGAATGGGACATTATGCAGTAACACCAGGGGGATGTGTCTGTGTGATGACTGGAGAGGTGACTGCTGGGAATGGGACATTATACAGTAACACGGGGGGACGTGTCTGGGTGATGACTGGAGAGGTGACTGCTGGGAATGGGGCATTATACAGTAACACCTGGGGATGTATCTGGGTGATGACTGGAGAGGTGACTGCTGGGAATGGGGCATTATACAGTAACACCAGGGGATGTGTCTGGGTGATGACTGGAGAGGTGACTGCTGGGAATGGGACATTATACAGTAACACCAGGGGACGTGTCTGGGTGATGTCTGGAGAGGTGACTGCTGGGAATGGGACATTATACAGTAACACCAGGGGACGTGTCTGGGTGATGACTGGAGAGGTGACTGCTGGGAATGGGGCATTATACAGTAACACCAGGGGATGTGTCTGGGTGATGACTGGAGAGGTGACTGCTGGGAATGGGACATTATGCAGTAACACCAGGGGGATGTGTCTGTGTGATGACTGGAGAGGTGACTGCTGGGAATGGGGCATTATACAGTAACACCAGGGGACGTGTCTGGGTGATGTCTGGAGAGGTGACTGCTGGGAATGGGACATTATACAGTAACACCAGGGGACGTGTCTGGGTGATGACTGGAGAGGTGACTGCTGGGAATAGGGCATTATACAGTAACACCAGGGGATGTGTCTGGGTGATGACTGGAGAGGTGACTGCTGGGAATGGGGCATTATACAGTAACACCAGGGGATGTGACTGGGTGATGACTGGTGAAGTGACTGCTGGGAATGGGGTATTATACAGTAACACCAGGGGTTGTGTCTGGGTGATGACTGGAGAGGTGACTGCTGGGAATGGGACATTATACAGTAACACCAGGGGATGTGTCTGTGTGATGACTGGAGAGGTGACTGCTGGGAATGGGGCATTATACAGTAACACCAGGGGATGTGTCTGGGTGATGACTGGAGAGGTGACTGCTGGGAATGGAGCATTATACAGTAACACCGGGGGATGTGTCTGGGTGATGACTGGAGAGGTGACTGCTGGGAATGGGGCATTATACAGTAACACCAGGGGATGTGTCTGGGTGATGACTGGAGAGGTGACTGCTGGGAATGGGGCATTATACAGTAACACCAGGGGATGTGTCTGGGTGATGATTGTATCACTATGTGTGTCTGGTTCCTATAAGGTGTCATGATATCACTGTCTATGTCTCCATGCAGGAGTGGCAGTATATAGAGGAACACAGGGGTCTGTATAAGGACGTGATGATTGAGAATCACCGGCCCCTCACATCACTGGGTTAGAGGAGACTGTCATGTATTGTACAGGGGAGAGCAGGTATGGGGCACCCTATATACACACACATCATCTGATAATCACATATATACACTGTACTCAGTCACTGTGTGTCTCCTACAGATGGGCCTAGTAACAGAGATACCCCAGAGAGATGTCCCCGTCCTCTGTATTCAGGATTGTACAGAGGAGAATCACAGGATCCCACAGGAGGATCGGGTAGGTGGGATTTAGGGTCTCCCCAATATACCAAAGTGACTGTCACTATATGATCTATAGAGAAGCTGTGTGTATTATACACTGATATTATACTGTTTCACCTCAGTCTAATCTGACTGTATGCAAATGTCATTGTATTATTTTTCGGGTTATTTAGGAAGAACGTCTGTCTGATATAAAGGCAGAAGATATAGAGGGAGAAAAAGAGACGTATGTGACTGATATAAAGGCAGAAGATATAGAGGGAGAAAAAGAGACGTATGTGACTGATATAAAGGCAGAAGATTCAGAGGGAGAAGAAGAGATGTATGTGACTGATATAAAGGCAGAAGATATAGAGGGAGAAGAAGAGACGTATGTGACTGATATAAAGGCAGAAGATATAGAGGGAGAAGAAGAGACGTATGTGACTGATATAAAGGCAGAAGATATAGAGGGAGAAGAAGAGACAAATGTGACTGATATAAAGGCAGAAGATATAGAGGGAGAAGAAGAGACGTATGTGTCTGATATAAAGGCAGAAGATATAAGGAGAGAAGAAGAGACGTATGTGACTGATATAAAGGCAGAAGATATAGCGGGAGAAGAGGAGACGTATGTGACTGATATAAAGGCAGAAGATATGGAGGGAGAAGAAGAGACGTATGTGACTGATATAAAGGCAGAAGATATAGAGGGAGAAGAAGAGACGTATGTGACTGATATAAAGGCAGAAGATATAGAAGGAGAAGAAGAGACGTATGTGACTGATATGAAGGCAGAAGATATAGAGGTAGAAGAAGAGACGTATGTGACTGATATAAAGGCAGAAGATATAGAGGGAGAAGAAGAGACGTATGTGACTGATATAAAGGCAGAAGATATAGAGGGAGAAGAAGAGACGTATGTGACTGATATAAAGGCAGAAGATATAAGGAGAGAAGAAGAGACGTATGTGACTGATATAAAGGCAGAAGATATAGAGGGAGAAGAAGAGACGTATGTGACTGATATAAAGGCAGAAGATATAGAGGGAGAAGAAGAAACGTATGTGACTGATATAAAGGCAGAAGATATAGAGGGAGAAGAAGAGACGTATGTGACTGATATAAAGGCAGAAGATATAGAGGTAGAAGAGACGTATGTGACAGATATGAAGGCAGAAGATATAGAGGGAGAAGAAGAGACGTATGTGACTGATATAAAGGGAGAAGATATAGAGGGAGAAGAAGAGACGTATGTGACTGATATAAAGGCAGAAGATACAGAGGGAGAAGAAGAGACGTATGTGAGGGGTGATCAGCAGTGTAAGGAGGAGGAGATCCCTACAGATATCAGCACAGGTGAGTAATAAACACTTATTACAGAAGTCACATATTCTCATTGCTCAGTCACTACAGCAATCTCTTATCCTACACCCTCCTTCGCCATCAGCCCTGTTCTCAGTTGGGGGTTTCTAACACAAGGCTGTCCATGACAAACATCACATGTAGAGAGTTATTACACACAACACTATAATGTTATTAAAAGTAACAATTAGAAGTTTATTATTAGTGATTATATATAAATGTGTATATATGTATGTATATAATTAGTATTGTTTTTTTGTGGAGTGCCTAATTTATATGCATTTTGTTAGATGATGCAGGTATGAAATATTTCCTGCTATACAGTATACCTGAGCTCACCAAATACAATTCGTATAAGATTCAGAAATAAAATGAAATTTGAATCTAGAACTTCAAGTAAAACAGATTAAAAGCTTATCACAAGTACATATCTGTATAATCATAAGACAAGCGTTTTGCACTTGTTGTCACCCTTGCATGGGTGGGCTTGTTCTTATCCACTCCAATTCACTCTAAATCCAAATTGCGTGTCTTCCAACGCGTTTCATCAATAGTGACTTCTTCAGGGGTGTTTTTTGTTAAAGGCTTTATACTCAAATATCAGTTGTGTAGACTTGAAATAATTGTGTAACCTTCAGACGGTGATTGTGGACTTGTTCATGATGAACACATTCCTAATTACTTGTGAATAATAGTTCCTGCTCTGTGCAGTTCTGAGGTTATGACTTTAGGGAATGTAATGGTCAGATCCAATATTGCTCAATCTAAGGTCTCCCAGTAGCCTTACTACATACATAATTGTGTCTTGAATTACTATATTAACTATCAATAATAAACAGTGGAGTTTTAGTTCATGTATTGCTCAGTGCATTTAAGCCTGCAGCCCCTGACAAGGGACCCCACTATACTGCAGGTCCTACTCTATTGCTCAAAATAATTACCATAAAAACAGCTATAGCATTAGTGTTAAACTTTAGGTATGCTCTCAGCGGCGGAACAGTGGCTGAAAGGCTTGGATTGGTTTTCAGATCATCAGCTGACGTGCCACCACATCTCACGTGGCCCTCCAATTCACCAGATCTGGGACTGTTTGGCTGGGTCCGGCATTGTACTGTTGGTGCAGTTCCTGATACGTTTGGAACGATTGGTGGTTGCTAGGCGCCCTAAATGCCTGTGGTCCCGATTTGTCATGATCTACTTTCACCCACTGTTCTGCCGCTGAGATTCTTGGTGTCCATGCTTCTTCCACTGTAGACGGATACTACTCACTGTCTACAAGGTATCACCAACAAACAAATGCCGGTCTCGGCCAAAACCAATGGCTCCCTTTTGCCAGTCGCATCACGTGCACGACCCATGGTTCCATCTGAAAAAGAAACAATATCTCAACAAATTTGCATTGTATCAATACCTCAGACATTCACAATGATCATCCAGTAACTTTAGTGTCACCATCTACACGCATGTGCACGTCCCGTGTCGTTAATATACCCGGTGGAACCGCTATGTCGCCATCTGTCGCGCACTCCGGTGCATCAAAGTGACGTCATCTGACACACGCTACGTCCAGGGACACAGAGAGAACCTCATCCACGTGACCTATAGTAACCAATGACGACAAAAGTATCAAGTAACTTGCCAACAAAACAGTGTAACAACACCGATCAAATTCAATACTGTATTTATATCTGTCTCTGGCAGGGTCCACTAGTTTTGTCTTACGTCCTAGAGGATGCTGGGGTCCATATTAGTACTATGGGGTATAGACTGGGAGCCATTGGCACTTTAAGAGTTTAACAGTGTGGGCTGGCTCCTCCCTCTATGCCCCTCCTACCAGACTTAGTTTAGAAAATGTGCCCGGAGGAGCCGGTCACAGCTAGGGGAGCTCTACAGAAATGTTTATCTAGATTTTATTATTTTACAGGGAGGCTGCTGGCAACAGCCTGCCTGCAGCGTGGGACTAAGTGGGGGAGCAGTGTCCAGCAGCATGCCGCTGCCAAACTCACACAGAGCCGAAGTAGTGGTGAGTGAGTCACCGACCGCCCCCCCCCCCTGGCCCCAGCAAGTGGGGGGGCGGTGTGACGATGGCGGCATGGGGAGGGAGCACGGTATTAACCGTACTCCTGGAAGGCTCAGCGGCACATGGTGCGGCGCTGTGAGGGGCACCCTGGTCCAGCGCTTACCACCACACTGGTCACCAAGTCTGGCGGGGTCTGCGGATCTCAGCCAGCGATTATCACCTCAGGCCAGTATAATCCTAGAAGAGCGGGAAGACAGCGCCATTGAAGGGGCGGAGCTTCTCTGAGCGGACCCGGCAGCGTTCCAGCGTCATTTTCCTGCGTGCACAGCATTGGGAAATAGAACAGGTCCCTCCACAGCAGCTGCAGCTATCTGTATGCGGTACCAGGGGGCTGTAGAAGGGGGGGGGGGACGGCTGTAATTAGACTGTGTGTCCTATTGAGGAGCACAGTCAGCGCTGACAGGGGGTCTCCCTTTATAAATAGCGCTGTGTGTGGGTTGGCTCCAATCTCTGTGTCTCTCTGCCATTCTTGGGGGGGAAACTCTGTCTGCCCCTACGTGTGTGTGTGTGTGTGTGTGTGTGTGTGTGTGTGTGTGTGTGTGTGTGTGGTGTGTTTGGTGGTCTCATTTCAGTATGTTCAGGGACACTGTGTCATATGCTGTAGATGATTTATCCTCCCAGGATGATCCCATTCCAAGTAATCAGGATAGCCCTGGTTTAGCACTTATTCTGGTAAAGTAACCAGAGTGGTTTTCCTCTATCAAATCTTGGATTTCTCAGATTTCTGACAGGGTTGCTAGTACTGAATCAGCATCCCAGGTGTTACAGGGGTCTGTGGCAGTTTGGCCAGGTTCTGGTACCTCGGGACGCTCCGCTATATACCCCCATAAACCTGCACTTGCACAGATCACACAAGATGACACGGATACCAAGTCTGATTCCGACGGTGATGGGGGTACGTTGCGGGGGTCCGCATCTCTTGCAAAGGGGGTGCAACTGTTGATAGAGGCTATCAGTGATGTGTTGAATGTTATTGATACCACACCTGAGCAGGTTGAGGAGGCTTTTTTCACTGACAATAAAAAGACCTCGCTAACCTTCCCTGCGTCAAAGGAATTGAATGCTATATCTGAGAGAGCATGGGAAAACCCTGAGAAAAAATTCCAGATCCCTAAAAGGTTACTGGTGGCGTTTCCTTTCCCTGAGGCGGATAGGAAAAAATAGGAAAACCCGCCGATTGTTGACGCATCTGTGTCTAGACTCTCAGAGCAGGTGGTTGTACCCGTTCCAGGATCTACCGCCTTAAAGGAGCCGGCTGATAGGAAGATTGATAACACGCTTAAATCAATGTACATTGCTGCAGGGGCCATCTTGCGTCCCACTATTGCTAGTGCATGGATTGCCAAGGCTGTAGTAATGTGGTCGGCTACCTTACTTGTGGATTTGGATACGATGGATAAGGATGATGTGGCATTGTATTTATACAACATACATGATTCAGCAGGTTTTATGTTAGAGTCCATAAAAAACCTGGGTTCCATGGCTACGGGAATTTCTTCCATGTCTGTGGCTACGCCAGTGGTCGGCCGACGCGGAGTCCAGAAAAAGTGTGAAGTCCCTACCCTATACAGGTCAGGCTCTCTTTGGAGAAGCTCTGGATGCGTGGATATCCACGGCTACGGCGGGTAAGTCTCCGTTTCTTCCCTCCGCAGCGCCCGTGCAGAAAGTATTTTTCCTCTTCTGCTATGCAGTCCTATCGGCCTCACAAGTCTAGAAAGACCAATACCTTTTTTAAAGGAGGTCGGGTTAAGTCCAAGAAACCTGCCGCTATTGGTTCACAGGAAAAAATCGGGTATCTGCTGCACCAAAGTCCTCCGCATGACTGTGGACCGCGTAGCCGGGAGGTGGGGCCGGTAGGTGCGAGACTCAGACACTTCAGTCACGTCTGGGTTGCGTCCAGCCTGGATCCCTGGGTGTTAAATATTTTATCCCAGGGATACAAGCTGGAATTTCAGAACCTCCCCCCTCATCGTTTCTTCAAATCAGGCTCACCGACTCTGTTGGCAGACAGCATTATCTTGTATTACAAGACGCTGTCCGAAAGCTAGTGGAGGCACAGGTCATTGTACCGGTACCTCCTCTCATGCAAACCAAAGGCTACTATTATTTTATTTATTTATTAACAGTGTCTTATATAGCGCAGCATGTTCCATTGCGCTTTACAATTAGAGCAACATTAATAAATCAAAACTGGGTAAAAACAGACAGACATGGAGGTAGGAAGGCCCTGCTTGCAAGCTTACAATCTATAGCGAAATGGGCATAGATACACAAGGATAGATGCTATCTATTGCATAATGGTCCACCAGATTGCTAGGTTCTTAATGCGTTGTACGATGATACCCCGTATGTTGGGCAAGTGTCAGGAGGGTGTGAGAGTAAAGAAAGACAAGATATGTGATGTTATGTATACTGTACAGAGAGGATGTAATTAGATAGGGAAGCAGTGAAGGTTATGTGGGTGGGTCTGGAATTTGATAGGCTTGTCTGAAGAGTTGAGTTTTCAGGGAACGTTTAAAGGTTTGGAGACTAGAGGCGAGTCTTATTGTGCGTGGGAGGGCATTCCACAGAGTCGGTAAAGCCCAGATAAAGTCCTGTAATTTTGAGTGTGAACTACTATTCGAACCTTTTTGTGGTACCGAAGCCGGATAGTTCAGTCAGGCCCATTCTGAACCTAAAATCGCTGAACCCCTTTCTAAAGGAGTTCAAGTTCAAGATGGAGTCTCTCAGGGCGGTGATATCAGGTCTGGAAGAGGGGGAATTCCTGGTATCCCTGGATATCAAGGATGCGTACCTCCACATTCCGATCTGGTCGCCGCATCAAGCTTTTCTCCGGTTTGCACTGCTAGACGATCACTACCAGTTTCAAGCACTGCTGTTCGGTCTCACCACAGCACAGAGGGTCTTCACCAAGGTGATGATGGTTCTCCTCCGCAAGCAGGGGGTGAACATAATTCCATATCTTGACGATCTCCTGATCAAGGTGTCCTCCAACTGTACTCCCCTGATGCAGCTGCTCAGGGAGTACAGTTGGATCCTCAACCTTCCCAAATCTCATCTGGAACCGACAACGAGGCTGTCTTTCCTGGGGCTGATCCTCGACACGGAAGTGAAAAGGGTGTTTCTCCCAGAGGAGAACGTGTTGGTGATACAATCTATGGTCTGGGATGTCTTGAAGCCTACCCGGGTATCGGTTCATCAATGCATCCACCTTCTGGGAAAGATTGTTGCCTCCTCCTGCATAACGGGAGATTTCATGCAAGACCCTTTCAACTGGATCTCCTGGACCAGTGGTCGGGCTCTCACCTACACATGCACAAGAGGATACGTCTGTCACAAGGATTTCACTCCTCTGGTGGCTTCAACTGCCTCACCTTCTGGAGGGCTGACGGTTCGGAGTTCAGGACTGGATCCTTCTAACCACGGATGCAAGTCTTAGAGGTTGGGGAGCAGTCACTCAAGGGGAAACCTTCCAAGGAAGATGATCAAATCAGGAGTCCCTTCTTCCAATAAACATCCTGGAGCTAAGAGCCATGTACAATGGCCTTCTTCAAGCAGCACGCCTTCTACAGGATTGGATGGTCCAGGTGTAGTCAGACAATGTGACCACGGTGGCCTACATAAACCGACAAGTGCAGAGCTGCAATGTCAGAGGTGTCAAGGATCCTCCTTTGGGCGGAAAGACACGCAATGACATTGTCTGCAATCTTCATTCTGGGAGTGGACAAATGGGAAGCAGACTTCCTCAGCAAACACGATCTCCATCCAGGAGAATGGGGCCTCCACCCGGAGGTGTTCGAGGAGGTAACCGGTTGGTGGGGGGTTCCTCACATAGACATGATGGCCTCCCGCGTCAACAAGAAGCTGCGGAGGTACTGTTCCAGGTCGAGAGACCCGCAGGCAGTGACGGTAGACACAGTGGTGACACCATGGGTGTTCCCATCTGTGTATGTGTTCCCTCCACTTCCTCTCATTCCACAAATTCTACAGCTAGTAAGAAGAACACGGGTTCTGGCAGTCCTCTTTGCTCCGGACTGGCCAAAGGGGGCTTGGTACACGGATCTGCTATTGGAAGATCCAAGACCTCTGCCTCTTCAGGATGATCTTCTACTACAGGGGCCGTTCGCCTATCAGGACTTACCACGGCTACGTTTGACGGCATCATGGTTGAGCACTTGATCTTAGCTCGGAAGGGTATTCCGAGCTCTGTTATTCCTAGGTATGGTGTAACGTCTGAACATTACCATCGCAAAAGTATGTGTCTTGGCATGAATCCAAGAAGTTTCCTGTGGTGGAGTTTGAACTGGGGCGTTTTCTCCTATTCTTGCAAGCAGGTGTGGATATGGGCCCGAGATTGGGATTCCTCATAGTCCAGATTTCAGCTTTATACATTTTCTTCTAGAAACAATTGGCTGCCCTCCCTGAGGTTCAGACCTTTTTGAAAGCGGTTCTGCACATCCAGCCTCACTTTGTGGCGCCGACGGCACCCTGAGATTTGGACGTGGTGTTGCATTTCCTGGAATCAGATTGATTTGAGCCTCTACAGGAGGTTGAGGTCCAGTTTCTCAAATGAAGGCTGTCACTTTGTTGACCTTAGTTTCTGCGCTATGTGTGTCGGAATTGGGGGCCTTGTCCTGTAAAAGTCCGTGTTTGGTCTTCCATGAAGATAGGGCGGAACTCAGGAACGTCAACAGTTCCTTCCTAAGGTTGTGTCGGCTTTTCATATCAACCAACCTATTGTGGTGCCAGTGGCTACTGACTCCTCAATTGCTTCAAATGCCTTGGATGTTGTGAGGCCTTTGAAGATCTGTGTGAAGAGGACTGCTCGTCACAGAAAATCGAACTCTCTGTTTGTCCTGTATGATCCCAAGAAAATTGTGTGTCCTGCTTCTAAACAGAGGATTTCTCGTTGGATCAAGTTCACCATCCAGCATGCATATTCTACGGCAGGATTGCCGTGTCCAAAATCTGTTCAGGCCCTCTCTACTCGTAAAGTGGGTTCTTCCTGGGCGGCTGCCTGGGGTGTCTCGGCGCTGCAACTTGCCGAGCAGATACTAGGTCTGGGTCGAACACGTTTGCTAAGTTTTACAAGTTTGATACTTTGGCCTCTGATGACCTCAAGTTTGGTCAAGCGGTTATACAGGAACCTCCACGCTCTCCCGCCCGTTCTGGGAGCTTTGGTACATCCCCGTGGTACTAATATGGACCTCAGCATCCTTCGGAAGGTCTCCGCTCAGTGGACATACCTGAGCTAATTAGTGCTATGTAAGCCATTCTCTCCTTAGAAGAGGCAGTAGAGCCTGTGTTAAAAACTAAGGCAACTGTGTTTAAAACATCCCAAAACAGCTGATGGAAATTTTGGGTTACGCCCAGTAGGAAGTTAGAATTCCAAGAAATGGAATTCCAGTTATCCTCGTCCAGCTGGGGACTGTTTAAAAAAAAGAAGGGAGGTGGCTCCCAAAGTAGATTCGCAGGTCTTAGATTGGTGCGAAAATCTACATTACTTTTGTTTTCAACATCAATAAATGATGTCACGGGGGGTGTGGCCTGACTGGAAAGGCAGCAGGATAAAGGATCTCCTGCTTATATAGGTCCTTTCTGCCTTTTACATCTGTCCTACGGGCTATTTCGGGCCCTTTCTTGCCCCTCTGTGTGTTTTGTAGGTTGCGGAGCCGGGGAGCCATTAATTTGGCTTTTGCAGGTTGCGGCCTACACCCAGATCCAAAGCCGCGAGTAAAGTTGTGCAGTGATCCACCGCGGACCGGACCACAGCGAGGTAGCGCTGCTACTCACCGAGGGCTGTGCGCCCTGTCCACTCTTGTGCCTAGCCGTGCTGTTGGAGTCGTGTGGAGAGGCTGACTGGGGATCAGCTGTGACCGTGGTGGGAGACACGGAGTGGAGCTGCTCTCCTGGCGTCTGATGCCTGGCCTCCACTCCTGCTCTGTCGACTCCCTCTGGTGGCAGACTGTGCTGACAACATCCTCTGTACTGTTTGACTGCTGCTAGGTTTTTTTCCCCCTCCTGCTCCCCTCAATCCCCGCAAGATCCAATTCGAGCTCTTGGGGCATCAGTATAGCTACAGTGCAACAGTCCATGTGTCCAGGACAGTAGCAGGCTCCAGTTGCTGGCTCCTATAAATTACTTTACCGCTCAAGGATGGCACCTTCTTGCGATTACCCATAAACAACTGACCTCACAATGTTTCTGTAACCGATGGCCACTGTGGGTCAGTGCTCACTGATGCCTCCCTATTTCAACACTTCTAAACTTCATCTATGTCGCTACTGGCCTCCTGACCTTGTTCTCTAATCTCCGTAATGTTATGCTGAAGAATGGGCAGAGCTGGAAAATCATCTCATAAGAAAGTTAAACCTCGTCCTCAACAGGAAACCTCTCAAACTGACTTGAGACCTTTTCTTCTTCCTAATCAACTAACATTGAGCACCAGTCCTGATCATTCAGAATCTTCTCCCATCCCGTCTTCTCCAAGTCCTTCCATGATGGCTTAAACCCATTGTTTAAACTCGTTGTTTAAACCCATAGCAAGCCAGGTGGGCTATTTTCTTCTCTCAGTTCTCCTTCAAACTCTTTAACTGCCAAGGAACCTTCAATCGAAGAGCAGATGCACTTTCTTATTCTTTTTAAACGGATGATTCACTCAATTCCTCTGAGAAACAATTTATTCTGAATCCGGCTTCATTTGCTTCAACTCGTACTGTTCCTCTACCTCCTCCGGGGAGAACTTCTGTAGCACCAAAATTTTGCATGAAATTACTTACGTGGGCTCATTCTTTATATTTCATGGGTCATGCCGGTGGTCTTAAGACTCTCAAATTCATTCAGCGATTCTACTGGTGTCCTCATCTTAAAACGGATGTCCTTGAATTTGTAGCAGCCTTTTGCAAGTGTGTTCAACATAAAAGTCCACGAACATCTCCCTCGGGTCTTCTTCATCCACTTCCAACACCTCAAAAGCCTTGGACTCGCATCTCTCTGAATTTCATAACCAATTTGCCAGTCTCCAGAGGGCACAACACCATTTGGGTCATTGTGGAATGATTTTCGAAGAAGGCTCACTTCATACCCCTCACTGGTCTTCCCTTTGCTCCTCAGCTATCCAAATTGTTTTTCTCATGGATTTTTCATTTGCTTGGCCTTCCACAGGAAATAGTTTCTGATTAGGGTCCTAAATTTGTCACCAAGTTCTGGAAAGCTCTCAGCTCTGTCCTAGGAATCAAGTTGTATTTCTCTTCAGCCTACCATCCCCAGACTGATGGACAGACTGAAAGAGTCGACCAAGATCTGGAAACTTTCTTACGGACGTTCATGTCCCCTGCTCAGGAAGACTGGATGGATTACCTCCCATTTGCTGAGTTTGCATACAATAACCTATATCATTCTTCTACCAATTCCACTACTTTCTTCATTAACTATAGTTTTCTCTTACGTCCTAGAGGATGCTGGGGACTCCGTAAGGACCATGGGGTATAGACGGCTCCGCAGGAGATAGGGCACCTAAAAAGAACTTTGACTATGGGTGTGCACTGGCTCCTCCCTCTATGCCCCTCCTCCAGACCTCGGTTAGATTCTGTGCCCAGAGGAGAAAGGGTACACTGCAGAGAGCTCTCCAGAGTTTTCTGTTTTAAAAGAATTTGTTAGGTTTTTTATTTTCAGGGAGTCCTGTTGGCAACAGGCTCCCTGCATCGTGGGACTGAGGAGAGAGAAGCAGGGCTGGCTTTACGGTTGGGCACTGTTTCTAAGGCTACTTGATACCATTAGCTCCAGAGGGAGTCGGAACACAGGTCTCACCTGGGGTTCGTCCCGGAGCCGCGCCGCCGTCCTCCTCACAGATGCCGAAGATGGAAGCCGGGTGAGTATGAGAAGGCAGAAGACATCATAGGCAGCAGAAGACATCAGATCTTCATGAGGTAAGGTGCGCAGCGGTAAGCTGCGCGCCATTGCTCCCACTATACACACACAGAGCAGCACTGAAGGGTGCAGGGCGCTGGGGGGGGGGCGCCCTGGGCAGCAATATTCCTCACTTCTGGGCATGTTAATATGGATTAGGCTGCGGAGGCAGTAAATCCAAGAATCCCCCGACATTTTAATAAAAAAAGCACTTGGACTGAAGCCCGCCGTTAGGTGGGCGGGGCTTGATCCTCAGCACTAACCAGCGCCATTTTCTCCACAGAAGCTGCATGCTGAACGCTGGCTCCCTGGTCTCTCCCCTGCTGAACTTCACAGGCTGGAAAAAAGAGGAGGGGGGCACATGGCGACGCAGTGAGTGGGAATTGGAATATTATATATAAAAAAGCGCTATCTGGTCATATTTTTCCACAGTGTTATTAAGCGCTGGGTGTGTGCTGGCATACTCTCTCTCTGTCTCTCCTAAGGGCCTGGTTGGGGTTTTGTCCCCTTATAGGTAATCCCTGTGTGTGGGGGGTGTCGGTACGTGGTGTCAACATGTCTGAAGCGGAAGGCTTCTCCAAGGAGGAGGTGGAGCAAATGAGTGGTGTTCCCGTCGGTTGTGCCGACTCAGGAATGGATGGACATGTGGCATATGTTGAATAAGAGGCTTGATAAGGCTGAATTAGGGAGAACATCAGGGGGTCAATCCTTGGATTGGACCGACCCACAGGGCCCATCGGGGTCTCAAAAGCGTCCCTTAACACAAGACACTACTACCGACACGGACTCTGATTCCAGTGTCGACTATGACGAAGTAAAATTGCACCCTAGGGTGACTAAAACCATTCAGTGTATGATTGTGGCTATTAGGGATGCCTTGCATATTGAGGATGAACTCTCAGTCCCCGACACAAGGGTACACATGTTTAAGGAAAAGAAACAGATTATTAATTTTCCCACATCCCATGAATTAAAACCCACAGCATGACGCTGTCCGCACCGGGAGTCCGCACCGGTGGGGGCACGTCTTCGACTTTTCAGCCAGGCCTGGGTCAGCTCAGACCTGAATCCTTGGATGTTGGAAATAGTTTCCCAGGGTGACAAACTGGAATTCGAGGAGGTGCCCCTGCGCCGATTTTTCAAGCCGGCCCTACCAACTTCCACATCGGAACAGGATGTAGTGTTAGCTGCAATTCAAACGCTGTGTATACAGCAAGAGATAATCAGGGTTCCCCTGAACCAGCAGGGAAGAGGTTACTACTCAACCCTCTTTGTGGTCCCGAAATCGGACGGTTCGGTCAGACCTATTTTGAATCTGAAATCCCTAAACCTGTACATAAAAAGATTCAAGTTCAAAATGGAATCACTCAGAGCGATAATAGCCAATATGGAGGAGGGGGAGTTTATGGTGTCTCTGGACATAAAGGATGCGTACCTTCATGTCCCCATATATCCCCCCCATCAGGAATACCTGAGATTCGCTGTACAGGGTTGTCACTACCAATTTCAGACATTGCCGTTTGGACTTTCCACGGCCCCGAGGATTTTCACCAAGATAATGGCGGAAATGATGGTAGTCCTGCGCAAGCATGGAGTCACAATTATCCCATACTTGGACGATCTCCTAATAAAAGCGAGATCCAGAGAGAAATTGCTGAGCAGTGTGGCGCTCTCTCTGAGAGTGCTCCAGCAACACGGTTGGATTCTGAATCTACCGAAGTCACAGTTGATTCCGACAACTCGACTAACGTTCCTCGGTATGATACTGGATACGGAACAAATGAAGGTCTTCCTCCATCTGGAGAAAGCCCAGGACATCCAGAACATCAGAGACCTGCCAAAACCGAAAAGGGTGTCAGTTCACCAATGCACTCGAGTTCTGGGAAAAATGGTGGCGGCCTACGAGGCCATTCCCTTTGGAAGGTTCCATGCAAGGACTTTTCAATGGTACCTTCTGGACAAGTGGTCCGGGTCCCATCTGCACTTACATCGGAAAATAACTCTGTCCCCAGGGGCCAGGGTGTCTCTCCTGTGGTGGTTGCAAAGTGCTCACCTGCTGGAGGGTCGCAGGTTCGGAATTCAAGATTGGATCCTGGTTAACACGGACGCGAGCATCCAAGGATGGGGAGCAGTCACACAAGGAAGAAATTTTCAGGGACTGTGGTCAGACCAGGAGTCCTGTCTACACATCAATGTTGTCACGATCCGGGTATCTGGACGCCATTACTTACCCTTCAGATGCCTCCTAAGGCTGGCTCAGCGTTCCAGGACCGGATCCCGCTGTTCCTGAGTTTCCACATGCAGAATGTCAGAGTGGTGATTTCATCAGCCGCGGCCTCCGCTGTGCCCGCGTGGTTAAATGTGCGCTTGTCAGTCTGGCGTCTCCTGTCTCCTGTGGCCGGCGTCGCCATTACTGTTTCAATTCTCACATGGATTACAAACCAAACTTCCCTCCAAGTGTCTGCATGGGCGCAGCCATCTTGGATTTTGTCATCTGATCATTTCCACCAATCTGCTGTCTGTATTGTTGATAATTGCATAATTGCCTAGCCAACCCCTTCCTTGCTGCAGGTATAAGTAAGCTGTGCCTGAGCAAGGAAGGCGTCAGTGCTTTGGTTGTCTAACCTAGTTCCAGTTTGTCTCTCTCCTGTGGTTGTCTTCCAGGTTCCAGCTCCTGTCTCCAGACTTCTGCTATAGAGACCCGCACCAGCATTCCATCTGCGGTGTAGCCTGACTCTCCGATCCATTCTGGACTCACCTGTTTCCAGTTACAACAATCACCTGCTTCCAGCCCAGCTTCCAGCAGTGTACAGCTTCTCTTAAAGGGCCGGTGTCCTTTCTGCAGTTTACCACTCTCCACCGGTATTATTATTTCACCGCTCTCAAACTCCAAACTTCATTATCAATCACCTGCTTCCAGCCCAGCTTCCAGCAGTGTACAGCTTCTCTTAAAGGGCCGGTGTCCTTTCTGCAGTTTACCACTCTCCACCGGTATTATTATTTCACCGCTCTCAAACTCCAAACTTCATTATTATTTCATCGCTCTCAAGTTTGTTTATTATTTAACTGGTTCCAGCCAGTATCCACTCCGTACCAACAACAGTCCGGTTCCAGCCAGTATCCACAGCAGCCGTTTTATCTTCAGCAGCCCAGCCTTTCCTGGAACACCAGCTGGTTCGATCCTGGGTTCTCTCCATTGCTACAGTCAGGCCTGGTAAGGACTTTCCAACTAGAAGATTATAAGAACTGTCTCACACTACCAGTGCCTGTGGCCCTTGCCACCCTGTAGTACCCAGGAATTGTATTTATCCTCTGTTGACTTTTATGTTTCCTTTACTGCTGCTGTGTTACGGAGTTTGTCATAATAAACATCATTGACTTTTATCCTGGTTGTCGTGGTCACGCCTTCGGGCAGTTATTCTACATGTTACTTACATGTCTAGGGGTCTGATACAACCTCCCAGGTTCCGTTACATCTCAGCCCCTACAACTGAGGCTGCCTCCCGTCAGCTCAGGCCCTCAGTTGTGACAAATGTGTTGAAACTCAGGGCCATTTACAACGGCCTTCGTCAAGCCGGTTCTGATTTAATCAGACAATGTCACAGCAGTGGCTCATGTGAACCGCCAAGGCGGGACAAGAAGCAGAGTCGCGATGGCGGAAGCCACCAGGATTCTTCGCTGGGCAGAAAATCACGTAAGCGCTCTGTCGGCTGTCATCATTCTGGGAGTGGACAACTGGGAAGCAGACTTCCTCAGCAGACACGATCTCCATCCAGGAGAGTGGGGTCTTCATCAAGAAATCTTTGCAAACATAACGCGTCTTTGGGGAACTCCTCAAATAGACATGATGGCGTCACGCCTCAACAAGAAGCTTCGGAGGTATTGTGCCAGGTCTCGGGACCCTCAGGAAGGGGCAGTAGACGCTCTGGAAACACCGTGGGTGTTCAAATCGGTCTACGTGTTTCCTCCTCTTCCTCTCATCACAAAAGTGTTGAGTATCATAAGGCGAAGAAGAGTACAGACGATACTCGTTGCCCCAGACTGGCCTCGAAGGGCCTGGTACTCAGATCTACAAGAGATGCTCACAGGAGATCCCTGGCCTCTTCCCCAGAGGGAAGTCCTGTTGCAACAGGGGCCCTGTGTATTTCAAGACTTACCGCGGTTACGTTTGACGGCATGGCGGTTGAACGCCGAATCCTAGTGAAAAAGGGGATTCCGGAAGAGGTCATCCCTACTTTAATAAAGGCTAGGAAGGAGGTGACGGTAAAGCATTATCACCATATCTGGCGAAAGTATGTGTCTTGGTGTGAGACCAGGAATGCACCTATGGAAGATTTTCATCTGGGTCATTTTCTCCACTTCCTACAGACAGGAGTGGATATGGGCCTGAAATTAGGCTCTGTTAAGGTACAGATTTCGGCCCTTTTGATTTTCTTTCAGAAGGAATTGGCTTCTCTTCCAGAAGTCCAGACGTTTGTAAAGGCAGTGCTGCACATCCAGCCCCCTTTTGTGCCTTTAGTGGCACCTGAACGTGGTGTTGCAGTTCCTAAAATCACACTGGTTTGAACCGCTTAACAAGGTTGAGTTGAAATTTCTTACCTGGAAGGTGGTCATGTTGTTGGCCTTGGCATCAGCAAGGCGAGTGTCAGAATTGGCGGCTTTGTCACACAAGAGCCCCTACTTGATTTTTCATGTGGATCGAGCTGAATTGAGGACACGTCCGCAATTTTTGCCTAAAGTGGTTTATTCATTCCATGTGAATCAACCTATTGTGGTGCCTGTGGCTAAAAGTGACCTGGAGGATTCCAGATCCCTGGACGTAGTCAGGGCCTTAAAGATTTATGTAGCCAGGATGGCTAGAATTAGGAAACAGAGGCTCTGTTTGTCCTGTATGCTGCCAATAAGATTGGCGCACCTGCTTCGAAGCAGCAGACTATTGCTCACTGGATCTGTAATACAATTCAGCAGGCTCATTCTACGGCTGGATTGCCGGTACCAAATTCGGTTAAGGCCCATTCCACTAGTAAGGTGGGCTCTTCTTGGGCGGCTGCCCGAGGCGTCTCGGCATTACAGCTTTGCCTAGCGGCGACTTGGTCGGTGTCAAACACTTTTGCTAAATTCTACAAGTTTGATATCCTGGCTGATGAGGACCTAGCGTTTGCTCAGTCGGTGCTGCAGAGTCACACGCACTCTCCCGCCCGATTGGATGCTTTGGTATAAAACCCATGGTCCTTACGGAGTCCCCAGCATCCTCTAGGACGTAAGAGAAAATAAGATTTTAAACCTACCGGTAAATCTATTTGTCCTAGTCCGTAGAGGATGCTGGGCGCCCGTCCCAGTGCGGAAACTCTGCAAGACTTGTATATAGTTATTGCTTACATAAGGGTTATGTTACAGTTGAAATTGGTCTTGGACCGTTACTGTTGTTGTTCATACGGTTAACTGGTTATGTATGATCCAGGTTACATGGTATGCTTGGTGTGGGCTGGTATGAATCTTGCCCTTGGATTTCTAAATCCTGCCTTCTATTGTCCATCTCCTCTGGGCACGGTTCTCTAACTGAGGTCTGGAGGAGGGGCATAGAGGGGGGAGCCAGTGCACACCCATAGTCAAAGTTCTTTTTAGGTGCCCTATCTCCTGCGGAGCCCGTCTATACCCCATGGTCCTTACGGAGTCCCCAGCATCCTCTACGGACTAGGAGAAATAGATTTACCGGTAGGTTTAAAATCTTATTTTCATCTACGAGTTCCTTCCTTCTAATCTCTCCCACCTCTTGAGGTTCCTGCTGCTGAATCAACTCTTCATCAGTTCACTAAGATTTGGAGACAAATAAATAATGCGCTACTTAATACTTCCCAGAAATAAAAGACCTACGCTGATCGGAAACGTAGGGCTGTTCCTAGTCTCAAAGTGGGAGATCGTGTTTAGATATCCACCAGAAACCTCAGACTCAAAGTTCCTTCCAAAAAGTTTTCTCCAAGATTCATCGGTCCGTATCCTATTAAAAGAGTTTTGAATCCTGTTTCTTACAAGGTGAAACTGCCTCCCTATTTGAAAATTCCCAATGCCTTTCACGTTTCTCTGCTAAAGCCTCTTGTGCTAAATCATTTTCGGGCAGCTATCCCTTAACCTCCCAAGGTTCAAGCTGCTCAAAATGAGTAAGTCGAGGTTTATAAGTTTCTTGACTTCTGCAAGAGGTATGGTCGTCTCCAGTATCTCATAGATATGGTCCGGAGGAAAGATCTTGGGTGGCTGCAGAGGATGTTCATGCTCCAAGACTGAGTTGTGCCTTTCATGCCAAGAATCCCACTAAGCAACGTGGGTGTTCGGAGACCACCTTAAAAAGAGGGGTACTGTGAGCATCCGGAGTCTAAACACCGGTTCTGGTCCCTGCGGCCTTCCTCTTAGCTGGCTGGTGTTGCTGCGATGGATAGGAACTACAGCAGCAAGGTCCTCCGGTGCGGCTGCCGGGGGTCTGGAGACCGGGGTCCGGGTCCTGGGGAACGGTGCATGGCAGCCGGAAGTGTCTGTTTCCAAGTGTCCTGTTGCTGGAGTGCAGCATCTGGGAGGCTGAGGCCAGAGGTAGTGGCTGTGTGCTGGTTCCACATGTGTCCTCTGTGCAGGGATCAACCATGTTGGAGACCAATCCAAGACAATAGGTATCCCAGTTTGTGTCCAACCAATCCGGCTTCCCTTATAAAGAGGGGTTGATGCTTAGCTATGTTGCCAGTACTTCAAGTTACTTGCTGCTGTAAGGTGCCCTGAGCTCTTCGCTCAGACTTCTCTCCTAGTCGTCGTGTATGATTGTGGTCTCATTAAAACTTAATTCCTCTTTCTTCAGTGAATCATTCTTGGTCATTGTCCTCATTGCCTACCCCTCTACATCTTCGGGCCTAAGTCTTCAATCCATGAGTAAGAACTACATTCAGCCACCTCGTTTCCTTCCCATGCCGATAGCTGCTCCCTCAGTCAATTATCAGTTGTCAGATCCCCAACTGAAGCCAAGCGTGACATGGAAGAAGGGGAATTCCTGGTTTCACTGGATATTAAGGATGCGTATCTTCACATCCCAATATGGCCGCCTCTTCAGGCTTACCTCAGGTTTGCACTGCAGGACAGTCACCACCAGGTTCAGGCCTTGCCGTACGGTTTCTCATCAGCACTGATGGTGTTATCAGGGGTGATAGAAGAGATGTTGCTACAACTCCGCAAGCAGGAAGTGAACATCTTTTCATACTTGGACAATCTCCTCATATTGGCTATATTCAGAGCACAGTTGATGGAAAAGATCAGCCTTCCAACACGACTACTCACGGATCATGGGTGGATTCTCAATCTGCAGAAATCCCACCTAGAACCTATGCAGAGGCTTCAGTTCCTGGTAATGATACTGGACACAGTGTCTCAGAAGGTGTTCCTTCCTATGGAAAAGGCAAAGAAAATTCAGACGATGGTACGTTTCATTTTGAAGCTGAACAAAATCTCGGTACATCTTTGCATACGCTTACTGGGAAAGATGATGGCCTCCTACGACGCAATTCGGTACAGAAGATTTCATGCATGAACATTCCAGCTGAATCTCCTGGACAAATGGTCTGGGTCACATCTGCACATGCGCTAGATGATGTGCCTTTCACCAAATGCCAGGATTTCCCTCTTATGGTGGTTGCTGATCTCCCTCCCGGAGGGTCGATACTTTGGAATTCATCATTGGATTCTGTTGACAACGGATGCAAGCCTCCATGGTTGGGGTGCAGTGACCCTAGGGGCTCAGTTCCCATGAAGGTACTCTGATCAAGAGGCTTCCTTTCCGATAAATGTTTTGGAACTCAGTGCGATTTACAATGCCCTTCTGCTGACCTCTTTATATCCTTCAGTATCAGGCCATACAGGTATGGTCGGAAAACGCGCCAACTGGGGCGTACATAAACCAACAAGGAGGTCCAAACAGCAGAGCTGCAATGAGGGAGGTGTCACAGATACTCCTCTGGGTGGAGCGGAATCCCAAGGCCATTTCCGCCATATTAATTCCGAGAGTAGACAGTTGGGGAGCAGACTTCCTCAGTAGACACGATCTGCACCTGGGGGAATGGGGCCTGTACCGGCAAATGTTTCAGCAGATATTTCATCAGTGGGGCTACCGCCAAATTGACTTGTTGGTTTCTCAGCTAACCAAGAAGCTTCTGCGTTACTGTTCTGGGACGAGGGATCCACAGGCCACAGCAGTGGACGCTTTGGCGACACCGTGGATTTACCGGTTGGTGTACTTGTTCCCGCCAGTTCCTCTAATTCCAAGAGTTCTCAAAGGACTTAAAGTGACAGGGTTCAGGCAGTTCTGATTGCCCCAGACTGGCCCTGTAGGCATTCTAGCCTTATTGCTCGTAGGCCCCTGGCCTCTGCCAGTTCAGGATGATCATCTTACACAAGGGCCGTTCGTCTATCCAGACTTACCACGGCTACGTTTGATGCAGTGGAAGTATATTGGGAGGATTTTTGCCAGTAAAGAGATTCCGGGCAAGGTTATCTCAACTATGTTGAAAGCCGGCCAAATGGTCGCATCAAAACATTACCATCGCATATGGAAAAAATGTGTCTCTTGGTGTGAGGGTCAACAGTATTCTGCTGTGGATTTTCATCTGGGACATTTCTTGCACTTCCTGCAGGCTGTTGTGGATGTGGGCCTACGTTTAGGCTCCATAAAAGTTCAATTCTCAGCCTATTCTTTTTCTTCCAGGGAACAATTGGCTGTTCTCCCAGTGGTCCAAATGTTCTTGAGAGGTGTCCTTCATATTCGACCACCCTTTGTGCCTCCCACAGCGATGTAAGTTCTCAGTTTGGTTCTGGCCTTTCTCCAATCGGTTTTATTGAACCTTTCCACAAGGTGGCCATGGAGTATTTGACATGGCAGGCTATCGTGTTGTTGGCCTTGGCCTCAGTGAGGCGTGTTTTGGAATTAGGGGCCTTATCCTGTAAGAGTCCTTCTCTGGTGTTTTATGAGGATAGAGCGGTGCATAAAACTCGCTAGACATTCTTGCCTAAGGTGGTGTCAGCATTTCATATCAATTGGCCGATGGTGGTTCTGGTTGTCACTGGCACGTCTGTTACACCAATATCCTTGGACGTGGTTCGGGCTTTGGAGATTTATGTCAAGAGGCCAGCTCATCTCAGAAAATCAGACTCGCTTTTTGTTTTCTATGATTCTTCAAAGATTGGTTGTCCTGCTTCGAAGCAGTCTATTGCGTGTTGGATCAGGCTTACGATCCAACAGGCTCACTCTTCGGCTGCTTTGCTGCTGCCGAGGTCTGTTCAGGCCCACTCCACACGGTAAGTGGGTTCTTCCTAGGTGGCTGCCCGGGGTGTCTCAGCTTTGCAGTTATGCTGGGCAGCTACTTGGTTGGGTTCGAACACGCTGTAAAGTTTTAAAGGTTCAACACGTTAGCTACTGAGGACCTTCAGTTTGGTCAGTTTTGATGGGGTCTCAGCACTCTCCCACCGGTATATAGTTTTGGAACTTCCCCATGGTACTAAGACCATCACAGTACCAGTATCCCCTTGGACATTAAATAGGATTTTAATACATACCGGTAAATCCTCTTCTCGTAGTCCGTAGGGGATACTGGGCCCCCACCTCTGTGCTTTGATATTTTCCAGCAAGAGTTGTTCTTGTGTGTTGTAGTTTGGGGCTGGTTTTGCTGTCCCTATTTTCAAGTTGTGGTTAGTATTGCTATCCTCTTGTTGTGTTGTGTGCTGGTTCGTTCTCTCACCACTTTCTTGTCTCTTTTCCTCCTTTCAAAGTATGTCCATCTCCTCGGCACCGTTTTCCTAGAAAGAGTCTACAGGAGAGGCATAGAGGGGAGGAGCCAGCACACTCTGAAGAAGTTTTAAAGTGACAGGCTCCAATGGACCCAATTTTTACCCCATGGTACTAAGACTATCCCAGTATCCCCTACAGACTACGACAAAAGGATTTACCTGTAGGTATTCAAATCCTATTTTTTCAGAATAGTAGGGCCATCCTCGGGTGAAGGTATCACTGCGAAGGCGCCGTTTCACATTACAATAACCTTAGTAGGAAATACCCATTTGTATTGTACATTTCCTTGGGTGGAATAGACGCCTTTTGGCCAGCGTCACAGGATAAATATCTGGAAATAGCTGCAGATTATCCAGGCACTCAGCTGTGGATGAGGAAGGCAAAGCAGCCTGTAGAATGCGTTCTTTAATATGAAAAAAGTGGACCCTGAGCAGAGTGTCCCTCGGTGCTTGGATAGGGGCCTGGTTGGACTTTGGGAGTCTATGGATCAATAAGAAGGTCCTCGACAGAATCCTTTTGGTGGAAGTTTCTGAAAAGAGAACCGTGGCATAATCATAAAGCTCAGAATTTGTAACAGAATCCGGAACGCCCATTATTCTTATATTATTTCTCTGAGACCTGTCTTCTAAATGAATGACTTTATCACGAATAGAGACCATGTCTTCCTGAAGGGTGTCATGTGCTGAAATCAGGTCTTTGTGAGATGCAACAATCTCTTTCATGTTAGTCTGTACGAGTGCCAATCTCACTGATACTGGACCTCAAAGCTTGAATATTAGAGTTAAGTTCTGAGGTTAGTTCAGTCCTTCAATGCAGATAACAGAATGTATAGAGCGTAGAGTAGCAGGACCATCTAGAGTGTCTTAAAACGTCTTCAGCTATTACAGCTGGGCTGTGCGTCTGACAAGAAGAAGCAGATGATGTTGTAGCGGTCTCAGAAGGACCACCTGAATTCGAGGTACCAAAGAGGTGGACAGGTGGGGCCGATTTGGTACCTTTTTAACCTTTTTTGGAGGCATGATAAGCCGGCAACAAAGAGACTGACCTCTCAGAGATAGGAAAATACAAAGATCTATAAATAAAAGGAGCAGTAGTACGCTGTCAGGAGGTTACATCAAGATGACTCAGTTCAAAATTACATTCTTAGTCGGGGTGATGGGGGTATCTGAGCCAAAATTTCAAGTAAACCTGATGTAATGCAACTCATATAACACAGTAATGACCGAGAAATTCCACTAGAGGTCAGCGTGACCACAGACGTGAAGTACTCAGCACAGAGAAACACAAATGGCAAAATACACTGCTCAAAAAAATCACTAAAATAACACATCCTAGATCTGAATGAATGAAATATTCTTATTAAATACTTTGTTCTTTACATAGTTGAATGTGCTGACAACAAAATCAAACAAAAATTATCAATGGAAATCAAATTTATTAACCCATGGAGGTCTGGATTTGGAGTCACCCTAAAAATTAAAGTGGAAAACTACACTACAGGCTGATCCAACTTTGATGTAATGTCCTTAAAACAAGTCAAAATGAGGCTCAGTAGTGTGTGTGGCCTCCACGTGCCTGAATGACCTCCCTACAACGCTTGTCCCCAACAGTAGCGGAAGCTGCGCACCCATGTTATCTGGAGAGCAAGTACTCCCGCCTGAGCCAAAAGTGCCTCCAAGTCAGGTGTCTGGAGCGTACAGGAAAGACTGGGCGCACATAGCCCCAGAATACAGCCCGTGGCTTCATAGGCGTCACTAGGCTGCGGCAGTGAATGGTGCCCGGAGTGATTGGAGCGAGCGGCTTTAGCGCAGTAGGAGTGGGGGACTTAATAAATTGGGTCTTGGTCCCAGCGGCGGCTGAGAGCTATCAGGTAGGGTAGATAAGAAGCCACTTAGTGAGGAGAGCTCCAGAAAGCATGTCTGGATGGACCACGCTCCTCTTATTTATTATTTTATATACTAACAAGTGTGGTACATCCCTGCAAAGGCAGATCCAATCTCTTTCTCATTAGACTCTGCTGTCTTCCCTGCACTCTCACTCAGATGTTCATTGCTGCCAGTAGCACACGTATGAGAAGCGGCGGCAGCTGTATAGATTCTGATATGTAATTCTCTATATCATACTTACCGTACACACATCATCCTTATTACTATTGAGACTATAGAGGTAAGACACTGATGATGGGGATGTAAAAATAAGATTTTAATTACCTACCGAAAATCCTTTTCTCGTAATCTGTAGAGGATGCTGGGGTCCATTTAGTACCATGGGGTATAGGCCGGTCCTTTGGGATTCACTGGCACTTTAAGAGTTTAATAATGTGGGCTGGTTTCCCTCCTACCAGACTCAGTCTAGAAACTGTGCCCGAGGAGACAGACATACTTCAAGAGAACGAAATACACAGATAGTGGTGAGATTCACACCAGCTCACACATAACAAAAAGGAAAGCCAAACTAACCAACTTGGAACAATTCAGCAACGGCTGAACCAACAATACTGAACTAAGTGACAATGCAGTTAGACGAAACACAGGGCGGGCGCCCAGCATCCTCTACGGACTACGAGAAAAGGATTTACTGGTAGGTAATTAAAATCCTATTTTCTCTTACATCCTAGAGGATGCTGGGGTCCATTTAGTACCATGGGGATGTACCAAAACTCCCAGTACAGGAGGGAGAGTGCTGAGGTTCCTGCAGAACTGATTAACCAAACTTGAGGTCCTCAGAGGCCAAAGTATAAGACTTGTAAAACTTAGCAAACGTGTTCGATCCTGACCAAGTAGCTGTTCGGCAAAGCTGAATAGCCGAGACACCCCGGGCAGCTGTCCAGGAAGAACCTACTTTACGGGTAGAGTGGGCCTGAACAGGTTTTGGAATTTGCCATCCTGCCGTGGATTAAGCATACTGGATAGTAAGCCTGATCCAGCGTGAAATTGTCTGCTTAGAAGCAGGACACCCAATCTTGTTGGGATCATAAAGTACAAATAGTGCGTCCGACTACCTGTGATGAGTAGTTCTCTTCACATAGATTTTCAAAGCCCGCACGACATCCAAGGACTTTGAGGTAATTGAGGTGTCAGTAGCCACTGGCACCACAATAGGTTGGTTGATATGAAAAGCCGACACAACCTTAGGGAGAAATTGCTGATGCATTCTGAGCTCAGCTCTATCCTCATGGAAAATCAAGTGGGGGCTCTTGTGCGACAATGTCCCCAATTCTGACACACGTCTGGCAGAAGCCAAGGCTAACATGACCGCCTTCCAAGTAAGAAACTTTACGTCCACCTCCTGTAAAGGTTCGAATCAATCCGATTGCAGGAACTGCAGCACCACATTAAGAGCCCAAGGTGCCATAGGAGGCACAAAGGGTGGTTGGATGTGCAGAACTCCTTTCAAAAAAGTCTGAACCTCAGGGATAGCAGCAAATTGTTTCTGGAAGAAAATAGACAATGCCAAAATCTAGAGCTTGATGGGAACCCAAGCATAGGCCAACATCCACACCTGCTTGCAGAAAGAGGAGAAAATGTCCCAGTTGAAACTCCACCGTAGGAAACTTCTTGGATTCACACCAAGACACATACTTTTTCCAAAGCCGGTGGTAATGATTAGACATTACTCCCTTCCTAGCTTGGATCAGAGTAGGAATAACCTTATTTGGAATGCCCTCCCGAGCTAAGATCTGGCGTTCAACCTCCATGCCGTCAAACGTAGCTGTGGTAAGTCTTGATAGGAAAACAGCCCCTGCAGTAGAAGGTCCTCGCAAAGAGGAAGAGGCCTCGGATCCTCCAGCACTAATGCCAGAAGATCCACGTACCAAGCCCGCCTTTGCCAGTCCAGAGCAATGATGATCACCGGAACTCTTGATCTTTTTATTAGTTTGAGAATCCTTGGGATGACTGGAAGTGGAGGGAACACATACATTGACTTGAACACCCACGGAGTCACCAGGGCATCCACCGCCACTGCCTGTGGGTCTCGTGACCATGGAACAGTACCTCCGAAGCTTCTTGTTGAGGCGAGAGGCCATCATGTCTATCTGAGGTACACCCCATTGGCTTGTTACCTCTGTAAATACCTCCGGGTGGAGGCTCCATTCTCCTGGTGTCTGCTGAGGAAGTCCGCTTCCCAGTTGTCCACTCCCGGAATGAAGATCGCCGCCAGCGCCAGTGTGTATCTTTCTGCCCAGAGGAGGATTCTTGTTCCCTCTAACATTGCAGCTCTGCTCTTCGTTCCACCATGCCTATTTATGTAGTACACCGCTGTGACGTTGTCCGACTAAACCGGAATGGCTCGATCTTGCAGAAGATGAGCCGCTTGTAGAAGGCCATTTGTATATGACCTTTAGTTCCAGAATGTTTATTGGAAGGACCAATTCCTGGCTTGACCACTTTCATTGGAAGTTTTCCCCCTGGGTGACTACTCCCCAACCTTTGAGGCTTGCATCCGTGGTTAGAAGAATCCAAGTCTGAATCCCGAACCTACAGCCCTCGAGCAGGTGCGAAGTTTGCAGCCACCAGAGTAGTGAATTTCTGGCTTTCGTTGACAGGCATATCTGCTGGTGCATGTTAAGATGAGATCCCGACCACTTGTCCAGGAGTTCCAACTGGAAGAACCGTGCATGGAATCTTCCGTATTGTAGAGCCTCGTAGGAGGCTACCATCTTCCCCAGAAGGCGAATGCACCAATGAACGGGTACCCGGGGAGGTTTCAAGACATCCCGGACCATTGATTGGATGACCAATGCTTTCTCCAGTGGTAGAAACACCCTCTGCACTTCTATGTCGAGTATCATCCCCAGGAAGGGCAGTCTCCTTGTCGGTTCCAAATGTGACTTTGGAAGGTTCAGGATCCACCCATGATCCCAGAGTAGTTGTTGAGAGCGCAATACTCTGCAACAGCTTCTCCTTGGAAGATGCCTCTATCAGCAGATCATCCAGATATGGAATTATGTTCACTCCCTGTTTGAGTAGGAGGAGCATGATCTCCGCCATGACCTTGGTGAACACCCTCGGTGCTGTGGAGAGGCCAAATGGCAATGTCTGGAACTGATAGTGACAGTCCTGTAGTGCAAACCATAGATAGGCCTGGTGTGGTGGCCGGATTAGAATGTGAAGGTACGCATCCTTGATATCCAGGGATACTAGGAATTCCCCCTCCTCCAGACCTGAGATCACCGCTCTCTGAGACTCCATCTTGTATTGGAAAACCCTCAAGTAGGGGGGGTTCAACGACTTCAGGTTCAATATAGGCCTTTCCGAACCATCCGGTTTTGGTACCACAAACAGGTTTGAGTAATAACCCTTGGTTTTTGGGTGAGGTGGAACTGGAACAATGACATTTGTTTGTACCAATTTTTGAATGGCTTCCTGTAGAATAGCACTTTCTGTCAGCGAAGCTGGTAAGCCTGATTTGAAGAATTTGTGAGGTGGGAGTTCCTGAAACTACAGTCTGTACCCCTGGGTAACAATATCCGTCACCCAGGGGTCTAGGCATGATGACGCCCAGACGTGACTGAAATCTTTTAGTGTCGCTCCCACCTGTCTGATCTCCAGGCTGAGAGGTCCACTGTCATTCTGAGTGTTTGGAGGAAGCAAAACCTGGTTTCTGTTCCTGGGAACATGTTGGTGAGGTTTTTTGGATCTTCCCTGACCTCCACTAAAAAAGGTGGGAGGGGGATTGGATTTTTTAAATTTTGCGGTCCAAAAGGACTGCAGTGTAGGTGTAGGATAAGATTTCCTAGCTGGGGCTGCTGCAGAGGGAAGAAATGTCGACTTACCCGCAGTCGCTGTGGAAATCCACGCATCCAATGCATCCACAAATAGTGCCTGACCTTTGAATGGCAGGTTCTCCACACTTTTCTTGGATTCTGCATCTGCAGCCCATTGGCGTATCCAGAGTCCTCTGCGTGCCGAGACAGCCATGGAAGTAGCAGGCCAATGTCCTTCATGGCCTCCACCATGAAACCTGCAGAATCCTGTATGTGACGTAAAAAGTAAATGTCGCTCCTATCCATACAATCTAAGTCCTCTAGTAAGATGCCTGACCACTTTACTATGGATTTAGAAATCCACGCACAAGCAATAGTGAGCCTTAAAGCCATGCCTGTAGCAGTGTATAGTGATTTGAGCGTAGTCTTAATCTTGCGGTCAGCCGGCTCCTTTAAGGCGGTTGAACCAGGGACAGGTAAAACCACCTTTTTAGACAGCCTAGATACAGAAGCGTCTACTATAGGTCGGTTTTCCCACTTCTTCCTATCCTCTTCAGGGAAAGGGAAAGCAATGAGAATTCTATTAGGGATTTGGAATTTTTTCTCTGGGTTTTCCCAGGATTTTTCAAACAAGGAGTTTTACTCCTTAGAAGCAGGGAAGGTAAGCGAGGACTTCTTATTTACTGTAATATAAGATTCCTCTACTTGTTCCGGAACCTTCTCAGAAATATGCAAAATATCCCTAATGGCTTCAGTCATTAGCTGCACCCCTTTAGCAAGGGATGCATTCCCCCACCCCTGCATATCCCCATCACCGTCCCCTGTATCAGAGTCGGTATCAGTGTCAGCTTGCATTATCTGGGCAAGTGTACGTTTTTTTGGGGTATATAGTTGGGGATTTAGATGAAGTAGTGGGAGCTGAATACTTCAAACCCACTACAGATTTTCTCAAAACCTGCGTCTCTTTCTCAGTATGTGACATCCTTGTTGAAATCTGGGATTTTATTCCCCTTAAATTATCCACCCATGGGGGTTCGGATTCAGAAGGCTGAGACAGCACATTGCAGTCCTGAGTACATGGAATAGACTCCTCAGGAGAAGATACACACTCTGGTAATGTGGTTATACACACACACACACACACACACACACACAGGAAAATGTCAGACACAGTTTCCCCCAGAGTACCTTCAGAGAGTCACAGAGTATAAGGAGCCAGCCACACAGCGCCCTGTAGGCAGTTATTATGATAAAAGCCCGGCGCTGACTAACTAACCTTAATAGGGAGGGCAGCGCTCCCTGTCAGTGTCCTAGTTCCTATGATCTGCAGGGAGAAAATGGCGCTGGTGAGTGCTGGATCCGCTGAGAGGAAGCCCCGCCCCTTGTAATGGCGCGCGGCTTCCCGCACTAATTGTTTATACTGGCCTGAGGATTTTAGTGATAACAGGATGATTAGCCCCTGTTAGCTGCGTGACCAGTGTAGGGTTTATCCGCTGCTGGCTCAGGACGCCCCTCAAAGCGCCTACACTGTGTGTTGCTGAGCCTTCCTGGAGCGCAGCCTGTCAGAGCTGTGCTCCCACCCTTGTGCCGCCATATCTGCCGGCGACTCGCTAACCGGGAAGCCGGCACTGTACTCGCCACTCTTCTTTCTTCTGGCTTTGTTAGAGGGTGGCGGCCATGCTGCGGGAGTGAGTAGTCGCCTCGTGGGCTTGCGATCAGCACCCTCAGGAGCTCAGTGTCCTGTCAGCAGAGTAGAGAACCATTAACTCTTCAGGAAGTTGGTTCCTACTCCTCCCCCTAAGTCCCACGAAGCAGGGAGGCTGTTGCCAGCAGCCTTCCTGTAACCTAACTATCTCTAGAAAATAAAAAACTAAGAAAACTCCTAGGAGCTCCCCTAGCTGTGACCGGCTCCTCCGGGCACATTTTCTAATCTGAGTCTGGTAGGAGGGGCATAGAGGGAGGGGCCAGCCCACATTATTAAACTCTTAAAGTGCCAGTGGCTCCCAAAGGACCCGTCTATACCCCATGGTACAAAATGTACCCCAGCATCCTCTAGGACGTAAGAGAAAGAAGATTATAACCTAGCAGATGATGATGATGATTGCAGGGGTATCATATGGTGTATTGCATGTAAAATACCTTGTTCCACACCTACTCTGCTGTAGCAATATACATTATATAAGGGTGAGTAACACTTGTACAGGCTTACCAGCGTATGAGCACACACATATAGGAATGCTACCTTACCAATGCTTCCAGGAGTAACGTTAGGAGACATTTCTCTGATCCATCAGCTCATATGACTAATATTATTGTTCATCTAGAATCTCCAAATCATAAGATATGTTCCTCATCCATTGTTTTACATTGGTGCTGACATAGGACTTGGCGAGTGACTACATCTCCATTTATACTTCATGGTTAGTTACCAGTACAAGAGAGAGATATATCTAAGTCTTATTATAATATTACATTTGTTATTGTGAGTGTTCTCAGGAGGGTGGACACAATGATCGTCTGAGACACAATATGATAAAGCCTTCATTAAAAGTTATGTTTTATTATACACACACATTTACAATTAAGTGTCCCAGAGAGTCGTCTTCTCCTATTGTTTACAAGGTTAATATTGTTACAGAAATGTCACATTTCCATAATGTATTTTATTTCCAGCAGATGGACACACAAGCAGGAATATCTCAGAAGGACATCTAATGTTATCCCCGGATTGTGAAATAAGAGATAATGACAGTATACAGGATTCTCCTGGAGATAATCCCATTACCCCAATTGTACATCCAGCTCTATCAGCTGATCCCCCTGATCCTGGGAAATGTTCTCCTGATCACTCTGATATTGGTGCATCTGTTACAGCTCTGACAGTAGATACAGTGTTTCCGTGTTCTATAGATGCCAAATGTTTTACACAGAACACAAAGCTTATTACCCATCAGCCAGCTAAGGCAGGTGAGAGGCCATTTCCATGTTCTGAGTGTGGGAAATGTTTTACACAAAATTCACAACTTGTTACACATCAGCAAAGTCACACAGGTGAGAAGCCATTTCCATGTTCTGAGTGTGGGAAATGTTTTGTATCGAAATCACATCTTGTTATACATAACAGAAGTCACACAGGTGAGAAGCCATTTTCTTGCTCTGAGTGTGGGAAATGTTTTACATGGAAATCACAACTTGTTACACATCAGAAAAGTCACACAGGTGAGAAGGCATTTCCATGTTCTGAGTGTGGGAAATGTTTTACACACAAATCAGATCTTGTTATACATCACAGAAGTCACACAGGTGAAAAGCTGTTCTCTTGCTCTGAGTGCGGGAAATGTTTTCCACGGAAATCACATCTTGTTAGACATCGCAGAAGTCACACAGGTGAGAAGCCATTTTCTTGCTCTGAGTGCGGGAAATGTTTTTCACGGAAATCACATCTTGTTAGACATCAGAAAAGCCACACAGGTGAGAAGCCATTTCCGTGTTCTGAGTGTGGGAAATATTTTTCACGGAAATCACATCTTGTTAGACATCACAGAAGTCACACAGGTGAGAAACCATTTTCTTGCTGTGAGTGTGGGAAATGTTTTACACGGAAATCAGACCTTGTTATACATCACAGAAGTCACACAGGCGAGAAGCCATTTCCATGTTCTGAGTGTGGGAAATGTTTTGCACAGAAATTAGATCTTGTTATACATCACAGAAGTCACACAGGTGAGAAGCCATTTCCATGTTCTGAGTGTGGGAAATGTTTTACACACAAATCAGATCTTGATGTACATCACAGAAGTCACACAGGTGAGAAGCCATTTCCATGTTCTGAGTGTGGGAAATGTTTTGCACAGAAATCAGATCTTGTTATACATCACATAAGTCACACAGGTGAGAAGCCATTTTCTTGCTCTGAGTGTGGGAAATGTTTTACAAAGAAATCATATCTTCTTACACATCAGAGAAGTCACACAGGTGAGAAGCCATTTTCTTGCTGTGAGTGTGGGAAATGTTTTACACGGAAATCCCAACTTGTTACACATCAGCAAAGTCACACAGGTGAGAAGCCATTTCCATGTTCTGAGTGTGGGAAATGTTTTGCACAGAAATCAGATCTTGTTATACATCACAGAAGTCACACAGGTGAGAAGCCATTTTCTTGCTCTGAGTGCGGGAAATGTTTTACAAATAAATCACATCTTGTTAGACATCAGCGAACTCACACAGGTGAGAGGCCATTTCTATACTCTGAGAAATAAATCAGCTCTTGCACACAATAAACATCACTCAGGTGAGGAACCATTTTAATCTTCTGGAGTATTCTCATCATTGCCATGCGTTGTTCTTCAAGGTTCTTATCCTATCTCCTATGCTTTTTGCAATATACATGTTACCACTGGGTGAAATAATCAGATGGCATGCCATCCTCTACCACTGCTACGCCGATGACCTGTCTTTTGCTCCAGGTACTGAGAACCCAGTAACAATCCTAAATGGTTGTCTAGCTGAGCTCCAAGTGTGGATAATGCCAGTTGATTGTGACTCAGTCTTGGTAAAACAGGTCCTTGTGATAGAAGCTCACCAACAAAGGGCAGGGCTACAGCTCAGCTTTGCAAACCAACTAGACTTGCGCTTGGGGGTTCAGAGTTACAAAATGCTGATCCTGTGTGCAATCTTGGTGTCCTGGATGGTGGAGTGACACTTAGACATCGGTATCTGCCACAATCAGATCCTCATCTGAGGAACATAGCCAGACTCCAGCACTTTATTCCCGCAGAAGATCTACCTACAGTCATACGTGTACTTGTATCATCACGCATAGACAACTGCAATGTCCTCTACCTGGGTCTCCCAGCAAAAGAATTGCACCGCTTGTAGCTTGTACAGAATGCAGCAGCCAGGCTGTTACCTAACCAGCCCTTTCCTGCCACATAACACCCATTCTCTGCTCCCTTCACTGGCTGCCTGTAAGATGGTGACTATTATATAATCTTACCGACTTTCCCAGCCCTACATGACCAGGGTCCATGGTACCAGAAGCAGCTTCTGCCTCCTTACTGCCCTGCTTTCTTCCACCTGCAGATGAAGGACTGTTACCAGCAGTACAAAGAATCCCCAAGAAGTTCTGAGATGAGAGAAGGGGAGACATGGTGGTGGCACTAGTGCTGTAGCGGGGGCTGCCGGAGGCACTGTCTATAGGTAATATTGTCCCCAAGCAGCGCTAAGGTGTCAGAGTGGAGACAGGGCAATGGCAGTAATGGGGGGGAGGCGGGGTTGGTGGCAGTAGCTGGAGGGGAAGGTGGCATTTGGGGAGACAGGGCGGTGGCAGTAGTGGGGGGAGATGGGGTGGTGACAGTAGTGAAAGGAGACAGGGTGGTAGTGGGGGGGAGACGGGGTGGGTGGCAGTTGTGTGGGGAGACAGGGTGGTGGCAGTAGTGGGAAGGAGTCAGGGCGGGTGGCAGTAGTGGGGGGAGACAGGGCAGTGGCAGTAGTGCTGTAGCGGGGGCTGCCGGAGGCACTGTCTGTGGGTAATATTGTCCCCAAGCAGCGCTAAGGTGTCAGGGGAGACAGGGCAGTGGCAGTAGTGGGGTGGGGTGGGTGGCAGTAGCTGGAGGGGCGGGTGGCATTTGGGGAGACAGGGTGGTGGCAGTAGTGGGGGAAGATGGGGTGGTGGCAGTAGTGGAAGGAGACGTGGTAGTAGTGGGGGGAGACGGGGCCGGTCGCAGTTGTGTTGGGAGACAGGGTGGTGGCAGTAGTGGTAAGAGACAGGGTGGTGGCAGTAGTGGGGAGGAGTCAGGGTGGGTGGCAGTAGTGGAGGGAGACAGGGTGGTGGCAGTAGTGGAAGGAGACAGGGTGGTAGTAGTGGGAGATATGGGGTGGGTGGCAGTTGTGTGGGGAGACAGAATGGTGGCAGTAGTGGAAGGAGACAAAGCAGGTGGCAGTAGTGGGGGGAGACAGGGCTGATGGTCACAGTACAGTACCAGGGGCTGCTGGAGGCAGTAAAGAGGTATGGGTCCCGCACAGAACCAGTTGATAATTAGACTTAATGATGATTATGCTTCCTTATTTATAATTAATCCCTTGTATGTGTTACTGTTATTTGATGTGTCAGCCTTTATGTGTGTTCTGTGTAATAATCCTGAAAGTAATGCTGCTACCGATCTCATCATTTGTGGTAACTTGGAAAAGATGAGATATGAGGTGCACTCTGGAAGCTTATAGGGGGTTAATCAGAGATGATCGCAGATGTGACATCACACAGCCCCTGGTAAATGGTCCTGTCCCGCCCGCGTTCACGTCTCAGGGATGCGGCCACAATGTGTGTGTCTGCGCATGTGCATATTGCCACCACCAGCAAACTGCTGCGGGCAGCTATTGCGGCTGGGTCTGAATGGCCCCCATAGGGTTTTGGCTCTCATGATATGAATCTGTTTTACTTACCTGCAATACTATAATGTAACTTGAATTATTTCTGTGCTTTAAAGGATATTTATCCATGTTGTGCAGAGTAAAGTATACTGCTCCAAAAAAATAAAGGGAACACTAAAATAACACATCCTAGATCTGAATGAATGAAATATTCTTATTAAATACTTTGTTCTTTACATAGTTGAATGTGCTGACAACAAAATCACACAAAAATGATCAATGGAAATCAAATTAATTAACCCATGGAGGTCTGGATTTGGAGTCACACTCAAAATTAAAGTGGAAAAACACTACAGGATGATCCAACTTTGATGTAATGTCCTTAAAACAAGTCAAAATGAGGCTCAGTAGTGTGTGTGGCCTCCACGTGCCTCTATGCCCCTCCTACCATACTCAGTTTAGAAAATGAGCCCAGAGGAGCCGGTCACAGCTAGGGGAGCTCTACAGAGCTCTTTTAGTAAAATCTAGAGGGAGGAGCCAGCCCACATTGTTAAACTCTTAAAGTGCCAATGGTTCCTGGTGGACTGTCTATACCCCATGGTACTAATATGGACCCCAGCATCCTCTATGGACTACGAGAAAAGTATTTACCGGTAGGTATATAAAATCATCTAAGAAAAAATGGTCTATAACAATTAGGGGTAATCCTTATTATTCACTATTGTAAAATATTCCAACGTTTTGGAACGCACAGCCATATTCCTTTGAGCCGGTGGAACGCATATTAAGGAGATGCGAATCACAGGCGATCCCATTTTGATGTTTGAAACGTAAAAACGTAACATACGGGCACTAGTGGAACGCATGGGAAGGGAAGTGCGTCACCTGGTGGGCCGAATCTCATTGGCTTAGTTATTTAATTGAAAGCACATCCCATTTAGATATCTTTGGAGCGGACACATTGGCCCTGGTCATAGGCTTAAATCCTCTGACATTCATTGGCCAGTGGTTATGGTTGCCATGACAACCCGAAAAAACAGAAGTAAACATCATTAATGCCATGGAAATTGTACAATGTGACTGTTTATTACATATCAAATGGTGACTGTACCAAACTTCAATGGTCAAAATGTACATTTAGTTTATGGATTATCCTCATTTTCCAAAGTAATATATGTATCTGCCTAATTGAATTAGGAGTGGGCGGGACTATACAGAGTTTAAATAGATGGCTCTGGGATCTGACACACACCATCACCCTGAGAAAGACTAAAGCAGTCGAAACGCGTTGGTGGGGTGGTTGTTTGGACACCCAGACCTGTACTTGTGGCATCCAGCAGAGTGGTGAGAATAGATGGGCCCTTTTTGTTATTTATCCGCTCAGCTGTGATTTTGTTTCCATTGACCCAAGTCAGGCCATTTTGGTGTGCCTGTGTGTTTTATATATTTATACCCATTAAATACCGTTTTTATCACTATATGGTTGTTTTTTTGGGAGCTACGTTACCTCTGTGGAAAAGAAACCGCTACGGGAATTTACAACATCAGTTTCAAGTAAGCTTATGTGTAAGCCTGGCTAGTTACCTTATCAGCCTATAAAGAACTAATCTTTTGTAAAGCCTGAGAGATATGGCTGTATAAACTTGAGAGTGAGCATTTATAGAATGATATCCTTTGCACACCTCGGGTGGTCCTGTTACACACACTGCTCACGGAGTGGGGGTTCTGTCTCACCTGCACCCACATTTTATACTATATTTTATAATGAAATACTACACATTGGTATTTTTTATTTGTTTTTTTAAATTCATGGACGTTGACCGTGTGGGGGAGATAAAGAAACTGCTACATGACCATATACTACTTGTCTCAAGTAAGCACACGTGTAAGCGTGATATTCTCCTGATCTTTTAAGTGTGAGAGATTTTGAATATATGAAGCAACGATACCTTTATAAGCATGGCATTTGCTGTCTGATGTAAGCTTATGAGTGAGCATCAATCTTCTCTGACCGTCTCACGTTTCTGGTGGTCCCGTAATATCCATTTCATGTTCACAAAGTAAAAGATTTCTGCTGGATTTATCTCCATTCCCCATTATTAATTTGACATTTGAGGAGTCTACTACACATTGGATTTTCTTTCTATGTTTTCTATTCACATATGGTCATCCATTGGGAAGAGACTGTATATTCGTGAGTTATAAAGAAATAAGAAACGGAAACCGTGAACATCATACAAGGACATTTCGTATTATAAGTATCTGGTACCCTTCTTTGTTTGGCGCATGACAGTATCCCCCTCTTTTGCATTGTATTCCCTGTTTCCAGTCTTGATAACACTGGAAGAGATTCTTGATTGCTGCCTTTATTGTCCATCGCAGGTGTAAACTATTCTCTTCTTTTGAATGGGCTTTACACCCCGAGTTCTTCCACACTCTGGTAGACAAGTGGGAGTTACTGAAGATAGATCTCATGCCATGCCATCCCGTCAGAACAACAAAGTTCACGCATACGGGTCAAGAACAAAGGATCCCAGGACAACCTTTGTGGATGCCCTGTCAGTGAGATGGGAATTTCGTCTGGCCTATGTGTTTCCACTGATCACCCTGTTTCCCAGGGTGATGCAAAACAGGGAAAAGGCGCCGTGATACTAATAGCTCCGGCTTGGCACAGAGGACATTGGTACACAGATCTGCAGAGGATATCGATGGATGCTCCATTTCTACTTCCTCAACATCCAGATCTAATGTCTCAGGGTCCTTGCTATTACAAGCACCTGGATCAACTGTCTTTGATGGCGTGGCTCTTGAGACTTTCATTCTGAAAGCAAGAGGATTCTCACAACAGGTAATTCAAACAATGCTTAAAGCAAGGAAACCATCCTCCGCTCGCATTTATCACCGAATATGGCAAGCCTATATTCAATAGTGCAGTGACCGGAAATTTGACCCTAGGTCTTTCAGAGTTTCCAGAGTCCTAACATTCCTTCAGGCAGGAATGGATAAAGGTCTACCGGTGGCTTCCTTGAGAGTTCAGGTGTCAGCATTGTCTGTATGGTTCCAAAAGAAAATTGCTAACCTACAGGATGTGTGCATTTTCTTCCAGGGAATGCTTCACATCCAACCACCCTGCAGTGCCTTGGGATATAAGTTTAGTCCTAAAGGCACTTCAAGTTGCTCCATTTGAACCACTAAAGCAGGTGGATCATAAATGGTGGACAGCTAAAGCTCTCTTTCTACTGGTTACTGCTTCAGCTAGAAGAGTGTCAGATTGAGGGGCATTATTATGTCGCTCCTTTTCTGATTTTTCATCCAGATAAGCGGTTCTTAGAACCAAATCTTGTTATCTTCCTAAGGTGGAGTCTAAATTCCACCTTAACGAAGAAATTGTTGTCCCGGCCTTCCAAGGGCCGGACCTTTCTGTGGAAGATGTATCATTGGACATAGTTCGTGCCTATATGATTTACGTGGATCATATCAGTGCCATCAGAAAGACAGACACTCTCTGTTCTCTATGGATTTTACAAGAGAGGATGGACTGCTTACAAGCAGACACTGGCAAGGTGGCTTCAGATGACGATTTCAGAAGCATATTCTCAAGCTGAACTCCCTATTCCGGCTAATATCTCTGTTCACCCTACACGTAAGGTAGGTCCATCATGGGCAGCACAACGTAGTGCTTCAGCTAAACAGATATGTAAGGCAGCCACATGGTCTTCCATTAACACATTCATTATAAATTATGCCTTTGATACCTCAGAACGCTGAATTCAGGCGAAGGATTCTCCTGTCCAATCAGGAGCCTCCCCACCACTAAATTTGCTTTAGGATATCCCAATGTTATCCTGTGGATAACCTGTGGACCCTGCATGAGAAATAATAGTTATGGTAGACTTACCGTTGATAACTCTATTTCTCCTTAGTCCACAGTATCCACAGGGATCCCACCCTGATGCACCTGATTTGAGGATCCTTTCACCTACTAACATCTTCCTTCTTGTACAGAAGGGTGTGCATGTGTGTTCTTCTCACCTGATTAGGGCTTTCTATGATGCTCCTGCCTTGAGCTTTGGAAAACAACTGAATTGCCTGAGCCAGGAGGCGGGGATTTAGGGGACTGGCCCATTGCATTCTGGAAGTCCGAAAGCCTTTGATCGTTGGTACTAATGCACTGATGCTACCTCATATCCCAAATGTATATCCTGTGGATACTGTGGACTTAGGAGAATTAGAATTGTCGACGGTAAGTCTACCATAACTACATATATTTCTGGCATGGTGTGGCTGCTTGCTGGGGCGCAGGCTTGAGGCTCCTCATGCCACGTGACACAATGCTTAGGATATATCTGGCGCAGCCTGTGTCATGTATTCACATGCTCCTGTAACAGCCGGCCTCAGGGAATTGGCTAGTGAACGGCTCCTATTACTGAGTTGGCAGCATCTGAGTCTTGCTACCGTCGTCTTAGGTATAAAATACATTTATTGAGCTTGTGTATGGGAACCAGCATTCAGAATCCTGCACCTTCGCACCTTCCCTGCTGATTAGTTGTACCCTGGCACTTGGATGACGGCCTTCTCTGGCTTCTGATCCATGGCCTTAAGGGCACACCAATGGTTCCTAATGGAAATATCTTCAGGAGCGTTCACGTCTAAGTAGGAGGACAGGGCCTCTTGCAAAATTCTGGTGCCTTCAGCATCTATTACTATATAATCCTGCAATCTCCAAGGTGGTAAAGGAGGAGTAGCGGGAAAAGGCGACCAGGACCCTATCAGAGGGGTGTGATCAGACCATGAAATTACTGTCGGTAGAAAAATTCAAGTCACCAGGTTCTGGGATACAATGTGATAAATACGGAGACTGACACAGGACATTTCATAAAGGATAAGCATTTATTTCTCTAAGTTACAACAATGAGACCCTGCAAATAACAAGTTATACTCAGCTACAGTAATAGGAAGAACAAATTAGAATACTCAGCTCTTATCTCAGATGTTTCATGATCTGTCCCAGATGATAGTCATCGATTATGTAGTTTAAACAATATAGTTCAGTCGCCCTCAGGGTCCCTCTTTAATAACTGTATTTATTAAACTGAGGTGGGTTTATAGAAGTCTATATCCGCTGCAGACAGAACTAGCTTCACTCGGAACTAACCTGCTATGTGTAAGTCTCTAGGCTTTATACCCTGCAAGGATACGCTGACATTGTCTTACCAGATATTACATTCAGGTCTGTGATGCTGGGTGCAGTAGTCCTTCAGTATAACATCATTTATCTTATCCTGGACAACTGTCCCCTTTCACCTACTTATGAATACAATACCCCAAACATCTTACCAGACAGTTTCCATCTGAGATACTGATACAGGTTGAGTCTCCCTTATTCAAAATGCTTGGGACCAGAGGTATTTTGGATATGGGATTTTTCCGTATTTTGGAATAATTGCATACCATAATGAGATATCATGGTGATGGGACCTAAATCTAAGCACAGAATGCATTTATGTTTTATATACACCTTATACACACAGCCTGAAGGTCATTTTAGACAATATTTTTTATAACTTTGTGCATTAAACAAAGCGTGTGTACATTCACACAATTCATTTATGTTTCATATACACCTTATACACAGCCTGGGGGTCATTTAATACAATATTTTTAATAACTTTGTGTATTAAACAAAGTTTGTGTACATTGAGCCATCAAAAAACAAAGGTTTCACTATCTCACTCTCACTCCAAAAAGTCCGTATTTTGGAATATTTGGATATGGGATACTCAACCTGTAATAGGAAGATATATCTATTATAATCAGCCAGCCTAAAAGCTGTGTATATTCTTCCCACTCACTATGTCCTTCACAATAGGTCAAAGGTGAAAGACAACTGTGGATCTATGTTTCTAACTGGTGTCTTAAGCACTAATCATAATAAAAGTACATAAAGTAATAAGGTCATACGTATACAGAATGGAGTTACACATGGACAAAATGGCATCTAAAAAGTAGTAACTAATATCACCCTATATTGAAATCTATCAATGCGAGGGATCAATTGTAATGACCTAGAAGAAGGTCTATTCTCTAATATGACCCGTGTACAGCAGAGTAATAAGTATAATCACGCACACCTGGATGTCTAATTCTCAGAGTATTATAGAGGTCAGATTCAGCTAATAAAGGGAGCATGAGGAAGCTAAGGAACAGGCGGCATTACTGGCCTGTTCATCAGTGGTGGAGGATCTATCAAGATGAGGGTCTGGAGCAAGAGTAACATCTCCCATAAGGAGAAGTGCAATTTCTTGTAGCTTTTGAAAAAAAATATGTAAGAAATCAGGGCTGTCTGGCATGAGGGGCATAGAGAGAAGTGAGGGTGACATATTTATAATGGATTTTCCCAACTAGAATCCAATATCTACCATTGCAATCCACCCACTTGCTTTCCAGGTGAATGGGGCAGGATCTATTAGAAAGGTTGGCTACACCACAGGAGATATAGCATGTTGGGTAGTTATTGGTAAACTGAGGGGGAGAGTACAATGGAACATGTGATTCCTGAATGGCTACCACCGCCGCCTTCTGGCCAGTGAAATATTTTATTGCAAGACGTCTCTTACGGGGAGAATTAAGACCTTTTACATTGACTTAAAAATGTTGCCGTGATAGAGAGATCAGATCATGGTATGAAACATCTAGGATCATCTGTGTAAAGTCCAATAGAGTCTGTAGGACGTGTGCATATTTCAAACTATCATAAAGGAAAAAATAAAATAGGGAACAAAAATGGGAGACAAACAGAAATAGCGTCCATAAAGGAGCTAGAGATTCCGTCACTAGGGTACCGTAACAGAAAGGTAGAAAAAGGTGGCGGTCGGGCCTAAAAGGGAAACCCACCGACTACCCTAAGTAGCCATACGAGAGGCAAAATCTAGTCATCATAGTAACAATTGTACAAAGAAATATCAAATCTCAATGTAACCAAAGGAGGTAAAAGCCAAGAACCTGGTCTGTTATCTAATGTAGGTTCTACCAACACCGTTATAAGGGCAACAGGATGTTAGAGGAATCAGTCATGCTTTGCCTGGACACCCAAACATTCTAGAAAGGTATTATGAAACGTAACAGTGGAAAGAATATCAGACCATATACTATATAGCTGTTATGATTCCTGTACTCCAGACCGGAGAAGATCTTATGGCAGGGATCTGAGTACAGGAACAATATGCTGGTTGTGGGAGCTGGAGAGCCTAGTAACCCCTGGCGCCCTAACTCCGTTGTCTCGCCCGTGTTATCAGAAATCCCCTGCGAGACTATGGTTGCTTGAGCCCATGGCAGCCGCGTTCGAAGGGCGGATTATGTCTGCCCAACCCCGATGCCCCCGCAGGTCTTAATGGGAGACAAGGGGAAATCCGAGACAGGGTGATAACAAGGGGCCCTCTGACTAAGCAACCAGGCCAGGGGTTACAAGCTAACTAACTTAAATCAAAAGGTATGTGCGGACTAGCCGCCAGGGAAAAGGACAACCAAAGATCCACTGATCCGACACTCCTATCCGGCACCGCTGGACACCAGAGTGGATCTGTGGAAGCGGAATCCTCCGCAAAAGCTCCAGAACACAATTAAACAAAATAATAAACAGTAAGCGGACAAGCCGCAACACACGGCTGCGCCGCGACTCACGAACACCGCCAGATGTTAAAGGTGCTCGGTCAGACTCCAGGAACAGATGGTAAACTTCCGAGTACAGGTTCTCTGAGGACAGGAACAACCGAATAGACCGGGACTGGGAACTCTCTGCAGCAGACACAGGCAAACAGGAAGCTATCACCGGCGTCTGTGAGAAGTCCAAAGGGAGCCTATAACTGTGAGCTCCCCAATCAGGAGCCAGACTAGGCAATTATAGTAATGCCGTGCAGCTTGCATGCTGCACGGCCAGCACATAATGATATGATTAGAGTAGACCCAGCAACGGGGAACGCGGCCCGTACGTGGCGTCCCTGTTGCTAAGGTCTGGGCGGCTGCGTGCGCCCGGCGTCAGCGTTGCCAGGGAGCCGGCGGCTGTACGCGCCCGGCGTCCCTGGTTGCTAGGCGCCGGGCCGCACCGCCGATCGGACCCCGGCGCCTAACAGTACCCCCCCCTTGAGGAGGGGTCAAGGAACCCCTAAAGCCAGGTTTCCGAGGAAATTCTCGAAAAAATGCCCTCTTGAGCCTCGGGGCATGGAGATCTTTATCCAGGACCCAAGACCTTTCTTCTGGACCATAACCTTTCCAATGCACCAAAAAATAAAGCCAACCCCGGGACCACTTGGAATCGAGAACCTTCTCCACCAAGAACTCCTGCTGACCCTGTACATTAACTGGTGATCTCCCCTGAGATTTTTTACGAGGAAATCTGCTGGACGAAACATATGGTTTAAGCAATGAGCAATGGAAGGTATTTCCGATCCGTAAAGTTTTTGGTAAACGTAACCGGAAAGCAACTGGATTGACTTTTTTGATAATGAGAAATGGTCCAATAAATCTAGGACCCAATCTGGCTGAGGTTTGTCGAAGTTTAATGTTGCGAGTCGACAACCACACCCTGTCTCCTACTTTAAAAGTGCACGGCCGCCGGAGCCTGTCAGAAAATTATTATAAGCAAACTCCGCCAATGGAAGAAACTCAGACCAGTCATTTTGGAGTTTGGCCGAGTACAAACGCAAATATTGTTTAAGAGATTGGTTAACTCGCTCAGTCTGTCCATTGGATTGTGGATGATAGCCGGAGGTTAATGATAATTTCATCTTTAACGAAGCACAAAAAGACTTCCAAAATTGTGCAATGAATTGTGGACCCCTGTCAGAAACAATATCAGTGGGTAACCCATGGAGTCTGAAAACATGACGGAGGAACAAGACTGCCAATCCCTGGGCAGATGGCAATCGGGGAAGAGCAATAAAATGGGCCATCTTGCTAAAACGGTCCACTACCACCCATATGACTCGGCATCCGGCTGACAGAGGGAGATCCACCACAAAATCCATGGAGATATGCGACCATGGCCTAAGAGGAACATTCAAGGGCATAAGTTGACCAATAGGCAAAGAACGGGGGAACTTTATGCTGTGCACAGACCTGACACGAAAAAACAAACTCTTTAATGTCTTTGGAAAGACCAGGCCACCATACTGAGCGGGATACTAATTCCAAAGTCTTAGCGATTCCCGGATGCCCGGCAACTTTGCTATCATGAAACTCCGCCAAAACAGTTGCTCTCAAAAACTCAGGGACAAAAAGACGACCAGCAGGAGTATTTCCCGGAGCTTGATGTTGAAGCAGCTTTAATTGGGAAAATACATCCTGTGTGAGACCTGCCTGAATGACTGAAGGCGGAAGTATGGGAGTAACAGGACTGTTGTCTTGAACCGGAAGAAAACTGCGTGACAGGGCATCTGCCTTGGTATTCTTGGAACCTGGTCTGAAGGTGATAATGAATTTGAAACGAGTAAAAAATAAAGCCCAACGAGCCTGTCGGGCATTCAGCCGTTTAGCCGATTCAATGTATTGAAGATTTTTGTGATCAGTCAAAACTGAAATGGTATGGGTCGCTCCTTCAAGCCAATGTCTCCACTCCTCGAAAGCCCATTTAATAGCCAGCAATTCCCGGTTACCAACATCGTAGTTGGATTCTGCAGATGAGAATTTCCTGGACATAAAGGCACAAGGATGTAACTCAAGGGAATCTGGATCCTTCTGAGAAAGGATAGCCCCTACTCCAACCTCCGAGGCATCAACCTCAACAATGAAAGGTAATTCTGGGTTGGGATGTCTAAGGACAGGGGCTGAGACAAAGGCTTGTTTTAAGGCCTGAAAAGATAACTCAGCTTCACATGACCAATTGGTAGGATCTGCTCCCTTCTTAGTAAGTGCCACAATGGGAGCAACTAGGTCAGAGAAAGAGTGAATAAATCTTCTATAGTAGTTTGCAAACCCTAAAAAGCGCTGAATTGCTTTTAAGTTGGCGGGTTGCGCCCAACTAAGGATGGCTTGGACCTTCTTTGGTTCCATTCGGAATCCCCGAGGGGAAATAATGTACCCTAAAAAGGATACCTCCGTGACATGAAATTCACACTTCTCCAGCTTGGCATATAAGTGATTTTCACGTAATTTCTTTAGCACCTGACGCACCTGGGTAACATGTTGTTCTACAGAGTCAGAATATATCAAAATATCGTCTAAATAGACCACAACGAATCTTCCCAGAAACTCACGGAGCACATCATTAATGAGATCCTGGAAAACTGCCGGAGCGTTAGATAGGCCGAATGGCATGACCAGATACTCATAGTGGCCTGACTGAGTACTGAATGCCGTTTTCCACTCATCCCCTGACCTGATTCTGATGAGGTTATATGCTCCTCTCAGGTCAATCTTAGAAAAAATAACAGCCGAACGTAGCTGATCAAAGAGGACAGAGATCAGCGGCAGAGGGTAAGTATTCTTTACTGAGATTTTATTCAAAGCTCTAAAGTCAATGCAGGGTCTGAGTGAACCATCCTTCTTCTCTACGAAGAAGAAACCTGCACTTAAAGGGGATTTAGATGGCCTGATAAATCCTTTCCCAAGGCTTTCTTTCACATACTCATTCATGGCCACAGTTTCAGGACCAGACAATGCATATAACCTTCCTTTAGGCAACGTGGCACCAGGAATTAACTCAATGGCACAATCATAAGGCCTATGGGGGGGCAAAATATCCGCATTGCCCTTGGAAAACACATCAACAAAATCCTGGTATTCCCCAGGAATATGTGCGGAACTGGCGGCAGCTACTCGGATAGGAAGCGAAATACATTCTTTATCACAGATGGTACCCCATTGTAGGATCTCCCCAGACTGCCAATCTATGATGGGATTATGAAAGGCCAGCCAAGGGTGACCCAGAACCACAGGAACTGCTGGACAATGGGTAAGGAAAAACTCAATCTTTTCAGAATGCAGAGCTCCCACCGAGAGCAAAACAGGAGGTGTACATAGAGAAATAACCCCATTGGATAAGGGACTCCCATCTAAACCATGCATGGTGATACACCTACCCAAGGTTAGCTGAGGAATACCTAAGGCCTTGGCCCATGTTAAATCCATAAAGTTTCCTGCAGCTCCACTGTCCACAAAAGCAGAGACAGAGGAACAGAGGCTGCCATAGGAAACTTTAGCAGGAACCAACAGTGAATTATTTGAGGAGATGAGCTGCAGACCAAAGTGAACCCCCTCACAACTCACTTGGTCAGGAAGTTTCCCGACTTGTTTGGACAACTACGGGCAAAATGTCCCTTACCCCCGCAGTATAAACACAGACCAGAATTTTGCCTCCTGGTTCTTTCTTCCGGAGACAATTTGGAGAAACCAATCTGCATAGGCTCCTCCATGTCTACAGGAATGGAAGGAACACAGGGAGAAGACCCGACAGATGCCCCTTTTTCAGCCCTCCGCTCTCTGAGCCGACGATCTATTTTAATAGAGAGCTCCATGAGGTTATCGAGAGTCTCAGGAGCGGGATACTGGAGGAGACTGTCTTTTATAGATTCAGATAAGCCGAGGCGAAACTGACTGCGCAGGGCTGGGTCATTCCAGCCACAGTCGTTCGACCAACGGCGAAACTCCGTACAATAATTCTCTGCGGGATTCCTACCCTGTCTAAGAGCACGCAACTGACTTTCTGCGGACGCCTCTCTATCAGGGTCGTCATACAATAGCCCTAAAGATTTTAAAAAGGCGTCTACAGACGATAAGGCCGGATCGTCTATCTTTAAACCAAAAGCCCAGGTCTGAGGATCCCCCTGAAGCAGAGAAATAATAATCCCAACCCGCTGAGCCTCCGTACCTGAGGAGACTGGTCTTAAACGAAAATACAGTTTGCAAGATTCTTTAAAATCTTGCAAACTGTATCCCCAGAAAAACGGTCAGGCAGATGCATTTTTGGTTCAGGGATGACCCTCGGGGAAGTCCGTAACAGATCTTCCTGTGACCTCACCCGGAGGGACAGATCCTGAACCATCTGAGTAAGTTCTTGAATCTGACTAACAAGAAGCTGGCCATGATTTGGCCCAACACCGGCGGGATTCATAAGGCCGACAAATTCTCCCAACTAAAAAGTTAAAAAATTAACTGTAAGTTAAATCTTTTCTTTTGTCTGGCCGGTGATAATGTTATGATTCCTTTTTTCTTTTGTCTGGCCGGTGATAATGTTATGATTCCTGTACTCCAGACCGGAGAAGATCTTATGGCAGGGATCTGAGTACAGGAACAATATGCTGGTTGTGGGAGCTGGAGAGCCTAGTAACCCCTGGCGCCCTAACTCCGTTGTCTCGCCCGTGTTATCAGAAATCCCCTGCGAGACTATGGTTGCTTGAGCCCATGGCAGCCGCGTTCGAAGGGCGGATTATGTCTGCCCAACCCCGATGCCCCCGCAGGTCTTAATGGGAGACAAGGGGAAATCCGAGACAGGGTGATAACAAGGGGCCCTCTGACTAAGCAACCAGGCCAGGGGTTACAAGCTAACTAACTTAAATCAAAAGGTATGTGCGGACTAGCCGCCAGGGAAAAGAACAACCAAAGATCCACTGATCCGACACTCCTATCCGGCACCGCTGGACACCAGAGTGGATCTGTGGAAGCGGAATCCTCCGCAAAAGCTCCAGAACACAATTAAACAAAATAATAAACAGTAAGCGGACAAGCCGCAACACACGGCTGCGCCGCGACTCACGAACACCGCCAGATGTTAAAGGTGCTCGGTCAGACTCCAGGAACAGATGGTAAACTTCCGAGTACAGGATCTCTGAGGACAGGAACAACCGAATAGACCGGGACTGGGAACTCTCTGCAGCAGACACAGGCAAACAGGAAGCTATCACCGGCGTCTGTGAGAAGTCCAAAGGGAGCCTATAACTGTGAGCTCCCCAATCAGGAGCCAGACTAGGCAATTATAGTAATGCCGTGCAGCTTGCATGCTGCACGGCCAGCACATAATGATATGATTAGAGTAGACCCAGCAACGGGGAACGCGGCCCGAACGTGGCGTCCCCGTTGCTAAGGTCTGGGCGGCTGCGTGCGCCCGGCGTCAGCGTTGCCAGGGAGCCGGCGGCTGTACGCGCCCGGCGTCCCTGGTTGCTAGGCGCCGGGCCGCACCGCCGATCGGACCCCGGCGCCTAACAATAGCAATTATATAGCACAGGAAATAAAGATAACAAGATTTATGGTAAGAACTTACCTTTGTCAAATCTCTTTCTGCGAGGTACAATGGGCTCCACAAGGACAGACATTGGGGTGTAGAGTAGGATCTTGATCCGAGGCACCAACAGGCTCAAATATTTTGATTGTTCCCAGAATGCATAGCGCCGCCTCCTGTATAACCCCACCTCCTTGCACAGGAACTCAGTTTTTAGTTAACCAGCCCAATGCAGTAGCAGATAAAAGAGACGACAACAGTTAGTAGCCACATACACCACACTCTCACGACAGGAGAAGTGTCAGCAGCTAACGCCATACCAACCCAAAGAAGCTAAGTGCGTCAGGGTGGGCGCCTTGTGGAGCCCAGTGTACCTCGCAGAAAGAGATTTAATAAAGGTAAGTTCTTACCTTAAATCTCATTTTCTGCTGCGGGGTACACTGGGTTCCACAAGGATAGGCATTGGGGATGTCCTAAATCAGTTCCTTATGGGTGGGGACGCACTGTAGCGGGCACAAGAACCCGGTGTCCAAAGGAAGCATCCTGGGAAGGGGCAGTATCGAAGGCATAGAAACTTATGAACGTGTTCACCGAGGACCATGTAGCCACCTTGCTCAATTGTTCAAGGGTCGCACCGCGGCGGGCCGCCCAATAAGGTCCAACAGACCGAGTAGAATGGGCCTTAATGTTAGAAGGAGCCGGAAGGTCAGCCCGAACATAAGCATGTGCAATCACCATTCTATTCCAACAGGCCAGGGTCTGCTTGTGAGCAGGCCAGCCATGTTTGTGAAAACCAAATAGAACAAAGAGGGAATCAGACCCTGATTGAAGCTGTCCTCTTCACATAGATACGGAGAGCCTGTACCACATCCAAAGACCGCTCTTTGGAAGACAAATCAGGAGAGGCAAAAGCCGGAACCACGATCTCCTGATTAAGGTGGAACGAAGAGACCACCTTAGGTAAATACCCGGGACAAGTCCTAAGAACCGCCCGGTCATGGTGAAAAATCAGATATGGGGAACTACAAGACAAGGCACCCTAATCCGACACTCGTCTAGAAGAGGCAATAGCAAGTAGAAACAAGACCTTAAGAGAAAGCCACTTAAAGTGCACCGATTCAAGTGGTTCAAAGGGAGACTCTTGTAAATGTCTCCAAAACCACCGACAAATCCCAAGAAGCCACAGGCGGGACATAGGGAGGTTGAATCCGCAACACACCCTGAGTGAAGGTATGTACATCAGGTAAGGTTGCAATTTTTCTCTGGAACCAAACCAACAAGGCAGAAATATGAACCTTGATGGAAGCCAAATGCAGGTCTAAGTCTAGGCCCTGGTGAAGGAAAGCCAAAAGCTTGGCTGTACTAAATTTGGAAGCGCCATGATTGTTAGATGCGCACCAAACAAAGTAAGAATGTCAGACCCTATGGTAAATCCGAGCAGAAGCCGGTTTCCGGGCCCACAACATAGTCTGAATGACCGCCTCAGAAAATCCTTTAGCCCTCAAGACGGAAGCTTCTAGAGCCATGCCGCCAAGCCCTGGTAGACACAGGGGCCCTAAACGAGGAGCTCTGGTCGTTGTGGAAGTAGAATGGGACGCTCTAGCGAGAGGCCCTGGAGGTCTGAGAACCAGTGCCGTCTGGGCCACGCTGGAGCTATGAGAACCAGGCTTCCTCCTTCCTGCTTGAACTTCCGAATTACCCTGGGTAGAAGTAACACCGGAGGGAACACGTACGGCAGCCGAAACGTCCATGGAACCGCCAGCGCATCCACTATTGCTGCTTGAGTACTTGGCAGACAGGCTGTTTTAGCAGACGCCAAATCAGCCACTCTCTTATTAAGGTCCTCTCCGAAAAGGATATCTTCCTTAAAAGGTAGTACCTCCAGGGTTTTCTTAGAGTCCAGATCCACAGACCAGGACCGCAGCCATAAAATCCGGTGGGCCAGAACGGACGTAGTAGAAGTCTTTGCCGCCAGGATACTGGCATCAGAAGCCGCCTCCTTAATATAGTGAGAAGCTGTGACTATATACGACAAGCATTGCCGAGCATGGTCAGAAGAGATTTCAGCTTCCAACTCCTGGGCCCACGCTTCAATAGCTTCTGCAGCCCATGTTGCTGCAATAGTGGGCCTATGCGCAGCACCCGCTAGGGTGTAAATCGCCTTTAGACAATGACAACCTTCCACACGCTTATCCGTAGGCTCTTTTAGAGACGTGACGGTAGTGACAGGTAGAGCTGATGAGACCACCTTCCTCACCACATGTGAATCCACTGGCGGAGGCGTTTCCCAATTTTTACTCAGCTCCGGCGTGAGGGGATAGCGAGCCAGCAGCTTCTTGTGAGGCATGAACTTCTTTCCTGGATTTTCCCAGGATTCCTGATGTTTATCAACAAGTCGATCAGAAGGAGTTAAAACTTGTTTAGCCACATTCTGACGCTTAAACCTGTCCGGTTTCTTAGAAGGAACGGACGGCTCCAGGTCATCCGTAATTTGAACAATGATCTTAAAAGCCTCCAATAAATCAGGAACATCCACTTGTGAAACACCATCCCCATCAGGAGCATCCAGGTCGGAATCTGTGGGATCAGTATAAACGCTATCTTCATCAGACGACGTGTCAGGGACAGCAGTGGATTGTGAGGAAGTAATGGCCCGCTTGGATGACCTCCTGGTCTCAGGCGGCCGAGGGTTAGACTTCTTAGTAGTCAGGGAATGGCTCAATTGCTGTAACTGAGTGGACAATTGATCTGCCCACGACGGATTAACCGCGGGGACCATGAACGGTTGCACCAACACAGGAGGTCCCATAGGGGGCGTTAGTCTGGTAAATTGCATAGTCAGTAGCATGGAGAAGGTAGCCCAAGCCCACAGTGGGTCATTCTGAACCCCCGTTGCTACCGTCCCACTGGGGGGCAAGGAACCCCCAGAACCTTCAGCTACTACGTTTTCCTCAAATGTGTCTGCAGCTTCATCTCCACTCCCGGTGGGATCAGCCACAGAACCGTTACCCTCAGTAGCGGACATGTTATAAATCGCAATATAAGGTAACACAGTATAATATCAGCAGCACAATACCTGAACCGTGCAGTGTATTCAGCACAAACAGGAATTCAGGAGAGATATGGTGACTAAAATCACAGAGAAAAATACACACTAAGTATATCTTGTGAACAACCTATATTAATAATAAACCTGACGCACCTAGCCCCCAGAGGTTATAGAATATAGGGATAGCAAGCCGAGTGAGAAACACAAAATGGAGGTCACACAGCAGCCAGATGCACACACATATAGTCACAGTTGTACAATGAAGAAGTTATGACAGGCAATAATACTGCACTGGACTAGCCATACAATGAGATATAGCTATACAGATAATAGATATAACAATGCACAGTAAAGACTGGATGTATATCACAGGGTACTTGTACTAAATAACCCTGACTAAATGCACTTTTTCTTACACTGTCAGCAGACATGTAGAATACTTAAGTGTCCTGTAATATGCACAGCGCTGACATGCAGGCGGCTTTACAGAGGAGGATTTGCCCAAACAGTCCCAGGAACAGTGTTGCTGTGTGTAATGGCGCCCAAACACTAACTAGCAGTGAGAGAGAGAGATATGCAGCTCCAGGGCGGGAACATTTACTCTAAGTGGCGCCCTGGGGAAGGGGCTAAAGGTCCAAGCCTTATCCCTCTGCTGGACTTCACCACCGGTACTGTGGGCTGCATAAAAATGGCTTTTGAGAGAAACTGACGTGTGCCCTTGCCCTGGTGGTCTAATGGGGTCCCTGTACTGCCACAGTGTCAACGCCAGCACGCGCGGCCCGCCTCCCACTGGCAGCGCCGGATCGTGATAAAGTGTGGGTCCCGCGAGCAGTACCCACTTACCTCCTCCCAAAGTGCGGCCACACGATCCAGGAGAGTTTCGGCCATGTGTGACTGACCAGAAGAAAACCGGATCCTCTGCTGTAGGTACTCGGCAACCAGGGCGTGGGAGTGTACAGCGCCACTGGGGGAGAGATGAAGCTGCAGCAGGAAATGTCTCCTGACATCTAACCTCTGCTGCAGCCCTTGTAGACTTCTTTTTTCAGCAAAAAAGCTTTTTTCTTAGGGCTGCTGGAGCAGCCCCCCTGTAACGTGCCTGCTATTGCAAGCACCGACTACAAAACTGAGCTCCTGTGCAGGGAGGCGGGGTTATAGAGGAGGCGGCGCTATGCATTCTGGGAACAGTCAAAGCTTTTGAGCCTGTTGGTGCCTCGGAACAAGATCTTACTCTACACCCCAATGTCTATCCTTGTGGAGTCCAGTGTACCCCGCAGCAGAAAAAAAAGATAAGTTTTATACCCATAACAAGAGCAAATAAATCTGGCCTAAAAATAGATCCATGCCCAGTAACTTAGTCCCAGTTGGCACATGTTAAAGTAGGAAACAAACTCTGAGTGTCTGCAGCAGTCTTACTCCTTTAGCATATTACTTCGAGACAGAAGACAACTCCTCCGGGATTGGTTTAGGTAAAGTGTCATGAAGGGCTGTCAACAGGAGTGTCCCACTTTTTCAGAATAGCAGGGCCATCCTCGGGTGAAGGTATCACTGTGAAGGTGCCGTTTCGCATTACAATAAGCTTAGTAGGAAAGCCCCATTTGTATTGTACATTTCCTTGGGTGGAATAGACGTCTTTTGGCCAGCATCACAGGAGAAATATCCAGAAATAGCTGCAGATTACCCAGGCACTCAGTTGTGGATGAGAAAGACAAAGCAGGCCGTAGAATTCATTCTATAATATGAAAAAAGTGGACCCTGAGCATAGTGTCCCTCGGTACTTGGATAGGGGCCTGTTTGGACTTTGGGAGTCTATGGATCCTATCAATAAGAAGGTCCACGGCAGAAGCCTTCAGTGAAAGTTTCTGAAAAGAAGACCGTGGCATAATCATAAAGCTCAGCATTTGAAGCAGAATCCGGAACGTCCATTATTCTGATATTATTTCTCCGAGACCTGTCTTCTAAATCAATGACTATATCACGACTAGAGACCGTGTCTTCCTGAAGGGTGTCGTGCTGAAATCAGATCTTTGTGAGATGCAACAATCTCTTTCATCTTAGTCTGTACGCGTGCCAATCTCACTGATACTGGACCTCAAAGCTTGAATGTTAGAGTTAAGTTCTGAGGTATTTCAGTCCTTAAATGTAGATAACATAGAATGTATAGAGCGTAGAGTAACAGGACCATCTAGAGTGTCCTAAGACGTCTTCAGCCATTACAGCTGGGCTGTGCATCTGACAAGAAGCAGATGATGTAGTGGTCTCAGAAGGACCACCTGAATTCGAGGTACCGAAGAGATGGGCAGGTGGGGCCAATTTGATACCTTTTAACCTTTTTTGGAGGCATGGTAAGCCGGCTACAAAGAGACTGACCTCTCAGAGATAGGAAAATACAAACAATCTATAAATAAAAGGAGCAGTAGTACGCTGTCAGGAGGTTACATCAAGATGACTCCGTTCAAAATGACATTCTTAGTCGGGGTGACGGGGGTATCCGAGCCAAAATTTCAAGTAAACATGATGTAATGCAACTCAAATAACACAGTAATGACCGAGAATTTCCAATAGAGGTCAGCGTGATCACAGACGTGAAGTACTCAGCACAGAGAGACACAAATGGCAAAATATGTGCTGAATTGAACATATATGTTTCTTTGTGCCCTTGAGAACGATCCCACTGTTATACACTATAGGTAGTAACACTGTCCTAACGTGTGATACGCTATGGGTAGTAACAAAGTGGTCATTGTAAGACATAGTGGTTACCAGAAAAGGCCTCTTAGGTTGTATGCAGTACTAACACTCTGCAGGGAGCACTTACAGTAGGTTGTAAGCAGTAGTAACGCTCTGCAGGGAGCACTTAGGTTGTATGCAGTAGTAACGCTCTGCAGAGGGAACTTAGGTTGGAAGAAAAAAAGGCATTTGGTTTCCCCCAGCACCCTGAATGATAACAGTAACCAGATATAAATCCCACATAATAATAGAATTCAGAGATCTTCGTTACACATATTTGCACAAATGTGTGGTTAAGCCCCAATGCCGCATCAAGGCGTCTCTGTATATTTGGGGACCCTAGCGCTATATCTAGGTGCAGGGTGTGGCACCTCAAAACACCGGCATAAGCCAGAAAGCCCAGCGTAGCATACCAGTGAAAAAATTATAGTGTTAATAAATTAGTATTAAGGAAGCCGAAGCTATAGAGAGGTTGATACAAACATGAAATGTAATTAAAATAGAGAAATAGTGTTAAAAAATTAATAAGTGAAAAGTGTTTATAGAATGTAAAGGTATGCCACACTAAAGCCATCCAGCTCAGCCAGTCCAGAGGCACCACACCTCACACCTCCATTACCCCAATCTGGGTCTAATATTAACCAGCAAGGAGTCACATGATAATGGCTCCTTACTACAATATGTCTAAGCTAAGAGCCACCTACCTTGGAGCAACCCCATAATGCTCCATGTAGCATGTCAGGACCTGCACCTCCTCCTAATGCAGGAACCTCTCTGCCTCTCACAACAGACATATATATTGGTAGATGCTCAATTAGCTTAGTGATATAATTCAAGCGCTCCCTTTCGAGCACCTGAATGATAACACTTAGCTAATTGAGCATCTACCAATATATATGTCTGAAACTTAGGTTGTATGCAGTAGTAACGCTCTGCAGGGAGCACTTAGATTGTATGCAGTAGTAACGCTCTGCAGGGAGCACTTAGGTTGTATGCAGTAGTAACGCTCTGCAGGGAGCACATAGATTGTATGCAGTAGTAACGCTCTGCAGGGAGCACTTAGGTTGTATGCAGTAGTAACGCTCTGCAGGGAGCAGCTGTAAACCAGTTTTTTTTTCTGAGATCACAATCCCGTTGTGAAAGGATCTCATAAATTTGATAAATAAAACGTGTTTAAATCCGTTTTATATTTCACTTGCTTATATCAGTTATTACTCTACCCATATACCCATACATAGGTAGTGCTGGTATATACATTTTCTCATACGTCCTAGAGGATGCTGGGGTCACCATTAGAACCATGGGGTATAGACGGGATCCGCAGGAGACATGGGCAGTTTAAGACTTTCAAAGGGTGTGAACTGGCTCCTCCCTCTATGCCCCTCCTCCAGACTCCAGTTTTAGAATTGTGCCCAGGCAGACTGGATGCACTACAGGGTAGCTCTACTGAGTTTCTCTGAAAATACTTTTGTTAGGTTTTTTTGTTTTCAGGGAGATCTGCTGGTAACAGTCTCCCTGCTTCGTGGGACTTAGGGGAGAGAAGTAGGAACCACTTCCAGTGAATTCAATGGCTCTGCTTCTGGCTACAGGACACCATTAGCTCCTGAGGGTGCTGATAGCTGGGTACGCCTAGATGCTCACTCCCTCAGCCGGCCGTCACCCCCCTTACAGAGCCAGAAGTTAGAAGACAGGTGAGTAGCAGAAGAAAAGTAGACTTCTACAGTGACGGCATTCTGAGGTACAGCGCAGCAAACGGAACGCTGCGCGCCATGCTCCCACACATAACAGGCACTGCAGGGTGCAAGGTGCAGGGCATAAAATCCTCCTTTAACACTAGCACATAAGGGCATATAGGCCCTCATTCCGAGTTGTTCGCTCGGTAAATTTAATCGCATCGCAGCGATTTTCCGCTTAGTGCGCATGCGCTATGTCCGCACTGCGTCTGCGCCAGGTAAATTTGCTAAGAAGTTAGGAATTTTACTCACGGCTTTTTCTTCGCTCTGGCGATCGTAATGTGATTGACAGGAAGTGGGTGTTACTGGGCAGAAACTGGCCGTTTTATGGGCGTGTGGGAAAAAACGCTACAGTTTCTGGGAAAAACGCAGGAGTGGCCGGAGAAACGGGGGAGTGTCTGGGCGAACGCTGGGTGTGTTTGTGACGTCAAACCAGGGACGACAAGCACTGAACTGATCGCAGATGCCGAGTAAGTCTGGAGCTACTCAGAAACTGCTAAGAGAGGTCTAATCGCAATATTGCGAATCCGTCGGTCGCAATTTTGATAAGCTAAGATTCACTCCCAGTAGGCGGCGGCTTAGCGTGTGCAAAGCTGCTAAAAGCAGCTTGCGAGCGAACAACTCGGAATGAGGGCAATAGTGTGGTGGCACTGTCCTAACCCCCGCCAGTATAAAAATGTAGTAACGCACACTGAGGAGAAGCGCGCCATTGCGAGAACGGGACTTCTTCCTCAGTCAGCCAGCACACTACTCGGCGCCATTTTTCCCTCCTTCCATGCAAGGACGCTGATCCTTCCTTCACCACTGTATCAGGGTGCAAAATTAAATTAGTGCTGTGTATATTTCTGTATATACTGTTATATGAATAAAAGGGCGCCGCAGGCAGGGGCGGATTGGGACCGGAAACCAGCCTGGGAAATTTATGGAAGCAGCCCTAATAGGGGTGGTGTCTGTTGAGGGGATGTAGTCTGTCAAGTGGGCGGAATTACTGCTCAAAGGGCCTGCTAAAGCGCTGGCACAGAAAGTGCGCGGCGCAAAATTTTATGGGCGTGGCTTCGTGGGGGAGGGGCGTGGCCACATAATCGTGCCAAGTCATGATTTCACTGAACTCAAATCTCACTTGAAAATCCTGAGGCTTCAACCAAATCCAGAATCTGATCCTCCATTCATCCCTAATGATCCCCGTCTCTTCTACAGCACGACATGCCAGTGATGCTGTATCACATGACCCTGCTCGTATCATCATCATCATCACATCCCTGTTATCATGTATGTAGCCTGTCAGCCTGCGTGTGTCACTATCATGCAGCAGCGTGCCCATATCATACACATGAGCATGGCAGCACTAGCATCCCCCGGCGGGCAGCACCGATGCCCAATGTCACCACACAGCACATAGTGGCACCATCCTGTATATAATATGAAGTACTGTACCACTGTCTGTGACTGACAATTGTACTGTGAATGGAGCTGGATACACTCACTTCATTCCTGACCTTTATAAAGTGCTGGAATCACTGTTGCTGGCTCCAGTGTGTTGGTTTGACGCAGAAGTATTGCTGTAGCAGCAGGGTGCCTGACATATTATCATGTACATTTGCTACAACATGACGCCACAGAGCAATCGGAAGATGGGTTATAGGTGGTCGGGAAGTGGGGGGTTAAGCAGCCAGCAATGACTGGGGGTATGAGGAGGAGAGAGGGAGGCAGGGAGGGGCAGAGTGAGCAGGGAGAGGGGAGTGTAAGACTGGGAATAGAGGAGTGAGGGAGGACCTGTGCTGCAGTCTGGGACATACTGTAGAAGCTGACAGCCAGACAGGAGACTCACTGTAACTACAGAGAGGTGTGACACCACACAGGAGGGATAGCAGGATTACACCACAGCGCCCGCACTACTGCCATTCTCGCCCCACTGCCAGCTGCTGCTCTTTACCTACATTCAGCTGCTGGCTCCAGAGACGAATTGTCCCTGGGGTCTTGTAGCCTCCGAACGGGCCGATTCCAGTGCTGGAAGGCGGGCTCCGCTAGCACCACGACTGCCCCGGGTTTGCTGTTATAGTACTGTCAGAACCGCCCAGGTTGGCCCCGCCCCCCTCCTCTGGGAGCACAAAAAGCTGCCGGTGAAGGGCGGAGCTCCGAAAGGCATCACTAATCAAATGGGCGGGATTTAGCAGCTAACTCTCCCACCCACCGCCCTCTCTCCTGAGCCGCAGCAGTCATCCACCTGTCCGCGGCCCTTGGTGTGCGGGTAGCGCCGGGCCTGGCTGCCGCGAGCGGAGCTAAGCTCCGATCACGGCAGCCGGCCAGCATGGGGGATGACGGCAGCCACGGAGGGGACATACGGACCAACCAAACGGAATCTGGTCCAGTGTCTCGGCGTGCCAATCCGCCGCTGGCTGCAGGTCTGTGGCAAACTTTGTTGTACAGTTCTCTGCTACTAACGCAGGGTTGTGAGCTGACAAAATCCTCTCTGTGTCCCTTGACAGAGTTTACATGATGAGAGTTCACACGGCTGTGCGACATGTGCAGTCCTTCTGTTACCACTCCGCACATTACTCCTCTGATTAATGGATCTGTCCCGTATAAGCCCCGGAGTGTCTGTGGGGTGTTTGCACATGTATGTAGCATGTCTGACAGGGTGGTCTTCCCCTGAGGAAATTTTAGTAGGGACACAGATAGAGATATATATATATATATATATATATATGTGTGTAAATGTGTGTATATGTATAATGTGGTGGACCGTCCGACACCACTAAAAACGTGTATGGGTGAAAACATTGAGTGATAATATGTCTGAGTCTCAGGCACATCCTGGAGACAGTCTGTGGAAGAGGTGTTTTTCCAAAGTTTTCTTTTTCATCCACACCAGGCCCCTCGGGGTCTCCTAACATTGTCTCTGTAATGCACACTGATACCGACACAGACTCTGAATCCTGTGTCGACACTAGTTTTCCAGAATGATTCCGACATTAACTAGAAATATTCAGTACATGATTGTAGCTATAAGACAATACGGAGTACCCTCCTGTACCAACAGAAGAAGGTTTACCTATATAAAGAAAGAAAAGGAAACCTTTTCCTTCCTCTCATGCTTCACAAGGGAATTCAGGTTAGCCATTCCCAGCAGTGGACAGGGGGAGTCACCCCCCATTTTAAGAAGGGTCCTCTCACGGTTAATAAGAAAGTGACTCTGCCTGTAACTGGGACATCTGTCCATAACGAGCCGACAGACCGCACGTTGGTGTATACATTAATATTTACTTATACAACCCATGAGACTTTACTCAGGACTACATTGCATGTGCATGAATGAGTAGGGCTATTGCAAAGTGCTCTGATAATTTTATCATCCAGTATTGACGCTAGCTATGGTTGAGATTCTCCTAACGTTAGATCATATATAGTATGCTACGACATCCATGCGTGGAGCCATGACAGAGAATTCACCAGTGGAAGGCGCTTCCTGCTTCCAAAATAGATTATGGAGTCTCTCCCGTACTCGAGGGGAGACCTTGTTTGGTAGCGTCCTGGATGATTTGGTGGGCAGCTGCCACAGGGGAGTTGTTTTTTCTGCCCTTTGTCCCTCCACAAAATAAAAAAAATACAAAATCAGCCCATGTGGTACGAAAGAAGTAAAAAGTTTCCCTTTCTTTGCATATAGAGGTAGGGGAAGAGGAAGAGGTCCACCTCTTCAGGATCACAGGAGCAGAAATCATCTCCTGCTTCTGCCAAATCTACTGCATGACGCTGGGACTCCTTTGCGAGGGTCCGCCCCAGTGGGGGAGTGCCTGACATTTTTCAGTCAGTTCTGGGTTCATTCTGGCCTGGACCCGTGGGTTTTACAAATAGTGTCCCACAGATGCGAACTGGAGTTCAAGGCGTTTCTCCACACCGATTTTAAATCGGCCTTACCAGTTTCTCTCCCTGACAGGGAGGTAGTAAGCGCAGCCATTCAAAATTGAGTCAGGAACAGGTCATTACCCTGATTCCCTTGTTCCAACAGGGGGGTAAATTTACTAAGGTGAGAGATTTTTAGAACTGGTGATGTTGCCCATAGCAACCAATCAGATTGTATCTATTATCTTCTAGAAACAGCTTGACAAATGTTAAGTAGAATCTGATTGGTTGCCATGGGCAACATCACCAGTTCTAAAAAAACTCCCACCTTAGTAAATTTACCCCTGGGAGTGGTTTTTTTTATTCAAGCCTCTTTGTGGCTCCAAACCCGGACGCCTCAGTCAGACCGATCCTAAATCGAAAATTTTTCATTTTCTACCTGAAGTAATTCAAATTCAGGATGGAATCTCTGTAGGCAGTAATCTCTAGTCTGGATAGACATAATGGATGCCTACTTACATGTTCACATTTATCCTCCAAGGATTGCCTGAGATTTGCAATTCAGGATTGTCATTACCAATTTCAGAAGTTGCCGTTTGGTCTATCCACGGCTCCGAGAATTCTCACCAAGGTAATGGTGAAAATGATGGTTCTCCTTCGCAAGCAATTGTCACGAACCGGGTATCTGGACGCCATTACTTGCCTTTTAGATGTCTCCTGAAGCTGGCTCAGCGTTCCAGGGCCGGATTTCATCTGTAATACTGAGGTCCACATTCTGCATCCCTCTCTTGTCACCCTGAGACGCTGTCACAGCGGTGCCATGTTTACTTTCTGAATGGCGTCTCCCGTCCTCCGCGGCCTCCGCCGCCGTTCCTGTGTTCCAGTATACAGGTTATCAGAGTGGCGCCTCATGCCTGCCGCAGCCTCCGCTGTCGTCCGCGTGGTTCTGGTGGGCAGTCATCAGTCTGGCGTCTCCTGTCCTCTGCGGCCGGCGCCGCCATTGCTGCTAAGTTTCCACATGGATTACCAAACCAACTTTCCCTCCAAGTACCAACATGGGCGCAGCCATGTTGGATTCCTTCACATGTTCAGTTTCCACCAATTCGCTGCTCCACTGAAATCTGCATAATTGCCTAGCCAATTCCTTCCTTGCTGCAGGTATAAGTATCCTGTGCCTGAGCAAGGAAGGCGTCAGTGCTTTGGTTGTCAAACCTAGTTCCAGTCTCTCTCCTGTGGTTGTTTTCCAGGTTTCAGTTCCTGTCTCCAAGCTTCCACTAAAGAGACCCGCTCCAGTTTATCACCTGCGGTGCAGCCTGACTCTCCAGTCCTCTGTGACTACTCCAATTCCAGTTACAGATTCACCTGCTTCCAGCACTCAAGCTTCCAGCAGAGATCAGTTTCCCTTAAAGCACCGGTATTATTATTTCATCGCTCTCAAGCTTCATATTTCATTTGTATTTCATCGCTCTCAAGCTTCATATATCATTTGGCTGGTTCCATCCAGCACTCACTCCGTGTCTACATCTGACTGGTTCCAACCAGTACCCACAGCAGCCACTTTATCTTCAGCAGTCCAGCTTCCCGAAGAACATCAGCTGGTACGATCCTGGGTTATTCCCACTACTACAGTCGGGCCTGGTAAGGACTTTCCATCTAGAGGACAATAAGAACTGTACCCATGCTACCAGAGCCCTGTGGCCATTGCCACCCTGTAGTACCCAGGAACTGTGATATGTTATTGCTGATCTTACGTATTTCTTTTATTACTGCTGTGTTGCATGGAGTTTGTTAATAAACATCATTGACTTTTATCCTGGTTGTCGTGGTCACGCCTTCGGGCAGTTATTCTACATGTTACTTACATGTCTAGGGGTCTGATACAACCTCCCAGGTTCCGTTACATCTCAGCCCCTACAACTGAGGCTGCCTCCCGTCAGCTCAGGCCCTCAGTTGTGACAGTAAGCGCTGACCATATGAATCCAGCCGGAGATCAGGATCAAGCGACCAGGCCGATGCAAGAACTGGCAGCCAGACCCGAACATCAGGAGGCTGCACAAGGCCACATTATCCGCTGTCTCCAGGATCTCTCTACTCGGCTGGATGGGATCCAAACGACCCTTCGTGGATCTGGCGCATCCGGTGCGTCCACCACAGCGACACCAGTTGTAACCCCACCCACCTTACCCATTTCTACTCCACAACTTCATCTTCCAACGCCAGCAAAATTTGACGGATCTCCAAGATTCTGCAGGGGATTTCTCAACCAGTGTGAAATTCACTTTGAGCTACAACCCGGCAGTTTCCCCAGTGATCGTACTAAAATTGTCTATATTATTTCCCTTCTCAGTGGCTCAGCCCTTGACTGGGCATCACCTTTATGGGAGAAGTCCGATACCCTGCTGTCCTCCTATACTGACTTTGTAACAACATTCAGGTGCATCTTCGACGAGCCAGGCCGGGTAACTTCAGCTTCTTCTGAGATTCTCCGTTTACGCCAGGGAACACGTACTGTGGGACAGTATCTTATACAGTTCAAGATCCTGGCATCCGAACTGGCATGGAACGACGAGGCCCTGTATGCTGCATTCTGGCATGGCTTACCAGAATGCATCAAGGATGAATTAGCTACCAGAGACTTGCCCTCTAAGTTGGATGAGCTAATCTCTCTATGCACTAAAGTTGATCTGCGGTTCAGAGAAAGAGCAACTGAGCGAGGAAGATTATCTGCTCCAAAATCTTCTGCTCCTCCTCCTCGTCAACCGTCTCCATCCAAAGATGAGCCCATGCAAATTGGCCGTTCCCGTCTATCTCCCGCTGAGCGCCGAAGACGTCTTTCTGAGTCTCTCTGTCTCTACTGTGCAGCTCCGTCTCACACCATCAATACCTGTCCCAAACGTCCGGGAAACTTCAAATCCTAGCTCGCCAAGGAGAGGGCCGGCTAGGAGTAATGATCTCCTCTCCATCTCCTCATGATTGTAATCTCCCAGTCTCGCTTCAAATTGCTCAAAGTTATAGGAACGTTATTACCCTCCTAGATTCCGGAGCAGCTGGGAATTTCATAACGGAAGCATATGTTAAACGGCGGTCCCTACCCACCGAGAGACTTTCCTCGTCCATTTCCTTGACTGCCGTGGATGGTAGCAAGATTTTTGACGCAGTTATTTCTCTAAGGACTCTACCAGTTCATCTGAGAGTAGGAGTTCTTCATTCAGAATTTATTTATTTTCTAGTGATTCCAAGAGCCACACATCCAGTGGTTTTGGGCCTTCCATGGCTCCGTCTCCACAATCCATCGATTGACTGGACAACTACGCAAATACTGGCATGGGGTCCCTCCTGTGCTGAGACCTGTTTGTCCAAAGTACTTCCTGTTTGTTCTTCCTCCTCCAGGTCGTCTGATGTTCCACCTCCTCCATATCAAGACTACACGGACGTATTCAGTAAAGCTTCTGCTGATATCCTTCCTCCTCCTAGGGAATGGGACTGTCCAATTGATCTCATCCCAGGGAAGGTTCCACCTCGAGGCCGAATTTATCCATTGTCCTTACCAGAGACGCATTCCATGGAGGAGTACATCAAAGAGAATCTGGCGAAGGGTTTTATTCGACCTTCTTCTTCTCCAGCTGGCGCAGGCTTCTTTTTTGTAAAGAAGAAAGACGGTGACCTGCGGCCGTGCATCAACTACAGAGGTTTGAATGACATTACCGTCAAGAACCGATATCTTTTACCCTTGATTACAGAGCTCTTCGATAGGAGTTAGCGGAGCAACCATCTTTTCAAAGTTGGATTTGAGGGGTGCCTACAATCTCATCCGGATCCGTGAGGGTGACGAGTGGAAGACCGCCTTTAACACCCGTGATGGACATTATGAGTACCTCGTCATGCCCTTCGGATTGAGAAACGCTCCAGCTGTCTTCCAGCATTTAGTGAATGAGATCTTCAGAGACATCTTATACCGCCATGTCGTGGTTTATCTAGATGATATCCTTATCTTTGCCAATAATCTAGAGGAACATCGTTACTGGGTAAAGGAGGTTCTGTCCCGTCTCCGTGTCAATCATCTCTACTGCAAATTAGAGAAATGTGTTTTTGAAGTCAAATCCATTCCGTTTCTAGGTTACATTGTGTCCGGTTCCGGACTAGAGATGGATCCTGAGAAACTACAAGCAATCCGGAATTGGCCGATACCCTTAACCCTCAAAGGGGTCCAGAGGTTCTTAGGGTTCGCCAATTACTACAGGAAGTTTATACGAGACTTTTCCACCATTGTGGCGCCTATCACTGCGTTGACCAAGAAGGGTGCTAATCCGTCCAAGTGGTCTGAAGACGCTACGCAAGCTTTTCATCTATTAAAACAACGGTTCATCTCTGCACCGGTTCTGAAACAGCCCGACATCGACTCTCCTTTCATCCTTGAGGTGGATGCCTCCTCCGTTGGAGTAGGAGCGGTGTTATCCCAGAGAGCTAAAGATGGTCATCTACATCCTTGCAGTTTCTTCTCCTGGAAGTTCTACCCAGCTGAGCGCAACTATGCCATTGGCGACCAGGAGTTGCTAGCCATCAAGCTCGCTCTAGAGGAGTGGAGAGATCTGTTGGAGGGAGTTTCACATTCACTCACTATACTTACCGACCACAAGAATCTTTTATATCTGAAAAGCGCACAATGTCTTAATCCTCGTCAGGCCAGATGGGCACTTTTCTTTTCCAGGTTCGACTTTAAACTCCAGTTCTGTCCGGGCTCTCAGAATCGCAAGGCCGATGCCCTTTCCCGCTCTTGGGAGCAAGAAAATGAATCGGAGTCTTCAGACAAGCATCCTATTATTAATCCATTGGCATTCTCCACAGTAGGGATGGACTCTATGCCCCCACCAGGTAAAAGTTTTGTGAAGCCGGTGTTAAGGAAGAAGCTCATGCATTGGGCCCATGCTTCCCGTTTTGCCGGACATACAGGCATTCAGAAAACCCTTGAGTTTATCTCTAGGTCCTATTGGTGGCCAACTCTGAAGAAGGATGTCATGGAGTTTATTGCATCTTGCCCAAAGTGTGCCCAACACAAAGTATCCCGCCAGTCGCTTGCGGGGCAACTGGTTCCATTATCTGTTCCCCGTCGACCGTGGACCCATTTGTCGATGGACTTTGTTACAGACCTGCCTACGTGCAACAAGTTTAATACCATCTGGGTGGTAGTTGACCGGTTCAACAAGATGGCACATTTCATTCCTCTCACCGGTCTTCCGTCAGCTTCCAAGTTGGCTCAAGTGTTCATTCAAGAGATCTTCCGACTCCACGGTCTTCCTGAAGAGATTATCTCAGATCGAGGAGTACAATTTGTAGCCAAATTCTGGCGAAGTTTGTGTCAAGTCCTCCAAGTCAAGTTGAAGTTTTCTACAGCTTACCATCCTCAGACCAATGGTCAAACTGAGATGGTGAATCAGGACTTGGAGGCCTTCCTCCGCATTTATGTGTCTTCCTCTCAAGATGACTGGGTTCAACTCCTTCCCTGGGCCGAGTTCAGCCATAACAACCAATACCATTCCTCATCTTCTTCTACACCATTCTTCATCAACTATGGATTCCACCCTAAAGTTCCAGAATTCCAGCCGCTTCCAGCAACTTCTGTTCCAGCAGTGGATGTCACCTTGCGTCAGTTTGCAAACAACTGGAAGAATGTACGAGCGGCTCTGCTCAAAGCATCGCTCAGGTACAGGAAGTTTGCAGATAAGAAGCGTAGAGCGGTTCCTGCTCTCAAGGTGGGTGATCGTGTGTAGTTGTCCACAAAGAATTTGAGGTTAAGAGTTCCCAGCATGAAGTTTGCACCTCGTTACATCGGTCCTTTTAAAATTGAACAAGTCATCAATCCTGTTGCTTACAGACTCCAGTTACCTCCCTTCTTGAAAATACCTAGGACATTCCATGTTTCCCTTTTGAAACCACTGATTCTGAATCCGTTTCATTTTGCACTTCCTCCGGCTCCGAAAGTCCAGACTCAACGGGGAGTTGAGTATGAAGTTGCCAAGATTCTGGATTCACGTTTCCGTTACGGTCAATTACAGTATCTTATTGACTGGAAGGGCTATGGTCCTGAAGAACACTCTTGGACCAATGCTTCAGATGTCCATGCTCCTGCCTTGGTCCGGAATTTCCACTCTAAGTTTCCTCAGAAGCCTAAGAAGTGTCCTGGGGCCACTCCTAAAAGGGGGGGGTGCTGTCACGATCCGGGTATCTGGGCGCCATTACCTGCCGTTTAGATGCCTCCTGAAGCTGGCTCAGCGTTCCAGGGCCGGATTTCATCTGTAATACTGATGTCCACATTCTGCATCCCTATCCTGTCACTCTGAGACGCTGTCACAGCGGCGCCATGGTTACCATCTGAATGGCGTCTGCCATCCTCCGCGGCCTCCGCCGCCATTCCTGTGTTCCAGTATACAGGTTGTCAGAGTGGCGTCTCATGCCAGCCGCGGCCTCCGCTGTTGTCCGCGTGGTTCCAGTATGCAGTTGTCAATCTGGCGTCTCCTGTCCTCTGCGGCCGGCGCCGCCATTGCTGCTAAGTTTTCACATGGATTTCCAAACCAACTTTCCCTCCAAGTACCAACATGGGCGCAGCCATGTTGGTTTCTGTCACATGTTCAATCTCTACCAATCCGGTGTTCCCCTGGAATCTGCATAATTGCTTAGCCAATCCCTTCCTTGCTGCAGGTATAAGTATCCTGTGCCTGAGCAAGGAAGGCGTCAGTGCTTTGGTTGTCAAACCTAGCTCCAGTCTCTCTCCTGTGGTTGTTTTCCAGGTTTCCAGCTCTTGTCTCCAAGCTTCTACTAAAGAGACCCACTCCAGCCTACCACCTGCGGTGCAGCCTGACTCTGCAGTCCTCTGTGACTACTTCATTTCCAGCTACAGATTCACCTGCTTCCAGCACTCAGCTTCCAGCAGAGATCAGCTTCCCTTAAAGCACCGGTATTATTATTTTATCGCTCTCAAGCTTCATATTTCATTTGTATTTCATCGCTCTCAAGCTTCATATATCATTTAGCTGGTTCCACCCAGCACTCACTCCGTGTCTACATCTGACTGGTTCCAACCAGTACCCACAGCAGCCACTTCATCTTCAGCAGTCCAGCTTCCCGAAGAACATCAGCTGGTACGATCCTGGCTTATTCCCACTACTACAGTCGGGCCTGGTAAGGACTTTCCATCTAAGACAATAAGAACTGTACCCATACAACCAGAGCCCTGTGGCCACCCTGTAGTACCCAGGAACTGTGATATGTTATTGCTGATCTTACGTATTTCTTTTATTACTGCTGTGTTGCATGGAGTTTGTTAATAAACATCATTGACTTTTATCTTAATTGTCGTGGTGACGCCTTCGGGAAATCTTCCTACATGTAACTTACATGTCCAGGGGTCTGATACAACCTTCCAGGTTTCACTACAACTCAGCCTCTACAACTGAGGCTGCCTCCCGTCAGCTCAGGCCCTCAGTTGTGACAATAGGGGCCTACAGTAAGTCAGTAAGGAGGCAGAAGCTGCTTCTGGTAAATGGACCCTGGTCATGTAGGGGTGGGAGAGTCAGTAAGATTATGTAATAGATGCCTACAGTAAGTCAGTAAGGAGGCAGAAGCTGCTTCTGGTACATGGACCCTGGTCATGTAGGGCTGGGAGAGTCAGTAAGATTATGTAATAGGGGCCTACAGTAAGTCAGTAAGGAGGCAGAAGCTGCTTCTGGTACATGGACCCTGGTCATGTAGGGCTGGGAGAGTCAGTAAGATTGTGTAATAGGATGCCTACAGTAAGTCAGTAAAGAGGCAGAAGCTGCTTCTGGTACATGGACCCTGGTCATGTAGGGGTGGAAGAGTCAGTAAGATTATGTAATAGGTGCCTACAGTAAGTCAGTAAGGAGGCAGAAGCTGCTTCTGGTACATGGACCCTGGTCATGTAGGGCTGGGAGAGTCAGTAAGATTATGTAATAGGACCCTACAGTAAGTCAGTAAGGAGGCAGAAGCTGCTTCTGGTACATGGACCCTGGTCATGTAGGGCTGGGAGAGTCAGTAAGATTATGTAATAGGGGGCCTACAGTAAGTCAGTAAGGAGGCAGAAGCTGCTTCTGGTACATGGACCCTGGTCATGTAGGGCTGGGAGAGTCAGTAAGATTATGTAATAGGGGCCTACATTAAGTCAGTAAGGAGGCAGAAGATGCTTCTGGTACATGGACCCTGGTCATGTAGGGCTGGGAGAGTCAGTAAGATTATGTAATAGGGGCCTACAGTAAGTCAGTAAGGAGGCAGAAACTGCTTCTGGTACATGGACCCTGGTCATGTAGGGCTGGGAGTCAGTAAGATTATGTAATAGGTGCCTACAGTAAGTCAGTCAGGAGGCAGAAGCTGCTTCTGGTACATGGACCCTGGTCATGTAGGGCTGGGAGAGTCAGTAAGATTATGTAATAGGGGACTACAGTAAGTCAGTAAGGAGGCAGAAGATGCTTCTGGTACATGAACCCTGGTCATGTAGGGCTGGGAGAGTCAGTAAGATTGTATTATAGGGGCCTACAGTAAGTCAGTAAGGAGGCAGAAGCTGCTTCTGGTACATGGACCCTGGTCATGTAGGGCTGGGAGAGTCAGTAAGATTATGTAATAGGGGCCTACAGTAAGTCAGTAAGGAGGCAGAAGCTGCTTCTGGTACATGGACCCTGGTCATGTAGGGCTGGGAGAGTCAGTAAGATTATGTAATAGGGGCCTACAGTAAGTCAGTAAGGAGGCAGAAGCTGCTTCTGGTACATGGACCCCGGTCATGTAGGGCTGGGAGAGTCTGTAAGATTATGTAATAGGATGCCTACAGTAAGTCAGTAAGGAGGCAGAAGCTGCTTCTGGTACATGGACCCTGGTCATGTAGGGCTGGGAGAGTCAGTAAGAGTGTGTAATAGGGGACTACAGTAAGGAGGCAGAAGCTGCTTCTGGTACATAGACCCTGGTCATGTAGGGCTGGGAGATTCAGTAAGATTATGTAATAGGGGCCTACAGTAAGTCAGTAAGGAGGCAGAAACTGCTTCTGGTACATGGACCCTGGTCATGTAGGGCTGGGAGTCAGTAAGATTATGTAATAGGTGCCTACAGTAAGTCAGTAAGAAGGCAGAAGCTGCTTCTGGTACATGGACCCTGGTCATGTAGGGCTGGGAGAGTCAGTAAGATTATGTAATAGGGGACTACAGTAAGTCAGTAAGGAGGCAGAAGCTGCTTCTGGTACATGGACCCTGGTCATGTAGGGCTGGGAGAGTCAGTAAGATTATGTAATAGGGGACTACAGTAAGTCAGTAAGATTATGTAATAGGGGCCTACATTAAGTCAGTAAGGAGGCAGAAGATGCTTCTGGTACATGGACCCTGGTCATGTAGGGCTGGGAGAGTCAGTAAGATTATGTAATAGGGGACTACAGTAAGTCAGTAAGGAGGCAGAAGCTGCTTCTGGTACATGGACCCTGGTCATGTAGGGCTGGGAGAGTCAGTAAGATTATGTAATAGGGCCCTACAGTAAGTCAGTAAGGAGGCAGAAGCTGCTTCTGGTACATGGACCCTGGTCATGTAGGGCTGGGAGAGTCAGTAAGATTGTGTAATAGGGGCCTACATTAAGTCAGTAAGGAGGCAGAAGAGGCTTCTGGTACATGGACCCTGGTCATGTAGGGCTGGGAGAGTCAGTAAGATTGTATTATAGGGGCCTACAGTATGTCAGTAAGGAGGCAGAAGCTGCTTCTGGTACATGGACCCTGGTCATGTAGGGCTGGGAGAGTCAGTAAGATTATGTAATAGGACCCTACAGTAAGTCAGTAAGGAGGCAGAAGCTGCTTCTGGTACATGGACCCTGGTCATGTAGGGCTGGGAGAGTCAGTAAGATTATGTAATAGGGGGCCTACAGTAAGTCAGTAAGGAGGCAGAAGCTGCTTCTGGTACATGGACCCTGGTCATGTAGGGCTGGGAGAGTCAGTAAGATTATGTAATAGGGGCCTACATTAAGTCAGTAAGGAGGCAGAAGATGCTTCTGGTACATGGACCCTGGTCATGTAGGGCTGGGAGAGTCAGTAAGATTATGTAATAGGGGCCTACAGTAAGTCAGTAAGGAGGCAGAAACTGCTTCTGGTACATGGACCCTGGTCATGTAGGGCTGGGAGTCAGTAAGATTATGTAATAGGTGCCTACAGTAAGTCAGTAAGGAGGCAGAAGCTGCTTCTGGTACATGGACCCTGGTCATGTAGGGCTGGGAGAGTCAGTAAGATTATGTAATAGGGGACTACAGTAAGTCAGTAAGGAGGCAGAAGATGCTTCTGGTACATGAACCCTGGTCATGTAGGGCTGGGAGAGTCAGTAAGATTGTATTATAGGGGCCTACAGTAAGTCAGTTAGGAGGCAGAAGCTGCTTCTGGTACATGGACCCTGGTCATGTAGGGCTGGGAGAGTCAGTAAGATTATGTAATAGGGGCCTACATTAAGTCAGTAAGGAGGCAGAAGCTGCTTCTGGTACATGGACCTTGGTCATGTAGGGCTGGGAGAGTCAGTAAGATTCTGTAATAGGGGCCTACAGTAAGTCAGTAAGGAGGCAGAAGCTGCTTCTGGTACATGGACCCTGGTCATGTAGGGCTGGGAGAGTCAGTAAGATTATGTAATAGGGGCCTACAGTAAGTCAGTAAGGAGGCAGAAGCTGCTTCTGGTACATGGACCCTGGTCATGTAGGGCTGGGAGAGTCAGTAAGATTCTGTAATAGGGCGCTACAGTAAGTCAGTAAGGAGGCAGAAGCTGCTTCTGGTACATGGACCCTGGTCATGTAGGGCTGGGAGAGTCAGTAAGATTATGTAATAGGGGCCTACAGTAAGTCAGTAAGGAGGCAGAAGCTGCTTCTGGTACATGGACCCTGGTCATGTAGGGCTGGGAGAGTCAGTAAGATTATGTAATAGGGGCCTACAGTAAGTCAGTAAGGAGGCAGAAGCTGCTTCTGGTACATGGACCCTGGTCATGTAGGGCTGGGAGAGTCAGTAAGATTATGTAATAGGGGCCTACAGTAAGTCAGTAAGGAGGCAGAAGCTGCTTCTGGTACATGGACCCCGGTCATGTAGGGCTGGGAGAGTCTGTAAGATTATGTAATAGGATGCCTACAGTAAGTCAGTAAGGAGGCAGAAGCTGCTTCTGGTACATGGACCCTGGTCATGTAGGGCTGGGAGAGTCAGTAAGATTATGTAATAGGGGACTACAGTAAGTCAGTAAGATTATGTAATAGGGGCCTACATTAAGTCAGTAAGGAGGCAGAAGATGCTTCTGGTACATGGACCCTGGTCATGTAGGGCTGGGAGAGTCAGTAAGATTATGTAATAGGGGACTACAGTAAGTCAGTAAGGAGGCAGAAGCTGCTTCTGGTACATGGACCCTGGTCATGTAGGGCTGGGAGAGTCAGTAAGATTATGTAATAGGGCCCTACAGTAAGTCAGTAAGGAGGCAGAAGCTGCTTCTGGTACATGGACCCTGGTCATGTAGGGCTGGGAGAGTCAGTAAGATTGTGTAATAGGGGCCTACATTAAGTCAGTAAGGAGGCAGAAGAGGCTTCTGGTACATGGACCCTGGTCATGTAGGGCTGGTAGAGTCAGTAAGATTGTATTATAGGGGCCTACAGTATGTCAGTAAGGAGGCAGAAGCTGCTTCTGGTACATGGACCCTGGTCATGTAGGGCTGGGAGAGTCAGTAAGAGTGTGTAATAGGGGCCTACATTGTCAGTAAGGAGGCAGAAGATGCTTCTGGTACATGGACCCTGGTCATGTAGGGCTGGGAGAGTCAGAAAGATTATGTAATAGGGGACTACAGTAAGTCAGTAAGGAAGCAGAAGCTGCTTCTGGTACATGGACCTTGGTCATGTAGGGCTGGGAGAAGTCAGTAAGATTATGTAATAGGGGACTACAGTAAGTCAGTAAGGAGGCAGAAGCTGCTTCTGGTACATGGACCCTGGTCATGTAGGGCTGGGAGAGTCAGTAAGAGTGTGTAATAGGGGCCTACATTAAATCAGTAAGGAGGCAGAAGATGCTTCTGGTACATGGACCCTGGTCATGTAGGGCTGGGAGAGTCAGTAAGATTATGTAATAGGGGACTACAGTAAGTCAGTAAGGAGGCAGAAGCTGCTTCTGGTACATGGACCCTGGTCATGTAGGGCTGGGAGAGTCAGTAAGAGTGTGTAATAGGGGCCTACATTAAGTCAGTAAGGAGGCAGAAGATGCTTCTGGTACATGGACCCTGGTCATGTAGGGCTGGGAGAGTCAGTAAGATTATGTAATAGGGGACTACAGTAAGTCAGTAAGGAGGCAGAAGCTGCTTCTGGTACATGGACCCTGGTCATGTAGGGCTGGGAGAGTCAGTAAGATTATGTAATAGGGGACTACAGTAAGTCAGTAAGGAGGCAGAAGCTGCTTCTGGTACATGGACCCTGGTCATGTAGGGCTGGGAGAGTCAGTAAGATTATGTAATAGGGCCCTACAGTAAGTCAGTAAGGAGGCAGAAGCTGCTTCTGGTACATGGACCCTGGTCATGTAGGGCTGGGAGAGTCAGTAAGATTATGTAATAGGGGACTACAGTAAATCAGTAAGATTATGTAATAGGGGCCTACATTAAGTCAGTAAGGAGGCAGAAGATGCTTCTGGTACATGGACCCTGGTCATGTAGGGCTGGGAGAGTCAGTAAGATTGTATTATAGGGGCCTACAGTAAGTCAGTAAGGAGGCAGAAGCGGCTTCTGGTACATGGACCCTGGTCATGTAGGGCTGGGAGAGTCAGTAAGATTGTGTAATAGGGGCCTACAGTAAGTCAGTAAGGAGGCAGAAGCTGCTTCTGGTACATGGACCCTGGTCATGTAGGGCTGGGAGAGTCAGTAAGATTATGTAATAGGGCCTACAGTAAGTCAGTAAGGAGGCAGAAGCTGCTTCTGGTACATGGACCCTGGTCATGTAGGGCTGGGAGAGTCAGTAAGATTGTGTAATAGGGGCCTACAGTAAGTCAGTAAGGAGGCAGAAGCTGCTTCTGGTACATGGACCCTGGTCATGTAGGGCTGGGAGAGTCAGTAAGATTATGTAATAGGGGCCTACATTAAGTCAGTAAGGAGGCAGAAGCTGCTTCTGGTACATGGACCCTGGTCATGTAGGGCTGGGAGAGTCAGTAAGATTATGTAATAGGGCCCTACAGTAAGTCAGTAAGGAGGCAGAAGCTGCTTCTGGTACATGGACCCTGGTCATGTAGGGCTGGGAGAGTCAGTAAGATTGTGTAATAGGGGCCTACAGTAAGTCAGTAAGGAGGCAGAAGCTGCTTCTGGTACATGGACCCTGGTCATGTAGGGCTGGGAGAGTCAGTAAGATTATGTAATAGGGGCCTACAGTAAGTCAGTAATGAGGCAGAAGCTGCTTCTGGTACATGGACCCTGGTCATGTAGGGCTGGGAGAGTCAGTAAGATTATGTAATAGGGGCCTACAGTAAGTCAGTAAGGAGGCAGAAGCTGCTTCTGGTACATGGACCCTGGTCATGTAGGACTGGGAGAGTCAGTAAGATTATGTAATAGTCACCATCTTATAGGCAGCCGGTGAAAGGAACAGAGAATGGGTGTTATGTGGTAAGTCTGGTTGGTAGGTAAAGCTGAGCTGTAGCCCTGCCCTTTGTTGGTGAACTTCTACCATATGGACCTGTTTCACAAGGACTGAGTCACAGCCAACTGGCATCACCCACACCTGGAGCTCAGCTAGACAACCATTTAGGATTGGTACTGGGTACTCAGTACCCGGAGAAAAGAACAGGTCATCTGCATAGCAGTGGTAGATGAGGGCATGACATCTGGTTATTTCAGAAAGAAAAGATGACTACTGGCGCTATAATACTAGATGGCGCATATATGAATGAAGACGCCTGTATAATAAATAACCATCTGGTTTTATTCAAGACAAAATATTATTATTTTTTAACAACAAACTACTTTCACTATGTAAAATTCACGTATACATGTCATCTAACATTTTTCCTAATTTCAACAACCATTAAAAATCACCTGGCATGTGTTACCATGATAACTATTTCCAGAAATAGATCTTTCATAATATGTCCCGTAAGTGTGTTTTAGAAGAAAATACGCTTAAAGGTGCTGTCCCAAATTGTGGTTGCTGCTCATATGCTATGTGCACACAGCCTAGCACCCCATAAAGCAGGCATATCCAAACTGCGGCCCTCCAGCTGTTGTGAAACTACATATCCCAGCATGCCCTGACACAGATTTGCTGTCAGAGAATGCTACAGCTGTGTCAGGGCATGCTGGGATGTGTAGTTTCTCAACAGCTGGAGGGCCGCAGTTTGGACATGCCTGCCATAAAGCATATATTGCTGTACGTGGTGTGAAGATTATTTCACCCACCAGTAGCATGTATATTGCAAAAAGCATAGGATAGGATAAGAACCTTGAAGAACAACGCATGGCAATGATAAGTATACTCCAGAAGATTAAAATGGTTCCTCACCTGAGTGATGCCTATTGTGTGCAACAAGAGATGATTTATTTCTCAGAGTATAGAAATGGCTTCTCACCTGTGTGACTTCTGTGATGTGTAAGTAAATCACATCTTGTTAGACAACATTTCCCACACTCAGAGCAAGAAAATGGATTCTTACCTGTGTGACTTCTGAGATGTATAAGAAGATTTGATTTGAGTGCAAAACATTTCCCACACTCAGAGCAAAAAAATGGCTTCTCACCAGTGTGACTTCTCTGATGTCTAACAAGATCTGATTTGAGTGCAAAACATTTCCCACACTCAGAGCAAGAAAATGGCCTCTCACCTGTGTGACTTCTCTCATGATTAATAAGATGTGATTTCTGTGCAAAACATTTCCCACACTCCGAGCAAGAAAATGGCTTCTCACCTGTGTGACTTCTCTGATGTCTAACAAGTTCTGATTTGAGTGCAAAACATTTCCCACACTCAGAGCAAAAAAATGGCTTCTCACCAGTGTGACTTCTCTGATGTCTAACAAGATCTGATTTGAGTGCAAAACATTTCCCACACTCCGAGCAAGAAAATGGCTTCTCACCTGTGTGACTTCTCTCATGATTAATAAGATGTGATTTCTGTGCAAAACATTTCCCACACTCCGAGCAAGAAAATGGCTTCTCACCTGTGTGACTTCTCTCATGATTAATAAGATGTGATTTCTGTGCAAAACATTTCCCACACTCCGAGCAAGAAAATGGCTTCTCACCTGTGTGACTTCTCTGATGTCTAACAAGTTCTGATTTGAGTGCAAAACATTTCCCACACTCAGAGCAAGAAAATGCCCTCTCGCCTGTGTGACTTTTCTGATGTATAACAAGATGTGATTTCCGTGCAAAACATTTCCCACACTCAGAGCAAGAAAATGGCCTCTCGCCTGTGTGACTTTTCTGATGTATAACAAGATGTGATTTCCATGCAAAATATTTCCCACACTCAGAGCAAGAAAACGGCTTCTCACCTGTGTGACTTCTCTGATGTCTAACAAGATCTGATTTGAGTGCAAAACATTTCCCACACTCAGAGCAAGAAAATGGCCTCTCACCTGTGTGACTTCTCTCATGATTAATAAGATGTGATTTCTGTGCAAAACATTTCCCACACTCAGAGCAAGAAAATGCCCTCTCGCCTGTGTGACTTTTCTGATGTATAACAAGATGTGATTTCCGTGCAAAACATTTCCCACACTCAGAGCAAGAAAATGGCCTCTCGCCTGTGTGACTTTTCTGATGTATAACAAGATGTGATTTCCATGCAAAACATTTCCCACACTCAGAGCAAGAAAATGGCCTCTCACCTGTGTGACTTCTCTCATGATTAATAAGATGTGATTTCTGTGCAAAACATTTCCCACACTCAGAGCAAGAAAATGGCTTCTCACCTGTGTGACTTTTCTGATGTATAACAAGCTGTGATTTGTATGTAAAACATTTCCCACACTCAGAACATATCAGTGGCCTCTCAACTGCCTTACCTGTGTGTGGGTTAATAGGCTTTGTGTTCTGTGTAAAACATTTGGCATCTATAGAACAAGGAAACACTGTATCTACTGTCAGAGCTGTAACAGATGCACCAATATCAGAGTGATCAGGAGAACATTTCCCAGGATCAGAGGGCTCAGCTGATAGAGCTAGATGTATAATTGGGGTAATGGGGTTATCTCCTGGAGAATCCTGTCTACTGTCATTATCTTTTATGTCACAATCCGGGGATAACATTAGATGTCCTTCTGAGATATTCCTGCTTGTGTGTCCACCTGCTGGAAATAAAATACATTATGGAAATGTGACATTTTCTGTAACAATATTAATCTTGTAAACAATAGGAGAAGACGACTCTCTGGGACACTTAATTGTAAATGTGTGTGTATAATAAAACATAACTTTTAATGAAGGCTTTATAATATTGTGTCTCAGATTATCATTGTGTCCACCCTCGTGAGAACACTCACAATAACAAATGTAATATTATAATAAGACTTAGATATAGCTCTCTCTTGTACTGGTAACGAACCATGAAGTATAAATGGAGACGTAGTCCCTCGGCAAGTCCTATGTCAGCACCAATGTAAAACAATGGATGGGAAACATATCGTATGAATTGGAGATTCTAGATGAACAATAACATCAGTCATATGAGCTGATGGATCAGAGAAATGTCTCCTAACGTTACTCCTGGAAGCATTGGTAAGGTAGCATTCCTTTATGTGTGTGCTCATACACTGGTAAGCCTGTACATGTGTTACTCACCCTTATATAAGGTATATTGCTATAGCAGAGTAGGTGTGGAACAAGGAATTTTACATGCAATACACCATATAATACACTGCAATCATCATCATCATCATCATCTGCTAGGTTATAATACCCTGTTACACCCCTATCATCAGTGTCTTACCTCTATACTCTCAATAGTAATAAGGATGATGGTGTGCACAGTAAGTATGATACAGAGAATTACATATCAGAATCTATACAGCTGCCGCCATACTTCTGCTTCTCATACGTGTGCTACTGGCAGCAGTGAACATCTGAGTGAGAGTGCAGGGAAGACAGCAGAGTCTGATGAGAAAGAGATTGGATCTGTCTTTGCAGGGCTGTACCACACCTGTCACCCCTGTTAGTATATAAAATAATAAATAAGAGGGGCGTGGCCTGAGTCCATCCAGACGTGCTTTCTGGAGCTCTCCTCACTAAGTGGCTTCTTATCTACCCTACCTGATAGCTCTCAGCCGCCGCTGGGACCAAGACCCAATCTATTAATTCCACCACTCCTACTGCCCTAAAGCTGCTCGCTCCGCGCACTGTTCATTACCGCAGCCTAGTGACGCCGCTGAAGCCACTGGCTGTATTCTGGGGCTAAGTGTGCCTAGTCTTTCCTGCACGCTCCGGCCACCTGACTTGGAGGCGCTTTTGGCTCAGGCGGGAGCACTTACTCTCCTGCTAACACAGGTGCGCAGCTCCCGTTACTACTGAGGACAGAAGGGGCTGCCCACAGTCACCGGAGCCCTGCGGTGATATTGGGAGGTGAGGTGGCTGCCATTTTGGATCCTGGTACCCGGCCATCGCATGCTTTGCCTTCTGCCTTCAATAAGGAGTAAAATTGATATAAACTGCTAAATAAGTGTCCTGGCGGCTGGACCGGGGTCACTACACTAAATTGAAGCATTTGCCTGGAGGTGAAACTACCTTCTATTTATATGGTACCACTATAATCTACTTCCTCTCAGTCTACATGCAGAGCCCAGTATCAAGTATCGTCTGAGTACAGCTCATTACACTCTGATTACAACCTCACAGTGTGTTATTTTGTGGATTTATCCACTGAATATATTTTGCCATTTGTGTCTCTCTGTGTCGAGAGCTTCACGTCTGTATCACGCTGACCTCTAGTGGAATTTATCGGTTATTACTGTGTTATTTGCGTTGCATTACATCATGTTTAAGCTTTGAGGTCTGATATCAGGGAGATTGGCACTCGTACAGACTAAGATGAAAGAGATTGTTGTGTCTCACAAAGATCTGATCTCAGCTCATGACACCCTTCAGGAAGACCTGGTCTCTATTCGTGATAAAGTCATTGATTTAGAAGACTGGTCTCGGAGAAATAATATCAGAATAATGGGCGTTCCAGATTCTGTTACAAATGCTGAGCTTTATGATTATGCCACGGTCCTCTTGTCAGAAACTTTCACCGAAGGCTTCTGCTGCGGACCTTCTTATTGATAAGATCCATAGGCTCCCAAAGTCCAAACAGGCCCCTATCCAAGCTCCGAGGGACACTCTGCTTTCTTCATATTAAAGAACGTATCCTACAGGCTGCTTTGTCTTCCTCATCCACAGCTGAGTGCCTGGATAATATGCAGCTATTTTCGGATATTTCTCCTGTGACGCTGGCCAAAAGGCGTCTATTCCACCCAAGGGAATATACGTTATGGTAAGAACTTACCGTTGATATCAGTATTCTTCCTAAGTCCACAGGATCCACAAAATAACAATGGGATATGATGAAGCGACAGCCTCCCAGCTTGCAACGGGTCCCGTCCATATATCCCCGCCTCCTTGCTCAGGCAAATCAGTTGTATTCCAAAGCTCAAGGCTGGAGCATCATAGAGAGCCTTAATCAGGCGATAAGAACACACATGCACACCCTTCCGTACAAGAAGGAAGAGGCCAGTGAGTAAAAGGATCCTCAGATCAGGTGAGTCAGGGTGGGATCCCTATGGATCCTGTGGACTTACCATAACGTATATTTCTCTGGCAGGGTCCACAGTTATCCACAGGATAACAATGGGATTTCCCAAAGCAATTTAGTGAAGGGGACGCTCCAGACTGGAAAGGAGAATCCTTCGCCCGAATGCAGCATCCTGAGGCAAAGGTATCAAAGGCATAATGTCTAATGAATGTGTTAATGGAAGACCGTGTGGCTGCCTTACATATGTGTTCCGCTGAAGCACCACGTTGTGCTGCCCACGACGGACCTACCTTACGAGTAGAGTGAGCAGAGACACTAGCTGGATTAGGGAGATCAGCTTGAGAATATGCTTCTGAAATCGTCATTCTAAGCCACCTCGCTAGTGTTTGCTTGTCAGCAGGCCATCCTCTCTTGTGAAATCCGTAGAAAACAAAGAGAAAATCTGTCTTTCTGATGGCACTGGTACGATCCACGTTGATCCTTAAAGCCCTGACTACATCCAAAGATGCATCTCCCACAGAAAGACCTGGCCCTTGAAAAGTTGGTACAACAATTTCTTCCTTAAGGCGGAATTTAGTCACCACCTTAGCAAGATATCCAGATTTAGTTCTGAGAACCGTTCTATCTGGATGAAATATCAGAAAAGGAGAGCGACATAACAATGCCCATAAATCTGAATCTTTTCTAGCTGAGGCAATAGCAAGTAGAAAGAGAACTTTAGCTGTCAACCATTTAAGATCCACTTTATTAAGTGGTTCAAATGAGGCAACTTGAAGGGCTTTCAGGACTAGACTTAAGTCCCAAGGCACTGTAGGAGGAACAAAAAAAGTTGAATGTGCAGCATTCCCTGGAAAAAAGTACGCACATCCTGTAAATTGGCAATTTTCTTTTGGAACCATACAGTCAATGCCAACACTTGCACTCTCAAGGAAGCCACCTTCAAACCTTTATCCATTACAGCCTGAAGGAATGCTAAGACCCTGGAAACTCTGAAAGCCTTAGGGTCCATTTTCAATTCACTGCACCAATGAATATAGGTTTTCCATATTCGGTGATAAATGCAAGCTGAGGAAGGTTTCCTTGCTCTGAGCATAGTCTGAATTACCTGTTGTGAGAATCCTCTTGACTTCAGGATAGATGTTTCAAGAGCCACGCCATCAAAGACAGTCGATCCAGATGTCTGTGATAACAAGGACCCTGCATCAGTAGATCTGGATGTTGAGGGAACAGAAGTGGAACACCCATCGACATACTCAGCAGATCTGTGTATCAATGTCTCCTGGGTCAAGCCGGAGCTATTAGTATCACGGCACTTTTCCCTTGCTTTATCTTTCTCACCACCATGGGTAATAGGGTGATTGAAGGAAACACATAAACCAGATGAAAGTCCCATGGGACCGACAGGGCATCCACAAAGATCGCTCTGGGATCCTTTGTTCTTGCCCCATAAGCAAAAACTTTGTTGTTCAGATGGGATGCAATGCGATCTATCTCTGGAAACCCCCACTTGTCTACTAGCGTCTGGAAGACCTCCGGGTGTAGAGACCATTCATTTTCCTGAATGGCGTGTCGACTGAGAAAGTCCGCTTCCCAGTTTAGGACTCCCAGTACGAACACTGTGGACAAGGCTGGATGATGAAGTTCTGCCCACTTTAGTATGTGACTTACCTCCTCCATCGCTTTCCGGCTTCGAGTTCCTCCCTGATGGTTGAGGTACGCTACTGCCGTTGCATTGCCTGAGCAGATCTGGACTGGTTTTCTCCGAAAAATGTCCTTTGCCTGAATCAGTGCCATATATATGGCCCAAAGTTCCAATATGTTTATTGGCAGGCAACTTTCTTCCCTGGTCCATTGCCCCTGAAAACACATTTCTGACACTGCTCCCCAGCCCTGAAGACTGGAATCTATCATCAGAATTTCCCAATCTGATATCCAAAGGGGTCTACCCTTGTCCAGATGGGATGTCTGTAGCCACCGGGCTAATGACCTTCTTACTTCTATTGTAAGAGACAGGGTCTGTGTTTTTATTGTCTGATGCAACCCATGCCATTTGGCAAGAATCAGAAGCTGCAGAGGCCTTGAGTGGAATTGTGAATACTCCACCATGTCGAACGTTGATACCATCAAACCCATCACCCGCATTGCTGCGTGAATGGATACCATTTCACTGTGTAACAAGTCCTGAATCCTTGAGTGAACCTTGGATATCTTGTTCAGATTTAAACTTACTCTCTGAAGACCTGAATCCAGTACCAGCCCCAAATGAGTCATCTGTTGTGACGGAACCAGAAACAATTTTTCCCAATTTATGAGCCACCCATGGTTCTGCAGACATGTTATTGTCTGTCGCAGATTACATAAGAGCAACTCCTGCATCTGTGTCAGGATTAAAAGATCAACGAGGTATGGAAAATATATTTTCTCATACGTCCTAGAGGATGCTAGGGTCATCATAGAACCATGGGGTATAGACGGGATCCGCAGGAGACATGGGAACTTTAAGACTTTGAAAGGGTGTGAACTGGCTCCTCCCTCTATGCCCCTCCTCCAGACTCGTTTTATAATTGTGCCCAGTGAGACTGGATGCACTGCAGGGAGCTCTACAGAGTTTCTCTGACAAGACTTATGTTAGGTTTTTTATGTTCAGGGAGGCTGCTGGCAACAGACTCCCTGCTTCGTGGGACTTAGGGGAGAGGAGTATCACCCACTTCCAGTGAGCTCAAGGGCTCTGCTTCTGGCTACAGGACACCATTAGCTCCTGAGGGTGCTGATCGCTGGGTATGCCTAGATGCTCACACCCGCAGCCCGCCGTCACCCCCTTTCAGAGCCAGAAGTCAGAAGACAGGTGAGTAGATGAAGAAAAGAAGACTTCAGTGACGGCATTTATCTGAGGTACTGCAGCGTGCGGACGCTGTGCGCCAAGCTCCCACATACATGCAGCACTACAGGGTGCGCGGGGGGGGGGGGGGGGGGGGCGTCCTGGGCATCTAATAAATCCTCAGTGGACATCTGGCAAGAGGGGACATTAGTGCAGAGGTACTGTCCCAAAACCCCCGCCATTATAATCATACAAGAAGCGGTACTGAAGCGCCCCATTAAGGGGGCGAAGCTTCGTCCTCACAGCTCACTCGGCGCCATTTTCTCTCCATCAGGCTGCAGAGACGCTGGTCCTTCCTTCACACTGACAGGTATCAGGGCGCAAAACAGGGGGGGGGGGGGGGGTCACTGGCTAAATTTGGAGCAATATACTTTATATAAAAAGCGCTTATTTGGCGTTTATTGGGCGCTTCAGAACTGCTGATTGGACGCTGGGGTGTGAACTGGCAAATCCCCTCTGTGTCTCTCTGACAGGCTTTACTGTGGGTCTGTCCCCTATATGCCCGGTGTGTCTGTGGGTGTTTGGTGCACGTGTGTCGACATGTCTGAGGATGAAGGCTCTTCCCAGGAGGAGGCTGTATTAGGGACACAAACGGCTGCAGCGGTGACCCTGTCGGCACCGGCGACGTCGGATTGGATAAATGTGTTGAACACCTTGAATGCTAATGTGGCTCTTATTAGCAAGAGGCTAGATAAGTCTGAGTCTCAGACACAGGCATGGAAGAAATCTGCAGAAGATATGTTACTGCAAAGTCAGGTCCCCTCAGGGTCACAGAAACGTACACTGGCCCAATTGGCAGACACTGATATCGACACAGACACTGATTCCAGTGTCGACTATAGCGATTCCAGATTAGACCCAAAATTGGCATAAAGCATTCAGTACATAATTGTGGCTGTTAAAGGGGTATTACATATCACTGAGGACCGGCTGTCTCTGATAAAAGGGTCTGTATGTATAAGGAAAGGAAACCTGATGTAACGTTTCCTCCCTCTCATGAACTGAACACGCTATTTGAAAACCTCTGTGAAGCTCCTGACAAAAAGTTTGAGATTCCAAAAAGAATTACGGTAGCTTATCCGTTTCCCTCGGCGGATAGGGAAAAGTGGGAGTCACCCCCCACCGTGGACAAGGCCCTGTCACATTTGTCTAAAAAGGTGGCTCTTCCGTCACCTGCCACGGCGGCCCTTAAGGATCCTGCGGTTCGTAAACAAGAAACTACGTTAAAGTCCATTTATGCGACCACAGGTACGCTACTCAGACCTGTCATTGCGTCTGCGTGGGTAAGTAGTGCTATCGAAAAGTGGGCAGACAACTTGTCTTCTGATGTAGATACTCATGATGCTGGGTTATATCAAGGACTCTGCAGCCTACCTTAAGGAAGCTGCGAGAGATATTGGTCTTTTGGGATCTAAGGCCAATGCCACGGCAGTCTTAGCTAGACGAGTGTTGTGGATACACCAATGGAATGCTGATGCCGATTCCAAGAAAAGTATGGAATCTCTACCATGTAAAGGTATGGCTTTATTTGGTGACGGCCTTGATAATTTACAGCGGGTAAGTCATGCTTTTTACCTTATGTTCCTCCACAACAAAAGAAAAAGCATCACTATCAGATGCAGTCCTTTCGGCCCAATAAATACAGGAAGGGCCGAGGTTCTTCCTTCCTTGCTACTAGAGGAAGGGGAAGAGGTAAATGATCACCAGCCTTGTCAGGCTCCCAGGAGCAGAAGTCCTCCCAGGCTTCTGCTAATTCAACCGCATGACGTTGGGGCTCATATGCGGGAGTCCGCACCGGTGGGGGCACGTCTCAAACTCTTCAGTCAGTTTTGGGTTCGTTCAGACCTAGACCCATGGGTTTTACAAATAGTATCCCAAGGGTAGAAGCTGGAGTTTCAAGACGTTCCCCCTCGCCGTTTTTTCAAATCGGCCTTACCAGCTTCTCTTCCGGACAGGGAGGTAGTTTGCGACGCAATACAAAAGTTGTGTCAAAATCAAGTTATCGTCAGGGTTCCCCTGTCACAACAGGGAGAAGGCTTTTATTCTAGCCTGTTTGTGGTCCCGAAGCCGGACGGTTTGGTCAGACCAATCCTAAACCTGAAATCCCTAAATTTCTACCTAAAGAAATTCAAATTGAAGATGGAGTCTCTCCGAGCAGTGATCTCCAGTCTGGAGGAAGGGGATTTTATGGTGTCGGTGGACATAAAACATGCCTACTTACATGTTCCCATTTATCCTCCGCATCAGGCTTACCTGAGGTTTGCAATACAGGATTGTCATTACCAATTTCAGACGTTGCCGTTTGGTCTGTCCACGGCTCCGAGGATTTTCACGAAAGTGATGGCGGTGATGATGGTTCTCCTTCGCAAGCAAGGAGTCACGATTACCCCATACTTAGACGATCTCCTGATAAAGGCGAGATCCAGGGACCAGTTGGTGCAAAACGTTGCACTCTCCCTGACAGTTCTTCAGCAACATGGTTGGCTCCTAAATTTGCCAAAATCACAGTTGATGCCGATGACGCAGTTGTCGTTTTTGGGAATATTGGACACAGAACTACAGAGAGTATTTCTTCCAGTGGACAAGGCTCTGGAACTTCAGAGTCTGGTCAAACTAATTCTGAAACCAGCAAGAATGTCAATCCATTAATGCATTCGGTTGCTGGGGAAGATGGTTGCGGCCTAAGAGGCCATTCAGTTTGGCAGGTTCCATGCAGAGTGTTCCAGTGGGACCTGTTGGACAAGTGGTCCAGGTCCCACCTACACCGGAGGATAATCCTGTCTTCCAAGACCAGGATATCACTCCTGTGGTGGCTGCACAGCTCTAACCTCCTAGAGGGGCGCAGGTTCGGGATACAGGACTGAATCCTAGTGACCACGGTTGCAAGCCTCCGAGGCTAGGGGGCAGTCACAATGGGAGAAAACTTCCAAGGAAGATGGTCAAGTCAGGAAACTTGTTTCCACATAAATATTCTGGAGTTAAGGGCCTGTTACAACAGGGGCCGTGCGTGTATCAGGACTTACCGCGGCTACGTTTGACGGCATGGCGGTTGAGCGCAAAATCCTAGCCCGTAAGGGTATTCCCAGTGAAGTCATTCCCACACTTATTCAGGCCAGAAAAGGTAACGTCTAAACATTACCACCGTATTTGGAGAAAATATGTTTCTTGGTGTGAATCCAAGGGGGCTCCTACGGAAGAGTTTCGACTAGGACATTTTCCCCATTTTCTACAAGCAGGTGTGAATGCGGGCCTAAAATAGGGCTCAATTAAGGAACAGATTTCGGCCTTATCGGTTTTATTTCAGAAACAATTGGCCTCCCTTCCAGAAGTTCAGACTTTCGTAAAAGGAATGTTGCACATCCAACCTCCATTTGTGCCTCCAGTGGCACCATGGGATCTTAATGTGGTGTTGCAGGTCCTTCAATCACATTGATTTGAACCTTTACGGAAGGTGGAGTTGAAATTCCTCACTTGGAAAGTGGTCATCCTGTTGGCCTTGGCATCTGCAAGGCGGGTGTCTGAGTTAGCGGCCTTGTCTCACAAGGGCCCTTATATGATCTTCCATAAAAATAGAGCTGAATTGAGGACACGTCAACAATTTCTACCGAAAGTGGTTTCCTCTTTCCACATGAACTAACCTATTGTGGTGCTTGTGGCTACGGACGCCTTTCGCTGAGTCAAAATCTCTGGATGTGGTCAGAGCTTTGAAGATTTATTTCGCCAGAACGGCTCAGATTAGGAAAACAGAGGCTCTGTTTGTCCTGTATGCTCCCAACAAGGTTGGGTGTCCTGCTTCCAAGCAGACCATTGCACGCTGGATCTGTGACACGATTCAGCATGCTCATTCCACGGCTGGATTGCCGTTACCGGAATCGGTGAAAGCCCATTCTACTAGAAAGATGGGCTCGTCCTGGGTGGCTGCCCGGGGGGGCCTCGGCTTTGCAACTTTGCCGAGCAGCTATTTAGTCTGAGTCAAACACATTTGCAAAGTTCTACAAGTTTGACACCTTGGCCGATGAAGACCTTCAGTTGTTCAATCGGTGCTGCAGAGTCATCCGCACTCTCCCGCCCGTTCTAGAGCTTTGGTATAACCCCATGTTTCTATGATGACCCCAGCATCCTCTAGGACGTATGAGAAATAGACGTTATGGTAAGAACTTACCGTTGATAACGTAATTTCTCTTATGTCCACAGGTATCCACAGGATAACATTGGGATATGCCGGAGCGACAGCGGAAATGGCACCAAACAGTCACAAGCTTTCTGGCCTCCCAGGATGCATCGGGGCTTCACCGTATAATCCCGCCCACTCACTCAGTCAAATCAGTTCTTTCCACAGCGATTAGGCAGGAGCATCAGGTAGAAACCTATTTAGGCGATAAGAACACACATGCACACCCTTCCATACAAGAGGGAAGAGGTTTAATGATTGTTAAGATCCTCAAATCAGGTGCGTCAGGGTGGGATCCCTGTGGATACCTGTTGATATAAAAGAAATTACGTTATCCACGGTAAGTTCTTACCATAATGTCTATTTCTCAGGCTGGGTCCACAGGTTATCCACAGGATAACATTGGGATTCCCAAAGCCAGTTTTAGTGGTTGGGACACTCCTGATTACACAGGAGGACCTTTCGCCCGAAGTCTGCATCATGAGAGTCAAAAGTATCCAAGGCATAATGTCTGATGAATGTGTTTATGGAAGACCATGTGGCTGCCTTACAAATCTGTTCTGCTGAAGCACCCTGTTGTGCTGCCCATGAAGGACCTACCTTACGTGTAGAGTGAGCAGAGACATTAGCCGGAGTAGGGAGATCTGCATGAGAATAAGCTTCTGATATTACCATTCGGACCCATCTTGCGAGCGTCTGTTTACTAGTGATGAGCGGGTTCGGTTTTACTCGGTTCTCAAAACGGCATCTTATTGGCTCACCGATGTCACGTGTTTTGGATAGCCAATAAGATGCCGTTTTAAGAACCGAGTAAAACCGAGTAAAACCGAACCCGCTCATCACTACGGTTTACTAGCAGGCCATCCTCTTCTATGAAATCCGTAGAGGATGAAGAGAGAATCTGTTTTTCTGATGGCACTAGTACGATCTATGTAGATTCTTAAAGCTCGTACTACATCCAGCGACGCTTCTCCCGCAGAAAGTCCCGATACCTGAAAAGCTGGGACTACAATCTCTTTATTAAGGTGAAACTTTGACACCACCTTCGGAAGATAACCAGATCTAGTTCTAAGAACTGCTCTGTCTGTAAAAAAACTTAGGAAAGGAGACTTACATGATAATGCTTCTAAATCTGACTCTCTTCTGGCTGACGCCATTGCCAGTAGAAAAAGTACTTTAGCTGTTAACCATTTAAGATCTGCTCTCTTAAGTGGTTCAAACGGAGGTCCCTGGAGGAATTCAAGAACTAAATTCAAATCCCAGGGAGCTGCAGGAGGAACAAATGAAGGTTGAATATGTACCACTCCCTGAAAGAAAGTATGTACATCCTGTAAATCATCAATCTTTCGCTGAAACCATACAGTTAATGCTGATACTTGAACTCTCAAGGAAGCTACTTTCAAACCTTTTTCCAATCCTGCTTGAAGGAAATCCAAAATCCTGGATACTTTAAAAGATCTCGGATTCAAACTTTTTTCAGTACACCAATGAATATAGGCTTGCCATATTCTAATATACACGAGCTGAAGAAGGCTTTCTTGCTCGGAGCATAGTTTGGATTACTTGTTTAAAAAATCCTCTAGCTTTTAGGATAGAGGTTTCAACAGCCACGCCGTCAAAGATAGACGATCCAGATGACTGTGACAACAAGGACCCTGCATTAGCAGATCTGGACGTTGAGGGAGCAGTATTGGTGCTTCCACGGACATTCTCAGTAGATCTGTGTACCAATTACTTCTTAGCCAAGCTGGAGCTATTAGAATTATTGCTCCCTTTGCTTGCTTTATTTTTCTCACTACTCTGGGTAACAGAGATATTGGAGGGAACAGATATGCCAGATTAAATTTCCATTCTACTGACAGTGCATCTACAAGGACCGCTCCGGGATCCTTGGTTCTTGATCCGTACTTCAGAACTTTGTTGTTTAGACGAGACGCCATGAGGTCTATCTCTGGTAGACTCCATCTGTTCGCTATTGTCTGAAACACTTCTGGGTGTAATGCCCATTCGGTTTCCTGAATGATGTGTCGACTGAGAAAATCCGCTTCCCAGTTCAGAACACCTGGGACAAAACACCGCTGACAATGCTGGGAGATTGAGTTCTGCTCATCTTAGAATGGGAGTTACTTCCTCCATCAATCTTTTGCTGTGAGTTCCTCCTTGATGATTGAGGTACGCAACTGCTGTCGCATTGTCTGGCATCTGTTGTCAGGACTTGCCACTCTTTTATCCAAAAGGGTCTCCCCTTGTTTAAATGGTCTGTCTGTAGCCACCACGCTAGAGACCTTTTTACATTTACTGGAAACTTTATCATCTGCTTTTTTATCGTCTGATGATTTCCGTTCCATTTGGTCAGAATAAGGTGCTGTAATGGTCTGGAGTGGAATTGCACATATTTCACCATGTCGAAGGTTGATACCATCAGACCCAACAGTCGCATTGATGCATGGACTGATATTGTCTGGGTGTGCAACGCTTCCTGAGTCATGACCTGCACCTTGACCATCTTTTTCTCTGGTAAGAAAACTCTCTGTAGGTCTGAATCCAATATGGCCCCCAAATGAACCATCCGCTGTAATGGATTCAGAGACTACTTTTCCCAATTTATGAGCCACCCAAGTCTCTGTAGACAAACTATTGTCTGTTGAAGATGGCTCAAAAGTAAATTTTGCAAATGTGCTAAGATTAACAGGTCGTTGAGGTATGGGAATATTCTTATCCCCTGTTTGCGCAGACAAGCTGCCATAACCACCATGATCTTGGTAAACACCCTGGGTGCTGTTGCTAGCCTGAAGGGCAGAGCTTGGAACTGAAAATGTTCCTGGAGGATGGCAAACCTGAGGTAACACTGATGAGACAGTGCTATAGGCACATGTAGGTAAGCATCCCGTACACCCAGAGATACCATGTAATCTCCCGGTTCCATGGCCAACATTATGGAGCGCAACGTCTCCATGTGGAACTTCGGGATCCAAATGTATTTGTTTAACATTTTTAGATTGAGAATTGGTCGATATGACCCACTTGGCTTCTGGATCAGAAATAGATTGGAGTAAAACCCCTGTCCCCTTTGTGATGGAGGTACTGGGACAATCACACCAGACTGCAGTAATTTTTGGACTGCTTCTTGCAGGGCATTGGCCTTCGACTCTATACGAGACGGGCTGGTGCAAAAAAATCTTTGAGGAGGCTGCCTCCTGAATGGGAACCCATTCCCCTGAGATACCACCTTCTGCACCCAAGCATCTGTTGTTGACTGTTGCCATATGTGTGCAAAATGAAGGAGTCGGCCCCCAACCATGGAATCCTCTAGGCGGAGGCCTGTCTCTTCAGGCTGATGGTTTCTGTTCAGGCTTGGAAGCTGGCTTTTTGCTAGCCCACTGCTTCCTACCCCTGGTTTTGAACTGGGGTTGCTTAGACTCCTCTTTAGCTTTCGCTTTACTTTGCCAACGAAATGAGCAAAACTTTAAACCTTTGGACTTAGGGTTATAAATAGCCGGAAATCTGACCTTCTTTGATTCAGCCTCTGATTTTAGGATATCAGAAAATGGTTTCCCAAACAATATATTACCAACGAAAGGCAATGCTTCCAATTCTTTCTTGGATTCCGCATCTGCTTTCCAGGTACGTAGCCAAACTGTTCTGCGAGCGGCTACTGTCAAGGCTGAAGCTTTAGAAGCAACTGTACCCATATCAATTGCTGCTTGTTCTAAGTATTGGGCAGATTGTCTCAAACGGCTTAAAAGGTACTCTTGCTCCGAAGTAGGAGAAGAGATGTCATTTCTAGTTCCTCTATCCATTCGCCCATTGCCTTTGCTACCCAGGCCGAAGCCATAGCAGGTCTTACCACTGCTCCTACTAGAGAAAATAAATGTTTCCAAAAACTATCTACCCTTCTGTCTGTGACATCATTTAGCGAGGTAGATGACAGTGGTAAAGCAGATTTATGCACAATCGCAGAACATGTGCATCTACTTTTGGAGGAACTTCTCTTTTCGAACAATCCGCAGCTGGAAATGGATAATAAGAATTCCATCTTTTTGGAATCTTATATTTCTTACTGGGCGTCGCCCAAGACTCATCCATCATTTCTGTCAGTTCGTCTGACGCTGGGAATTCAGTTTTCACTGATTTTGTTCGTTTAAACACAGGTGCTTTAGATTTTAACACTGTTTTAGCTGGCTCTTCCAAAGAGAGAACAGCCTTCACAGCATCAGTAAGTTCAGCTACATCCTCTGAACTAAAACTCTGCGACTGATCATCATACGGAGTATTTGAATATACTGTATCATCATCTGTTGTATCATCTTATGTAGTCTGCCACATAGACGTATCAGTCTTAGTCTTACCTGCCCCATGGTTGCTTATAGAGGCTACTGGAACCAAGCCGTAGGAAGGGAGCTGCATGTATGGGTTCATAGTGTAATCTAACCCTTGAGGTGGTGCTACCGGAGCTAACCTGTCCGCTATTGAAGACAGAGTCTTTGCGACCATATTCCAAGGTGGCTCTGTTGGTGGTTGAACCAACTCCTGTTTTTTACTTTGCTGAAAAGCAAAACAGTTCGCACACAAGCCCTCATAAGTGACTAATTGATCCACATAAATTACCCCTGTCTTACAAGATAAGGATGTTAGGGAAGTAGGAGTGCTTGATAAATTCTCCTCATCACTTTTGCCGCTCACAGACATGGTAATAATATATTATGTTATGTTATGACTACAGAGGGTCAGAACAGGACTGACATGACACAGAAAAGTCAGCACGCATACTAGCAGTCAGTCACATGTTAAAGCATTAGACATTGCCATATGAGAATACAACCTCCATAACAACTTATACATAAGTAGGAAAATTGTACTTCTGTTTTTAACTGGTTCTTTTCCAACATAACATGCAGAAAACACAGTAATATACAGGTCTCATATGCAATAGGTGCTAAAACTTAACAATGCATACTAAGAAGTAGAAGGAATTTTTAGTACTGTATACCCTGCCTTCAGAGAGCGGGATACAGGGAGACTCACCACACTTCCGTATCCAAGCAAATGCGCTCGCAAGACGCTGAGTGGATTCAGACGCTACTGATGTACACTACCGCTCTTATATAACTGATAACTGACACAGTCGCTCCTGCGGACACGGACGCTCAGTGACTTCCACGTGTATGCAGACGCTAAGGCCTGCGACTCTGTCTAGGTGGGATCTCTAGTGTACACAACCGCAGCGTCTAAGTTGCGACCGAGTACCCTCGTGGTAGCGTCTGAGCCGGAAGCGAGGTCATTCAGTTCATGAAACGAGAGACGTGCGGAAACTGGTCATGAACTCGGAGGAGGGGCGCCCAGGAGAGCGTCTGAATCCCCCTGTTGACTTAAACTGTAAGGATCGTGGCCTCTACATAGGCCTGGCGCCTATGATCCCTAGAGCGTAGCGCTGTCGCACTCAAGATGTTCGGCGCATCAACACACTGTTTGTAGTCTCCACCAAATTCAGCGTGGCTGTGTCCTGACCCCTCTAGTAAGAGGAAGTCCATAGACTCGCCGTCTCCCCATGCTCCGGCCACAGCCTGGTTACGTCTGCTGGACCTGCTGGAACATCCGACACAGACGCCCGTCGAGACAGCACTAATACCCGAAGGTAAGCGTTGTTGCGACCCGGTGAGGAGATGTTGGAGCGACTCTTTCTAGCATGCGTTTAAGACGCTATTAACAAGTAAGTTTATAAAAATTAAATAATAAAAGCTTGAGGCTATTCTCACAGCAGCTCTGTGACCATGAGGCTTCCTGCCGCACCAAGCAAAAAACTGATCTGACTGAGTCAGTGGGTGGGACTATATGGTGAAGGCCCCGATGCATCCTGGGAGGCCAGAAAGATTGTGACCGCGTTGGTGCCATTCCCGCTGTCCCTCAACCATATCCCAATATTATCCTGTGGATAATCCTGTGGACCCAGCCAGAGAAAGTCACAGTTTGTACAATGCAGAGGTTATTACTGACAATAATACTGCACTGGACTAGTTTATATTGCTAAATAGTCAATAGATATAACACTACACAGTAAGAAATGGATGTATATCACAGGGTAATTGTACTATAAAACCCTGACTAAATGCACTCTCTTTCTTAACTATCATGGTCTAAAAAGGCAGGTAGAATACTTAAGTGTCATGTAAAGTCACAGCGCTGACAACCAGGCGGCTTTACATAGGAGGATTTGCCCAAGCAGTCCCAGGAACAGTGAGCTGAGGGATAATGGCGCCGCAGACACTGATAGGGAGTGAGGAAAAGACAGAGATGCAGCTCCAGGGTGGGAACACTTGCTGGAAATGGCGACCTAGGGCTGGGGGAGGGCCTTCAGGTCTAAGCCTTATCCCCTCTGCTGGCAAAACCACCGGGTACTGTGGGCGATATAAAAACCGGTTTAGAGAGAAAACCTGACCTGCGCCCATGCCCTGGTGATCTAGTGGGATCGCCTGTACTGCCAAAGTGTCCACCGCCAGCGTGCACGGCCCGCCTCCCACTGACCGCGCCGGATCGCGATAAAGACAGGGTCCCGCAAGCGGGACCCACTTACCACCTCCCGAAGCGCGGCCACGCGATCCTGGAGAGCCCCAGCCGTGTGTGTCTAACGTGAAGAAAACCGGAGCCTCCGCTGTAGGTACCAGGCAACCAGGGCTCGGGAGTGTACAGCGCCGCTGGGGAGAGCTGGAGCTGCAGCAGTGAATGTCACAAGACATTTACCACCGCTGCTGCCCTTGAAGTCTTCACTTTTTACTTCATAAAAACCTTTTCTCAGGGCTGCTTGGAGCAGCCCCTCTGTTAAGTGCCTGTTACTGCAGCACCAACTTACAAAACTGAGCTCCTGTGCAGGGAGGCGCGGTGATATAGGAGGCGGTGCTGTGCATTCTGGGAACAGTCAAAGCTTTGAGCCTGTTGGTGCCTCGGATCAAGAGCCTACTCTACACCCCATTGTCCAATCCTTGTGGAGCCCAGTGTACCCCGCAGCTGAAATCCTGTTTTCTCATAAATCCTAGAGGATGCTGGGGTCCACTTCATGACCATGGGGTTTATACCAAAGCTCCAGTATGGGCGGGAGAGTGCGGATGACCCTGCAGCACCGATTGACCGAACTTGAGGTCTTCATCGGCCAAGGTGTCAAACTTGTAGAATTTAGCAAATGTGTTTGACCCTGACCAAGTAGCTGCTCGACAAAGTTGCAATGCCGAGACCCCCCGGGCAGCCCCCCAGGAGGAGACCACCTTCCTAGTAGAATGGGCCTTCACTGACTTCGGTAACAGCAATCCAGCTTGCTGAATCGTACCTCTGATCCAGCGTGCAATAGTCTGCTTGGAAGCAGGACACCCAATTTTGTTGGGAGCATACAGGACAAAGACTCTGTTTTCCGTATTCTAGCTGTTCTAGCAACATAAATCTTCAAAGCCCTAACCACATCTAGATACTTTGACTCAGTGAATGTGTCAGGAATTACTGGCACCACAATAGGTTGGTTTATGTGGAAAGATGAAACCACCTCTGGAAGAAAATGTTGACGAGTTCTCAACTCTGCCCTATCTTCATGGAAGATCAGGTAAGGGCTCTTGTGAGATGCCAATGCCAAAAGCATCACCACTTTCCAAATGAGAAACTTCTACTCTATCTCTTGTAGAGGCTCAAACCAATCCGATTGAAGGAACTGCAACACCACATTAAGGTCCCATGGTGCCACTGGAGGCACAAATGGAGGCTGGATGTGCAGAACCCATTTCACGAAGGTCTGAACCTCTCGAAGAGAGGCCAATTGTTTTTGGAAGAACACTGACAAGGCCGAAATCTGGACCTTGATTGATCGTATTCGGAGGCCCGCCTCCACACCAACCTGCAGAAAATGGAGAAAACGTCCCAACTGAAACTCTTCCATAGGAGCCTTCTTGGATTCACACCAAGATACATATTTTCTCCAAATACGGTGGTAATGTTTCAACGTTACTCCTTTCCTGGCCTGAATAAGAGTGGGGATGACTTCCTTGGGAATACCCTTTCGGGCTAGGATTCGCCGCTCAACAGCCATGCCGTCAAACGTAGCCGCGGTAAGTCTTGATACACGCACGGCCCCTGCTGTAACAGGTCCTCGCGAAGAGGAAGAGGATCTTCTATGAGCTACTCCTGAAGATCTGGGCACCAAGCCCTCCTTGGCCAGTCTGCGGCAATGAAGATTGCTCGAACTCCTGTTCTTCTAATGATCCTGAGCCCTTTTGGGATCAGCGGAAGTGGAGGGAAGACATACACTGACCGGAAAACCCACTGGGCCACTAGCGCATCCACCGCTAATGCTTGAGGTTCTCTCGACCTGGAACAATATCTCTGAAGCTTCTTGTTGAGACGAGATGCCATCATGTCTACTTGAGGAACTCCCCAAAGACTTGTCACCTCTGCGAAGACTTCTTGGTGGAGGCCCCACTCTCCTGGATGGAGATCATGTCTGCTGAGGAAGTCTGCTTCCCAGTTGTCTACTCCTGGAAGGAAAATTGCTGACAGAGCCTTTAGATGTCTTTCTGCCCAGAGGAGGATCTTCGTCACCTCTGCCATTGCCGCTCTGCTTTTCGTTACACTCTGCCTGTTTATGTACGCGACTGCTGTTACATTGTCCGACTGGATCTGCATGGGATGATCTTGAAGATGTACCGCTTGTTGAAAGCCGTTGTAAATGGCTCTCAATTCCAGCACGTTTATGTGAAGGCAGGCTTCCTGACTAGACCATTTCCCTTGGAAGCTTTCTCCCTGAGTGACAGTTCCCACGCCTCGGAGACTTGGATCCGTGGTCACCAGGAGCCAGTCCTGAATCCCGAATCTGCGTACCTCCAGTAGGTGAGAGCTGTGTAATCACCACAGGAGTGAAATCCTAGCTTTTGACGACAGGATTATCTTTCGGTGCATGTGTAGGTGGGAACCCGACCATTTGTCCAACAGGTCCTACTGGAAAACTCTGGCATGGAACCTGCCAAACTGTATGGCCTTGTAGGCCGCCACCATTTTCCCCAACAACCGAATGCACTGATGGATCGACACACTTGTTTCGAAAGGGCTTTCTACGTAATCTCCTGTTGTACTGTCATACTAACCTACAGTTTCTTAGGTCTTTAAATTGCAGACGTTATAGAGAATGAAGATACACAGACATTTTCACCAGAGAATTTTAGTATCATTTAATTTTTCTCCAGACGAAAGATCCGCTATAAATGGGAGATTAACTAGGCTTTTTTAGTGATCACCTGCTGCCCAGGGGCCTGACCGGATCATTCCTCTAGCCAGGGGCAAAACCGGACCGTTCTTCCTGCCAGGGGCAAAACCGGACCCCATGCTCTAGCCCAGAGGCAAAACCATAACGATCCTCTAGCCAGGGGCAAAACCGGACCGATCCTCTAGCCAAGGGGCAAAATTAGACCGATCCTCTAGCCAAGGGACGTAACTGGACCGATCCTCTAGCCAAGGGGCGTAACCAGACCATTCTTCTATCAAGGTGTCTATCCCTCTCTACATGATCTCCACTCTGTATATTGTCTGGATACCTTCTCCAGGACATCTGTACAGAATATCACTCCCCATAATCAATCTGTTTGCTCATGAAGTATGAACTTTTCTATCTATGAGGTCTCTACTTGCAGACATACTAGGAATGGAGTACCTATATTAAGGAATGAAGACCATCCTGTCACATACACTTCCTATTACTCTGCTTTAGAAAATAAGAACTATTAAGAGGTTCCATTTCTTAATTACAGCATGGTCCACTGAATACAGTGACCTCCTATAATGCATTAGTCATCCGTGTGCTGAAGAACAATTTCACGGCCTACTCGAAAAAGGAGACTGGCGTTCTAGGGCAGAGAGCTCAGTTCTCAGCTTGCCTTCTTATTGCCGAGACTCAACACCATGTTAGTTACAGAAAACAAATCCTACCTGACCTCAGTGACATGATAAGAAGACTATGGGATTAATATGGGCTGATGGCTCCTGATGTATGAGATATGCCAGAGAGTGTGGGGAGGAGACTGGTCAGAACTCTGGGCTGGTAACACACAGTGAGATTATGTGAAGGGGAGAGTAGGAGTATAATAGGGGTTGAAGGCTCCTGATGTATGAGATACACCAAAGAGTGTGGGGAGGAGACTGTTCAGATCTCTGGGCTGGTAACACAGTGACATGATGTGAGGAGGAGAGCAGGAGTATAATAGGGGCTGATGGCTCCTGATGTATGAGATACACCAGAGAGTGTGGGGAGGAGACTGGTCAGATCTCTGGGCTGGTAACACACAGACATGATGTGAGGCGGAGAGCTGGAGTATAATAGGGGCTGATGGCTACTGATGTACAATACACCCCAGAGAGTGTGGGGAGGAGACTGGTCAGATCTCTGGGCTGGTAACACACAGTGACACGATGTGAGGGTGAGAGCAGGAGTATAATAGGGGCTGCTGGCCCCTGATGTATGAGATACACCAGAGAGTGTGGGGAGGAGACTGGTCAGATCTCTGGGCTGGTAACACACAGTGACATGATGTGAGGCGGAGAGCTGGAGTATAATAGGGGCTGATGGCTCCTGATGTACAATATACCCCAGAGAGTGTGGAGAAGAGACTGGTCAGAAGGAAGGAGAATATGTGACACTTTCCTGTAATAAGTGTTTATTACTCACCTGTGCTGATATCTGTAGGGATCTCCTCCTCCTTACACTGCTGATCACCCTTCAGATACGTCTCTTCTTCTTCCTCAGTATCTTCTGTCTCTATATCAGTCACATACGTCTCTTCTTCTCCCTCTGTATCTTCTGCCTTTATATCAGTCACATACGTCTCTTCTTCTCCCTCTATATCTTCTGTCTTTATATCGGTCACATACGTCTCTTCTTCTCGCTCTGTATCTTCTGCCTTCATATCAGTCACATACGTTTCTTCTTCTCCCGCAATATCTTCTGCCTTCATATCAGTCACATACGTCTCTTCTTCTCCCTCTATAGCTTCTGCCTTTATATCAGTCACATATGTCTCTTCTTCTCCCTCTATATCTTCTGCCTTTATATCAGTCACATACGTCTCTTCTTCTCCCTCTATATCTTCTGCCTTTATATCAGTCACATACGTCTCTTCTTCTCCCTCTATATCTTCTGCCTTTATATCAGTCACATACGTCTCTTCTTCTCCCTCTGTATCTTCTGCTTTTATATCAGTCACATACGTCTCCTCTTCTCCATCTATATCTTCTGCCTTTTTATCAGTCACATACGTCTCTTCTTCTCCCTCTGTATCTTCTGCCTTCATATCAGTCACATACGTCTCTTCTTCTCCCTCTATATCTTCTGCCTTTATATCAGTCACATACATCTCTTCTTCTCCCTCTATATCTTCTGCCTTTATATCAGTCACATACGTCTCTTCTTCTTCTGTATCTTCTGCCTTTATATCAGTCACATACGTCTCTTCTTCTCCCCCTATATCTTCTGCCTTTATATCAGTCACATACGTCTCTTCTTCTCCCCCTATATCTTCTGCCTTTATATCAGTCACATACGTCTCTTCTTCTCCCTCTGTATCTTCTGCCTTTATATCAGTCACATACGTCTCTTCTTCTCCCTCTATATCTTCTGCCTTTATATCAGTCACATACGTCTCTTCTTCTCCATCTATATCTTCTGCCGTTATATCAGTCACATACGTCTTTTCTTCTCCCTCTATATCTTCTGCCTTTATATCAGTCACATACGTCTCTTCTTCTCCATCTATATCTTCTGCCTTTATATCAGTCACATACGTCTCTTCTTCTCCCTCTGTATCTTCTGCCTTTGTATCAGTCACATATGTCTCTTCTTCTCCCTCTGTATCTTTGATTTTAATATTATTTAATTGGGCTTCACCCTATGTAAACAATACAAATATAATGACACACAGCTCCTCTACACAACATACAGTGACAGTCACTTTGGTTTATTGGGGAGACCCTATAGCCCACCTACCTGATCCTCCTGTGGGATCCTGTGATTCTCCTCTGTACAGTCCTGGGAATACAGAGGACGGGGACATCTCTCTGGGGTATCTCTGTTACTGGGTCCTTCTGTAGGAGACACACAGTGACTGAGTACAGTGTATATATGTGATTATCAGATGATGTGTGTATATAGGGGCCCCCATACCTGCTCTCCCCTGTACAATACATGACAGTCTCCCCTTACCCAGTGATGTGTGGGGCCGGTGATTCTCCATCATCAAGTCCTTGTACAGACCCCTGTGTTCCTCTATACACTCCACCTCCTGCATGGAGACATAGACAGTGACATCCTGACACCTTATAGAAACCTGACACACACTGTGATACAGTCATCACCCAGACACATCCCCTGGTGTTACTGTATAATGCCCCATTCCCAGCAGTCACCTCTCCAGTCATCACCCAGACACATCCCCCGGTGTTACTGTATAATGCCCCATTCCCAGCAGTCACCTCTCCAGTCATCACCCAGACACATCCCCCGGTGTTACTGTATAATGTCCCATTCCCAGCAGTCACCTCTCCAGTCATCACCCAGACACATCCCCTGGTGTTACTGTATAATGTCCCATTCCCAGCAGTCACCTCTCCAGTCATCACCCAGACACATCCCCAGGTGTTACTGTATAATGCCCCATTCCCAGCAGTCACTTCTCCAGTCATCACCCAGACACCCCCCCTGGTGTTACTGTATAATGCCCCATTCCCAGCAGTCACCTCTCCAGTCATCACCCAGACACATCCCCCGGTGTTACTGTATAATGCCCCATTCCCAGCAGTCACCTCTCCAGTCATCACCCAGAAACTTCCTCTGGTGTCACTGTATAATGCCCCATTCCCAACAGTCACCTCTCCAGTCATCACCCAGATACATTCCCTGGTGTTACTGTATAATGTCCTATTTGCAGCAGTCACCTCTTGAGTCATCACCGAGACACACATCCTGGTGTTACTGTATAATGCCCCATTCCCAGCAGTCACTTCTCCAGTCATCACCCAGACACATCCCCCGGTGTTACTGTATAATGCCCCATTCCCAGCAGTCACCTCTCCAGTCATCACCCAGACACATCCCCTGGTGTTACTGTATAATGTCCCATTCCCAGCAGTCACCTCTCCAGTCATCACCCAGACACATACCCCGGTGTTACTGTATAATGTCCCATTCCCAGCAGTCACCTCTCCAGTCATCACCCAGACACATACCCCGGTGTTACTGTATAATGTCCCATTCCCAGCAGTCACCTCTCCAGTCATCACCCAGACACGTCCCCTAATGTTACTGTATAATGTTCCATTCCCAGCGGTCACCTCTCCAGTCATCACCCAGAAACTTCCTCTGGTGTTACTGTATAATGCCCCATTCCCAACAGTCACTTCTCCAGTCATCACCCAGACACCCCCCCTGGTGTTACTGTATAATGTCCCATTCCCCGCAGTCACCTCTCCAGTCATCACCCAGACACATCCCCTGGTGTTACTGTATAATGCCCCATTCCCAGCAGTCACTTCTCCAGTCATCACCCAGACACATCCCCAGGTGTTACTGTATAATGCCCCATTCCCAGCAGTCACTTCTCCAGTCATCACCCAGACACCCCCCCTGGTGTTACTGTATAATGCCCCATTCCCAGCAATCACCTCTCCAGTCATCACCCAGACACATCCACTGGTATTACTGTATAATGTCCCATTCCCAGCAGTCACCTCTCCAGTCATCACCCAGACACATACCCCGGTGTTACTGTATAATGTCCCATTCCCAGCAGTCACCTCTCCAGTCATCACCCAGATACGTCCCCTAATCTTACTGTATAATGTTCCATTCCCAGCGGTCACCTCTCCAGTCATCACCCAGAAACTTCCTCTGGTGTTACTGTATAATGCCCCATTCCCAACAGTCACCTCTCCAGTCATCACCCAGATACATTCCCTGGTGTTACTGTATAATGTCCCATTCCCAGCAGTCACCTCTCCAGTCATCACCCAGACACATTCCCTGGTGTTACTGTATAATGTCCCATTCCCAGCAGTCACCTCTCCAGTCATCACCCAGACACGTCCCCTAATGTTACTGTATAATGTTCCATTCCCAGCGGTCACCTCTCCAGTCATCACCCAGAAACTTCCTCTGGTGTTACTGTATAATGCCCCATTCCCAGCAGTCACCTCTCCAGTCATCACCCAGACACATCCCCTGGTGTTACTGTATAATGCCCCATTCCCAGCAGTCACTTCTCCAGTCATCACCCAGACACATACCCCGGTGTTACTGTATAATGTCCCATTCCCAGCAGTCACCTCTCCAGTCATCACCCAGACACGTCCCCTAATCTTACTGTATAATGTTCCATTCCCAGCGGTCACCTCTCCAGTCATCACCCAGAAACTTCCTCTGGTGTTACTGTATAATGCCCCATTCCCAACAGTCACCTCTCCAGTCATCACCCAGATACATTCCCTGGTGTTACTGTATAATGTCCTATTTGCAGCAGTCACCTCTTGAGTCATCACCGAGACACACATCCTGGTGTTACTGTATAATGCCCCATTCCCAGCAGTCACTTCTCCAGTCATCACCCAGACACCCCCCCTGGTGTTACTGTATAATGTCCCATTCCCAGCAGTCACCTCTCCAGTCATCACCCAGACACATCCCCTGGTGTTACTGTATAAATGCCCCATTCCCAGCAGTCACTTCTCCAGTCATCACCCAGACACATCCCCAGGTGTTACTGTATAATGCCCCATTCCCAGCAGTCACTTCTCCAGTCATCACCCAGACACCCCCCCTGGTGTTACTGTATAATGCCCCATTCCCAGCAGTCACCTCTCCAGTCATCACCCAGACAAATCCCCCGGTGTTACTGTATAATGCCCCATTCCCAGCAGTCACCTCTCCAGTCATCACCCAGACACATCCCCTGGTGTTACTGTATAATGTCCCATTCCCAGCAGTCACCTCTCCAGTCATCACCTAGACACATACCCCGGTGTTACTGTATAATGTCCCATTCCCAGCAGTCACCTCTCCAGTCATCACCCAGACACGTCCCCTAATGTTACTGTATAATGTTCCATTCCCAGCGGTCACCTCTCCAGTCATCACCCAGAAACTTCCTCTGGTGTTACTGTATAATGCCCCATTCCCAGCAGTCACCTCTCCAGTCATCACCCAGACACATCCCCCGGTGTTACTGTATAATGCCCCATTCCCAGCAGTCACTTCTCCAGTCATCACCCAGACACATACCCCGGTGTTACTGTATAATGTCCCATTCCCAGCAGTCACCTCTCCAGTCATCACCCAGACACGTCCCCTAATCTTACTGTATAATGTTCCATTCCCAGCGGTCACCTCTCCAGTCATCACCCAGAAACTTCCTCTGGTGTTACTGTATAATGCCCCATTCCCAACAGTCACCTCTCCAGTCATCACCCAGATACATTCCCTGGTGTTACTGTATAATGTCCTATTTGCAGCAGTCACCTCTTGAGTCATCACCGAGACACACATCCTGGTGTTACTGTATAATGCCCCATTCCCAGCAGTCACTTCTCCAGTCATCACCCAGACACCCCCCCTGGTGTTACTGTATAATGTCCCATTCCCAGCAGTCACCTCTCCAGTCATCACCCAGACACATCCCCTGGTGTTACTGTATAAATGCCCCATTCCCAGCAGTCACTTCTCCAGTCATCACCCAGACACATCCCCAGGTGTTACTGTATAATGCCCCATTCCCAGCAGTCACTTCTCCAGTCATCACCCAGACACCCCCCCTGGTGTTACTGTATAATGCCCCATTCCCAGCAGTCACCTCTCCAGTCATCACCCAGACAAATCCCCCGGTGTTACTGTATAATGCCCCATTCCCAGCAGTCACCTCTCCAGTCATCACCCAGACACATCCCCTGGTGTTACTGTATAATGTCCCATTCCCAGCAGTCACCTCTCCAGTCATCACCTAGACACATACCCCGGTGTTACTGTATAATGTCCCATTCCCAGCAGTCACCTCTCCAGTCATCACCCAGACACGTCCCCTAATGTTACTGTATAATGTTCCATTCCCAGCGGTCACCTCTCCAGTCATCACCCAGAAACTTCCTCTGGTGTTACTGTATAATGCCCCATTCCCAACAGTCACCTCTCCAGTCATCACCCAGATACATTCCCTGGTGTTACTGTATAATGTCCTATTTGCAGCAGTCACCTCTTGAGTCATCACCGAGACACACATCCTGGTGTTACTGTATAATGCCCCATTCCCAGCAGTCACCTCTCCAGACATCACCCAGACACATCCCCCGGTGTTACTGTATAATGTCCCATTCCCAGCAGTCACCTCTCCAGTCATCACCCAGACACCCCCCCTGGTGTTACTGTATAATGTCCCATTCCCAGCAGTCACTTCTCCAGTCATCACCCAGACATGTCCCCCTGGTGTTACTGTATAATGCCCCATTCCCAGCAGTCACCTCTCCAGTCATCACCCAGACACCCCCCGTGGTGTTACTGTATAATGTCCCATTCCCAGCAGTCACTTCTCCAGTCATCACCCAGACACCCCCCTGGGGTTACTGTATAATGTCCCATTCCCAGCAGTCACTTCTCCAGTCATCACCCAGACATGTCCCCCTGGTGTTACTGTATAATGCCCCATTCCCAACAGTCACCTCTCCAGACATCACCCAGACACATCCCCTGGTGTTACTGTATAATGTCCCATTCCCAGCAGTCACCTCTCCAGTCATCACCCAGACACGCCCCCTGGTGTTACTGTATAATGCCCCTTTCCCACCAGTCACCTCTCCAGTCATCACTCAGACACCCCCCCTGGTGTTACTGTATAATGTCCCATTCCCAGCAGTCACCTCTCCAGTCATCACCCAGACACATCCCCTGGTGTTACTGTATAATGCCCCATTCCCAGCAGTCACTTCTCCAGTCATCACCCAGACACATCCCCAGGTGTTACTGTATAATGCCCCATTCCCAGCAGTCACTTCTCCAGTCATCACCCAGACACCCCCCTGGTGTTACTGTATAATGTCCCATTCCCAGCAGTCACCTCTCCAGTCATCACCCAGACACATCCCCAGGTGTTACTGTATAATGCCCCATTCCCAGCAGTCACTTATCTAGTCATCACCCAGACACCCCCCCTGGTGTTACTGTATAATGTCCCATTCCCAGCAGTCACCTCTCCAGTCATCACCCAGACACCCCCCCTGGTGTTACTGTATAATGTCCCATTCCCAGCAGTCACCTCTCCAGTCATCACCCAGACACCCCCCCTGGTGTTACTGTATAATGTCCCATTCCCAGCAATCACTTCTCCAGTCATCACCCAGACATGTCCCCCTGGTGTTACTGTATAATGTCCCATTCCCAGCAGTCACTTCTCCAGTCATCACCCAGACATGTCCCCCTGGTGTAACTGTATAATGCCCCATTCCCAGCAGTCACCTCTCCAGACATCACCCAGACACATCCCCTGGTGTTACTGTATAATGTCCCATTCCCAGCAGTCACCTCTCCAGTCATCACCCAGACACCCCCCCTGGTGTTACTGTATAATGTCCCATTCCCAGCAGTCACTTCTCCAGTCATCACCCAGACACATCCCCCGGTGTTACTGTATAATGTCCCATTCCCAGCAGTCACCTCTCCAGTCATCACCCAGACACCCCCCCTGGTGTTACTGTATAATGTCCCATTCCCAGCAGTCACTTCTCCAGTCATCACCCAGACATGTCCCCCTGGTGTTAATGTATAATGCCCCATTCCCAGCAGTCACCTCTCCAGTCATCACCCAGACACCCCCCTGTTGTTACTGTATAATGTCGCATTCCCAGCAGTCACCTCTCCAGTCATCATCCAGACACGTCCCCCAGTGTTACTGTATAATGCCCCTTTCCCAGCAGTCACCTCTCCAGTCATCACTCAGACACGTCCCCTGGTGTTACTGTATAATGCCCCATTCCCAGCAGTCACCTCTCCAGTCATCACCCAGACACATCCCCTGGTGTTACTGTATAATGTCCCATTCCCAGCAGTCACCTCTCCAGTCATCATCCAGACACGTCCCCCAGTGTTACTGTATAATGCCCCATTCCCAGCAGTCACTCCTCCAGTCATCACCCAGACACGTCCCCCGGTGTTACTGTATAATGCCCCATTCCCAGCAGTCACCTCTCCAGTCACCACCCAGACACATCCCCTGGTGTTACTGTATAATGTCCCATTCCCGGCAGTCACCTCTCCAGTCATCGCCCAGACACATCCCCTGGTGTTACTGTATAATGCCCCAGTCCCAACAGTCACCTCTCCAGTCATCACCCAGACACGATCCCTGGTGTTACTATATAATGCCCCATTCCCAGCAGTCACCTCTCCAGTCATCACCCAGACACATCCCCTGGTGTTACTGTATAATACCCCATTCCCAGCAGACACCTCTCCAGTCATCACCCAGACACATCTCCTGGTGTTACTGTATAATACCCCATTCCCAGCAGTCACCTCTCCAGTCATCACCCAGACACGTCCCCTGGTGTTACTGTATAATACCCCTTTCCCAGCAGTCACCTCTCCAGTCATCACCCAGACACATCCCCTGGTATTACTGTATAATGCCCCATTCCCAGCAGTCACTTCTCCAGTCATCACCCAGACACATCTCCTGGTGTTACTGTATAATACCCCATTCCCAGCAGTCACCTCTCCAGTCATCACCCAGACACGTCCCCTGGTGTTACTGTATAATACCCCTTTCCCAGCAGTCACCTCTCCAGTCATCACCCAGACACATCCCCTGGTATTACTGTATAATGTCCCATTCCCAGCAGTCACCTCTCCAGTCATCACCCAGACACCCCCCCTGGTGTTACTGTATAATGTCCCATTCCCAGCAGTCACTTCTCCAGTCATCACCCAGACACCCCCCCTGGTGTTACTGTATAATGTCCCATTCCCAGCAGTCACCTCTCCAGTCATCACCCAGACACATCCCCTGGTATTACTGTATAATGCCCCATTCCCAGCAGTCACTTCTCCAGTCATCACCCAGACACGTCCCATGGTGTTACTGTATAATGTCCCATTCCCAGCAGTCACTTCTCCAGTCATCACCCAGACACCCCCCCTGGTGTTACTGTATAATGTCCCATTCCCAGCAGTCACTTTTCAGTCATCACCCAGACATGTCCCCCTGGTGTTACTGTATAATGCCCCATTCCCAGCAGTCACCTCTCCAGACATCCCCCAGACACATCCCCCGCTGTTACTGTATAATGTCCCATTCCCAGCAGTCACCTCTCCAGTCATCACCCAGACACCCCCCCTGGTGTTACTGTATAATGTCCCATTCCCAGCAGTCACCTCTCCAGTCATCACCCAGACACATCCCCTGGTGTTACTGTATAATGCCCCATTCCCAGCAGTCACTTCTCCAGTCATCACCCAGACACATCCCCAGGTGTTACTGTATAATGCCCCATTCCCAGCAGTCACTTCTCCAGTCATCACCCAGACACCCCCCCTGGTGTTACTGTATAATGCCCTATTCCCAGCAGTCACCTCTCCAGTCATCACCCAGACACATCCCCTGGTGTTACTGTATAATGTCCCATTCCCAGCAGTCACCTCTCCAGTCATCACCCAGACACATACCCCGGTGTTACTGTATAATGTCCCATTCCCAGCAGTCACCTCTCCAGTCATCACCCAGACACGTCCCCTAATGTTACTGTATAATGTTCCATTCCCAGCGGTCACCTCTCCAGTCATCACCCAGAAACTTCCTCTGGTGTTACTGTATAATGCCCCATTCCCAACAGTCACCTCTCCAGTCATCACCCAGATACATTCCCTGGTGTTACTGTATAATGTCCTATTTGCAGCAGTCACCTCTTGAGTCATCACCGAGACACACATCCTGGTGTTACTGTATAATGCCCCATTCCCAGCAGTCACTTCTCCAGTCATCACCCAGACACCCCCCCTGATGTTACTGTATAATGTCCCATTCCCAGCAGTCACCTCTCCAGTCATCACCCAGACACATCCCCTGGTGTTACTGTATAATGCCCCATTCCCAGCAGTCACTTCTCCAGTCATTACCCAGACACCCCCCCTGGTGTTACTGTATAATGCCCCATTCCCAGCAGTCACCTCTCCAGTCATCACCCAGACACATCCCCCGGTGTTACTGTATAATGCCCCATTCCCAGCAGTCACCTCTCCAGTCATCACCCAGACACATCCCCTGGTGTTACTGTATAATGTCCCATTCCTAGCAGTCACCTCTCCAGTCATCACCCAGACACATACCCCGGTGTTACTGTATAATGCCCCATTCCCAGCAGTCACCTCTCCAGTCATCACCCAGACACCCCCCCTGGTGTTACTGTATAATGTCCCATTCCCAGCAGTCACCTCTCCAGTCATCCCCCAGACACGTCCCCTAATGTTACTGTATAATGTTCCATTCCCAGCGGTCACCTCTCCAGTCATCACCCAGAAACTTCCTCTGGTGTTACTGTATAATGCCCCATTCCCAACAGTCACCTCTCCAGTCATCACCCAGATACATTCCCTGGTGTTACTGTATAATGTCCTATTTGCAGCAGTCACCTCTTGAGTCATCACCGAGACACACATCCCCTGGTGTTACTGTATAATGCCCCATTCCCAGCAGTCACTTCTCCAGACATCACCCAGACACATCCCCCGGTGTCACTGTATAATGTCCCATTCCCAGCAGTCACCTCTCCAGTCATCACCCAGACTCCCCCCCTGGTGTTACTGTATAATGTCCCATTCCCAGCAGTCACTTCTCCAGTCATCACCCAGACACCCCCCCTGGTGTTACTGTATAATGTCCCATTCCCAGCAGTCACTTCTCCAGTCATCACCCAGACATGTCCCCCTGGTGTTACTGTATAATGCCCCATTCCCAGCAGTCACCTCTCCAGTCATCACCCAGACACCCCCCCTGGTGTTACTGTATAATGTCCCATTCCCAGCAGTCACTTCTCCAGTCATCACCCAGACACCCCCCTGGTGTTACTGTATAATGTCCCATTCCCAGCAGTCACCTCTCCAGTCATCACCCAGACACGCCCCCCGGTGTTACTGTATAATGCCCCATTCCCAGCAGTCACCTCTCCAGTCATCACCCAGACACCCCCCCTGGTGTTACTGTATAATGTCCTATTCCCAGCAGTCACCTCTCCAGTCATCACCCAGACACATCCCCTGGTGTTACTGTATAATGCCCCATTCCCAGCAGTCACTTCTCCAGTCATCACCCAGACACATCCCCAGGTGTTACTGTATAATGCCCCATTCCCAGCAGTCACTTCTCCAGTCATCACCCAGACACCCCCCTGGTGTTACTGTATAATGTCCCATTCCCAGCAGTCACCTCTCCAGTCATCACCCAGACACATCCCCAGGTGTTACTGTATAATGCCCCATTCCCAGCAGTCACTTCTCTAGTTATCACCCAGACACCCCCCCTGGTGTTACTGTATAATGTCCCATTCCCAGCAGTCACTTTTCCAGTCATCACCCAGACACCCCCCTGGTGTTACTGTATAATGTCCCATTCCCAGCAGTCACCTCTCCAGTCATCACCCAGACATGTCCCCCTGGTGTTACTGTATAATGTCCCATTCCCAGCAGTCACTTCTCCAGTCATCACCCAGACATGTCCCCCTGGTGTTACTGTATAATGCCCCATTCCCAGCAGTCACCTCTCCAGACATCACCCAGACACATCCCCTGGTGTTACTGTATAATGTCCCATTCCCAGCAGTCACCTCTCCAGTCATCACCCAGACACCCCCACTGGTGTTACTGTATAATGTCCCATTCCCAGCAGTCACTTCTCCAGTCATCACCCAGACACCCCCCCTGGTGTTACTGTATAATGTCCCATTCCCAGCAGTCACCTCTCCAGTCATCACCCAGACACCCCCCTGGTGTTACTGTATAATGTCCCATTCCCAGCAGTCACTTCTCCAGTCATCACCCAGACACCCCCCCTGGTGTTACTGTATAATGTCCCATTCCCAGCAGTCACTTCTCCAGTCATCACCCAGACACACCCCTGGTGTTACTGTATAATGTCCCATTCCCAGCAGTCACCTCTCCAGTCATCACCCAGACACCCCCCCTGGTGTTACTGTATAATGCCTCGTTCCCAGCAGTCACCTCTCCAGTCATCACCCAGACACCCCCCCTGGTGTTACTGTATAATGCCCCGTTCCCAGCAGTCACCTCTCCAGTCATCACCCAGACACCCCCCCTGGTGTTACTGTATAATGTCCCATTCCCAGCAGTCACCTCTCCAGTCATCACCCAGACACATCCCCTGGTGTTACTGTATAATGCCCCATTCCCAGCAGTCACTTCTCCAGTCATCACCCAGACACATCCCCAGGTGTTACTGTATAATGCCCCATTCCCAGCAGTCACTTCTCCAGTCATCACCCAGACACCCCCCCTGGTGTTACTGTATAATGTCCCATTCCCAGCAGTCACCTCTCCAGTCATCACCCAGACACATCCCCAGGTGTTACTGTATAATGCCCCATTCCCAGCAGTCCTTCTCCAGTCATCACCCAGACACCCCCCCTGGTGTTACTGTATAATGTCCCATTCCCAGCAGTCACTTCTCCAGTCATCACCCAGACACCCCCCCTGGTGTTACTGTATAATGTCCCATTCCCAGCAGTCACCTCTCCAGTCATCACCCAGACACCCCCCCTGGTGTTACTGTATAATGTCCCATTCCCAGCAGTCACTTCTCCAGTCATCACCCAGACATGTCCCCCTGGTGTTACTGTATAATGTCCCATTCCCAGCAGTCACTTCTCCAGTCATCACCCAGCATCACCCAGACATGTCCCCTTGGTGTTACTGTATAATGCCCCATTCCCAGCAGTCACCTCTCCAGACATCACCCAGACACATCCCCTGGTGTTACTGTATAATGTCCCATTCCCAGCAGTCACCTATCCAGTCATCACCCAGACACCCCCCTGGTGTTACTGTATAATGTCCCATTCCCAGCAGTCACTTCTCCAGTCATCACCCAGACACCCCCCCTGGTGTTACTGTATAATGTCCCATTCCCAGCAGTCACTTCTCCAGTCATCACCAAGACATGTCCCCCTGGTGTTACTGTATAATGGCCCATTCCCAGCAGTCACCTCTCCAGACATCACCCAGACACATCCCCCGGTGTTACTGTATAATGTCCCATTCCCAGCAGTCACCTCTCCAGTCATCACCCAGACACCCCCCCTGGTGTTACTGTATAATGTCCCATTCCCAGCAGTCACTTCTCCAGTCATCACCCAGACATGTCCCCCTGGTGTTACTGTATAATGCCCCATTCCCAGCAGTCACCTCTCCAGTCATCACCCAGACACCCCCCCTGGTGTTACTGTATAATGTCCCATTCCCAGCAGTCACTTCTCCAGTCATCACCCAGACACCCCCCCTGGTGTTACTGTATAATGTCCCATTCCCAGCAGTCACTTCTCCAGTCATCACCAAGACATGTCCCCCTGGTGTTACTGTATAATGCCCCATTCCCAGCAGTCACCTCTCCAGTCATCACCCAGACTCCCCCCCTGGTGTTACTGTATAATGTCCCATTCCCAGCAGTCACTTCTCCAGTCATCACCCAGACACCCCCCCTGGTGTTACTGTATAATGTCCCATTCCCAGCAGTCACTTCTCCAGTCATCACCCAGACATGTCCCCCTGGTGTTACTGTATAATGCCCCATTCCCAGCAGTCACCTCTCCAGTCATCACCCAGACACCCCCCCTGGTGTTACTGTATAATGTCCCATTCCCAGCAGTCACTTCTCCAGTCATCACCCAGACACCCCCCTGGTGTTACTGTATAATGTCCCATTCCCAGCAGTCACCTCTCCAGTCATCACCCAGACACGCCCCCCGGTGTTACTGTATAATGCCCCATTCCCAGCAGTCACCTCTCCAGTCATCACCCAGACACCCCCCCTGGTGTTACTGTATAATGTCCTATTCCCAGCAGTCACCTCTCCAGTCATCACCCAGACACATCCCCTGGTGTTACTGTATAATGCCCCATTCCCAGCAGTCACTTCTCCAGTCATCACCCAGACACATCCCCAGGTGTTACTGTATAATGCCCCATTCCCAGCAGTCACTTCTCCAGTCATCACCCAGACACCCCCCTGGTGTTACTGTATAATGTCCCATTCCCAGCAGTCACCTCTCCAGTCATCACCCAGACACATCCCCTGGTGTTACTGTATAATGCCCCATTCCCAGCAGTCACTTCTCTAGTTATCACCCAGACACCCCCCCTGGTGTTACTGTATAATGTCCCATTCCCAGCAGTCACTTTTCCAGTCATCACCCAGACACCCCCCTGGTGTTACTGTATAATGTCCCATTCCCAGCAGTCACCTCTCCAGTCATCACCCAGACATGTCCCCCTGGTGTTACTGTATAATGTCCCATTCCCAGCAGTCACTTCTCCAGTCATCACCCAGACATGTCCCCCTGGTGTTACTGTATAATGCCCCATTCCCAGCAGTCACCTCTCCAGACATCACCCAGACACATCCCCTGGTGTTACTGTATAATGTCCCATTCCCAGCAGTCACCTCTCCAGTCATCACCCAGACACCCCCACTGGTGTTACTGTATAATGTCCCATTCCCAGCAGTCACTTCTCCAGTCATCACCCAGACACCCCCCCCTGGTGTTACTGTATAATGTCCCATTCCCAGCAGTCACCTCTCCAGTCATCACCCAGACACCCCCCTGGTGTTACTGTATAATGTCCCATTCCCAGCAGTCACTTCTCCAGTCATCACCCAGACACCCCCCCTGGTGTTACTGTATAATGTCCCATTCCCAGCAGTCACTTCTCCAGTCATCACCCAGACACATCCCCAGGTGTTACTGTATAATGCCCCATTCCCAGCAGTCACTTCTCCAGTCATCACCCAGACACCCCCCTGGTGTTACTGTATAATGTCCCATTCCCAGCAGTCACCTCTCCAGTCATCACCCAGACACCCCCCCTGGTGTTACTGTATAATGCCCCGTTCCCAGCAGTCACCTCTCCAGTCATCACCCAGACACCCCCCCTGGTGTTACTGTATAATGCCCCGTTCCCAGCAGTCACCTCTCCAGTCATCACCCAGACACCCCCCCTGGTGTTACTGTATAATGTCCCATTCCCAGCAGTCACCTCTCCAGTCATCACCCAGACACATCCCCTGGTGTTACTGTATAATGCCCCATTCCCAGCAGTCACTTCTCCAGTCATCACCCAGACACATCCCCAGGTGTTACTGTATAATGCCCCATTCCCAGCAGTCACTTCTCCAGTCATCACCCAGACACCCCCCCTGGTGTTACTGTATAATGTCCCATTCCCAGCAGTCACCTCTCCAGTCATCACCCAGACACATCCCCAGGTGTTACTGTATAATGCCCCATTCCCAGCAGTCCTTCTCCAGTCATCACCCAGACACCCCCCCTGGTGTTACTGTATAATGTCCCATTCCCAGCAGTCACTTCTCCAGTCATCACCCAGACACCCCCCCTGGTGTTACTGTATAATGTCCCATTCCCAGCAGTCACCTCTCCAGTCATCACCCAGACACCCCCCCTGGTGTTACTGTATAATGTCCCATTCCCAGCAGTCACTTCTCCAGTCATCACCCAGACATGTCCCCCTGGTGTTACTGTATAATGTCCCATTCCCAGCAGTCACTTCTCCAGTCATCACCCAGCATCACCCAGACATGTCCCCTTGGTGTTACTGTATAATGCCCCATTCCCAGCAGTCACCTCTCCAGACATCACCCAGACACATCCCCTGGTGTTACTGTATAATGTCCCATTCCCAGCAGTCACCTATCCAGTCATCACCCAGACACCCCCCTGGTGTTACTGTATAATGTCCCATTCCCAGCAGTCACTTCTCCAGTCATCACCCAGACACCCCCCCTGGTGTTACTGTATAATGTCCCATTCCCAGCAGTCACTTCTCCAGTCATCACCAAGACATGTCCCCCTGGTGTTACTGTATAATGCCCCATTCCCAGCAGTCACCTCTCCAGACATCACCCAGACACATCCCCCGGTGTTACTGTATAATGTCCCATTCCCAGCAGTCACCTCTCCAGTCATCACCCAGACACCCCCCCTGGTGTTACTGTATAATGTCCCATTCCCAGCAGTCACTTCTCCAGTCATCACCCAGACATGTCCCCCTGGTGTTAATGTATAATGCCCCATTCCCAGCAGTCACCTCTCCAGTCATCACCCAGACACCCCCCCTGGTGTTACTGTATAATGTCCCATTCCCAGCAGTCACCTCTCCAGTCATCATCCAGACACGTCCCCCAGTGTTACTGTATAATGCCCCATTCCCAGCAGTCACTCCTCCAGTCATCACCCAGACACGTTCCCTGGTGTTACTGTATAATGTCCCATTCCCAGCAGTCACTTCTCCAGTCATCACCCAGACACGTCCCCCAGTGTTACTGTATAATGCCCCATTCCCAGCAGTCACCTCTCCAGTCATCATCCAGACACGTCCCCCAGTGTTACTGTATAATGCCCCATTCCCAGCAGTCACTTCTCCAGTCATCACCCAGACACCCCCCCTGGTGTTACTGTATAATGTCCCATTCCCAGCAGTCACCTCTCCAGTCATCACCCAGACACCCCCCTGGTGTTACTGTATAATGTCCCATTCCCAGCAGTCACTTCTCCAGTCATCACCCAGACATGTCCCCCTGGTGTTAATGTATAATGCCCCATTCCCAGCAGTCACCTCTCCAGTCATCACCCAGACACCCCCCCTGGTGTTACTGTATAATGTCCCATTCCCAGCAGTCACCTCTCCAGTCATCATCCAGACACGTCCCCCAGTGTTACTGTATAATGCCCCATTCCCAGCAGTCACTCCTCCAGTCATCACCCAGACACGTTCCCTGGTGTTACTGTATAATGTCCCATTCCCAGCAGTCACTTCTCCAGTCATCACCCAGACACGTCCCCCGGTGTTACTGTATAATGCCCCATTCCCAGCAGTCACCTCTCCAGTCATCACCCAGACACGTCCCTTGGTGTTACTGTATAATGCCCCATTCCCAGCAGTCACCTCTCCAGTCATCATCCAGACACGTCCCCCAGTGTTACTGTGTAATGCCCCATTCCCAGCAGTCACTCCTCCAGTCATCACCCAGACACGTCCCCCGGTGTTACTGTATAATGCCCCATTCCCAGCAGTCACCTCTCCAGTCACCACCCAGACACATCCCCTGGTGTTACTGTATAATGTCCCATTCCCAGCAGTCACTCCTCCAGTCATCACCCAGACACGTCCCCTGGTGTTACTGTATATAATGTCCTATTCCCAGCAGTCACCTCTCCAGTCATCGCCCAGACACATCCCCTGGTGTTACTGTATAATGCCCCATTCCCAGTAATCACCTCTCCAGTCATCACCCAGACACCCCCCTGGTGTTACTGTATAATGTCCCATTCCCAGCAGTCACCTCTCCAGTCATCGCCCAGACACATCCCCTGGTGTTACTGTATAATGCCCCATTCCCAGTAATCACCTCTCCAGTCATCACCCAGACACCCCCCTGGTGTTACTGTATAATGTCCCATTCCCAGCAGTCACTTCTCCAGTCATCACCCAGACACCCCCCCTGGTGTTACTGTATAATGTCCCATTCCCAGCAGTCACCTCTCCAGTCATCACCCAGACACGACCCCTGGTGTTACTATATAATGCCCCATTCCCAGCAGTCACCTCTCCAGTCATCACCCAGACACATCCCCTGGTGTTACTGTATAATACCCCATTCCCAGCAGACACCTCTCCAGTCATCACCCAGACACATCTCCTGGTGTTACTGTATAATACCCCATTCCCAGCAGTCACCTCTCCAGTCATCACCCAGACACGTCCCCTGGTGTTACTGTATAATACCCCTTTCCCAGCAGTCACCTCTCCAGTCATCACCCAGACACATCCCCTGGTATTACTGTATAATGCCCCATTCCCAGCAGTCACTTCTCCAGTCATCACCCAGACACCCCCCCTGGTGTTACTGTATAATGTCCCATTCCCAGCAGTCACTTCTCCAGTCATCACCCAGACACCCCCCCTGGTGTTACTGTATAATGTCCCATTCCCAGCAGTCACTTCTCCAGTCATCACCCAGACACCCCCCCTGGTGTTACTGTATAATGTCCCATTCCCAGCAGTCACCTCTCCAGTCATCACCCAGACACATCCCCTGGTATTACTGTATAATGCCCCATTCCCAGCAGTCACTTCTCCAGTCATCACCCAGACACGTCCCCTGGTGTTACTGTATAATGTCCCATTCCCAGCAGTCACCTCTCCAGTCATCACCCAGACACCCCCCCTGGTGTTACTGTATAATGTCCCATTCCCAGCAGTCACTTCTCCAGTCATCACCCAGACACCCCCCCTGGTGTTACTGTATAATGTCCCATTCCCAGCAGTCACTTCTCCAGTCATCAACCAGACATGTTCCCCTGGTGTTACTGTATAATGCCCCATTCCCAGCAGTCACCTCTCCAGACATCACCCAGACACATCCCCCGGTGTTACTGTATAATGTCCCATTCCCAGCAGTCACCTCTCCAGTCATCACACAGACACCCCCACTGGTGTTACTGTATAATGTCCCATTCCCAGCAGTCACTTCTCCAGTCATCACCCAGACACGTCCCCCGGTGTTACTGTATAATGCCCCATTCCCAGCAGTCACTTCTCCAGTCATCACCCAGACACCCCCCCTGGTGTTACTGTATAATGTCCCATTCCCAGCAGTCACCTCTCCAGTCATCACCCAGACACATCCCCTGGTATTACTGTATAATGCCCCATTCCCAGCAGTCACTTCTCCAGTCATCACCCAGACACGTCCCCTGGTGTTACTGTATAATGTCCCATTCCCAGCAGTCACCTCTCCAGTCATCACCCAGACACCCCCCCTGGTGTTACTGTATAATGTCCCATTCCCAGCAGTCACCTCTCCAGTCATCACTCAGACACCCCCCCTGGTGTTACTGTATAATGTCCCATTCCCAGCAGTCACTTCTCCAGTCATAACCCAGACACCCCCCCTGGTGTTACTGTATAATGTCCCATTCCCAGCAGTCACTTCTCCAGTCATCACAGAGACACCCCCCCTGGTGTTACTGTATAATGTCCCATTCCCAGCAGTCACCTCTCCAGTCATCACCCAGACACCCCCCCTGGTGTTACTGTATAATGTCCCATTCCCAGCAGTCACCTCTCCAGTCATCACTCAGACACCCCCCCTGGTGTTACTGTATAATGCCCCATTCCCAGCAGTCACTTCTCCAGTCATCACCCAGACACATCCCCAGGTGTTACTGTATAATGCCCCATTCCCAGCAGTCACTTCTCCAGTCATCACCCAGACACCCCCCTGGTGTTACTGTATAATGCCCCATTCCCGGCAGTCACCTCTCCAGTCATCACCCAGACACATCCCCTGGTGTTACTGTATAATGCCCCATTCCCAGCAGTCACCTCTCCAGTCATCACCCAGACACATACCCCGGTGTTACTGTATAATGTCCCATTCCCAGCAGTCACCTCTCCAGTCATCACCCAGACACGTCCCCTAATCTTACTGTATAATGTTCCATTCCCAGCGGTCACCTCTCCAGTCATCACCCAGAAACTTCCTCTGGTGTTACTGTATAATGCCCCATTCCCAACAGTCACCTCTCCAGTCATCACCCAGATACATTCCCTGGTGTTACTGTATAATGCCCCATTCCCGGCAGTCACCTCTCCAGTCATCACCCAGACACATCCCCCGGTGTTACTGTATAATGCCCCATTCCCAGCAGTCACCTCTCCAGTCATCACCCAGACACATACCCCGGTGTTACCGTATAATGTCCCATTCCCAGCAGTCACCTCTGCAGTCATCACCCAGACACGTCCCCTAATGTTACTGTATAATGTTCCATTCCCAGCGGTCACCTCTCCAGTCATCACCCAGAAACTTCCTCTGGTGTTACTGTATAATGCCCCATTCCCAACAGTCACCTCTCCAGTCATCACCCAGATACATTCCCTGGTGTTACTGTATAATGTCCTATTTGCAGCAGTCACCTCTTGAGTCATCACCGAGACACACATCCTGGTGTTACTGTATAATGCCCCATTCCCAGCAGTCACTTCTCCAGACATCACCCAGACACATCCCCCGGTGTTACTGTATAATGTCCCATTCCCAGCAGTCACCTCTCCAGTCATCACCCAGACACCCCCCCTGGTGTTACTGTATAATGTCCCATTCCCAGCAGTCACTTCTCCAGTCATCACCCAGACACCCCCCTGGTGTTACTGTATAATGTCCCATTCCCAGCAGTCACTTCTCCAGTCATCACCCAGACATGTCCCCCTGGTGTTACTGTATAATGCCCCATTCCCAGCAGTCACTTCTCCAGACATCACCCAGACACATCCCCCGGTGTTACTGTATAATGCCCCATTCCCAGCAGTCACCTCTCCAGTCATCACCCAGACACCCCCCCTGGTGTTACTGTATAATGTCCCATTCCCAGCAGTCACTTCTCCAGTCATCACCCAGACACCCCCCTGGTGTTACTGTATAATGTCCCATTCCCAGCAGTCACCTCTCCAGTCATCACCCAGACACATCCCCTGGTGTTACTGTATAATGCCTTATTCCCAGCAGTCACTTCTCCAGTCATCACCCAGACACATCCCCAGGTGTTACTGTATAATGCCCCATTCCCAGCAGTCACTTCTCCAGTCATCACCCAGACACCCCCCCTGGTGTTACTGTATAATGTCCCATTCCCAGCAGTCACCTCTCCAGTCATCACCCAGACACATCCCCAGGTGTTACTGTATAATGCCCCATTCCCAGCAGTCACCTCTCTAGTCATCACCCAGACACCCCCCCTGGTGTTACTGTATAATGTCCCATTCCCAGCAGTCACTTCTCCAGTCATCACCCATGCACTCCCCCTGGTGTTACTGTATAATGTCCCATTCCCAGCAGTCACCTCTCCAGTCATCACCCAGACACCCCCCATGGTGTTACTGTATAATGTCCCATTCCCAGCAGTCACTTCTCCAGTCATCACCCAGACATGTCTCCCTGGTGTTACTGTATAATGTCCCATTCCCAGCAGTCACTTCTCCAGTCATCACCCAGACATGTCCCCCTGGTGTTACTGTATAATGTCCCATTCCCAGCAGTCACCTCTCCAGTCATCACCCAGACACCCCCCCTGGTGTTACTGTATAATGTCCCATTCCCAGCAGTCACTTCTCCAGTCATCACCCAGACACCCCCCCTGGTGTTACTGTATAATGTCCCATTCCCAGCAGTCACCTCTCCAGTCATCATCCAGACACGTCCCCCAGTGTTACTGTATAATGCCCCATTCCCAGCAGTCACTCCTCCAGTCATTACCCAGACACGTTCCCTGGTGTTACTGTATAATGTCCCATTCCCAGCAGTCACTTCTCCAGTCATCACCCAGACACCCCCCCTGGTGTTACTGTATAATGTCCCATTCCCAGCAGTCACTTCTCCAGTCATCAACCAGACATGTCCCCCTGGTGTTACTGTATAATGCCCCATTCCCAGCAGTCACCTCTCCAGACATCACCCAGACACATCCCCCGGTGTTACTGTATAATGTCCCATTCCCAGCAGTCACCTCTCCAGTCATCACCCAGACACCCCCACTGGTGTTACTGTATAATGTCCCATTCCCAGCAGTCACTTCTCCAGTCATCACCCAGACACCCCCCCTGGTGTTACTGTATAATGTCCCATTCCCAGCAGTCACCTCTCCAGACATCACCCAGACACATCCCCCGGTGTTACTGTATAATGTCCCATTCCCAGCAGTCACCTCTCCAGTCATCACCCAGACACCCCCCTGGTGTTACTGTATAATGTCCCATTCCCAGCAGTCACTTCTCCAGTCATCACCCAGACACCCCCCCTGGTGTTACTGTATAATGTCCCATTCCCAGCAGTCACTTCTTCAGTCATCACCCAGACATGTCCCCCTGGTGTTACTGTATAATGCCCCATTCCCAGCAGTCACCTCTCCAGACATCCCCCAGACACATCCCCCGGTGTTACTGTATAATGTCCCATTCCCAGCAGTCACCTCTCCAGTCATCACCCAGACACCCCCCCTGGTGTTACTGTATAATGTCCCATTCCCAGCAGTCACTTCTCCAGTCATCACCCAGACATGTCCCCCTGGTGTTACTGTATAATGCCCCATTCCCAGCAGTCACCTCTCCAGTCATCACCCAGACTCCCTCCCTGGTGTTACTGTATAATGTCCCATTCCCAGCAGTCACTTCTCCAGTCATCACCCAGACACCCCCCCTGGTGTTACTGTATAATGTCCCATTCCCAGCAGTCACTTCTCCAGTCATCAACCAGACATGTTCCCCTGGTGTTACTGTATAATGCCCCATTCCCAGCAGTCACCTCTCCAGACATCACCCAGACCCATCCCCCGGTGTTACTGTATAATGTCCCATTCCCAGCAGTCACCTCTCCAGTCATCACACAGACACCCCCACTGGTGTTACTGTATAATGTCCCATTCCCAGCAGTCACTTCTCCAGTCATCACCCAGACACGTCCCCCGGTGTTACTGTATAATGCCCCATTCCCAGCAGTCACTTCTCCAGTCATCACCCAGACACCCCCCCTGGTGTTACTGTATAATGTCCCATTCCCAGCAGTCACCTCTCCAGTCATCACCCAGACACATCCCCTGGTATTACTGTATAATGCCCCATTCCCAGCAGTCACTTCTCCAGTCATCACCCAGACACGTCGCCTGGTGTTACTGTATAATGTCCCATTCCCAGCAGTCACCTCTCCAGTCATCACCCAGACACCCCCCTGGTGTTACTGTATAATGTCCCATTCCCAGCAGTCACCTCTCCAGTCATCACTCAGACACCCCCCCTGGTGTTACTGTATAATGTCCCATTCCCAGCAGTCACTTCTCCAGTCATCACCCAGGCACCCCCCCTGGTGTTACTGTATAATGTCCCATTCCCAGCAGTCACTTCTCCAGTCATCACCCAGACACCCCCCCTGGTGTTACTGTATAATGTCCCATTCCCAGCAGTCACCTCTCCAGTCATCACCCAGACACCCCCCCTGGTGTTACTGTATAATGTCCCATTCCCAGCAGTCACCTCTCCAGTCATCACTCAGACACCCCCCCTGGTGTTACTGTATAATGCCCCATTCCCAGCAGTCACTTCTCCAGTCATCACCCAGACACATCCCCAGGTGTTACTGTATAATGCCCCATTCCCAGCAGTCACTTCTCCAGTCATCACCCAGACACCCCCCTGGTGTTACTGTATAATGCCCCATTCCCGGCAGTCACCTCTCCAGTCATCACCCAGACACATCCCCCGGTGTTACTGTATAATGCCCCATTCCCAGCAGTCACCTCTCCAGTCATCACCCAGACACATACCCCGGTGTTACTGTATAATGTCCCATTCCCAGCAGTCACCTCTCCAGTCATCACCCAGACACGTCCCCTAATCTTACTGTATAATGTTCCATTCCCAGCGGTCACCTCTCCAGTCATCACCCAGAAACTTCCTCTGGTGTTACTGTATAATGCCCCATTCCCAACAGTCACCTCTCCAGTCATCACCCAGATACATTCCCTGGTGTTACTGTATAATGCCCCATTCCCGGCAGTCACCTCTCCAGTCATCACCCAGACACATCCCCCGGTGTTACTGTATAATGCCCCATTCCCAGCAGTCACCTCTCCAGTCATCACCCAGACACATACCCCGGTGTTACTGTATAATGTCCCATTCCCAGCAGTCACCTCTGCAGTCATCACCCAGACACGTCCCCTAATGTTACTGTATAATGTTCCATTCCCAGCGGTCACCTCTCCAGTCATCACCCAGAAACTTCCTCTGGTGTTACTGTATAATGCCCCATTCCCAACAGTCACCTCTCCAGTCATCACCCAGATACATTCCCTGGTGTTACTGTATAATGTCCTATTTGCAGCAGTCACCTCTTGAGTCATCACCGAGACACACATCCTGGTGTTACTGTATAATGCCCCATTCCCAGCAGTCACTTCTCCAGACATCACCCAGACACATCCCCCGGTGTTACTGTATAATGTCCCATTCCCAGCAGTCACCTCTCCAGTCATCACCCAGACACCCCCCCTGGTGTTACTGTATAATGTCCCATTCCCAGCAGTCACTTCTCCAGTCATCACCCAGACACCCCCCCTGGTGTTACTGTATAATGTCCCATTCCCAGCAGTCACTTCTCCAGTCATCACCCAGACATGTCCCCCTGGTGTTACTGTATAATGCCCCATTCCCAGCAGTCACTTCTCCAGACATCACCCAGACACATCCCCCGGTGTTACTGAATAATGCCCCATTCCCAGCAGTCACCTCTCCAGTCATCACCCAGACACCCCCCCTGGTGTTACTGTATAATGTCCCATTCCCAGCAGTCACTTCTCCAGTCATCACCCAGACACCCCCCTGGTGTTACTGTATAATGTCCCATTCCCAGCAGTCACCTCTCCAGTCATCACCCAGACACGCCCCCTGGTGTTACTGTATAATGCCCCATTCCCAGCAGTCACCTTTCCAGTCATCACCCAGACACCCCCCCTGGTGTTACTGTATAATGTCCCATTCCCAGCAGTCACCTCTCCAGTCATCACCCAGACACATCCCCTGGTGTTACTGTATAATGCCCCATTCCCAGCAGTCACTTCTCCAGTCATCACCCAGACACATCCCCAGGTGTTAATGTATAATGCCCCATTCCCAGCAGTCACTTCTCCAGTCATCACCCAGACACCCCCCCTGGTGTTACTGTATAATGTCCCATTCCCAGCAGTCACCTCTCCAGTCATCACCCAGACACATCCCCAGGTGTTACTGTATAATGCCCCATTCCCAGCAGTCACCTCTCTAGTCATCACCCAGACACCCCCCCTGGTGTTACTGTATAATGTCCCATTCCCAGCAGTCACTTCTCCAGTCATCACCCATGCACCCCCCCTGGTGTTACTGTATAATGTCCCATTCCCAGCAGTCACCTCTCCAGTCATCACCCAGACACCCCCCATGGTGTTACTGTATAATGTCCCATTCCCAGCAGTCACTTCTCCAGTCATCACCCAGACATGTCCCCCTGGTGTTACTGTATAATGTCCCATTCCCAGCAGTCACTTCTCCAGTCATCACCCAGACATGTCCCCCTGGTGTTACTGTATAATGTCCCATTCCCAGCAGTCACCTCTCCAGTCATCACCCAGACACCCCCCCTGGTGTTACTGTATAATGTCCCATTCCCAGCAGTCACTTCTCCAGTCATCACCCAGACACCCCCCCTGGTGTTACTGTATAATGTCCCATTCCCAGCAGTCACCTCTCCAGTCATCATCCAGACACGTCCCCCAGTGTTACTGTATAATGCCCCATTCCCAGCAGTCACTCCTCCAGTCATTACCCAGACACGTTCCCTGGTGTTACTGTATAATGTCCCATTCCCAGCAGTCACTTCTCCAGTCATCACCCAGACACCCCCCCTGGTGTTACTGTATAATGTCCCATTCCCAGCAGTCACTTCTCCAGTCATCAACCAGACATGTCCCCCTGGTGTTACTGTATAATGCCCCATTCCCAGCAGTCACCTCTCCAGACATCACCCAGACACATCCCCCGGTGTTACTGTATAATGTCCCATTCCCAGCAGTCACCTCTCCAGTCATCACCCAGACACCCCCACTGGTGTTACTGTATAATGTCCCATTCCCAGCAGTCACTTCTCCAGTCATCACCCAGACACCCCCCCTGGTGTTACTGTATAATGTCCCATTCCCAGCAGTCACCTCTCCAGTCATCACCCAGACACCCCCCTGGTGTTACTGTATAATGTCCCATTCCCAGCAGTCACCTCTCCAGTCATCACCCAGACACCCCCCTGGTGTTACTGTATAATGTCCCATTCCCAGCAGTCACCTCTCCAGTCATCACCCAGACACGTCCCCTGGTGTTACTGTATAATGCCCCATTCCCAGCAGTCACCTCTCCAGTCATCACCCAGACACATTCCCAGTGTTACTGTATAATGTCCCATTCCCAGCAGTCACCTCTCCAGTCATCACCCAGACACATCCCCTGGTGTTACTGTATAATGTCCCATTCCCAGCAGTCACCTCTCCAGTCATCACCCAGACACATCCCCTGGTGTTACTGTATAATGTCCCATTCCCAGCAGTCACCTCTCCAGTCATCACCCAGACACCCCCCTGGTGTTACTGTATAATGTCCCATTCCCAGCAGTCACCTCTCCAGTCATCACCCAGAAACGTCCCCCAGACATGACTAAAAATAATTGATGTTACAGTTACGCTCATTGTAGGTCACACACACCAGGAACGCTATCCCTACTTTACTCCGGATTTACCAGCTATTAGCCCCCGTTTGCAAAGTACGGAGGTACCGGAGCCGGTGTGGACTGGGCTAGGACAGCGCTCTTAGACACCCCGCACGGCGTGGCTTCCAGATTGCCCACTGAGGTTCTGGCGAGTGTATCCATCCGGACAGTGGGACAACTCCAGGGAGCAGAGATTGAAGGAGCTCCTGCCCAGTGGTAACTGTGTGCATACAGCTAATAACATACATTTGTTTCTTTTCTGCAACAGCTACCCATTCTTATGAACTTATGTATTTGCAACTGGCTATTAGAATACAGGTGCTAGTGACTTTCGTTTCATCAATTAGCAATATCAGTGTGCACATATATAATCCATAAAAGGCTGTTCAACTTCCAGGTGTTAATGATATACAGGTTGAGTATCCCATATCCAAATATTCCGAAATACGGAATATTCCGAAATACGGACTTTTTTGAGTGAGAGTGAGATAGTGAAACCTTTGTTTTTTGATGGCTCAATGTACACAAACTTTGTTTAATACACAAAGTTATTAATAATATTGTATTAAATGACCTTCAGGCTGTGTATATAAGGTGTATATGAAACATAAATGAATTGTGTGAATGTAGACACACTTTGTTTAATGCACAAAGTTATAAAAAATATTGGCTAAAATTACCTTCATGCTGTGTGTATGAGGTGTATATGTAACATAAATGCATTCTGTGCTTAGATTTAGGTCCCATCACCATGATATCTCATTATGGTATGCAATTATTCCAAAATACGGAAAAATCCCATATCCAAAATACCTCTGGTCCCAAGCATTTTGGATAAGGGATACTCAACCTGTACTAATTATATGTTACTAATTAGACCTATTTAGTGCTTATTCAGACATTGTGATGTTTTAAGATTTATTACCCCCGGGAGGTTGTTGTAATTTCTACATGCATTTTAGAAAATAAATGTTTTATTATACTCTGGTTGTCTAGCGCCACTTGTTATTTGTTTTATAGTTTTCGTTTTAAGGGATTGGCAATTCCCTTCTTCAAGAGGCTGCTGACAACCTAGTGCAGTGCTATTCACCTGAGCGCATAGTTTTTTCTATTTTTTTTTGTGACGCAATAGCTGGTCTAAGTATAATGCTTGAGTGTGTATATACAGACTTCAGGATCGCCTCCTGCTTTCTATCAGCAGGCTCCTTAAGGGCGGCCGTATCCTGGGACGGTAGTGCCACCTTTTTAGACAAACGTGTGAGCGCTTTATCCACCCTAGGGGGTGTTTCCCAATGTAACCTATCCTCTGGCGGGAAAGGGAATGCCATTAGTATCTTCTTAGGAATTACCAATTTCTTATCAGGGGAAGCCCACGCTTCTTCACACACTTCATTTAATTCATCTGACGGGGGAAAAACTACAGGTAGTTTTTTCTCCCCAAACATAATACCCTTTTTTGTGGTACCTGGATGTAAATCAGAAATATTTAACACCTCTTTCATTGCCTCAATCATGTAGTGAATGGCCTTAACGGGCATTAAATTTGACTCATCGTCGTCGACACTGGTGTCAGTATCCGTGTTGACATCTACTTGTGCCATCTGAGATAGCGGGCGTTTCAGAGCCCCTGATGACTTTTGAGACACCTGGACAGGCACGAGCTGAAGACTCGGTTGTCCCACAGTCGGCATGTCGTCAAATTTTTTATGTAAGGAGTCTATACGTGCACTCATTTCCTGCCATAAACTCATCCACTCAGGTGTCTGCCCCCCAGGGGGTGACATCCCTGCTAAAGGCATCTGCTCCCCCTCCACATCATTATCCTCCTCAAACATGTCGACACAGCCGTACCGACACACTCCACACACACAGGGAATGCTCAAACAGAGGACAGGACCCACAAAAAGCCCTTTGGGGGGACAGAGTAAGAGTATGCCAGCACACACCAGAGCGCTATATATATACAGGGACTAACTAAGTTATGTCCCTAATAGCTGCTTTTCAATAAAATATAATGTATATACTGCCAAATGTAATGCCCCCCCTCTCTTTTCCCTATTACTGTTACTGTAGATTGCAGGGAAGAACCAGGGAGCTTCCTTCCAGCGGAGCTGTGAGGGAAAAATGGCGCCAGTGTGCTGAGGAGATAGGCTCCGCCCCTTTTTCGCGGCCTATTTTCCCGCTTTTTATGGAATTCTGGCAGGGGTATTTACCTCATATATAGCCCCTGGGGCTATATATTGAGGTATTTTAGCCAGCCAAGGTGTTTTTATTGCTGCCTCAGGGCGCCCCCCCCCAGCGACAGTCAGTGACCGGAGTGTGAAGTGTGTGAGAGGAGCAATGGCGCACAGCTGTAGTGCTGTGCGCTACCTTGGTGAAGACAGAGTCTTCATGCCGCCGATTTTCCGGACAATCTTCTTGCTTCTGGCTCTGTAAGGGGGACGGCGGCGCGGCTCCGGGACCGAACATCAAGGCTGGGCCTGCGGTCGATCCCTCTGGAGCTAATGGTGTCCAGTAGCCTAAGAAGCCCAATCCGGCTGCAAGCAGGTAGGTTCGCTTCTTCTCCCCTTAGTCCCTCGCTGCAGTGAGCCTGTTGCCAGCAGGTCTCACTGAAAATAAAAAAATCTAAGACTATTACTTTCTAAGAGCTCAGGAGAGCCCCTAGTGTGCATCCAACCTCGGCCGGGCACGAAATCTAACTGAGGCTTGGAGGAGGGTCATAGTGGGAGGAGCCAGTGCACACCAGGTAGTCTAAGATCTTTCTAGAGTGCCCAGCCTCCTTCGGAGCCCGCTATTCCCTACGGAGTTCCCAGCATCCACTAGGACGTCAGAGAAATAAATAAAACCTCATTCACAAAGATAAATCATACAGATCCTCTATGATCGGATTTTTATATGAGTGAGGTCACTACCTCGAGTCCGATATACAGGTACACCACCGATTTTCCGGCAACCGATGATCCGGAACCTCTTTTAATCCGGACAATTTTGATTTTTCCGGATTAAAGGGGGTTAGGGACATCCTTTAATCTGGAACATTTTCTGTGCATGGGCGTAACACGCAATGTGGGTACAGCTTCCACAGACACTGCAGGTGACACAGCAAGCATCAGTGGGGCTGTTATGGCGTCCACATGGGCGGAACACACAGCCTGACCTGATACCTGTTTTGCCTATAAACAGTTTGGATACACTATTGTGTTTATTCATTAATTAATATACTGTAGCATATATTTTACTATTTATTGCTTTAGAAATGTTCTGAAGGTGCAAAATTAGTTTCCACCGTTAATCCGGCAAAATCGATAATCCGGCACGGCACTGGAACCGAGGATGCCGGAAAATCGGTAGTGTACCTGTAATCTGATAAATGCTGTAACCTGTGACCAGGTTAATGCACTGGGTCCCAAAGTGTTTTAACTGCTGGAGAGTAAAATACCTACGGTACCTAGTATTCCATGGTGGTTCCCCATCCAGGTACTGACCATGCCCTGCAGTGCTTGGGTTCCAAGATCAGACGTAAATACAAACTCCCTCTCCCACCAGCCCAGGAAGAGGTTGGCGTACATCGGGGCACAAGCTGCCCCCATCGCTGTTCCTCTTACCTGGGTGTAGAAGAGGTTGTTGATAGTGAAATAGTTCTTGTTTAATACACATTGAAGAAGTTGTAACAGAAATTGGTGAAAATCATCCATTCCCCACATTCTCAGAAAGTATTCTACCGCTTAGATGCCAAGGTCATGTTTGATGCTTGTATATAACGCCTCAACATCAAGGCTCATGAGGAGATGTGTTTCTTCCAAATGTATATCACTGATCTTTCTGAGGACATCAGTTGTATCACTGGTATATGATGGGAGTTCCAAAACGTAGTCCCTAAGATGTGTGTCCAAAAATGTGCAGGCTCTTTCTAGTAGGTCGCCGTTTCCTGAGACTATGGGCCGACCAGGGGGGTCCCGGAGATCCTTGTGGACCTTTGGTAAAAGGTAAAATTTAGGTACTCGAGGATTATTTACCGTTAGATAGTCCTGCTCTGACTTGGTTATAGTGCCTTCGTGATATGCCCTGTTTATGATATTCATATAGAGTTTAGTGTACCTTTCTGTAGGGTCAAAAATACTCTTCTGGTAGCATGATTGGTCGTCCAGTTGTTTCTTGGCTTGTTTGAGATATAATTCTGTTGGCCAGATCACAACATTTCTGTCACGATCCGGGTATCTGGACGCCATTACTTACCCTTCAGATGCCTCCTAAGGCTGGCTCAGCGTTCCAGGACCGGATCCCGCTGTTCCTGAGTTTCCACATGCAGAATGTCAGAGTGGTGATTTCATCAGCCGCGGCCTCCGCTGTGCCCGCGTGGTTAAATGTGCGCTTGTCAGTCTGGCGTCTCCTGTCTCATGTGGCCGGCGTCGCCATTACTGTTTCAATTCTCACATGGATTACAAACCAAACTTCCCTCCAAGTGTCTGCATGGGCGCAGCCATCTTGGATTTTGTCATCTGATCATTTCCACCAATCTGCTGTCTGTATTGTTGATTTGCATAATTGCCTAGCCAACCCCTTCCTTGCTGCAGGTATAAGTAAGCTGTGCCTGAGCAAGGAAGGCGTCAGTGCTTTGGTTGTCTAACCTAGTTCCAGTTTGTCTCTCTCCTGTGGTTGTCTTCCAGGTTCCAGCTCCTGTCTCCAGACTTCTGCTATAGAGACCCGCACCAGCATTCCATCTGCGGTGTAGCCTGACTCTCCGATCCATTCTGGACTCACCTGTTTCCAGCTACAACAATCACCTGCTTCCAGCCCAGCTTCCAGCAGTGTACAGCTTCTCTTAAAGGGCCGGTGTCCTTTCTGCAGTTTACCACTCTCCACCGGTATTATTATTTCACCGCTCTCAAACTCCAAACTTCATTATCAATCACCTGCTTCCAGCCCAGCTTCCAGCAGTGTACAGCTTCTCTTAAAGGGCCGGTGTCCTTTCTGCAGTTTACCACTCTCCACCGGTATTATTATTTCACTGCTCTCAAACTCCAAACTTCATTATTATTTCATCGCTCTCAAGTTCGTTTATTATTTAACTGCTTCCAGCCAGTATCCACTCCGTACCAACAACAGTCTGGTTCCAGCCAGTATCCACAGCAGCCGTTTTATCTTCAGCAGCCCAGCCTTTCCTGGAACACCAGCTGGTACGATCATGGGTTCTCTCCATTGCTACAGTCAGGCCTGGTAAGGACTTTCCAACTAGAAGATTATAAGAACTGTCTCACACTACCAGTGCCTGTGGCCCTTGCCACCCTGTAGTACCCAGGAATTGTATTTATCCTCTGTTGACTTTTATGTTTCCTTTTACTGCTGCTGTGTTACGGAGTTTGTCATAATAAACATCATTGACTTTTATCCTGGTTGTCGTGGTCACGCCTTCGGGCAGTTATTCTACATGTTACTTACATGTCTAGGGGTCTGATACAACCTCCCAGGTTCCGTTACATCTCAGCCCCTACAACTGAGGCTGCCTCCCGTCAGCTCAGGCCCTCAGTTGTGACAATTTCCTCCTTTATCCGACGGTTTCAGAACTACGTCGGTCCAGGTTTTGATCTCCTGGAGAGTCCTCCGTTAATTCGGTATCAGATTATCTGCAGAGTGACGGTATTTCTTATTCAGATATAATCTGTCCAGATCCCGAGTAACCAAGTTCGGGAAAACTATAACCTCTGGGCATAAGGAATCCTTGGGAAAAAAGATGTATTTTTTCTTCAGCAAGGGTCTCGTTTGTTGTGTAGTGGGAATTGATTCATTAGGGTCAGCAAGTTCCTCCAATGTCGCCAGAGCTAGCCTTTCTTGTGACGATAGATTTTCCAAGTCAGAGGGGAATTCAGATGTTCCTGTTCTCTCTGTAAAAATTTTTGTTAATAATAATTTCCGTGCAAAAAGTTGTAATTTCCGGTTTGCTCACTGTACTAGATTCAGGTCTTTATCTCTTACCCATCCTACATATCTAACTCTTTCCCCCCCACACTTATTCAGAATCCCCTAATTATCCATTTTGGTAATTAATTTTTATTATCTATCTTTTTTCCTTTTCCCCTCCTCCTTTCCTCCCCCCTAACAACCCCCTTTCCCCCCCACCTTTCCCTTTCTTTCCCCCCCACCCCCTTTTTCCCAAACCCCCCCCCCTGTAGGTACATCACCCCTACAATTCCTCCGGATTTAATATAAATAACCATATCTTGCTCCTTATAAATGACACCTAATCTGACATGTATTCATAACCTGCAATCCCCTGTAATTGATACTTTTCACTTTATACTCACCATACAAATTTTTTTTTTTTTTATCTCATATTTCCCCCTTTTTTATTTTATTAATTTTTTCCTTTTTAAGTTGCATTTTTTATTCTTATTTCATATATATTAATTTTCAATATAGGATTTACTATCCTCATTTTCTGTTCTCCAAACTTAATCAGTTTAGCTGGATAACAATTTCATTATACTCTTAATGATATACTGCTTAATCAATTAGTTCTAACTTGTTGAAATCTATTCTCAACCTCAGGTGATGTAGCTAACTTAGATGCTTTCCCTACCTCTCCCACTAAGTGATAGGCTGCGCCCTTACATAAATACTGGCAGTGGGGAACTCCGAGAGCAGGCGATCATGTGATCAAGCTCTTGGAGCGAAACGTGCGTCACTTCCGGTTCCAGTGCCCGAACTTCTGGTCGCACAGACCGCGGCCGCCTCACTCCTCGATTCCTGCACTGTCCACCAGTCTGAGGGTCTCCTGAACAGGTTGGGTAAGGAAACGAGTTCTCCTTGCCCAAACCACAGCTCCCCCGTATTCTCCCATAAGGTCCACCATATGCTTCCTTGGCTAACAGGTGAAAGCTGATTATCTCCTGTTATGTAATGTATTTAGACTCTTATATTTTTTGTGCATAACATCTCTTTTTTGGTGCATGATTACTGGGTAAGGGGTGAGAAAGAGGCTGCAACTGTAATTACTATACTAAAACCAATATCAGAGAATGAATTGTACTGTAGACACTTTTTTTTTTATTATTGTTTTGATTATTGTGGGCTATTTGAGAGCATAACTGCAATAGAGTTTGAGTTTGGGAATCCTAACCCCAAGACCCCACAGTCATTATTACTGCCTCAAATCACCACTGACTAGATCCCTCAGCAACAATCTAGCAATTTATTGTATCAACTTATTGCACAAATATAACCTGGTATTTATTCTGTGATTGTCATTCTGGGTCCCAATACAATCGGTCAACGGTGCGCCTAGGAGACAGACTTAACTACGGTCAGACCGCACTGAGTATGCCCAAACTCGTCTGATCTTGGAACCCAAGCACTGCAGGGCCTGGTCAGTACCTGGATGGGGAACCACCAGGGAATACTAGGTACCGTAGGTATTTTACTCTCCAGCAGTTAAAACACTTTGGGGCCCAGTGCATTAACCTGGTCACAGGTTACAGCATTTATCAGATTATATCGGACTCGAGGTAGTGACCTCACTCATATAAAAATCCGATCATAGAGGATCTGTATGATTTATCTTTGTGAATGAGGTTTTATTTATTTTCGATCACTTAAATCATTATTCTGCCCATAACAGGTACATTAGTACATGTGAACACCCATGTTCTTTAATTATTGATGCCAGCTCTCGTCTTCTCTTAAAGTATACATTAATAAAAGTTATGTCTTAATAATTTCATCATTTCCAAAAAAAATTTTCAAGTTTTCAAGTGTGCCCAGGAAAAGGCTTATAGTTGCTTTTTTTTTGGTCCTTTGTTCTCTTTGAAGGACCATACTTTGTTGTTTCATAATAACAGGACACCACAGGCTACTCCCCCTGTATAACAATAATAACAGGACACCACAGGCTGCTCCCCCTGTATTATAATAATAATAACAACAACAACAACAACTAGACACTACAGGCTGCTCCCCCTGTATAATAACAACAACAACTGTACACCACAGGCTGCTGCCCCGGTAAAATAATAACAGGACACCACAGGCTGCTCCCCCTGTATAATAACAATAATAACAGGACACCACAGGCTGCTCCTCCTGTATAATAATAATAATAATAACAGGTCACCACAGGCTGCTCCTCCAGTATAATATTAATAACAGGAAACCACAGGCTACACCCCCTGTCTAAGAATAATAATAACATCAATACACCACAGGCTGCTCCTCTTGTATAATATTAATAACAGGTCACCACAGGCTGCTCCCCCTGTATATTAATAATAACAGGGCACCACAGGCTGCTCCTCCTGTATATTAATAATAACAGGGCACCACAGGCTGCTCCCCCTGTATATTAATAATAACAGGGCACCACAGGCTGCTCCTCCTGTATATTAATAATAACAGGGCACCACAGGCTGCTCCCCCTGTATATTAATAATAACAGGGCACCACAGGCTGCTCCTCCTGTATATTAATAATAACAGGACACCACAGGCTGCTCCCCCTGTATAGTAAGACGCCATTACCTGATCTCCACGGACACTGGGAGGCTGCAGCAGTCGATGAAAACTCACTTCCTGTATGTGGAACGCACAGTCCGGAAGTAAGGTGGAACGCACAGGCCGAAAGTAGTGTATGATTGGCAACGGCTGCTACCTGGTTACTGGCCCCTCCCCTCCTCTACACCACCACAGCCCAGCCCTCTGTAATCCTTCTTACCATACATGTCCTCAGTGTAGGAGGCCGGCGGCCATTTTCTTGTAGACCAGTCCGGCAGCAGCAATAGGTTCCCTGGTCGGGTAGTGACGTCAGGAGCGGCGGCCATTTTCCCCTGGTCTGAGCTCCGCCTTCCTTCTATCATTCCCACAAGGCAGCAGGAGCAGAGAGCAGCCATTGCTGTGTCTGGCAGCAGGTAATTATATTATCATTATTATTCTATAGGCTGAGCAGCTCTGGTGTCAGGTTCTGTACTACAGGGGGAGCAGCCTCTGGTGCCTTGTTATAGTGCAGCTGGAGCAGCCTCTGGTGCTGCATTAACCCTGTACAGGTGGCTGACACTCTAGTGTCCTATTACTGTAATACAGGTGGCTCAGGCCCCGCCGTTACCGTAATACAGGTGGCACAGACCCCGCTTTTACCGTAATACAGGTGGCGCAGAGCTCGCTGTTACAGTAATACAGGTGGCGCAGACCCCGCCGCTGCCGTAATACAGGTGGCGCAGACCACGCCGTTCCCGTGATGAAGGTGGCGCAGACCGTGCTGTTACCGTAATACAGGTGGCGCAGACCGTGCCGTTACCGTAATACAGGTGGCGCAGACTGTGCCGTTACCGTAATACAGGTGGTGCAGACCCCGCCGATACCGTAATACAGGTGGCGCAGAATCCGCCGTTTTCGTAATACAGGTGGCGCAGACCCCGCCGTTACCATGATACAGGTGGCGCAAGACCCAGCCATTACCGTAATACAAGTGGCGCAGACTCCGTCGTTACCGTAATACAGGTGGCGCAGATCCCGCCATTACAGTATTACAGGTGGCACAGACCTCGCCGTTACCATAATACAGATGGCGCAGACCCCGTCGTTACCGTAATACAGGTGGCACAAGACCACACTGTTACCGTAACACAGGTGGCGCAGACCCCGCCATTACCGTAATACAGGTGGCGCAGACCCCACCGTTACCGTATTACAGGTGGCACAGATCCCACCGTTACCGTAATTCTATATACGGGACATTACAGGTGTTGTGTCCTGTGGCATTGTGCTGTACAGGGGGAGCGGCCTGTATTGTCATAATATACAGGGATAACATTTTGTCTTGTCATAGTATACAGGAGGAGCAGCCTGTGTTGCAATAATATACAGGGGTAGCATTCTGTTTTGTCATAATAGACAGGAGGAGCAGCCTGTGACATCCTACTCTACAGGAGGAGGAGCCTATGGTGTCCTGTTGTTGTTGTTGTTGTTGTTATTATTATTATTATACAGGAGGAACAGCCTGTGGTATCCTGTTATTATACGGAGGGAGCGACCTGTGGTGTACAGTTATTTATTATTATTATTATTATACAGGGGAACCAGCCTGTGGTGTTCTATTATTATTATTATTATTATTATTATTATACAGGCAGAGCAGCATGTGGTGTCCTGTTATTATACAGGAGGAGCAGCCTGTGGTGTCCTGTTGTTATTATTATACAGGGGAAGCATTATTATTATTATACAGGGGGAGTAGCCTGTGGTGTGCAGTTATTGTTGTTATTATTATTATTATAATACAGGAGGAGTATCCTTTGTTGTCCTATTATTAATATTATAAAGAAGGAGTAGCTAGTCGTGTCCACTTATTATTATACAGAGGCAGCAGCCTGTGGTGTTTTGTCATCATTATTATTATTATTATTATTATACAGAAGGGAGCGGCCTGTTGTGTCCTATTATTATTATTTTTTTGCAGATGGAGCAGCCTGTGGTGTCATTTTATTATTATTTTAAAGGAAGAGTAGAATGGGGGTTCCTGTTGTTGTTATTAGTATAATACAGGGGGAGCAGGTTTTTGTGTATGGTTATTATTATACAGGGACAGCAGCTTGTGGTGTCCTGGTATTATTATTATTATTATTATTATTATTATTATTATACATTGGGAGTGGTGGTGATATCACAGTGACATCACTTATATCTATAGTAATAATACAGGGACATGACTGGGGAGGTGAGGGGATCTGGGAGTGTCACAGTGAAATCACATATCTATAGTAATAATGCAGGGACATGACTGGGGAGGTGAGGGGACGTTGGAATAACACAGTGATTTCACTTATATCTACAGTAATAATACAGGGACATGACAGGGGAGGTGAGGGGATCTGGGAGCATCACAGTGACATCACTTATATCTATAGTAATAATACAGGGACAAGACTGGGGAGGTGAGAGGATCTGGGAGAGTCACAGTGACATCACTTATATCTTTATTAGTAATACATGGACATGACTGGGGAGGTGAGGGGATCTGGGAGAGTCACAGTTACATAACTTATCTGTAGTAATAGTACAGGGATAGTGTTCACTCCAGAAATAGTGTTAGGCAGTGCCCTGGACTGCAGTGGCATATGTGTGCGCGCACGGCAAAGTCACGCGCGCATCCGAAAAGGTTCGTTGGCATGTAAAATAGGGTTCGTGGCCATAAAACATCATTTAAGTGGGTGGTGCAGCCCACAGACGTTACTGCAGGGGATGTGGGCGGCCGGCAGCGTCACTGTTGGAAACGTTCCCAGCACCTACTATGTGCTGGGCTTTCCCCAAGCTCTCTCCACTAGCATGAATGGATGCCGTGCGCACGCGCAAGGCATCTTTACATGCTGAGAAGGCAGGAAGCTGACAGCAGTTTTATCAGGATGCCGCAGAAAGGGCAGGACGGATTTTGCCCTTAAAAAATCGGGCAGGGCGTGGCGCCCAGCTTAAACAGCCTATCTTGAACACTAAGGGACATGACTGGGGAGGTGAGGGGATCTCAGAGTGTCACAGTAGCATAATTTATATCTCTAGTAATAATACATAGATTTGACTGGGGAGTTTAGGGGATCTGGGAGCATCATAGTGACATACCTTATACAGGGACATGACAGGGGAGGTGAGGGGGTTTGGGAATGTGACAGTGACATCAGTTATAGATATAGTAATAATACAGGGACATGACTGGGAAGGTGAGGGCATCTGAGAATGTCACAGTGACATCACTTATATCTCTAGTAATAATACAGGGACATAACTGGGGGGTGAGGGGGATCTGGGAGCTTCACAGGGACATCACTTATATCTCTAATAATAATACAGGGACGTGACTGGGGAGGTGAGGGGATCTGGTAGCGTCACAGTGACACCACTTATATCTATAATAATAATGGGACATGACTGGGGGGTGAGGGGGTCTGGAAGTGTTGCAGTTACATTACATATCTATATTAATAATACAGGGACATGACAGGGAAAGTGAGGGGATCTGGTAGTGTCACAGTGACATCACTAATATCTATAGTAATAATACAGGGACATGACTGGGGGGGTGAGGGGATCTGGGAGTGTCACAGTGACATCACTAATATCTATAGTAATAATACAGGGACATGACTGTGGAGGTGAGGGGATCTGGGAGTGTCACAGTGACATCACTAATATCTATAGTAATAATACAGGGACATGACTGTGGAGGTGAGGGGATCTGGGAGTGTTACAGTGACGTCACTTATATCTGTAGTAATAATACAGGGACATGACTGGGTAGGCGAGGGGGATCTGGGAGCATCACAATAACATCACTTATATCTATAGTAATAATACAGGGACATGACTGGGGAGGTTAGGGGATCTGGGAGTGTCACAGTGACATCACTTATTTATTTTTCATCCACTAGGGGGCACTGTAGTACTCTTGGGATATGGACAGTGTGTTAGCAGATATAGGCACATTTAAATATTTAAATGTGTAACCCTCTTCCCCCCTCCATACTTCCAAGATGCCTCAGTGTTTTTTTTTTGCCTTCATCAGGGAAGGTCACAACCGGGAGTCATTGCAGGGTTTACTTTTACTTTTTCTAAATATTTTTTCTTGTATCAATCACACTCCCTTCCCAGCTTATTAAGAAGTGTGGGTCCGGGAGTGTGTGCTGCTGTTGTGCAGGGAAGGCTTGTTGGTGCTTAGACAGAGAAGACCCGCTATAGACCTTCATCAGCGTTAGCTGATTCAGCCATGGCTGCAGGAGCTGATGGAGCTTAGAGAGAAGCCCCGTCAGAACCTCCCCATTACACTGAGGTAAGGAGCGGGTGGTCAGCTTATGCTGCCGCCGCTCTGTTGGACCTGTTTGTTGCTGTGATTGTGGGGCAGTTAGCTCCTGCTGCCGCCCCTCCATGTGCGGGGAACGTGTTTTGCACGAGCTGCTTACTAAGGTATAGCTTTACTGGCTCAATCTCCCCCGCTTCCTGGCTCCCACTAGCGGTCAGACATATACTGCCACTGGGCTCCTGTGTCGCTCCACACCAGCCTGCTCCCTGGCACCAGGCAGCACAGCTCCAAACAGCGCTGCCCTCTACAATCTGCCCCTCTAGACAACTGGGAAGCGGCTCCCAGCAGCGGTCACATAATGCTGCCGCTGGGCACCTGTCAGGCTACACCTCGTGGCTCCAGAGAAGCGGCTCCCGGCAGCGCAGCTCCCAGCAGCGGACAGATCACACTGCTGCCACTGGACGCCCGTCACATCACACATCTACCCCGCTCTCCGGCTTCCACCAGCATACAGACCACGGTGGGTAGCTGCTGCAGGGCACCGTCACTCAAAGCCGGCACTTGGTATACAATGCGGGGGGGGGATGGGGTGGAAGAAGCTAGGCGCGGCTCACTGCTTTAAGCATTGGGGGAGGTCATGGCGGTCCCTAGTTCAGCTTTTCCCCTAAATATAAGGGATGGTGGCCAGGGCTATAAGGGACATAGGCTATTAAGCCTAGGTTATTAATGCTTTTGGAATGCTATATGTTTATAAAAAAAAAATCACATGCTGGGACGCCATTTTCACACAAAGGTGACACACCTACTTCCTGCTTCTTCCTACAGCAATATGTCAGTCCTACAACACACGGCCACTGGAGGGGGCAGGGGTGTTTAGTAGGTGGCACAGTGACCATCATAGATTTCCTCTATGACACAGTGCGGTGCACGTGGTATTATAGACGCTACAGTTATTTTCACTGAGTTGTGCGGACGTTGTCTCACTGTATTATTGTCTGTCTGTCTGCATGACAATATGAGAAACAGCAGCTTGTCTGTGATAACTGTGAGAATGCCTGATTTGCAGTCAGAGTTGTCCGCTGCACGAAAAGACCGTGAGGCGGCTAAGTCTGATTCACGGATAATACCGTGTGAGCAGCCAATGTGGGCTCAGGATGTTTCTAGAACTTTGCTGGGTTACAAAGTCCATGTATAGTTCAATTTCTAAGAATGGTCATCGTTTGTCTCATAATCACATTCTGACGATTCAGTGCCACATCTGATATCTCAGCATTGGGTCAGGGGTCAGATAGTGAGGTCACTAATAGCCCGAGCTATGATGATCTCATTAGAGCGGTACGCCAGCTGCTAGGTTGCACTGAAACATATGAGGTTTTATTGCTAGCAGACTATGGGCGACTGTGTGTTTTTCTTATTCATATCTCTTACTAAGCAGTTAATAGAAGCATGGCTAAATCCAGTTAAACACTTTTCTGGGACAAAGCGATTTCTGTCTAAATATCTTTTCCCACAGGCTATGACAACTAAATCGCCATCGGTGGAGTCTTCAGTTTCTAAACTTTCACTAAAATTGACTATTCCAGTCCCAGGTGCAGCTACGCTTAAAGACCCCTCGGAGAGTAAGCTGGAGGCCATGCTAAAGTCCGTGTATACAGCAACAGGGGTGATGCTTATACCTGTTTAAGTTGGAGTTTGGGTTAACAAGGCTGTAGTTGCATGAAACAGCTCAGGTTAGGCCTACAACAGGGTTTTTCCTCAGACCAGCTTATATTTCTTACCGATCACATTTGTGAATTGGTTGAGTATTTAGGTACGGCTTCGTTGGACGTTGGACAAGTTTGTTCTCGGCTTGCAGCCCAACAGCTGCTGTGGTTGCGTTCTTGACAGGCCGCCATGCAGAGGGACGTGATTTTCAACAAACCACTAACCATCGTCAGGACTCAAGCCAGTGGCATGACGGGCTTCCAGCCCATCTCTGCTCTTCAGTTGTGGGAGCACACCTTCAGAAGTTTCCCTTCGCGTAGTTTCAGACATCACAGATAGGGGGATCCGCAGTTTTGTTTTAAGAGGTTTCAATGAGTTTGACTGTCTATCACCGATGCAGTTTTTCAAGACAGGTCTGCCTGTGTCAGCAGACAAGTGGGCAGGTCTGCAGACCGCTGTTCAGTCTCTCGTACATTCAGCAGTTTTGGTTCAGGTTCCAGTACACCAACAAGGTCAAGGGTTTTATTCCAATCTTTTTGTAGTATCAAAGCCGGATGGCTCAGTCAAACCAATATGGAACCTAAAGGGGTTCAATCGGTACGTCACTACACATTCAAGGTGGAATCCCTACGGTCAGTGATTGCAGGTTTAGAACCACAGCAATTCATGATTTTGCGGGATCTCAAGGATACGTACTTACACATTCCAATTTGGCCACCACATCCGCATCTGGCGTACTTAAGTTTGCAGTACGACAAGCGCCTCGGGTATTCACAAAGGTGATGTCTGTGATGATAGTTCATCTCAGATCCCTGGGAGTGATAATCGTTCCATACTTAAATGACCTTCTCATCAAGGCTTCGTCTCAACAAATTCTTTAACATGCCTTACTGTTGTACAGTGTACTAGTTCAGTACGGTTGGATTGTCAAAGAATTCAGTTTTAGGAATGATTCTGATTACGGTGGATCAATGCATTTACCTGTCACAACAGAAAGTACATGCTATTCGTCATCTAGTACTGCTAGTGCTCAAACCACGGACAGTCTCGGTGCATTTGTGCATTCGACTGGTAAGACAGATGGGAGCATCTTTCAAAACACTCCAGTTCGGAAGATTTCACTCAGGTCCTTTTCAACTGGATCTTCTCGCACAGTGATCTGGCTCTCATCTACAAATTCATCAGATGGTTCGCTTGTCTCCAGGACAATATCATGTGGTGATGTCCGGCCCAATTGAGGATTCAAGCAACCTCTCGCATGGCCATGCGACTTTGAGTCCATCCCCTTTTTGTTGATGTATGCAACTTCTGTTGCGTTGTCCAACTGAACCTGAACAGTCTGAAACAGGAGCAAGTGAACTGCCTGACGCAGAGTGTTGTAAATTGCCCTGAGTTCCAGGACACTGATTGACAGTAATCCTGTGATAATGAGCTGCTGAAACTGGCTTCCTAACACGTAACATGGTTGGTATAACCAACTGTGGAATGCCCTCTCGTCTTGAAAGTGGTCTCAACAGCCACCCCATAAAACGCAGTCGCGCTAAATCGGGGTAAAAGAACGACCCCTGCTGTAGTATAACTTGGAAAACAGTATTTCTCTTAGCCTTAGCTTCGGCAAGGCGTGTTGCACAATTGGGTGCCTTGTCATGCAAGCCACTGTATCTGGTATTTCATACTGACAGAGCGGAACTTTGGACAAATCACGCTTTTCTAAAACAGGTAGTATCTTCTTTCACATCAATCCACCAATCATAGTTCCTGTTTTTCAGAAGATTCAGGTACTCCAGCTACATTGGATGTGGTACGTGCACTCCGCGTTTATGTAGCCCGAACATCAACTGTACATATAACGGATACTTTGTTTGTTCTCTATGATGCAGTCAATATAGGTTGGCCAGCTTCCAAACAGACCATGGCCAGATAGATTAACCTGACCATTCGTCAGGTACACTTTCATGCTAGTCGATGGGAACGTCATGGGCAGCAGGCCTTAGAGCTTCTACGACACAACCTTGCCGTGCAGTTACATGGCCATCAGTGCACACGTTTGTGCGCTTTTACAAGTTTGATAATTCTGCGGCATCAGCTTCTAGCTTTGGCCGTCTAGTGTTACTGGTGCCAAACAGCTCTTCCACCCAAGGGGGAAACTTTGGTAGGTCCCAAAAGTACTCCAGTGATCCCTAGTGGATTAGAAAGAAAACAGGATTTTGATACTTACCAGATAAATCCTTTTCGTTGCACCCACAGGGGCACTGGACACCCACCCAGAGCAGTTTCACCTGGCTGGTGGTCAGTTCAGTAGTTCTTATGGTAACACATTTTCACCGACCTGTTCAAATGTGAAGGTGATTGTTATCTATTGTTGTGTCAACTTTCTAATTGTCCGTTATGTATCACTACTCTTGTGGCTCCACATACAAAATCTCAGTGCAGGAAAAAGGTTTGAAGTCTGGAATTGGATAATTCTGATGATGGACGCAAGTCTCAAAGGTTGGGGAGCAGTGGTCCAACATTGTCAGTTTCAGGGTCTATGTTCAGACCGAGAAAGATTACTGTTAACCACTGTCCTGGAACTCTGGGCAATTTACAACGCTCTGCGTCAGGCAGTTCACTTGCTCCTGTTTCAGACTGTTCAGGTTCAGTCAGACAACGCGACAGAAGTCGCATACATCAACAAAAAGGGGATGGTCTCAAAGTCACAAGGCCATGCGAGAGGTTGCTCGAATCCTCAATTGGGCCGAACATCACCACGTGATATTGTTGGCGGTCTTCATTCCAAGAGTGCACAACTGGGAAGCAGATTATCTCAGTCGGCAGGATTTTCCTCCAGGAGAATGGGCCTTACATCCAGAAGTGTTCCAGATGTTAGTCCAACGGTGGAGTTACCCAAAGGTGGATCTAATGGCTTCTCGCCACAATCATCAGACAGATATGTGTCCAAAACAAGAGATCCAAAGACAGTGGCAGTGATTGCTCTCACCATAGCGTGGCCGTATAGCCTTGTGTATCTATTTCCATTTCTCCAGCTTCCTCGGTTGCTAAAGTGGATCAAACGATAGTCCACGACCGTCATACTAGTGGCGACTCGTTGGCCTCGGAGAGTGTGGTTCTCGGATCTCCATGGTCTACTCGCAGATGATCTCTGGCTGATCCCACTATGTCCAGACCTACTACAGCAGGGGTTGTTCCTTTACCCCGATTTAGCGTGGCTGCGTTTTACAGGGTGGCTGTTGAGACTACTTTCAAGATGAGAGGGCATTCCACAGTTGGTTATACCAACCATGTTACGTGCTAGGAAGCCAGTTTCAGCAGCTCATTATCACAGGATTTGGCGAGCGGTTGGTGTGAAGCTAGGATGTTTCCGACATATTCTTTCAAGTTATCCCATCTTTTGCTCTTTTTACAGACGGGGTTAGATGAAGGACTATGTTTCGCGACACTAATGGTGCAGGTCTCTGCCTTGTCAGTTTTCTTTCAAAGGCGTTTCGCTCTTTTGCCAACAGTTCACAATTTCCTGCAAGGTGTCCTTAGAGTTCAACTTCCATTCATTCCACCTACAGCTCCATGGGTCTTGAATGTAGTTTTGCATGTTTTTGCAGTCAAGTTTTGAACCCTTGCAACTCGTGAATGGTAAGTTTATAACATGGAAAACCATGTTTCTCCTAGCCTTAGCTTCAGCAAGGTGTGTTGCACAATTGGGTGCCTTGTCATGCAAGCCACTGTATCTAGTATTTCATACTGACAGAGCAGAACTTTGGACAAATCCTGCTTTTCTACCACAAGTAGTATCTTCTTTCACATCAGACAGCTCTTCCGCCCAAGGGGGAAACTTTGGTACATCCCAAGAGTACTCCAGTGACCCCTAGTGGCTTAGAAAGAAAACAGGATTTTGATACCAGATAAATACTTTTCGTTGCACCCACAGGGGCACTGGACACCCACCCAGAGCAGTTTCACCTGGCTGGTGGTAAGTTCAATAGTTCTTATGGTAACACATTTTCACAGACTTGTTCAAATGTTAAGGTGATTGTTATCTATTGTCATGTCAACTTTCTAATTGTCTGTTATGTTGTGTCAACTTTATAGTTGTCCGTTATGTTATAATGTTATATGTAATTCTCCGTTGTTCATCCTCTCTGTCGCTCCTATTTGGCTCAGCAAAAAAACAATAAGGCATCTTGGGAGTATGGAAGGGGAAGGAGGGTTACACATTTAAATGTTTAAATGTGCCTATCCCTGCTATTGCACCGTCCATATCCCAAGAGAACTCCAGTGCCCCCTGTGGATTCAAAGAAAATAATTTATCTGGTAAGTACCAAAATCCTATTTTCTCTGACGTCCTAGTGGATGCTGGGAACTCCGTAAGGACCATGGGGATTAGCGGCTCCGCAGGAGACTGGGCACAAAAGTAAAGCTTTAGGACTACCTGGTGTGCACTGGCTCCTCCCCCTATGACCCTCCTCCAAGCCTCAGTTAGATTTTTGTGCCCGGCCGAGAAGGGTGCATTCTAGGAGCTCTCCTGAGTTTCTTAGAAAAAGTTTAGTTTTAGGTACACAGTTTACAGAGCCAGAAGCAAGAAGAGGTCCGGAAAATCGGCGGCAGAAGACATCAGTCTTCACCAAGGTAGCGCACAGCACTGCAGCTGTGCGCCATTGCTCCTCAGGCACACTTCACACTCCGGTCACTGAGGGTGCAGGGCGCTGGGGGGGGGGGGGGGGGGGGCGCCCTGAGCAGCAATAAAAACACCTTGGCTGGCGAAAATACATCACATATAACCCCCAGGGCTATATGGATGTATTTTAACCCCTGCCAGAATACAGCAAAAAGCGGGAGAAAAGTCAGCCGAGAAGGGGGCGGAGCCTATCTCCTCAGCACACGGGCGCCATTTTCCCTCACAGCTCCGCTGGAAGGACGTCTCCCTGACTCTCCCCTGCAGTCCTGCACTACAGAAAAGGGTAAAACAAGAGAGGGGGGCACTAATTAGGCGCAGTATTCATAAACAGCAGCTATAAGGGGAAAAACACTTCTATAAGGTTATCCCTGTATATATAGCGCTCTGGTGTGTGCTGGCATACTCTCCCTCTGTCTCCCCAAAGGGCTAGTGGGGTCCTGTCCTCTATCAGAGCATTCCCTGTGTGTGTGCTGTGTGTCGGTACGATTGTGTCGACATGTATGAGGAGGAAAATGGTGTGGAGGCGGAGCAATTGCCTGTAATGGAGATGTCACCCCCTAGGGAGTCGACACCTGAGTGGCTGAGCTTATGGAAGGAATTACGTGACAGTGTCAGCTCTTTACAAAAGACGGTTGATGACATGAGACAGCCGGCTACTCAGCTTGTGCCTGTCCAGGCGTCTCAAAAGCCATCAGGGGCTCTAAAACGCCCGTTACCTCAGATGGCAGATACAGACGCCGACACAGATACTGACTCCAGTGTCGACGATGAAGAGACGAATGTGACTTCCAGTAGGGCCACACGTTACATTATTGAGGCTATGAATTTTTTTTTACATATTTCTGATAATACAAGTACCACTAAAAAGGGTATTATGTTTGGTGAGAAAAAACTGCCTGTAGTTTTTCCTGCATCTGAGGAATTAAATGAAGTGTGTGATGAAGCGTGGGTTTCCCCCGATGAAAAACTGATAATTCCTAAAAGGTTATTAGCATCATACCCCTTCCCGCCAGAGGATAGGGCACGTTGGGAAACACCCCCTAGGGTGGATAAAGCGCTCACACGTTTGTCTAAACAGGTGGCACTACCGTCTCCTGATACGGCCGCCCTTAAGGAACCTGCTGACAGAAAGCAGGAGAATATCCTAAAATGTATATACACTCACACGGGTGTTATACTGCGACCAGCAATCGCCTCAGCCTGGATGTGCAGTGCTGGGGTGGCTTGGTCGGATTCCCTGACTGACAATATTGATACCCTAGATAGGGACAGTATATTACTGACTATAGAGCATTTGAAAGATGCATTTCTATATATGCGTGATGCACAGAGGGATATTTGCCAACTGGCATCAAGAGTAAGTGCGCTGTCCATTTCTGCCAGAAGAGGGTTATGGACGAGGCAGTGGTCAGGTGATGCTGATTCCAAAAGGCATATGGAAGTATTGCCTTATAAAGGGGAGGAGTTATTTGGGGTAGGTCTATCAGACCTGGTGGCCACAGCAACTGCTGGGAAATCCACATTTTTACCCCAGGTAGCCTCTCAACATAAGAAGACGCCGTATTATCAGGCGCAGTCCTTTCGGCCCCATAAGGGCAAGCGGGCAAAAGGCTCCTCATTTCTGCCCCGTGGCAGAGGGAGAGGAAAAAGGCTGCAGCAAACAGCCAGTTCCCAGGAACAGAAGCCCTCTCCCGTTTCTGCCAAGTCCTCAGCATGACGCTGGGGCTTTACTAGCGGACTCAGGCACGGTGGGGGCCCGTCTCAAGAATTTCAGCGTGCGGTGGGCTCACTCACAGGTGGACCCCTGGATCCTTCAAATGGTATCTCAGGGGTACAAATTGGAATTCGAGACGTCTCCCCCTCGCTGTTTCCTAAAGTCTGCTTTACCGACGTCTCCCTCCGACAGGGAGGCGGTATTGGAAGCCATTCACAAGCTGTATTCCCAGCAGGTGATAATCAAGGTACCCCTCCTGCAACAGGGAAAGGGGTATTATTCCACGCTGTTTGTGGTACCGAAGCCGGACGGCTCGGTGAGACCTATTTTAAATCTGAAATCCTTGAACACTTACATACAAAAGGTTCAAATTCAAGATGGAGTCACTCAGAGCGGTGATTGCGAACCTGGAAGAAGGGGATTATATGGTGTCTTTGGACATCAAGGATGCTTACCTCCATGTCCCAATTTACCCTTCTCACCAAGGGTACCTCAGGTTTGTGGTACAGAACTGTCACTATCAGTTTCAGACGCTGCCGTTTGGTTTGTCCACGGCACCCCGGGTCTTTACCATAGTAATGGCCGAAATGATGATACTCCTTCGAAGGAAGGGAGTTTTAGTTATCCCTTACTTGGACGATCTCCTGATAAGGGCAAGATCCAGGGAACAGTTGGTAGTCGGGGTAGCACTATCTCAAGCAGTGTTGCGGCAGCACGGTTGGATTCTCAATATTCCAAAATCGCAGCTGATCCCGACGACACGTCTTCTATTCCTAGGGATGATCCTGGACACAGTCCAGAAAAAGGTGTTTCTCCCAGAGGAGAAAGCCAGGGAGTTATCCGAACTAGTCAGAAACCTCCTAAAACCAGGCCATGTGTCAGTGCATCAATGCACAAGGTTCCTGGGAAAAATGGTGGCTTCCAATCCCATTCGGCAGATTCCACGCAAGAACTTTCCAGTGGGACCTGCTGGACAAATGGTCCGGATCGCATCTTCAGATGCATCAGCGGATAACCCTGTCACCAAAGACAAGGGTGTCTCTCCTGTGGTGGTTGCAGAGTGCTCATCTTCTAGAGGGCCGCAGATTCGGCATTCAGGACTGGGTCCTGGTGACCACGGATGCCAGCCTGCGAGGCTGGGGAGCAGTCACACAGGGAAGAAATTTCCAGGGCTTGTGATCAAGCCTGGAGACATCACTTCACATAAATATCCTGGAGCTAAGGGCCATTTACAATGCCCTAAGCCAAGCAAGACCTCTGCTTCAAGGTCAGCCGGTGCTGATCCAGTCGGACAACATCACGGCAGTCGCCCACTTGAACAGACAGGGCGGCACAAGAAGGAGGGCAATGGCAGAAGCTGCAAGGATTCTTCGCTGGGCGGAAAATCATGTGATAGCACGGTCAGCAGTGTTCATTCCGGGAGTGGACAACTGGAAAGCAGACTTCCTCAGCAGGCACGGCCTCCACCCGGGAGAGTGGGGACTTCACCCAGAAGTCTTCCACATGATTGTAAACCGTTGGGAAAAACCAAAGGTGGACATGATGGCGTCCCGCCTCAACAAGAAACTCGACAGGTATTGCGCCAGGTCAAGGGACCCTCAGGCAATAGCTGTGGACGTTCTGGTAACACCGTGGGTGTACCAGTCAGTGTATGTGTTCCCTCCTCTGCCTCTCATACCCAAGGTACTGAGAATTATAAGATGGAGAGGAGTAAGAACTATACTCGTGGCTCCGGATTGGCCAAGAAGGATTTGGTACCCGGAACTTCAAGAGATGCTCACAGAGGACCCGTGGCCTCTACCTCTAAGAAGGGACCTGCTCCAGCAAGGACCCTGTCTGTTCCAAGACTTACCGCGGCTGCGTTTGACGGCATGGCGGTTGAACGCCGGATCCTAAAGGAAAAAGGCATTCCGGAAGAAGTCATTCCTACCCTGATCAAAGCCAGGAAGGATGTGACCGCAAAGCATTATCACCGCATTTGGCGAAAATATGTTGCGTGGTGCGAGGCCAGGAAGGCCCCAATGGAGGAATTTCAACTGGGTCAATTCCTGCATTTCCTGCAAACAGGAGTGTCTATGGGCCTAAAATTAGGATCCATTAAGGTTCAGATTTCGGCCCTGTCGATTTTCTTCCAGAAAGAACTGGCTTCAGTTCCTGAAGTTCAGACGTTTGTCAAGGGGGTGCTGCATATACAGCCTCCTTTTGTGCCTCCAGTGGCACCTTGGGATCTCAATGTAGTTTTGGGGTTCCTAAAATCACATTGGTTTGAACCGCTTAAATTTGTGGATTTGAAATATCTCACATGGAAAGTGGTCATGCTGTTGGCCCTGGCTTCGGCCAGGCGCGTGTCAGAATTGGCGGCTTTATCTTATAAAAGCCCTTACCTGATTTTTCATACGGACAGGGCAGAATTGAGGACTCTTCCTCAATTTCTCCCTAAGGTGGTTTTAGCGTTTCTCCTGAACCAGCCTATTGTGGTACCTGCGGCTACTAGGGACTTGGAGGACTCCAAGTTGCTGGACGTTGTCAGGGCCCTGAAAATATATGTTTCCAGGACGGCTGGAGTCAGAAAATCTGACTCGCTGTTTATCCTGTATGCACCCAACAAGCTGGGTGCTCCTGCTTCTAAGCAGACTATTGCTCGTTGGATTTGTAGTAAAATTCAGCTTGCACATTCTGTGGCGGGCCTGCCACAGCCAAAATCTGTAAATGCCCACTTCACAAGGAAGGTGGGCTCATCTTGGGCGGCTGCCCGAGGGGTCTCGGCTTTACAACTTTGCCTAGCAGCTACTTGGTCAGGGGCAAACACGTTTGCAAAATTCTACAAATTTGATACCCTAGCTGAGGAGAACCTGGAGTTCTCTCATTCGGTGCTGCAGAGTCATCCGCACTCTCCCGCCCGTTTGGGAGCTTTGGTATAATCCCCACGGTCCTTACGGAGTTCCCAGCATCCACTAGGACGTCAGAGAAAATAAGAATTTACTTACCGATAATTCTATTTCTCGTAGTCCGTAGTGGATGCTGGGCGCCCATCCCAAGTGCGGATTGTCTGCAATACTAGTACATAGTTATTGTTAACTAAATCGGGTTTATTGTTGTTGTGAGCCATCTATCCAGAGGCTCCTCTGTTATCATGCTGTTAACTGGGTTCAGATGACAAGTTGTACGGTGTGATTGGTGTGGCTGGTATGAGTCTTACCCGGGATTCAAAATCGTTCCTTATTGTGTACGCTCGTCCGGGCACAGTATCCTAACTGAGGCTTGGAGGAGGGTCATAGGGGGAGGAGCCAGTGCACACCAGGTAGTCCTAAAGCTTTACTTTTGTGCCCAGTCTCCTGCAGAGCCGCTAATCCCCATGGTCCTTACGGAGTTCCCAGCATCCACTACGGACTACGAGAAATAGAATTATCGGTAAGTAAATTCTTATTATCTATGGTAATAGTACAGGGACATGACTGTGGAGGTGAGGGGATATTTACAGTGATATTTATGTCTCCCCCATTTCACAGAGGTGTGAAGAAGACATCTGGTGAGCGTGAGACACCCAGCAGCCATGCTCATGTGTCAGGAGGACTGAGCAGGTCCCAGAGCACCATCATGGTGCCTCCACCTCACTCACTGATACATGAGAGACACAGTGACCAGAAGATCCAGGAACTCACTAACAAGATCATTCAGGTGCTGACTGGAGAGGTGACTGCTGGGAATGGAACATTGTACAGTAATACCATGGGGTGTGTCTGGGTGATGACTGGAGAGGTGACTGCTGGGAATAGGACATTATACAGTAACACCAGGGGGCGTGTCTGGGTGATGACTGGAGAGGTGACTGCTGGGAATGGGACATTATACAGTAACACCAGGGGACGTGTCTGGGTAATGACTGGAGAAGTGACTGCTGGGAATGGGACATTATACAGTAACACCAGGGGGGGTGTCTGGGTGATGACTGGAGAGGTGACTGCTGGGAATGGGGCATTATACAGTAACACCAGGGGATGTGTCTGGGTGATGACTGGAGAGGTGACTGCTGGAAATGGGGCATTATACAGTAACACCAGGGGATGTGTCTGGGTGATGACTGGAGAGGTGACTGCTGGGAATGGGACATTATACAGTAACACCAGGGGATGTGTCTGGGTGATGACTGGAGAGGTGACTGCTGGGAATGGGACATTATACAGTAACACCAGGGGGCGTGTCTGGGTGATGACTGGAGAGGTGACTGCTGGAAATGGGGCATTATACAGTAACACCAGGGGATGTGTCTGGGTGATGACTGGAGAGGTGACTGCTGGGAATGGGACATTATACAGTAACACCAGGGGATGTGTCTGGGTGATGACTGGAGAGGTGACTGCTGGGAATGTGGCATTATACAGTAACACCAGGGGATGTGTCTGGGTGATGACTGGAGAGGTGGCTGCTGGGAATGGGACATTATACAGTAACACCAGGGGATGTGTCTGGGTGATGACTGGAGAGGTGACTGCTGGGAATGGGACATTATACAGTAACACCAGGTGACGTGTCTGGGTGATGACTGTATCACTGTGTGTGTCAGGTTCCTATAAGGTGTCAGGATGTCACTGTCTATGTCTCCATGCAGGAGGGGAAGTATATTGAGGAACACAGGGGTCTGTACAAGGACGTGATGATGGAGAATCACCGGCCCCTCACATCACTGGGTAAGAGGAGACTGTCATGTATTGTACAGGGGAGAGCAGGTATGGGGGCCCCCTATATACACACATCATCTGATAATCACATATATACACTGTACTCAGTCACTGTGTGTCTCCTACAGATGGGCCCAGTAACAGAGATACCCCAGAGAGATGTCCCCGTCCTCTGTATTCCCAGGATTGTACAGAGGAGAATCACAGGATCCCACAGGAGGAACAGGTAGGTGAGATTTAGGGTCTCCCCAATATACCAAAGTGACTGTCACTATATGATCTGTAGAGGAGCTATGTGTCTTATACACTGATATTATACTGTTTCACCTCCGTTTAATCTGACTGTATGCAAATGTCATTATAGTGTTTTCTCTGACGTCCTAGTGGATGCTGGGTACTACGTAATGACCATGGGGTATAGACGGGCTCCGCAGGAGACTGGGCACTCTTAAAAGAAAGATTAGGTACTATCTGGTGTGCACTTGCTCCTCCCTCTATGCCCCTCCTCCAGACCTCAGTTAGTATCTGTGCCCGGCCAGAGTTGGTTGCACACTAGGGGCTCTCCTGAGCTTCCTAGAAAATAAAGTATTTGTTAGGTTTTTTATTTTCAGTGAGATCTGCTGACAACAGACTCACTGCTACGAGGGACTGAGGGGAGAGAAGCGAACCTACCTGCTTGCAGCTAGCTTGGGCTTCTTAGGCTACTGGACACCATTCGCTCCAGAGGGATCAAACACAGGCCCAGCCTCGGTCGTCCGGTCCCGGAGCCGCGCCACCGTCCCCCTTGCAGAGCCAGAAGACAGAATGCGAAGTTGAAAATCGGCGGCTGAAGACTCCGGTCTTCATTAAGGTAGCGCACAGCACTGCAGCTGTGCGCCATTGCTCCCTCTGCACACCACACACTCCGGTCACTGATGGGTGCAGGGCGCTGGGGGGGGGGCGCGCCCTGGGCAGCAATTAGAGTACCTTACATGGCAAACCGCACATAATACAGTTTTAATAAGCTGTATATGTGCATTAACCCCCGCCATTATACATAAAAAACGCGGGAGAAGCCAGCCGATGAAGGGGCGGGGCTTCTCCGCACACCGGCGCCATTTTCTACGGCTGTGTCGACATGTTTGATGAGGAAACTTATGTGGAGGTGGAACAGGTGCCGATAAGTGTGATGTCACCCCCTGCGGGGACGACACCAGAGTGGATGGATATGTGGAAGGTATTAACCGACAGTGTCAACTCCTTGCATAAAAGGTTCGATGACAATACAGCTTCTCAGCCCGTGCCTGCCCAGGCGTCTCAAAGGCCATCAGGGGCTCAAAAACGCCCGCTACCTCAGATGGCAGACACAGATGTCGACACGGAGTCTGACTCCAGTGTCGACGAGGACGAGACTAATGTACAATCCACAAGGGCCATCCGTTGCATGATTACGGCAATGAAAAATGTGTTGCACATTTCTGACATTAACCCAGGTACCACTAAAAAGGGTATTATGTTTGGGGAGAAAAAGCAACCAGTGGTTTTTCCCCCATCAGATGAGTTGAATGAAGTGTGTGAAGAAGCGTGGGGTTCCCCCGATAAGAAACTAGTGATTTCTAAAAAGTTACTGATGGCGTACCCTTTCCCGCCAGAGGACAGGCTACGTTGGGAGACATCCCCTAGGGTGGATTAGGTGCTCACACGCTTGTCAAAAAAGGTGGCACTGCCGTCTCAGGATACGGCCGCCTTAAAGGAGCCTGCTGATAGAAAGCAGGAGGCTATCCTGAAGTCTGTATATACACACTCAGGTACTATACTGAGACCTACAATTGCTTCAGCATGGATGTGTAGTGCTGCAGCAGCTTGGTCCGATACCCTGTCAGATAATATTGATACCCTAGACAGGGATACTATTTTGCTAACCATAGAGCATATTAAAGACGTAGTCTTATATATGAGAGATGCACAGAGGGATATTTGCCGGCTGGCATCTAGAGTTAATGCAATGTCCATTTCTGCCAGAAGAGTATTATGGACTCGGCAGTGGACAGGTGATGCTGATTCTAAAAGGCGTGAGGAATTGTTTGGGGATGGTCTCTCGGACCTAGTATCCACAGCGACAGCTGGGAAGTCAATATTTTTACCTCAGGTTTCCTCACAGCCTACGAAAGCACCGTATTATCAGGTACAGTCCTTTCGGACACAAAAAGGCAAGCGGGTCAGAGGCGCTTCCTTTTTGCCCAGAGGCAGGGGAAGAGGGAAAAAGCTGCACCAGACAGCCAGTTCCCAGGAACAAAAATCCTCCCCCGCTTCCTCTAAGTCCACCGCATGACGCTGGGGCTCCACAGGCGGAGCCAGGTGCGGTGAGGGCGCGTCTCCGGAACTTCAGAGACCAGTGGGTTCGCTCACAGGTGGATCCCTGGGTTCTGCAAGTGGTATCTCAGGGATACAAGCTGGAGTTCGAGTTCACTCCCCCTCGCCGTTACCTCAAATCTGCCTTCCCGGCTGCTCCCAAAGAAAGGGAGGTAGTACTGGACGCTATTCACAAGCTGTACCTCCAGCAGGTGATAATCAAGGTACCCACCCCCCCCCCCCCCTTCAACAGGGGCGGGGTTACTATTCCACAATGTTTGTGTTACCGAAACCAGACGGTTCGGTGAGACCCATCCTAAATTTAAAATCCTTGAACACTTATATAAGGAAGTTCAAGTTCAAGATGGAATCGCTCAGGGCAGTTATTGCAAGCCTGGAAGAGGGGGATTTTATGGTGTCATTGGACATCAAGGATGCATACCTGCATGTCCCCATTTACCCACCTCACCAGGAGTACCTCAGATTTGTGGTACAGGACTGTCATTACCAATTCCAGACGTTGCCGTTTGGTCTGTCCACGGCACCGAGGGTATTTACCAAGGTAATGGCTGAAATGATGATACTCCTTCGAAAGAAGGGAGTTATAATTATCCCGTACTTGGACGATCTCCTGATAAAGGCGAGGTCCAAGGAGCAGTTGCTAGTCAGCGTAGCACTATCTCAGGAAGTGCTGCATAAGCACGGCTGGATTCTGAATATCACAAAGTCGCAGCTGATTCCTGCGACGCGTCTGCTGTTCCTGGGTATGATTCTAGACACAGAACAGAAGAAGGTGTTTGTCCCGGAGGAGAAAGCCCAGGAATGATCATCTCTGGTCAGGGACCTCCTGAAACCAAAACAGGTGTCGGTGCGTCACTGCACGCGAATCTTGGGAAAGATGGTAGCTTCTTACGAAGCCATTCCCTTCGGCAGGTTCCATGCGAGGATCTTCCAGTGGGATCTATTGGACAAGTGGTCCGGATCGCATCTTCAGATGCATCGGTTGTCAGCAGTGTTCATTCCGGGAGTGGAAAACTGGGAAGCAGACTTTCTCAGCAGACACGACCTCCACCCGGAAGAGGTGGGGACTTCATCCAGAAGTCTTAAAGCTGATTGTACACCGGTGGGAACAACCACAGGTGGACATGATGGCGTCCCACCTCAATAAAAGGCTAAAAAGATATTGCGCCAGGTCAAGGACCCTCAGGCGATAGCTGGGACGCTCTGGCGACACCGTGGGTGTACCAGACGGTTTATGTGTTCCCTCCTCTTCCTCGCATACCCAGGGTACTGAGGATAGTAAAAAAGAGAGGAAGAATTCCAGCTGGGTCGATTCCTGAACTTTCTATAGGCAGGGGTGACTATGGGCCTAAAATTGGGGTCCATAAAAGTCCAGATTTCGGCCCTGTCTATTTTCTTTCAGAAAGAACTGGCTTCACTGCCTGAAGTTCAGACGTTTGTTAAGGGTTTGCTGCATATTCAGCCACCTTTTGTGCCTCCGGTGTGGCACCTTGGGATCTCAACGTGGTGTTGGATTTCCTGAAATCACATTGGTTTGAGCCACTTCAGACCGTGGAGTTAAAATATCTCACGTGGAGGGTGGTCATGCTGTTGGCCCTGGCTTTGGCCAGGCGGGTGTCAGAATTGGCGGCTTTGTCGTTTAAAAGCCCATATCTGATTTTCCCTATGGACAGGGCAGATCTGGGGACTCGTCCCCAGTTTCTCCCTAAGGTGGTATCAGCGTTTCATTTGAACCAACCTATTGTGGTGCCTGCGGCTACTAGGGACTTGGAGGATTCCAAGTTGCTGGACGTAGTCAGGGCCCTGAAAATCTATGTTTCCAGGATAGCTGGAGTCGGAAAGTCTGACTCGCTATTTATCCTGCATGCACCCAACAAGCTGGGTGCTCCTGCTTCGAAGCAGACTATTGCTCGTTGAATCTGTAGCACGATTCAACTTGCACATACCGTGGCTGGACTGCCACATCCTAAATCTGTAAAAGCCCATTCCACAAGGAAGGGGGCTCTTCTTGGGCGGCTGCCCGAGGGATCTCGGCTTTACAACTTTGCGAGCTGCTACTTGGTTGGGTTCAAACACGTTGGCAAAATTCTACAAGTTTGATACCCTGGCTGAGGAGGACCTTGAATTGCTCATTCGGTGCTGCAGAGTCATCCGCACTCTCCCGCCCGTTTGGGAGCTTTGGTATAATCCCCATGGTCCTTACGGAGTACCCAGCATACACTAGGACGTCAGAGAAAATGAGAATTTACTCACCGGTAATTCTATTTCTCGTAGTCCGTAGTGGATGCTGGGAGCCCGTCCCAAGTGCGGACTCTCTGCAATACATGTATATAGTTATTGCGTAACTAAAGGGTTATTGTTATGAGCCATCTGTTAATGAGGCTCATTATTGTTTCATACTGTTAACTGGGTATAGTTATCACAAGTTGTACGGTGTGATTGGTGTGGCTGGTATGAGTCTTACCCTGGATTCCAAATCCTTTCCTTATTATGTCAGCTCTTCCGGGCACAGTTTCCCTAACTGAGGTCTGGAGGAGGGGCATAGAGGGAGGAGCCAGTGCACACCAGATATAGTACCTAATCTTTCTTTTAAGAGTGCCCAGTCTCCTGCGGAGCCCGTCTATACCCCATGGTCCTTACGGAGTACCCAGCATCCACTACGGACTACGAGAAACAGAATTACCGGTGAGTAAATTCTTATTTTTTCACCTCAGTTTAAACTGACTGTATGCAAATATCATTATAGTGGTTTTTTTTTTGTGTTTTAGGTAGAACGTCTGTCTGATATTAAAACAGAAGACATAGAAGAAGAAGAAGTGACTGATATAAAGGTAGAAGATATAGAGGGAGATGAAGAGACGTATGTGACTGATATAAAGGCAGAAGATACAGAGGGAAAAGAAGAGACGTATGTGACTGATATGAAGGCAGAAGATATAGAGGGAAAAGAAGAGACGTATGTGACTGTTATTAAGGCAGAAGATATAGAGGGAGAAGAAGAGACGTATGTGACTGTTATAAAGGCAGAAGATATAGAGGAAGAAGACGAGACGTATGTGAAGGGTGATCAGCAGTGTAAGGAGGAGGAAATCCCTACAGATATCAGCACAGGTGAGTAATAAACACTTATTACAGAAAAGAGTCACATATTCTCCTTTCTCAGTCACTACAGCAATCTCTTATCCTACACCCTCCTCTGTCAGTACAAACTAATGAGGGAAATGTATCTGCCCAGTGGGGGAGTCAGGAGCCATCAGCCCCTATTATACTCCTGCTCTCCTCCCCTCACATCATGTCACTGTGTGTTACCAGCCCAGAGATCTGACAAGTCTCCTCCCCACACTCTCTGGTATATCTCATACATCAGGAGGCATCAGCCCCTATTATACTCCTGCTCTCCCCCTCACATCATGTCACTGTGTGTTACCAGCCCAGAGATCTGACCAGTCTCCTCCCCCCACACTCTGGTGTATCTCATACATCAGGAGCCATCAGCCTCTATTATCCTCCTGCTCTCCCCTCACATCATGTCACTGTGTGTTACCAGCCCAGAGATCTGACCAGTCTCCTCCCCACACTCTCTGGTGTATCTTATACATCAGGAGCCATCAGCCCCTATTATATTTCTGCTCTCCCCCTCACATCATGTCACTGTGTGTTACCAGCCCAGAGATCTGACCAGTCTCCTCCCCACTCTCTCTGGTGTGTCTCATACATCAGGAGCCATGAGCCCCTATTATACTCCTGCTCGCCCTTCACATCATGTCACTGTGTGTCACCAGCAGCCATACTGTTTGCTAGCAGTACCTATGCCTATGGTATTACATGCAAGGTATTTCCTGAGAGTATCACTATTAGCACACGCCGGTCTATATATAAACTCCTTTTCTCCTGCAGGGTTCACAGCAGTATCCACAGGATATACATTGGGATATGAGGTAACGTCAGCATATTGGCACCAATGATCAAAAGCTTTCCGCCTCCCGGAATGCAACGGGCCAGTCCCCTATATCCCTGCTTTCTGGCTTAGGCAATTCAGTTTTTTTGTTGGTGTGGCAGGAGCCGGACAACGATCTTTGGGTTGCTGATTTTGGCAGCCCTAAGCTTATTTCATTTATTTTTATAGTCTTACATTTCTTAAGCGAGTTTTCTGAAAAGCATCTTACACGTACCTCAGAAAGAGTTACTCCAACAACTCCCCGCCAGGTCGCAACAACACTAACCCACGTGTACAGTGCTGTTTCGGCGGAAGTCTGTGTTGGATGTACTAGCAAGTCCAGCTGACGTTAACAGGCTGTGGCCGGAGCACGGGAAGAAGGTAAGGCGTCAGTTCCGCATAGCGTGGGGGGGGGGAGACTACCGAACAGTTGCTGATGCGGCTGCCACCTCGGTACACCAGTGCTAGGTTCCAGGGATCATAGACTCCAGGGATTAGTGTGAGGCCTGGGTCCCTGGGGTTTAAGTCAGCAGTGGGGAGTAAGACGCTCCCCTGGTCACCCCTCCCCCGGTTCATGACCAGTTTCCTCCGAGTTTCCTGCCATGAACTGATTTGCTGCTTCCGTCTGAGATGCTGTGTTTCTAAAGGACCCAATCGCAGCATAGGCGCCTGTGTGACTGGTGCATTTGTCTTCACTTGGGCGTCTATGTTCACTGTTGTGTGCACTTGGAGTTTGTGTACACTATTTGCGTCTGGATCCACTCAGCATTCACTAATGTATTGGGTACGAGGAGTTGGATAAGTGCCTGATGCATATGAGTCTGTAAACTATTGCCGTTTCTTTCGCTGTGTGACTGAATACGTTAAGTTTCCTATATAAGGTAATGCAGTAATATGGTTCTCCTACATACTTGAAATGTATCTGTAGTTGGTGATGTGCTCATGTTGCTTATTATACTAATGTATAACTTGTGACTGATTGCTAGTGTGATTGCTGACTTTACTATTTCTGTCATGTATACAGATCCTCAGTGCTGGTGCAAGGCAGGGAGGAATCGGATTGCATGTCACTTTAGCAAGCTATTAATTGATTTCAGTCACAAATTGTGTAGTTAACACCATACAAATGTGTGATTTGTTTATCATGTCTAAGAGCAGCAAGGGTGAGGAGGATACACTCTCCACAGCAGCACCAACACTGATTTCATGTTTGTCCTGCAAAGCTGGGTTAACCTCTCAGGATCTGGTGCAGAATGGATTATGTGCAAATTGTTTTAGCTTTCACCAAAGCCTCCTGAATAATCCTAGGCAGGCACACGTTCAGATGGAACCCCCATGGGCTACGTTTGCACAGACATTATTTGGTGTAGCTGAGCGCATAATGCCAGCTCCTATACCAATGATAGGTTACCCTGTTAACCCTTACATGCAACATTCCCCCTGGGTTTTATCACATCCAGTCCAGGAATCTGCAGCCTTTCAACTAAAACGGACTGAAAGGCCTGTGGAAGGTAACATGAAACTACATCTTCACAGTCTACACATGTTTCAGATGGGGACACTTCGGAGGATGAGGATTCCTCGCATTCTGGGTCTGCATACAGAGACGAGGATGAAGGTCCCAGCTCAGTGGATATACCTGAGCTAATTAGTGCTGTGAAAGCCTTTCTATCCTTATAGGAGGCAGCAGAGCCCTTTGTTAAAATCCAATGCTCCTGTGTTTAAACATCCCAAAACAGTCAGAACTGAATTTCCGGGGTTAGAACAGCTGACGGAGATTATGCAAGAGGCTTTGGTCACACCCAGTAAGAAGTTTAGAATTTCATGGAAATGGAATTCCCATTATCCTCTTCCAGCTGGGGACTGTTTAAAAAGGGAGTGGCTCCCAAAGTAGATACACATGTCATTCGATTGGTTCGAAAATCTAGATTACCTCTGCCTTCAACATCATTATATGATTGTTACGGATAGAAAAATAGATGTTTTTTTAAAAACAATCTTCTCATTGTCTGGGGTAATTGTAAGACCAGCCATAGCTTCAGCCTGGATGGCAAAAGCAGTGGCGGCCTCGGCTGATGCATTGGAGGATGATGTCTCATTGGCATCTAGAGAGCAAAACTCCCATATTGCACATGTTTATGGAAGAAGCAGCCTTGGACATGAGTACTATTGTCTCTCAAGCATCAGCCTCAGCAGTAGCAGCTCACAGAGCGGTCTGGCTACGTACATGGAGAGCTGACTCCGAGTCCAAGGAGGTTCTAGAGTCTTTACCTTTTATTGGAGATATTCTTTTTGGTAAAGAATTAAACAGTATTTTGTAGTCAGAGGCAGACTCCAAGAATGTGAAGTTTCCTTCAACCCACAAATCCAAACCTAGGTTTCCAGCTTTTCGGCCCTTTCGGACCCAGGGAAAAGCAAAAGGGAAGGGTTATGGCAAACAGTCCCAATCTGACAAGTCTGGTAAGACTAAAAAGCAATTAGCAGAGGGCCTGCTTCCAAGCCAGAAGATAAACCGTCAGCTTGATGGTGTGGTCCTCCACCTGGGGGACTCCAGGGGGGTGGGAGGCAGACTTCATCATTTTGCACAGATCTGGCAGCAGTCCACCACAGATGCCTGGGAGCAAGAAGCGGTTTCTCATGGTTATGCGTTTGCCTACAAGAAACACCCTCCACAAAGGTTCTTTTGTACCAGCCCATCTTCCGTAGAAACGAAGGCCAGGGCCTTACAACAGGCAGGTCAGAAGTTGCTTCAATCTGGGAGGATAATTCCAATTCCCTGTGCGCGCGCAACAAGGACAAGGTTTCTATTCCAACATGTTTCTAGTTCAGAAGCCAAATTGGTCATTCCGGCCCATACTCAATCTCAAGGTGCTGAACAAGTACATTTGGGTGCCTCTGTTTCATATGGAGACTTTACCTTCCATTATTTTGGCCATGGAGCTGGAGGATTTTATGGTATCCCTTGATATCCAGGATGATTACCTGCATGTTCCTATAGCACTGTTTGCTATCCTCCAGCAACACTTTCAGTTTCAGGCCCTACCATTTGGACTGGCTACAGCTCCCAGAGTGTTCACCAAAATTATGATGGTAATGGCGGCTTATCTCCGTCGACAAGGGATAAGGAGTTTTCCATACCTCTACGACCTATTAATCCTGGTGCAGTCTCAGGAATTGCTTCAGTGTCACAGTTGACTCATAAATTGGGCAAAGTTGTCCCTGGTTCCAACGTATGACTCACTTGGGGGCTGTATTGAATTCTGGTCTTCAGAGAGTGTTTTTACCTCTGAACAAAATGACCACAATACAGTCAAGGATTCAGGAGCTGCTACAGAGTCAAAGGGTATCCATTCACGCAGCTATGCGTGTGATGGGATCAATGGTGTCGACATTCGACATGGTGGAGTATGCTAAATTCCAAGTGGAATGGGTTATATCAGATAATAAAAACTCAGACTATGGTCCTTCCTCTGTAAGTACGGAGGTCATTAGCCTGGTGGCTACAGACATCCCATCTGGACAAAGGAAGACCCTTTCGGATCTCAGATTGGGAGGTTCTGACAACGGATGCCAGTCTTCAGGGCTGGGGAGCAGTGTCAGAAAAATGTTGCTTCCAGGGGCAGTGGACCAAGGAAGAAAGTTGCCTGCTAATAAATATATTGGAACTTCGGGCCATATATATGGCACTCATTCAGGCAAAGGACTTTCTGTGGGGGAAACCAGTTCAAATTCGCTCGGATAATGCAATGGCAGTAGCGTACCTCAATCATCAGAAACTCGCAGCCAAAAGGCAATGAAGGAGGTGAGCCACACGTTACGGTGGCACTAGGAAGCGGAATTTCTCAGTCGACATGCCATTCATGCAAACGAATATGGCATGCTTATATTCAATGGTGCAGTGCCAGGAAATTTGACCCTAGGTCTTTCAGAGTTCCCAGAGTCCTAGCATTCCTTCAGGCAGCAATAGATAAAGGTCTACAGGTGGCTTCCTTGAGAGTTCAGGAGTCAGCATTGACGGTGTGGTTTCAAAAGAAAAATGCTAACCTGCAGGATGTTTGCACTTTTTTCCAAGGAATGCTTCACATCCAACCTCCATTTGTTCCTCCTACAGCGCCTTGGGATCTAGGTATAGTCCTAAAGGTGCTTCAAATTGTTCCATTTGAACCACTGACGTAAGTGGATCTTAAATGGTTGACAGCTAAGATTCTCTTTCTACTCTGCTATTGCCTCAGCTAGAAGAGTTTTAGATTTTGCGACATTGTTGTGTTGCCCTCTTTTTCTGATATTTCACCCAGACAGAGCGGTTCTCAGAACCAAATCTGGTTATCTTCCTAAGTTGGTGTCTAAATTCCACCTTAACGAAGAAATTGTAGTCCCAGCCTTCCAAGGGCCAGATCTTTCTGCGGGAGATGCATCTTTGGACGTAGTCCGGGCTTTAAGGGTCTACGTGGATCGTACCAGTGCCATCAGAAAGACAGACACTCTTCATTTTCTACGGATTTCACGAGAGGATTGGCTGCTGACAAGCAAACACTGGCGAGGTGGCTTCGGATGACGATTCAGAAGCATATTCTCAAGCTGATATCCCTAATCCAGCTAGTGTCTCTGCTCACTCTACTCGTAAGGTAGGTCTGTCATGGGCAGCACAACGTGGTGCTTCAGCAGAACAGATATGTAAGGCAGCCACATGGTCTTCCATTAACACATTCATTAGACATTATGCCTTTGATACCTTTGCCTCTCAGGATGCTACATTTGGGCAAAGGATTCTCCTTTCCAATCTGGAGCGCCCCCTCCACGAAATTGATTTGGGACATCCCAATGTATATTCTGTGGATATTACTGTGGACCCTACAGGAGAATTATGTAGTTATGGTAGACTTACTGTTGATAACTCTATTTCTCCTTGGTCCACTGTATCCACAGGGATCCCACCCTGACACACCTGATTTGAGGACCCTTACACTTACTAACCTCTTCCTTCTTGTACGGAAGTGTGTGCATGTGTCTTCTTCTCGCCTGATTAGGGCTCTCTATGATGCTCCTGCCTTGAGCTTTGGAAAACAACTGAATTTCCTGAGCCAGGAGGCGGGGATATAGAGGACTGGCCCGTTGTATTCTGGGAGGCCAAAAGCTTTTGATCATTGGTTCCAATCCGCTGACCTCATATCTCAATGTATATCATGTGGATACTGTGGAATTAGGAGAAATAGCGTTATCGACAGTAGGTCTACCATATCTACATATATTTCTGGCATGGTGCGGCTGCTTGCTGGGGCACATGCTCAGGGTTACTCATGCCACATGATACAAAGCTTAGGAAATATCTGGTGCAGCCCCTGTCATGTATTCACATGCTCCTGTAGCAGCCGGCCTCAGGGAATTGGCTAGTGAACGGCTCCTATTACTGAGTTGGCAGCATCTGAGTCTTGCTACCACCGCCTTAGGTATATAATAAATTTATTGAGCTTGTGTGTGGGAACCAGCATTCAGAGTCCTGCACATTCCCTGCTGATTACCTGTCCCCTGGCAATTGGATGACGGCCTTCTGATCCATGGCCTTAAGGACACACCAATGGTTCCTAATGGAAGTATCTTCAGGAGCGTCCACGTCTAAGTAGGAGGACAGGGCCTCTTGCAAAAACTCTAGTGCCTTCAGCATCCATTAATATATAATCCTGGAATCTCCAAGGTGGTAAAGGAGGAGTAGCGGGAAAAGGCGACCAGGACCCTATCAGAGGGGTGTGATCAGACCATGAAATTACTGTCGGTAGAAAAATTCAAGTGACCAGGTTCTGGGATACAATGTGATAAATATGGAGACTGACACAGGACATTTCATAAAGGATAAGCATTTATTTCTCTAAGTTACAACAATGAGAACCTGGAAATAACAAGTTATACTCAGTTACAATAATAGGAAGAACAAATTAGATACTCAGCTCTTATCTCAGATGTTTCATGATCTGTCCCAGATGATGGTCATCAATTACGTAGTTTAAACAATATAGTTCAGTCGCCCCCAGGGTCCCCCTTTAATAACATCATTTATCTTATCCTGGACAACTGTCCCCTTTCACCTACTTATGTATACAATATTCCAAACATCTTACTAGACACTTTCCATCTGAGATACTGATAATAGGAAGATATATCTATTATAATCAGCCAGCCTAAAAGCTGTGTATATTCTTCCCACTAATCCTAATAAAATGAACATATATAGAGCAGTGAGGACATACATAAACAAAATGGAGATACACATGGACAAAATGGCATCTAAAAAGTAGTAACTAATTGTGAGGATACGGATTCTCAGATCACTCAGGTAAACAGTTTAGTAAAGTGGCAAATGCCCTTTATTGTAAATATACACACACAGTACACTAAAACAGTAACTATTACATGCCAGGATGGTATCTCACTAGGTCCCCACAATAGTATAGGATTACAGATGTATGCGGGAGTATCTATATAGCAGAGCCACCAAGTCTGCACTCCCAGGAAAAGCTTGTCATCCAGTGTCCACAATGCGTCTAGACAATCCTCACTCAGCACACTGGCAGCCTCGTCCTCAGTGCATGTCCAGTAGCCTTTTTGAAACAAGAGGATAACAACCATGCTTCTAGGCCTCAGCACATTGGAAGCGCTATCCTACCAGTAGCTTTCAGAAGCAATACACCTCATTCCTCTCAGGTCAAGAACTCCACACTCTCTGACCTTCTGGCCAGATCTCACCTCAGAAGAGCCTACTCCTCTTGCCTCCCCTGTCTTTTTATCACTCAAGCTGGTCAGTCAGGAGGTCACAGAGGACGAGACGAGGTATCTGGGCTCCTGTACACAATGGGGTATATAGGATCAGATTACCTGCAGCTCCATACAGAAACTGTTTACTACTGAACCTACTCCTAATCACATCTGATTGTATAGCTAGGGGACTTACATTACAATGAACTGATGTAACTAATGGAAACTACTGAGGAGGAAAGAGATTTAGGAGTCACTATTTCAAGTGACTTGAAGGCAGGAAAGCAATGCAACAAAGCAATGAGAAAGGCAAGTCAGATGCTTGGTTGCATAGGGAGAGGAATCAGTAGCAGGAAAAATGAAGTGATAATGCCACTGTATAGGTCATTGGTACGGCCCCATCTGGAATACTGTGTCCAGTTCTGGAGACCCTATCTCCAGAAGGATATAAATACATTACAGAGTGTACAAAGGAGGGCAACTAAAATGGTGCATGGCCTACATCACAAAACTTACCCGGAAAGGCTAAAAGATCTTAACATGTATAGTTTGGAGGAGAGAAGGGAAAGGGGAGACATGATAGAAACTTTCAAATATATAAAGGGTCTTAACAAAGTTCAGGAGGGAAACATTCTTCAAAGGAAAAGACGTATTAGAACTCGAAGGCATACATTGAGACTGGAGGGGGGGAGGTTCAGGGGAAATTTAAGGAAAAATTACTTCACAGAAAGGGTAGTGGATAAGTGGAATAGCCTCCCATCAGAGGTGGTAGAGGCTAAGACTGTAGGGCAATTTAAACATGCATGGGACAGGCATATGAATATCCTTACAAAGAATCAAGGTTAAAAAAGGGTTGAGATTGCCTAAAGGATAAAATAAAAAACGGACTAGATGGGCCAAGTGGTTCTTATCTGCCATCAAATTCTATGTTTCTATGTAACTATGTTACTAACACTCTGGCATACAATCACACACATTGCACACAGTATAACCAAATAACCTGCATATTCCTAATATAACAGATAAAACATAACTGTACAATATAATAACACAATACAATACAATATTGCCTAGCATATGACTAATAACATAATGGCAATTAGTGGAGTCCATGGTTAGGAACAGGGCTAGGAAAGTAACCGCGTGTATTTCACCACTGTGCGACACAATGTGTCGTCACACTATCACCCCATAATGAAATATATTAATGCAAGGGATCAATTGTAATGACCTAGAAGGAGGTCTATTCTCTAATATGACCTGTGTACAGCAGAGTAATAAATGTAATCACGCACACCTGGATGTCTAACTCTCCGAGTGTTATAGAGGTCAGATTCAGCTAATAAAGGGAGCATGAGGAAGCTAAGGAACGGGCGGCATTACTGGTCTGTTCATCAGTAGTGGAGGATCTATCAAGATGAGGGTCTGTAGCAAGAGTAACATCTCCCATAAGGAGAAGTGCAATTTCTTGTAGCTTTTGAAAAACAATATATAAGAAATTGGGGCTGTCTGGCATTAGCGGCATAGAGAGAAGTGAGGGTGACATATTTATAATGGATTTTCCCAACTAGAATTCAATATCTACCATTGCAATCCACCCACTTGCTTTCCAGGTGATAGGGGCAGGATCTATTAGAAAGGATGGCTACACCACAGGAGATATAGCAAGTTATTGGTAAACTGAGGGGCAGAGTGCAATGGAACATGTGATTCCTGAATGGCTACCACCGCCGCCTTCTGGTCAGTGAAATATTTTATTGCAAGACGTCTCTTATGAGGAGAATTAAGACCTTTTACATTAAGAATTAAAAACGTCACCATGATAGAGATCAGATCTTGGTATGAAACATCTAGGATCATCTGTGTAAAGTCCAATAGAGTCTGTAGGGCGTGTGCATACTTCAAACTATCATAACAGAAAAAATAAAATAGGGAACAAAAATGGAAGACAAACAGAAATAGCGTCCATAAAGGAGCTAGAGATTCCGTCACTAGGGTACCGTGACAGAAAGGTAGAAAAAGGTGGCGGTCGGGCCTAAAAGGGAAACCCACCGACTACCCCAAGTAGCCATGCGAGAGTGCAAAATCTAGTCATCATAGTAACAACTGTACAAAGAAATATCAAATCTCAATGTAACCAATGTGTCCAAAGGAGGTAAAGGCCAGGAACATGGCCTGATATTCAATTTAGGTTCTACCAACACCTTTATAAGGGCAACAGGATGTTAGACGAATCAGTCATGCTTTGCCTGAACACCCAAACATTCTAGAAAGGTATTATGAAACGTAAGACTAGAAAGTATATCAGACCATATACTATATAGCAATTAAATAGCACAGGAAATAAAGAGAAACAGACACGTTTTAAACCCATAATAAGAATAAATAAATCTGACCCAAAAATAGATCCATGCCCAGTAACTTAGTCCCAGTTGGCACATGTTACAGTAGGAAACAAACTCTGAGTGTCTCTTGCAGTCTTACAACTTAGCATATTGCTTCAAGACGGAAGTCAACTCATCCGGGATTGGTTTAGGTAAAGTGTCATGAAGGACTGTCAACAGAAAAATCCCACATTTTCAGAATAGCAGGGCCATCCTCGGGTGAAGGTATCACTGTGAAGGTGCCATTTCGCATCACAATAATCTTAGTAGGAAAGCCCCATTTGTATTGCACATTTCCTTGGGTGGAATAGACGCCTTTTGGCCAGCGTCACAGAAGAAATATCTGGAAATATCTGCAGATTATCCAGACACTCGGCTGTGGATGAGGAAGACAAAGCAGACTAGAATGTGTTCTTTTATATGAAGAAAGTGGACCCTGAGCAGAGTGTCCCTCGGTGCTTGGATAGGGGTCTGTTTGGGCTTTGGGAGTCTTCAGTGGAAGCTTCTGAATAGAGGACCGTGGCATGATCATAAAGCTCAGAATTTGTAACAGAATCCGTCATGCCCATTATTCTGATATTATTTCTCCGAGACCTGTCTTCTAAATCAATTACTTTATCACGAATAGAGACCGGGTCTTCCTGAAGGGTGTCATGTGCTGAAATCAGATCTTTGTGAGACGCAACAATCTCTTTCATCTTAGTCTGTACGAGTGCCAATCTCACTGATACCGGACCTCAAAGCTTGAATATTAGAGTTAAATTCTGAGGTTATTTCAGTCCTTAAATGTAGATAACACAGAATGTATAGAGCATAGAGTAACAGGACCATCTAGTGTGTCTTAAGATGTTTTCAGCCATTACAGCTGGGCTGTGCGTCTGACAGACAGAGAGGGGGGGTTGCAAATCCCACCCCTACATTTCCCTTCAGCACACAAAAAAATTACCTGTAACCATACCTGAACCTATCTGGTAATAGAAATTCAGAGAATAAGTTTACACATGTTTAAGCTGCTGCGTCACTTCACGGCTTCTTCGATGTCAGCAGTCCTAACACTACATAATGGCAGTGCCCACATAGTGCCATGTAATTTGTCACAGTAGGCCTCATGATAAAGGCTATTACTAAAACACACCCAGACAGAGAGCTAACTTGCCCAGGAGCCACCCCCAGGATCTCCCATGGGTACTACAAGGAACAGCATGCCTTCCAAATACTGCTCCCATTCAATGCCTCTCGCACACAAGCAGACAAACAATGGTAAATGCTCGATCATTCCTGGAGATAATTATGTATCAGGTACTGGAAAGGGGCAGGGTTCACAGACAAACAGACAGAGAGGGGGGGTTGCAAATCCCACCCCTACATTTCCCTTCAGCAAACTAAAAAATGACCTGTAACCATACCTGAACCTATCTGGTAATAGAAATTCAGAGAATAAGTTTACACATGTTTAAGCTGCTGCGCCACTTCACGGCTTCTCCGATGTCAGCAGTCCTAACACTACATAATGGCATTGCCCACATAGGGCCATGTAATTTGTCACAGTATGCCTCATGTGCGTCTGACAAGAAGAAGCAGATGATGTTGTAGCGGTCTTAGAAGGACCACCTGAATTTGAGGTACCAAAGAGATGGACAGGTGGGCCAATTTGGTACCTTTTAACCTTTTTTGGAGGCATGTTAAGCCGGCTACAAAGAGACGGACCTCTCAGAGATAGGAAAATACAAACGATCTATAAATAAAAGGAGTACGCTGTTAGGAGGTTACATCAAGATGACACAGTTCAAAATGACATTCTTAGTCGGGATGACAGGGGTAGCCGAGCCAAAATTTCAAGTAAACATGATGTAATGCAACTCAAATAACACAGTAATGACCGAGAAATTCCACTAGAGGTCAGCGTGATCACAGACGTGAAGTACTCAGCACAGAGAGACACAAATGGAAAAATATATTCAGTGAATAAATCCACAAAATAATATACTGTGAGGTTGTAATCAGAGTGTAATGAGCTGTACTCAGACGATACTTGATACTGTGCTCTGCATGTAGACTGAGAGGAAGTAGATTATAGTGGTACCATATAAATAGAAGGTAGTTTCACCTCCAGGCAAATGCCTCAATTTAGTGTAGTGACCCCGGTCCAGCCATCACAACACTTTTTTAGCAGCTTATATCAATTTTACACCTTATTGAAGGCAGAAGTCAAAGCATGCGATGGCCGGGCACCAGGATCCAAAATGACAGTCATCTCACTTCCCAATATCACCGCCGGGCTCCACTGACTATGGGCAGCCCGTTCTGTCCCCAGCAGTAGCGGAATCTGCGCACCCGTGTGAGTGGGAGAGCAAGTGATCCCGACTGAGCGAAAAGCGCCTTCAAGTCAGGTGTCAGGAGCGTGCAGGAAAACTTGGGCACACTTAGCCCCAGAATACAGCCTGTGGCATCAGCGGCGTCACTAGGCTGCGGCAGTGAACGGTGCCCGGAGGGAGCGGCTTTAGGGCAGTAGGAGTGGTGGACCTAATAGATTGGGTCTTGGTACCAGCGGCGGCTAAGAGATATCAGGTAGGTTAGATAAGAAGCCACTTAGTGAGGAGATCTCCATAAAGCACGCCTGGATGGACCACACCCCTCTTTTTTATTATTTTATATACTAACAGGGGTGACAGGTGTGGTACATCCCTGCAAAGGCAGATCCAATCTCTTTCTCATCAGACTCTGCTGTCTTCCCTGCACTCTCACTCAGATGTTCACTGCTGCCAGTAGCACACGTATGAGAAGCAGAAGTATGGCGGCAGCTGTATAGATTCTGATATGTAATTCTCTGTATCATACTTACCGTACACACATCATCCTTATTACTATGGAGAGTATAGAGTTAAGACACTGATGATGGGGTGTAACAGTGTATTATAACCTATCAGATGATGATGATTACAGTGTATTATATGGTGTATTGCATGTAAAATACCTTGTTCCACACACCTACTCTGCTGTAGCAATATACCTTATATAAGGGTGAGTAACACATGTACAGGCTTACCAGCGTATGAGCACACACATAAAGGAATGCTACCTTACCAATGCTTCCAGGAGTAACGTTAGGAGACATTTCTCTGATCTATCAACTCATATGACTGATGTTATTGTTCATCTAGAGTCTACGATATGTTCCCCATCTATTGTTTTACATTGGTGCTGACATAGGACTTGGCGAGTGACTACATCTCTATTGATGTTTCATGGTTAGTTATAAGAGAGAGGTATATCTAAGTCTTATTATAATATTATATTTGTTATTGTGAGTATTCTCAGGAGGGTGGACACAATGATTGAGACACAACATTATAAAGCCTTCATTAAAAGTTATGTTTTATTATACCCACACATTTACAATTAAGTGTCCCAGAGAGTCGTCTTATCCTATTGTTTACAAGATTAATATTGTTACAAAAAATGTCACATTTCCATAATGTATTTTATTTCCAGCAGATGGACACACAAGCAGGAATATCTCAGAAGGACATCTAATGTTATCCCTGGATTCTGAAATAACCGATAACGACAGTAGACCGGATTCTCCAGGAGATAACCCCATTACCCCAATGATACATCCAGCTCTATCAGCTGGTCCTTCTGATCCTGGGAAGTGTTCTCCTGATCACTCTGATATTGGTGCATCTGTTACAGCTCTGACAGTAGATACAGTGTTTCCCTGTTCTATAGATGCCAAATGTTTTACACAGAACACAAAGCCTATTAACCCACACACAGGTAAGGCAGGTGGAAGGCCACTGATATGTTCAGAGTGTGGGAAATGTTTTACATACAAATCACATCTTGTTATACATCAGAGAAGTCACACAGGTGAGAGGCCACTGACATGTTCTGAGTGTGGGAAATGTTTTGCACGGAAATCACATCTTGTTATGCATCAGAGAAGTCACACAGGTGAGAAGCCGTTTCCATGTTCTGAGTGTGGGAAATGTTTTACATGCAAATCAGATCTTGTTAAACATCAGCAAAGTCACACAGGTGAGAAGCCGTTTCCATGTTCTGAGTGTGGGAAATGTTTTGCACACAAACTATATCTTGTTAGACATCAGAGGAGACACACAGGTGTGAAGCCATTTTCTTGCTCTGAGTGTGGGAAATGTTTTACACAGAAATCACAACTTGTTACACATCAGCAAATTCACACAGGTGAGAATCTGTTTTCTTGCTCTGAGTGTACGAAATATTTTACACGGAAATCAGATCTTATTACACATCAGCGAAGTCACACTGGTGAGCAGCCATTTCCATGTTCTGAGTGTGGGAAATGTTTTGCAGACAAATCAAATCTTACTAAACATGAAAGAAGTCACACAGGTGAGAAGACATTTTCATGCTCCGAGTGTGGGAAATGTTTTACATGGAAATCACAACTTGTTACACATCAGCAAAGTCACACAGGTGAGAAGCCATTTCCATGTTCTGAGTGTGGGAAATGTTTTGCACACAAACCAGATCTTGTTAGACATCAGAGAAATCACACAGGTGAGAAGCAATTTTCTTGCTCTGAGTGTGGGAAATGTTGTTTAAGTAAATCACATCTTGTTACACATCAGAGAAGTCACACAGGTGTGAAGCCATTTTCTTGCTCTGAGTGTGGGAAATGTTTTACACAGAAATCACAACTTTTTACACATCAGCGAAGTCACACAGGTGTGAAGCCATTTTCTTGCTGTGAGTGTGGGAAATGTTTTACACGGAAATCAAATCTGGTTAGACATAACAGAAGTCACACAGGTGAGAAGCCATTTTCTTGCTCTGAGTGTGGGAAATGTTTTACACAGAAATCACATCTTGTTATACATCAGAGGAGTCACACAGGTGAGAATCTGTTTTCTTGCTCTGAGTGTACGAAATGTTTTACACGGAAATCAGATCTTATTACACATCAGCGAAGTCACACTGGTGAGAAGCCATTTCCATGTTCTGAGTGTGGGAAATGTTTTGCAGACAAATCAAATCTTACTAAACATGAAAGAAGTCACACAGGTGAGAAGACATTTTCATGCTCCGAGTGTGGGAAATGTTTTACACGGAAATCACATCTTGTTTCCCATCAGCAAAGTCACACAGGTGAGAAGCCATTTCCATGTTCTGAGTGTGGGAAATGTTTTGCACACAAACCAGATCTTGTTAGACATCAGCAATGTCACACAGGTGAGAAGCAATTTTCTTGCTCTGAGTGTGGGAAATGTTGTTTAAGTAAATCAGATCTTGTTAGACATCAGAGAAGTCACACAGGTGAGAAGCCATTTTCTTGCTCTGAGTGTGGGAAATGTTTTGCATGGAAATCAGATCTTGTTAAACATCAGAGAGGTCACACAGGTGAGAGGCCATTTCCATGTTCTGAGTGTGGGAAATGTTTTGCACGGAAATCAGTTCTTGTTATACATCAGAGAAGTCACACAGGTGAGAAGCCATTTCCATGTTTTGAGTGTGGGAAATGTTTTGCACGGAAATCAGTTCTTGTTATACATCAGAGAAGTCACACAAGTGAGAAGCCATTTCCATGTTCTGAGTGCGGGAAATGTTTTGCACACAAATCAGATCTGGTTAGACATAACAGAAGTCACACAGGTGTGAATACATTTTCTTGCTCTGAGTGCGGGAAATGTTTTGCACACAAATCAGATCTGGTTAGACATAACAGAAGTCACACAGGTGAGAAGCCATTTTCTTGCTCTGAGTGTGGGAAATGTTTTGCATGGAAATCAGATCTTGTTAAACATCAGAGAAGTCACACAGGTGAGAATCAATTTTCTTGCTCTGAGTGTGGGAAATGTTGTTTAAGTAAATCAGATCTTGTTAGACATCAGAGAAGTCATACAGGTGAGAGGCCATTTCCATGTTCTGAGTGTGGGAAATGTTTTGCACGGAAATCAGTTCTTGTTATACATCAGAGAAGTCACAAAGGTGAGAAGCCATTTCCATGTTTTGAGTGTGGGAAATGTTTTGCACACAAATCAGATCTGGTTAGACATAACAAGTCACACAGGTGTGAAGCCATTTTCTTGCTCTGAGTGCGGGAAATGTTTTACACAGAAATCACATCTTGTTACACATCAGCGAAGTCACACAGGCATTTCCATACTCTGAGAAATAAGCTTTTGTTGCACACAATAGACCACGCAGGTGAGAAACCATTTTGATCTTCTTGAGTATACTTATCATTGCCATGTAATGTTCCTCAAGATTCTGTCCTATCTCTTATGCTTTTTGCAATATACATACAACAGGTCCTTCTGATAGAAGCTCACCAACAAAGGGCAGGGCTACAGCTCAGCTTTGCAAACCAAACAGACTTAAGCTTGGGGGTTCAGAGTAACAAAATGCTGATCATGTGCGGAATCTTGGGGGTAAATTTACTAAGATGTGAGTTCTATTTAAGATGGGATGTTGCCAATAGCAACCAATCAGATTTCAGGTATTATCTTCTATAAGGTGCTAGATAAATGAGAAGTAGAATCTGATTGGTTGCCATGGGCAACATCCCATCTTAAATAGAACTCCCATCTTAGTAAATTTCCCCCTTGGTGTCCTGGATGGTGGAGTGATACTTGGGGGGTATTCAACTGTTTGAAAAGTCAGGTGTTTGTTTTTTCCTATCTACTAGACCGGAAAAAACACCCCCAACCAACTTTTCAAACAGTTGACTTCCACGCTTAGACATCAAATATCAGCCACAATCAGATCCTCATCTGAGGAACATAGCCAGACTCCAGCACTTATTTCCCTCAGAAGATCTACCTACAGTCATACATGTATTTTTTATCTTCACACATAGACTACTGCAATGTCCTCTACCTGGGTCTCCCAGCAAAAGAATTGCACCGCTTGTAGCTTGTACAGAATGCAGCAGCCAGGCTGTTACCTAACCAGCCCGTTCCTGCCACATAACACCCATTCTCTGCTCCCTTCACCGGCTGCCTGTAAGATGGTGACTCTATTACATAATCTTACTGACTCTCCCAGCCCTACATGACCAGGGTCCAAGGTACCAGAAGCAGCGCCCTGTTCGGTTCCATCTGCAGATGAAGGACTGTAACTAGCAGTATCAATTCCCCAAGCAGTGCTGAGATGTCGGGTAGGCGGCACCTTTGCATTAGTGGGGGCTGCTGGAGCAGTGTCTACATAGGTAATATTGTCTCCAAGCAGCGCTGAGGTGTCAGGGGAGACAGGGCGGATGGCTGCAGTGCGGTACCAGGGGCTGCTGGAGGCAGTGTCTATGTGGGTAATCATGTCCCAAAAAAGAGCTAAGGTGTCAGGGAGACAGCGGGTGGCAGTAGTGGAAGGAGACAGGGTGGTGGCAGTAGAGGGGTAGACAGGGCAAGTGACCGTAGTGGGGGGATACAGGGCGGTGGCAGTAGTGTGAGAAGATGGGGTAGTGGGAGGAGACAGGGCAGGTGGTAGTAGTGGGGGAGACGGCAAGTGGTAGTAGTGGGGGGGAGACAGGGCGGATGGCCGCAGTGCAGTACCAGGGGCTGCTGGAGGCAGTAAAGAGGTGTATGGGTCTCGCACAGAATCAGTTGATAATTAGACTTAATGATGATTATGCTTCCTTATTTCTAATTAATCCCTTGTATGTGTTACTGTTATTTGCTGTGTCAGCCTTTATGTGTGTTCTGTGTAATAATCCTGAAAGTAGTGCTGCTACCGATCTCATATCATTTGTAGTAACTTGGAAAAGATGAGATATGAGGTGCACTCTGGAAGCTTATAGGGGGTTAATCAGAGATGAACGCAGATGTGACATCATGCAGCCCCTGAAAAATGGTCCTAGCCCACCCGCGTTAACCCCTCAGGGATGTGACCGCAATGTGTGCATGTATATATTACCACCACCAGCAAACTGTTGCGAGACGCTATTGCGGCTGGTTCTGAATGACCCCCATAGGCTGTTGTGCAGAGTAAAGTATTTTTTAAGTTTAAAATATAGAGAAAAATCTGTGTATTAAAAATATGAAATAAAGTTGTTTAAAAACAAAAGATTTCCGTTGAGTCTTTTTATGTGTCTGTATTATCTTATTTCCAGATAATTGTCGCTATGGTGACAGAAACAATTTCCTGTTAATGTGTCACTTGTAGTGTTACTTTTGTGTCCACATAATATCAGTGTTGCTGTGTATAAATATCCCGTCTGGTGTGTAAAGGTGGGTACACACGTTGCCATTGTGACTGTGCAATTTCCCTTGAACTGGCCGGAGCCCAGAACCACCAATAGTGACTATGTACTTGTGATTGTGGCTATGTCTGATTGTGTGCTCGTGTGAATAGTGGGGTGTATATAGATATCTTATTTTTTTTTAAATAAATGATGTCTGTTCAAAGGTTCAGTTTTTTTTTTTTTTTTTTACTTGTAGGTGAATTAGGGTTGTTGTATTGTCGAAGTCAAAAATATTACATACACACCACATGCAAACACCAAACCGAGTGGCCTCTGCGTGCGCGTAGTCACCATGTGTACGCATCCACGCACGCTACGTACACTGGTTCACGTATTGACACGTGGTATGAGTATATACGGTAGCATACGCAATCGCACAGAAAAGCCACAAAGACATATTCAATATTCTATTTATATAGTGCATAATTTACACATAGTCTCCACACACATTTCCAGCAAGTTACATATACTCAAAGGATAGAATAACAGAGTCATTCAGGATGTGAGGGGATGGAGTAAGGTTAGTACTTAGTGCTTGGTATCCAGATGTGCAGTATCTTGAGATCTACATTCCGGTTGCTATTTGCAGTTTATAGCATGTTTCTGTGCATAGATATGTGCAGAATTGTACTATTCACAAATACTGTAAATACTGTACTCTTGATATTCGGCGGGAACCAGGGGTGAACACCTGCAAGTACACCTGGACCGGACCAAGCATCACCCATTCATTTAAACCAACCTATGACCCCTCATGTACTGTAAATGACCTGCCCTTTGACCTATGAAAGAAGCGCTTACACTTCCCATTGTACTGTATTTGGACACATTGTATAAAGAGAGTCCTCCTGACTAGGCTCAGTCTATTCTCTGAAGGTCATCTTGCTAAGACTGACTGAGGACCGGATCCGGGAGCGCTGGTGAACAAACGTATGTACTATTGGTTGTAGCTCTTCTCTGTAATATTGTATCTTATCTGTATATTTTGAGTAAATACTGTTGATGTGTTGGACCACAACATTACATGTAACTACTGGTGTCGCATTCCATTGTTTGGGGATAAGGTGTAGTCAGCCACACGGGTCACTGCATTGTGCGCATAGCGTGTTGGCGTGTATATGCAACGTGCATACATATCTTAGCGGTTATTTGCTTACGTTATGTGGCTGCAGCGGCCCGAACCACAGTGTGATACAGTATTGCTTTTCCTTGTAAATTAATCAAACTTTACAGTATTTAAATAAACTTATCTGACCCTTGCCTGGAAACGTCCATGTATGAAGGTATGGGAGATACCTGCTGCTGTCCCTTCTACTTACATTTGGGAGGTCCGGTTGTTTTGCGGGAATTAGCAGCAAATAGTAAATGATACATTGGCTCCATAACGTCTCGCTGACCCTCTGATTATTACAAAAATATGTTACACAAAATGACATTTGCATTACCAACCATTAATTAAACAAGAAAAACACAACACAATAAAAAAAAATGATACACAAAAAATAGAAGAAAATCACCAATTCTGGTCTGGATTCATTGACTCTATCAGGAGAACAAGAGACTTCTTAAAAAGGACTATGCCAACAGCAACCAGTAGAGGAATCAGGCGTATCCCACAGAATATCAGTGCTGCCACCAGTGTTCGCAAAAACGCGCTATAGCGCGTTTTTTACCCGGTATTGATGTTCAGGGACTCACTTTTCCAACATGCGCGAGTCCTCTGGGACGCGCTCCGCTGCAGCCAATCCCTAGCCTGGCAGATTGATTGGCGTGACGGCACGGCGCCGGCGGCAGGCTTTAAAAACAGGAGGTGGAGCCTTGCCGCCAGTCAGGACATGATAGAGCAGCTCCGTGGCAGCGATCCTCTGTGACGGTGGGTAACAGTCGGCTGGGGAGGGGGTTTGGCTTCTGAGTGCTACCAGTGGTCCGTGGCCAGGGAGAGAGGGGTTGGGTGCTCCGCGATCTCATGGTAGAGATTAGCTTTAAGCGGTTACTAGTGGCGTGGGGAGAGGGGGGCTGTCTGTTCCCGCGGTGGGGGCTGGTTCAGGGACGGCATTACAATGAGTCTCACTGACTCATTAAATGCCGCGACCAGCGCTGCGCCTGTTCGCCCGCCCACCACCAGTGCCCCAGAGCCCGTGTGTTAAAACGGCCACTGCACAGCCAGTCACTCGTGTCCTGTCTCCCGACCAGTAAAAGGTCCGCTCTCCTCCTCCCACTCAAATGCTGCCTGTGTCTTACTGTACTTATTTTACTAATCTAAACTCCCCCTCTATTGTGCTGACACGGACACCGGGCTGGAAGGGGAGGACAGGAGCCGCTCTCTCAGCCCTTGCCTACTTCTATTACACCCCTGCATACCTCCCAACTTTCAAGGATTGCCAAGAGGGACTTCGGCACCCAGCGCCGAAAAGGGGGCGTGTCTACATAAAACAGGCGTGTCTTTGCATAAAGGGGCGTGGCCTTGCGGCAATTCCACGATCGCAAGCCACGGCCCCCGTTCTGGTTACTATGGCCCATGGGGGCATGGCCAGCGCTCAGTGAGCTGCTGGCATGCCCCCAGTACCTCTGTCTCCATGAATAGAAGCTGTGTGCACATGCGCACAGCGTCTATTCACTCTGCTCTGCTGTGAGTGCAAGAGCCTCCCAACTGTCCCTCCCCTGCCCCCACCGTGGGACACTGCTGCCCACAGATGGGACAGCGGGACCATCTCACGAAAATCGGGACAGTTGGGAGGTATGCCCCTGTCCTGACCGTCCCCAGCGCCAAAAGTCCGTCGAAGGAATGTGCAGAGGCACTGGCAGCCATGTCCATGTACATTAACAGCCCCAGATTATATACACCACTGACTTCAAGCAATGTGACAGTAGTAGAAGCCCCTCTCTCAATCACTCCCTTTCCTCTGCCTCCATCTATCCCCTCCTTCCTTTCTCTCTGTCCGTCTCGTTCTCTCTCTGTCCGTCTCGTTCTCTCTCTGTCCGTCTCGTTCTCTTTCTGTCCGTCTCGTTCTCTCTCTGCTCGTCTCCTCGTTCCCTCTCTCTCTCTGTCCGTCTCCTCGTTCCCTCTCTCTCTCTGTCCGTCTCCTCGTTCCCTCTCTCTCTCTGTCCGTCTCCTTGTTCCCTCTCTCTCTCTCTGTCCGTCTCCTCGTTCTCTCTCTCTCTCTGTCCATCTCCTCGTTCCCTCTCTCTCTCTCTGTCCGTCTCCTCGTTCCCTCTCTCTCTCTCTGTCCGTCTACTCGTTCCCTCTCTCTCTCTCTCTGTCCGTCTCCTCGTTCCCTCTCTCTCTCTCTGTCCGTCTCCTCGTTCCCCCTCTCTCTCTCTCTGTCCGTCTCCTCGTTCCCCCTCTCTCTCTCTCTGTCCGTCTCCTCGTTCCCCCTCTCTCTCTCTGTCCGTCTCCTCGTTCCCTCTCTCTCTCTGTCCGTCTCCTCGTTCCCTCTCTCTGTCCGTCTCCTCGTTCCCTCTCTCTCTCTCTGTCCGTCTCCTCGTTCCCTCTCTCTCTCTCTCTCTCTCTCTCTCTCTGTCCGTCTCCTCGTTCCCTCTCTCTCTCTCTGTCCGTCTCCTCATTCCCCCTCTCTCTCTCTGTCCGTCTCCTCGTTCCCCCTCTCTCTCTCTCTCTGTCCGTCTCCTCGTTCCCTCTCTCTCTCTCTGTCCGTCTCCTCGTTCCCTCTCTCTCTCTCTGTCCGTCTCCTCGTTCCCTATCTCTCTCTCTGTCCGTCTCGTTCTCTCTCTGTCCGTCTTGTTCTCTCTCTGTCCGTCTCGTTCTCTCTCTGTCCGTCTCCTCGTTCCCTCTCTCTCTGTCCGTCTCCTCGTTCCCTCTCTCTCTGTCCGTCTCCTCGTTCCCTCTCTCTCTCTGTCCGTCTCCTCGTTCCCTCTCTCTCTCTGTCCGTCTCCTTGTTCACTCTCTCTCTCTGTCCGTCTCCTCGTTCCCTCTCTCATTCCCTCTCTCTGTCTGTCTGGTTCCCTCTGTCCGTCTCCTTCCCTGTCTCTCTCTGTCCGTCTCCTTCCCTCTCTCTCTCTCTGTCTGTCCCGCCCCCTCTCTCTGTCCGTCTCTCTTCTCTGTCACCACACTGTCAGTCTCCCCCCTCTCAGTCAGTTTCTCTCTTTCCCCTACACCCACCTCACTCTCTTCCCACTACACCCACTGATTGCAAAATATGCGCTATAGCACGTTTTACGCACTACAAGCGGAGAGGTCTCTAAGTGACCAGTGCGTCTCTGCTAATAATACTGTTTCAATGCCTCTCTTGCCATCAAATCACCACTGGTAGCTTCTCCCCATTCAATCGCGCTGCCCGCATCTTCTCCCCATTTAAAGTGTATAACGTGCTCTGCCTGGCTCAGTGTGTGTATAGGTGGGTCTACCTGGTGAAATGTATATAACGTGCTCTGCCTGGCGCAATGTATATAACGTGCTCTGCCAGGCGCAATGTGTATAGCTGGTTATACCTGGCGCAAAGTGTATTATGTGCTTTGCCTGGCGCAAAGTGTATAACGTGCTCTGCCTGGCACAATGTGTATAGGTGGTTCTGCTTGGTGCAATGTGTATAATGTGCTCTACCTGGCGCAATGTGTATAATGTGCTCTGCCTGGCACAATGTGTATAACGTGCTCTGCCTGGCACAATGTGTATAACGTGCTCTGCCTGGCACAATGTGTATAACGTGCTCTGCCCGGCACAATGTGTATAACGTGCTCTGCCTGGCACAATGTGAATAACGTGCTCTGCCTGGCACAATGTGTATAACGTGCTCTGCCTGGCACAATGTGTGTAGGTGGTTCTGCTTGGTGCAATGTGTATAATGTGCTCTACCTGGTGCAATGTGTATAATGTGCTCTGCCTGGCGCAGTGTGTGTATAGGAGGTTCTACCTGGTGCAATGTGTATAAGCGGCACTACTGTGTGGTGTAATGTAAATTGGCACTATTATGTGGCCAAGCCCCTTCCCCACAAAGCCAGACGCCTAAGTTTTTGTTTTGTTGTTGTGTTTTTATATTTGAATCATTAATAAGATTAATAAGAACCTTCATTCCGATGGCACCCACAAAAGGACAGTTAGGACCCTAATTTTTAAAGGTGAGGGGTCCCTGGGACCCACTTTTTTTTCGGCTCAGCGCGATCACTGCTGCCACCATACATTGGGGAGAGAAGATGAAGTGCAGATTTCTGAACAGTGCTTTTAGAAGGAACACAAGAAGTGCATAGATCACAATGATCAGAAGTCCTGGACACTGAGGTCAAGAAACCAACGCTGTGGTTCAAATGACCTCAATGCAGATTACTTGGAGCAAGAGACTAGGGTAAGGGCAACAACATTTTTTTTAAACAATTAAAAATCCGGTTTGAAAATAAAAAACAAATTTAAAAAACGAGGATCGTCCAGTACAGAGGACTGTGTACTCAGCATGTCTAAGTACATACCACTGGACGACACGCTGGAATGGAAGGAGGGGGTGGGCTGTATGGGTCCTTGCGTAAAATAGCTAATCTGTTGAGGAGGGTTTCCCGGCACATAATGCATGGGTTGGTGATGTGGGTGCACATTTGGGAGACAGCACATGGCAGGTGGTGTTATCTCACACGTCTCAACAAGAGATTCATCATTGTGCATGAGGTAGCATCAAGAACCAGACACTTGCAGATCTTTTGATCCTCCTTCATCAGTCGCATCTCCACCTCAATGTAATTGGCAACAGATTGCTCCAAGTCCGGAGACCTATATAGAACCTCATGAGTAAAAAACTCTGCATGAGTAAAAAACTGTTGTGAGCTGGGCGGGGCAGAAGTGGTTTTTCGGATGACCTCCACTGTTTTGGGGGTCATTGCTGTGGCGTTGGGTCGTCCACTTCAGTTGCCTCACTCATGGAAGGCTTCACTTCCAGCTCCGGTGTAATATTCTGCAATATAAAACAAAAATGAACTCCATGTAAAAATGTGTGTGTACAATACAATACAAATGTGTGTGTACTTACCAGATCCAGACTCTCCGATGCCTCCTCTTCCACAAGAGTGGGAGAATCCGGATCCAGATTACACTGTGACCTTAGTCTTGGCTCTTGCTCTAAAGTGAATTTCATGAGGTGATAATACCACAGCGTTGGCTTGTAAACCTCATCCGTCCCGGCTCCAGAATGTTGTGATTCCATGTACTTCTTGTAATCCTACAAAAACACTGGAAATTTGCGATGTTCTTCTTTACCTAATCTAGGTCTGCAGCGCTGTTCCTGGCTCTACTGTATCTGATCAGCTGGTCATATGCCCGATTCCTCTGTGTCCTGTTGGCATAGTCCACACTTTTTACACACCACAGGCACTCGTTCTCGTGATACAATTCAATAAATCCAGACCAGAATTTGTGATTTTCCTCTGCTGACATATCTGTGGGAAAAATATTATACACAATTTATCTACAAAGTACAAGTGTAATGTACACACCTGTGTCACACAACCTGTATAGTAATGCACAAACAGCAACTTGAATTGTGAGCACACAGCTGAAAATTAAAACAAATCTGCAGCACCGTTACACATTATTACACACCGTTATGCACATTACACATTATTACACACCGTTATGCACATTACACATTATTACACACTGTTATGCCCATTACACATTATTACACACCATTATGCCCCTTGCACATTATACCACACAGCATAATGCCCATTACACATTATTACACATCCATAATGCCCATTATACATTATGCCACATACCATAATGCCCATTACTTATGCCACATCCCGTAATGCCCCTTACACATTATTACACATCCATAAGGCCCATTACATATTATGCCACACACTGTAATGCCCATTACACATTATTACACACCGTAATGCCTGCGATCGCTTTCATCGTAGAAGCCATCGCTCTCCGGCGACCCCTGTTACCCTGCAGCAACACGCCTGCGCATTGCAATGTGTTGCTGCCCTGTCACCGGGCAGCAACACGCCTGCAAATTGTGGGTTACACGCTTGCGCAGTTCAGACCCGATCGTACTACTGTGAGAAAATACAGCATGTGAACAGGTCTGAATGAGGATCATGGTGCGATATGTGCTAATTTTTTTACCATTGTGACTATATAGTCATCGCACCGTGTGTAATGTATACAGCTTTATTCCTTCTACACGAACAGGGAAAGAAAGGTTCTACATAATATCTGTATTCAGAAGGCTACAGCCAGACGCAGGACAGCAGTACTACATGAGATGATGAGCAGTAATCTATATGTTCCCAGAAATTCCCCTGAGATGACAGGACACATGGATAATGTCCCTGATCAGAGGGTGGAACTGTCAAATACTGTGTCAGAGACAACTTTCTAAAGGTATATATATATATTCCTGGACAGTATGTATATACACGGGTATGTATACATGATACCCAGATGATTCTATATAATCACAATATAACGGTGATTTCATATTCATCATTATCTTATCTATTATATTCACCCATTCTGTATTCAGCATATATAGGAAAGTATAGTCATATGAAAATGACAATATTCTATAGCGCAGTCTAGAAATCCCGCTGCATTACATTAGGTAAATATGAGTCACCCGTCTCATACATGCACAAAATACTACCATATGTATATGCACTTAGAGACGTTACAACACAGATATACTTAGCACCCTGTTATTCTTGGGATGCCACAAATCCACAATCCATCCATCATATCGCTCCAGACATATGAAAAATAAACACAACAATAAAAATAATATAGTGCAGTATTTCTGATCACAAATGTCCTAAAGTATAGCCACTTGGTGTACAGAGCAGGGAATACACTGTGAACCCGTTTCCAAGAGGTTTTCTTCCACCAATCGTTGCTCCCCTTCAATCAACAGGAAAGACACCACGTGTACCACCAATACATATATGTGCTGACATTGAGGGTAATTCCAAGTTGATCGCAGCAGGACATTTTTTAGCAGTTGGGCAAAACCATGTGCACTGCAGGGGGGGCAGATATAACATGTGCAGAGAGAGATAGATTTGGGTGAGTTCAATCTGCAATCTAAATTGCAGTGTAAAAATAAAGCAGCCAGTATTTACCCTGCACAGAAACAAAATAACCCACCCAAATCTAACTCTCTCTGCAAATGTTATATCTGCCCCCCCTGCAGTGCACATGGTTTTGCCCAACTACTAAAAAATATCCTGCTGCGATCAACTTGGAATTACCCCCATGGAGCTTACTTGTAAGACAACTTGGTAAAAGTGCATACAGGTATCTTTTCCCTTTCCTCTCCTCCGGTGTTTATGGCTTACACTGCATAAGTAATTATCCGAATGTCAAATGCTTAAAATATTGATATTTAAAAAATATTAAAATATAAAAAGATACAGGGACATTTTCATCTTTTTCTCATCAGCTCCAAACGGTCAGATTATAACATCGTCACCATTCCCTGGAGAGTGGAATCCCGGGATAATCTCACCCTCCTGATGGTTCTAGACCAACAATGTGCTGGCAAGGCTGATGTACTCTGTCCTGTTTGTCACCACTCCCGACGCGTTTCCACGCTCCTGGCGTCTTTGTCAAGGAATGGTGACAGACTAACATTCATGCAATTTATACCTAGTGGACGGAAAGGAGTCACCGGAAGTAGCCATTTTTTATGTGACACATATGTAACTTCCCTATTATGTCCAACTTCCATACTACGTCATTGGGCATTTACTCATTATAAAAATACATCCCAAAATATTATTTTATAAAATCTGTATTATAAATATAGATAGATTTTTAATCCCTAAAACTTCTTAAACATAATGGCGATTATATGACGTTTTTCTTTCCCCTCATCTTAGGGCGGACGTTACGTCTTTAGTAACATCTATTTGGCTCCTATCTCCACTTCCTCCATTGGGACAAGAATATCATCTCAATCAATGCCATACTGGTGGAAGTGAGGTCAGTCCTTAATCCTTAACTAAGGGTGGAAGTGAAGACTCCTCCATATTATAATAGGGGTGAGCCGGTCAATACCTAAAAAAAAATTGATAATAGATATATGGGCGAGTGTAGAACGGTATGCCGGCGGCCAGGCTCCCGGCGACAAGCATACCTGCGCCCGACCGACGGCATACCGACAGTGTGGCAAGCGCAAAGGAGACCCTTGCGGGCATGGTGGCATGCTACATGTGCCACGCTATTTTATTCTCCCTCCAGGGGGGTTGTGGACCCCCATGAGGGAGAATAGCTGTCGGTATGCCGGGTGTCGGGATCCCGGCGCCGGTATACTGTGCGCCGGGATCCCGACATTCGGCATACTGAAGACCACCCATATGGGCAAGTATGACGTTCTTCTTATAGTTCAACTAAGGGCATAAATTATATCAATAAGTCCTTCTATTTAATACTAGATTCCTCTTCCTCCATTGAGACGGAAGTTCCATATCGATGAATCACACTGGCGGAAGTGACGTCACTCCCTGACTAAGGGCGGAAGTGACATCACTTCCCCCCCCCCCATCCCTTACTAAGGGCAGAAGTGATGTCACTAACCCACATCTTACTAATGGGGGAAGTGGTGTCACTCCCTCCATCCCTTACTAAGAGTGGAAGTGACATCACTCCCCCATCCCTTACTAAGGGCGGAAGTGATGTCACTAACCCATCCCTGACTAACAGCGGAAGTGACATCACTCCCCCATCCCTGACTAAGGTCGGAAGTGATATCACTCCCCCATCCCTGACTAAGGGTGGAAGTGATGTCACTCCCCCATCCCTGACTAAGGGCGGAAGTGACATCACTCCCCCATCCCTGACTAAGGGCGGAAGTAACATCACTCCCCCATCCCTGACTAAGGGTGGAAGTGATGTCACTCCCCCATCCCTGACTAAGGGCAGAAGTGATGTCACTCCCCCATCCCTGACTAAGGGCAGAAGTGATGTCACTCCCCCATCCCTGACTAAGGGCGGAAGTGACATCACTCCCCCATCCCTGATTAAGGGTGGAAGTGATGTCACTCCCTCATCCCTGACTAAGGGCGGAAGTGGTGTCTACTCCGTGTTTTGATAAGAACAAACTTATCATAACAGAAGAAAGAGTATTATTGCCCATTTTGTTTTAAAAGCGGAATAAATCACAATTTCTATAGGGATAATGACAAAATAATAAAAAGCAAAAACGCATACCAATTCGCTATGTGATAAGAATCACAGTAATAAACCATTGGATATATATGTAAAATTATACATTCAAAAGGGTCCTTACTGCTTTATACATATTCACTAAAAGATGAGTATATATAGATCCTATTAATAAAAAATATAAAAAGGATCACCTAACTACACTACTCCTAGAATACAGCTAATAAAATCTGTATATGCTAATTCAGAAAGAGGTTTGAGAGTCTCGTGATTCCACTCTCTCACATGTATCATTTATTAATAAATTCACAAAAACCATTTGATTTCGAAATCATGATTTAATCCCAGTGGTTGTAAGGTTTTAAAATAAAAAATCATCCTCGTTTCATTTTTACGTAATCTATTATCTCTATCGTTTGCTCTCCAATTATTCTTTGTAATCGCTAATCCACAAAAATTCTTCATTCCTTTTAATGATTGATTGTGGATCTTCTTAAAATGTAATGAGAATGGATGTCCTTCATTACCCTTATCAATATTACGAGTATTTTCTGCCCATCGTACTTTTAATGCTCTCTTCGTTTTACCTACATATAATTTATTACACGTGCACTCAATCATATAGACTGCATAGTTGGTGTGGCAAGTAATAAAATCCTTACATTTGAATACACCCATAGATGTTTCTATTTCAGTTAACTTGGTGTTTTTATTAGGACATGCTTTACATAACTTGCAATCACCACATCTATAGAAACCTTTATTTCAGGGTAAAAATCTAGTTCTATCCATCGGGAGGGAACTCTGAACAATTTTATTCTTAATTGTGGGGGCGCTTTTGTAAATAAATTTCAGCTTTTCTGGTAGGATGGATTTTAAGGTTGGATCTTTTAATAGGGTGGTCCAGTTTCTTCTTCCTACTTGTTCCACCTTTTTATATTGTCGATTGAATTGAGTGACAAAAGCCAACCCATCACTTTCATCTTTATCTAAGGTAACTTTCTCCTGGGATAATAATATATTCCTATCATATCCTTCCACCTCTTTAACTGTTTTATTTAATTTATTTTCATCATATCCTTTTTGCTCGAATTTTGAAACCATATCTGAGGCTTGTTCCTGAAAGGTATTTAAGTTGGAGCAGTTCCTTCTTAATCTAACCATTTGCCCCTTAGGTATATTTTGTAACCACTGTGGCACATGGCTAGTATCCGATCCAATATACGTGTTAGAATCTGTGGGCTTACTATAAGTACTGGTAACATATGAATTGCTTATGCAGAAAGTCAGATGTATGTTGACATTGTTCTCATTTAGATGTGCACAAAAGGCATTAAGACTATTTCTATTTCCCCTCCAGATGAAGAGAATGTCGTCTATGTACCGCCACCATTGCACCAAGGGAATCATTCCGAGTTGTTCGCTAGCAGATTTCGGTCACAGCTATCAGGAAAAAAAATGGCAATACTGCGCATGCGGCACAATGCGCACGCGCGTCATACTATTACTACAAACTATGTAGTTTCACATATGTGTGAGGCGCGTGAGATAACACTTGGGATAAGGTTGGTTTATTATCCTCGCTGTGCTATCGCCCCTCGGTGTCTGATGCCGGTAGTCTGGCTTGTTAAAGCCTTTGTTGTGTAATGATTGACATCTGCCAATGAAATGCAATATCCTGAACCGGTTCTGGAACCTTTACTTATGATTATATGAAATGGAGGAGGCATACATATACAGTGTATTAATGCAGAAATCACTATTGTATGAATCACTTATATAAAGTACCGTGGTGCAAAATCATTCAGTTCATGTGAAAGTTCCGTGCACTCAGCATCTAATGCGGAGATGAATGAGATATCCAATGATCACTATCGGTGCTAGAGACCGGCGTCCCGTATCTCTACAGTGGCTACAAGTCTGTGTAATCTTGAGCGCTACCCCGGGAGCTTGCGTCCTGCACCTGGCTCGTTGCTGCCTGGGGAGGGAATGAGCTGGCTTGGGCTCTGCAGAACCTTTTGACGGACACCCCCCCCTCACTTGCAGAGACATAGAAACATAGAAACATAGAATTTGTCGGCAGATAAGAACCACTTGGCCCATCTAGTCTGCCCCTTTTTTTTTTTTATATATTATTTTTTTTTTATCACTAACCTTATTTGATCCTTATTTCTTTGTAAGGATATCCTTATGTCTATCCCATGCATGTTTAAATTGCTCTACTATCTTAGCCTCTACCACCTCTGATGGGAGGCTATTCCACTTGTCCACTACCCTTTCTGTGAAATAATTTTTCCGCAAATTTCCCCTGAACCTCCCCCCCTCCAGTCTCAGTGCATGTCCTCGTGTCCTATTGCTTCTCTTCATTTGGAGAATGTTTCCCTCCTGGACTTTGTTAAAACCCTTCATATATTTGAAAGTTTCTATCATGTCCCCCCTTTCCCTTCTCTGCTCCAAACTATACATATTGAGATTTCTTAGTCTTTCTGGGTATGTTTTGTGATGTAGGCCATGCACCATTTTAGTTGCCCTCCTTTGTACAGTTTCTAATGTATTAATATCCTTTTGAAGATATGGCCTCCAGAACTGAATACAGTATTCTAGATGAGGCCGTACCAATGACCTATACAGTGGCATTATTACTTCTTTCTTTCTGCTGCTGATTCCTCTCCCAATGCAGCCAAGCATCTGACTAGCCTTCCTCATTGCCTTGTTACATTGCTTACCTGCCTTTAAGTCATCTGAAATAGTGACTCCTAGATCCCTTTCCTCCTCAGTAGTTTCCAGTATAGTGCCATTAATACTGTATTTAGCTTTAGGATTTTTGAGACCCAAGTGCATGATTTTGCATTTTTTGGCATTAAACTGTAATTGCCAGACTCTTGACCATTCCTCTAGTCTACCTAGATCCTCAATCATTTGTTTTACCCCACCTGGTGTGTCTACCCTGTTGCATACCTTTGTGTCATCTGCAAAAAGGCATACTTTCCCTTTAATCCCATTTGCAATGTCACCAATAAAGATATTGAAAAGCACTGGTCCAAGTACAGATCCCTGGGGTACTCCACTGGTAACATTTCCCTCCTGTGAATGCACTCCATTTACCACAACTCTCTGTTTTCTATCCTTCAACCAAGATCTTATCCATTCAATAATCCTAATATCCAATCCCAAACTTTCAAGTTTATTTAGCAGTCTGCGATGTGGAACTGTGTCAAAAGCCTTACTAAAGTCAAGATAAGCTATATCCATGGCTCCACCTTTATCCATCACTTTAGTCACACAATCAAAAAAGTCAATAAGATTTGTTTGACATGATCTTCCCCCAGTGAATCCATGCTGTTTGGGATCCAGTAAATTGCCGGATTTGAGATGATCTACAACTCTTTCTTTTAAGAGTGTTTCCATCAATTTCCCTACTACTGATGTAAGACTCACTGGTCTGTGGTTGTTTGCCTCTTCCTTGCTTCCACTTTTGTGCAGTGGGACTACGTTTGCTCTTTTCCAGTCCCCTGGAATTTCTCCTGTAGCTAATGACTGGTTTTGTTCTCCTTTGAGTGCCTAATGACCTTTTGTTCTCCTTTGAGTGCCACCCATCTGTCCTTTCTGCTTGCGATGTTCCTTACTGTGCTGGTTCCATTTTTATACACCCGGCACCAGGGCTTCTTAGGAGTATCAGTGTCCTTAATATCTGTTCTTCTGGGTGACTTTGTGTCTGTTTCTCCAACGCGTTTCAGCTTGCTGGCCTTCCTCTGGGAGTCTGTGTGATACACTGTTCTCTGGCATAAGTGAGGATAAGTAGCCATCTTGTGTGTGGGAGCATTTACTGTTGGTACTTCCTACTTACATTGTGATTGTTTTTTCTAGATGTCAATCAATGGTTCTACTGTGGATTGGTTATTACTACTTGGATTGTGATTGGTTTTTCTAGATGGCAATCAATGGTTCTTCTAGTGTTGTAGATTTCTTGATACAAGTAAATCACTGAAACTGTTTGCTACTAGATGTCACATGTTATACATAAATCCCTGATGTTCTTGCAGTCTGGGTTGAACATTGCATGTGAATATGTAACAGAAGACTATATTATGTTCCTCCAATAAGTGTGAATGGAATAAAATAGTCTAATTGTGTGCCTGTATTCTGTATAAATGTATTATTCCTATCAGAAAGGTGTTACCTGGGTGTTATATATATAGTTACTTGGATACTAGTGGGCTTAGAGAGAGTGTTTGAACCCAGGATATAAAGATATTATCTTCATATACAAATTATGGATCGTACTTCATTGTCCTGGTTGAGGCCTTTGGGTGTTCGGGTCACCATGTGGACTATCATACGCAGTTCCTCCCTGTTGATGGTGAGTATGTAGTAGGGAGGCCAATCCCGGGATCGGGATCCCGGGATTTGGGCCCAAAAATGTTGGGATTTGAATCCCGGGATTGTAGCATCCAATCCCGGGATTATACTGCGCATGCTCGGGAGGGTGGGCGTAATTAATACTACTTACTAATATTAGGCGGGTGGCAGCCATGAACAAGTTGAACGCGGCGGCACTTCAAATGTAGCGCCGACCGCCAGCCAATCAGAGCTGGCGGAACGGCAGCCAATCAGGGAAGTTGCAGCGACAGCCAATCAGGAGCGACTGATGTGGCCGCTTTCCTGATGGGCTACCGGTCCACCAGCTCTGGTTGGCTGGCGGCCGGCGCTTCATTTGAAATGCCACCACGTTCAGTGTGCTCATGGTTGCCGCCCGCCTAATAGTAAGTACTATTACTTACACCCACCCTCTCTCCCTCCGTGCAGTCAGTGGTGCTCCCTACAGCCTTCCTCCCTCCCGCACCGCTACTAACCCTCCCTGCCGCGACCTACACCCTCCCTCCTGAGTCCCGCACCACTACCTACACTCTTCCTTCCTCCCGCATAGCTACCTACACTCTCCCTACCTCCCGCACTGCTACCTACACCCTCCCTTCCTCCCGCACTGCTACCTACACCCTCCCTACCTCCCGCACTGCTACCTACACACTCCCTACCTCTCGCACCGCTACCTACACCCTCCCTCCAGCGCTGCTCCCTACAACTTTCACTGATCCCTACTGCAATCCCGGGATTGACCGTTTTTCAATCCCGGGATTGAAAAAACGGCCCAGGATTGGCCTCCCTAGTATGTAGTCACCCCCTCTCCAGTTTTTCTTAACCTCCTTCTGCCCTGTGACCTTGAGTAGTGTGAGATTTGATTCATGATGTTCTTTGTAATGTAAGGAAAGTTGATGTTCTTCCGAACCTTTTTCTAATATTCCGTATGTGTTCGTTTATTCTCATTTTGAGTGGTTGTATAGTCCTTCCTATGTATTGTTGCGGGCAGGGACATTCTAACATATATATAATGCCCTTGTTGTGACATGTTAAGTTGTCCTGTGTGTTACATTTTGTGGAATGGGAAAAGAGGATTTTGGTACTTACCGATAAATCCATTTCTCTGAATCCACTCGGGGACACTGGAACAGCTTATACAGTAGGGGTGTGAAGCTTGCAACCGGAGGTGTGGCACAATCTAAAAATTAGCATTGTCTGCACAGCCGGCTCCTCCCTCTTCATGCTCCACATCCCTCAGTTTGGAAAGTTTGACAGAGAGAATAGGACATGAGACTCCAAACCAAGGGTGAGGAGCCCACTGTACAACAAATCAAACAGCATCCAAGAACTCTTTAACAAGAACCTTGAACACAGCAGGTTGACAGCACCAAGGCGGGCATCCAGTGTCCCCGAGTGGATTCAGAGAAATGGATTTATCGGTAAGTACCAAAATCCTCTTTTCTCTTTCATCCACTAGGGAACCCTGGAACAGCATTATACAGTAGGGGACATCCCAAAGCTACTCCCAAGGGTGGGAGTGCTATCAGTGGCCTGCAAAACTAAGCGTCCAACTTAGAATCTCTGGACGCAAACGTCTCAAACTTGTAGAATCTTGTAAATGTGTGTGCTGATGACCACGTTACCGTTATGCAAAGCTTAGTAGTAGAGGCGCCTCTGGCAGCCGCCCATGAGGCACCCATGGATCTAGTGGTATGGGTACCAACCTGAATCGGAACTCATTCACCACAGGATACATAAGTCTGCCTAATGGTAAGACTAAGCCATCTGGCCAGGGTCTGTTTAAATGCTGGCCAACCCTTCTTTGGACCATCATAAAGATCAAACAAATGGTCCGACTTTTGGATGGACAACGTAACCTGTACGTACTGTCAAAGTCAGAAAAATATCTCTATGCACACTGCCATATTTGCACCTCATTCAGGTCCGCGCTGCGCATGCGTACGCTCTCCCGTGAAGGCGCATACCCGCAATAGAGTGCACTCGCAGGCGCACGATATGCGTATTTACGGTAGAGTTTATGTAATCGTAGCGTGCGACTCATTCGTTACATATTTTCAGTATTAATGTATTTTGTAGATCATGGTCCCTTTGATAGATTCTGAAAGTTTGGTTAACATAGCATGTTCCTGAACGGAGGAATCCCTCTTTGTATTGTACGAAGGGTCTAACAGGAGTCATACAGTGGTGTTTGGTACCCATCGGAAGAGTATTTAAATAGCAATATTCCGGTGTTGGTTTGGAGCGGATTAATCGCTCGTGCGAATAGTTATGGACATAACAAGTTATGTCCATTTTCTATTATTTGTTCTTATTTAATCATGCGGCGGGAAATCTAGTATCCCACCCACCTGAACAGTTGGAAACAGTCACAGCCCACCTGTATGAATCAACCTATGACCTTTTGTTATGGTACAGAGCCGAATTCCTGTGTCCAATGAACAATGGGATTGTAGGGACCATTGGATTGTATTGTGTGTGGGGCATAAATAGGCAGGCCGATCATATCCAACTTCACTCTCTTCAACGGTTCTCATTGCTGATAATTGGGAGCTGGATATCGAGGCGCATGCGATCGTTTCCCCTTGTGCGTAAGTGTTTCTCCGCAATTGTATTTGTCTTCTTGTGATATTGAGCCAATCTCTCTCAAATCTCTCTCTCTCGTCTTCTCATCTTCTCTTATTTCTCCTTAAACTTAACTGTATTGTATTGTATTGTATTTCCTGTATAGTTATCTGGTTAGTTGGTTTATGTTATATTGTAGTGTATCATTTGTACTGTGTTTCCCTTTTACAAGTATAATAGACTTAATACACATAATAGGTTTCGGACCCTAAGCCCAGGTATCTGTGTATTCTTTATAGTGTTAAGCATTTCCTGAGCGTCGGTGACGCTCAAGCAGCTTTGTAGTTAATCAGGTTACACCAGGTTGCACTTACACTTTGTCTCTACACTAAAGTATACTGTGTATTTCGTTGTTAAAGGTATAGGTATAAAGGTTTAACGTTGTGAGCGTCTGCGCCGCTGGTGATCTCCTCGTGGTCCCGAGCGTCCGCTACGCCATAGCGAATCATTACGTTAGTTAACAACCAATAGCGTGCCTGCCTGTGATCTCTTGGCCGTGAGGTAACGTGACGCCTGAGCGTCTCGATCACGGCTAAGCGATCGATACGCAACTAGCGTACCCTTACGGTACTTCTTACGTAGATAGCGTACAGTGTTCTTAGACCTCATAAAGGGTTATAAGTACGATAAATAATTTAGCTTTATCAATTGGCGGCTCGTCCTGTCCTTCACATATCTGCACTAGGTAGATCAGCAGACATTATCCCTCAGCAAAGGGCGGGAGATTGTCTCGTAGTGCTGACGGGATAAGCGTCTGCTTCGCTTAGATAAAGAGTGCTGAAGGAATCCGGGAACCGGAGGTAAGAACAAAACGCTAGTGTCTTTTAAAACTGTTTATTTATTTTTCTGTCTTGCGTACACACGCACGCACATATATATATCTGCATTTTCTTTTCATTTTCGTATATCACTATCCTGTCTGCCAGTTTTATAGTTGATAATAGTGCTAAAAGAGATTTGCTGTTATTTCATAGTTTAAGAATAGAGGTAATATAGTTAAAGTGTAGACAAACACATAGTTTGCCTGGGAGATAAGGCGAAGTCAGTGTGGTTGTGCGGTAGATGATCAGGGATCATCTACATTGATAAAAGTATAAATTGTGTTACGGTGGATCTTTGCTTTGCGTACACGTGTCCCTAACAAAAGACTTGTGTACGCAATCCAAAAGCAGACGCACGCAGCGTATATTACGCAACGGAGCGTCCGGTTACGCCCACCTAGCTCAAGTCACGATAAGTTGATTTTTAACGCAAAGCGATAAATAACGCAACGCGAAAAGTAACGCAAAGTGGTAAATAGCGCAACAGGCGATAAATAACGCAAGTCTATTTTTGGTGTCCGAAATTTAATTAACAGATCCTGCTCCTAATTGGTAACACAGCTGGGCTAAAGAAAAAATTTCTGCGCAGAAATAGAAATAGAAGCAAAAGTGTACATGTGATGAGTGAGTGTTTTCATACATTTATATAATTTGGAGGTTGAACCAAAAGAAATCACCGAGTACTCGTGAGGAACATACGTGTAAGTGACATGCACGGTGGCTAAGGAGGCATCCTTGCTTAAACATACAATTTGAGCATTAGAGTATAGCGGACCAGGAGGTAACAGACCAGGAGGTCATACGACAGCAGACCAGGAGGTCATAGCAAACCAGCAGGTTCAGGTACAGTAGACAAGGAAGTCCGCTATACAGTCCAGAGGCACAACACCGAAAAGGGTTGGTGCAACACCCATATAGGCCATACAAGCTCGCTGAAGGAATTCGCAGCCGCAATTTTCGATTCCAATTGGTCTTTCCATACATAAGTTTAGTTGCTTATGTACTGAACGATTGTACCGCACGTAATTGTGTGCATTAGTTAGTAATCTGACCCAGTACCATTAGAGTACAGGGGTCACAAACGCTATTTGTACATTCTGACGTGATTTGTGTAATTTTTTATTTTTACAAAGGGAAGTTCGCTGGTCACTCAGGAACTATCTAACAACCCCACCTTTACTGGAAAGAGTAAGTGTTCTTCGGATAACCCTCGCATGTTCCAGTAAACAAAAGGTTTATAGGTGCCCTGTGTCGAGTACGCCAGCACCATATCGGTGTGATCAGGTCGTATTGGTCGGCGTGGGCGAGCGAGTGAGGTGCTCGGTAAACTTCACCGCCTACCTATCGTGAATATTTTGGTTTTCTGTAAGGGTTCGCTGAAAGACCCTGATATAGAGATCAGAGGTAGAGCAAGCAACGCCTGCAGATTATGGGGGCCAGTTGTTCAGGAAGGGGGCGATCAACCTCGGTTCGGGTTGACCCTGTAAACCGTCCAGTAGGATCGGCCAGGTATATAATGTGTGAGAAATATGGAAGTCACACAGAGGTTTTATGTGATGAATGGGAGAGAATGACGGTACAAGACCGGGAGAAATTCCCCAGAATAGGTAGCTTCAGCCCAGAGGTGTTACAAAATTTAAGGAGGAGGATATGTCTCATAAAATCAACAAAGAGACGAGTTCAGCATTATGATTATTTACAGTTGTGGCAACAGGAAGGTGAGATACAGAGAGGTTTGGCTCAGGCGGCAGGATCTGGCTCTAACAGAAAACTGATTGCCACGGCCCCGCCGCCACCATATATATCGGGAGAGAAGTTGATTGCGGAGAAAGACGCACTAAGGTGTAACACACAATCACTTAGTAACCATGTAAATGTTAATGATAATGTAAACCCATTAACCCATGCAAGTATTAACCCGTGCAAGTTGTACCCTGTTTTGAACTTTCCTCAGGAGTGTGATCAAGAGGACGAAGCGGCAACAATTTCAGCGCTCTCTCTAGCGGCTACCATAGCAGAGACCACAGTAGGCACAGCTCTACCCACGAGATTAGCAAAGGCCCCTAGCGGAGGGATAGGTGATGTCGTATCGACTGGTAAGTACGGCACCATGCATTATACTGAAACTATTTCACCACAAGCTGTAGAACCGACACAGAATGAGATTGTTAGAGTTAACCCTGTTAGAGTAATAGCAGTTCCCAATGGGAAAACAGATGTATCAGGAGCCACGCCCATAAGGAACATTGCCATGTACAGCCCATTTTCCCGAATGGAATTAAGGACCATAGTGTCTGAATTCCCTGACCCTAGAAAAGATTTAGTTGCCAGCCAAAAATACATCACAGACCTAGGAAACACTTTAGAGCCCAATAATAAAGATTGGCAGATATTGCTAAGAGCTTGTTTACCCTCCAATGTCGACTCAGCTCAATTCTTAGCTGATTGTAGACTAGACCTGGATGTACCTCTTACAGATGTGTACAACAAAGATAACGTGAAAACGATAAACTTACAGTTAAAGGAGTATTTCCCAGCAGTTGTTAAATGGAGCAAAATATTCTCCATTAAACAAAAGGAGTCTGAAACGGCAGCAGAATATTTTCACCGGGCACTATTAGAAATGGCAAAGTACACTGGTATAGAGGACATTAGGACCAATCCTAACCATCAAGAAGTAGCAGTATCTGTACTGATGGATGGTTTAAAGGAAACATTAAAGGCAAGGGTGCAGACCACGCAACCATGTTGGCGAGGTCTGTCAGTGTCCACTTTGAAAGAGGCTGCTATTGATCACGACCGAAACATCACTAGACACAGGGAGTCGCAAAGTGATAAGTTAATGACAGTAAGTATACAGGCCATGACTACAAAGCAGCCTGCGTATGTACCACCAAACCAGAAGGGTAAGTCAACTGTGGTAACATGTTATTTTTGTCACAAACAGGGACACTATGCACGAGATTGTAGATCAAGAAATATGCAAAACTCTTACCAACCCCCTAGACAACGACATGACACACGACATTGGGAGCAGGGTCCACAGAGATGGAGTTATGAGCCACATACAGGGGAAACAAAAAGATATCCTCCGAACAGAGATTGGCATGCCTCTGGTAGTTCCCAGCTATCTCCCTCACAAGTAGTTGCTGCCAGCGGGATTTAGGCAGGTCACCATACCCAATAGGGGTGTGGCCATACCTGTAATCTGCAGCCAGTAAAATTGATTGCCAATCTTGGAAGTGAACCCGAGATCGCAATTAATGTAGCTGGTAAAACTTTAAACTTTCTTGTAGACACAGGGACGGCCAAGTCAGTGATAAATTCGACAGTGGGCATGAGAACCACTGGTAGGACAATTCCAGCCATGGGAGTAACAGGAGTAGTCCAGCACTACCCTGTTAGCAAACCAGCCGAGATTACAATAGGGCCTTTGCATACCAAGCATTCCTTTTTGCTGGCTGCATCGGCACCAACCAATCTCCTGGGAAGAGACTTACTGTGCAAAATGGGGTGCGTCATTTATTGTACTCCTGAAGGTGTATTCTTGGACATACCTGAGAATCACGCTCAGGAAGTGCGAGACATGTTAGACTCCCCATCAAAATTAATGTCACATACCATTATGACAAATAGGAATCCATCCCAAGTAGAAGAGATGACATCTCAGATACCAGAGTCACTTTGGACAAAAGACGGACAAGACACTGGATTAATGGCAAATGTAGCTCCAGTAGTTGTACAAGTAAAAGATGGTAGGATAGCTCCAAAAATCCCACAGTATCCTCTGAAGCCAGAGGTGGAGTTAGGAGTTTTCCCAGTAATAGAGCGCTTGCTACAACAGGGCATTTTGGTAAGAACGTCCAGCACTGCAAATAGTCCCATCTTCCCTGTTAAAAAGAGTGGAGGGAGGGGTTACAGGCTAGTGCAGGATCTAAGGGGGATTAACAAAATAGTTGAGAGTCAGTTCCCCGTAGTGCCAAATCCAGCTGTCATCCTTATGCAAATCCCTCCCACTGCCAAATTTTTCACTGTTATTGACCTCTGCTCCGCTTTCTTTTCGGTACCTCTGCACCCTGACAGCCAATATTTGTTTGCATTCACATACAGAGGAGTCCAATACACGTGGACTCGATTACCCCAAGGTTTCATAGATAGTCCAAGTATATTTTCCCAGGCTTTGCATGATTGTTTACAGTCTTTCCAACCAGAGAGTGGATCAGTATTGATACAGTATGTGGACGATCTACTGCTGTGTTCAGATTCACTGGAAGCATCTCTGAAGGATACGAAACAGCTTCTGTTTCATCTTTCAGAGACAGGACACAAGGTTTCCAAAGACAAGTTGCAATTATGCCAAACTAAGGTAAAATATTTGGGACACTGTCTAACACAAGGACTGAGACACCTGACCGCTGATAGAATCCAAGCAATTAGAGACATGACTCTGCCACAAACCCAGCAACAGATCAGAACATTCTTAGGAATGTGTGGGTATTGCCGTAATTGGATCCCAGGGTTTTCCATTTTGGCGTTACCTTTGCAAGAAATGGTCTCCTCAAACAAACCTGATCGGATTTCGCATACAGACGAGTCTGAGATGGCATTTGAGAGACTCAAACAGTGCCTAACGCAGGCACCAGCATTAGGTATGCCAGACTATGGGAAACCCTTTGAACTATACGGAACAGAAAGTGCTGGTTGCGAAGATGTCGTGCTAGGCCACAACCTCACAATCCATACGCCACATGCAGTATCAGCCTTATTGAATTCTGCCCAAACCAGACACGTCTCATCAGCGCGGTTTACAAGATGGGAATTGGCACTAATGGCCCCCGTAAACATCACCATAAGGAGATGCAGTGCATTAAATCCTGCAACATATCTCCCAGGTGTGCCTGGTCAGGCACAAAGGGTGGAAGGTGAGAGTGATGGGGAAGGAGGATTTAATACAAAGGAAGATACACATGATTGTATGGAATATTTGACCCAAAATTTTACCGCAAGGCCTGACATCAGTGACAACCCACTGGAAGACGCAGAACTCACGTTCTACACGGACGGTAGTTGTCATAGACAGTCAGACTCGGGAGACTTGTGTACTGGATACGCAGTCGTAGATGACCAAGACACCATAGAAGCGGAACCGCTAGGCCCACCTCACTCAGCCCAGGTTGCTGAACTGGTCGCCCTAACCAGAGCATGTGAATTGGCTAAGGGTAAGTCAGCCAATATCTACACCGATTCTAGATACGCGTTCGGGGTAGTCCATGATTTCGGAGCCCTATGGCGCCTCAGAAATTTCATGACGGCAGCTGGTACACCGGTAGCGCATGCAGCTCACATAAAAAGGCTTCTAACAGCGATACAGGAACCCGACAGAGTGGCTGTTATCAAATGTAAAGCACATACATATAGTCAAGACCCAGTATCACTTGGTAACAGCCGAGCAGACGAAGCTGCTAAGTTAGCAGCTGCTACCCCCATACAGACAGACACCACACAACTGATGGTATTTAATACCATCAACACACAGAAGTTGTGTGAAATGCAGAATTTGTGTTCCACACAGGAAAAGGCAGTCTGGAAGGCAAAGGGATATGGCCAGGAGTCCTCAGGGCTCTGGACGGATGGACATGGTAAACCAGTGGCCCCCAGGACATACCTTCCGTGTCTGGCTGAAGCAGCTCACGGGCTGACTCATCTAGGCAAGGAGGGGATGTGCAAATTGGTAAGAGCATATTGGTGCGCCCCAGGATTCTCCTCTCATGCGAGTAAAAGAGCAATGTCATGCCTTACTTGTTTGAGAAAGAATATTGGAAAAGCAATACCTACAGAACCATCCCATATCCCACCTGCCGGCGGCCCTTTCCAGGTAATCCAAATTGACTTTATACAATTACCCCCTTGTCGGAATTTGAAATATGTACTTGTTTGTATAGATGTTTTTTCGAATTGGGTCGAAGCATTTCCTGCGGCTACAAATACCGCTATGTTTACAGCTAAGAAAATTGTGCAGGAATTTGTATGTAGATATGGTATCCCTAGAATAATCGAAAGTGATAGGGGTACCCATTTTACAGGTGATGTCTTTCAAGGAATGTGTAAGTTGATGGGAATTGATAGCAAGCTGCACACTCCGTACCGTCCACAGGCGAGTGCGAAGGTCGAAAGAGTGAACAGCACTATTAAAAATAAATTGAGTAAAGTGATGACAGAGACAGGATTGACATGGCCAGAAGCTTTACCCATTGTTTTGTACAGTATCAGAACCACTCCCAGGTCCCCTCTTAATCTGTCCCCTGTTGAAATCTTGTTTGGTCGACAACCGCATGTCATGATCAACCCTCAGGATGATTTGAAATGTAACAATGAAGTAACTGTAAAGTACTTGATTAACATGAGTAAACAGTTGAGGAATCAAAATGATAATCTGAAGTTGGTGATTCCTGATCTACCTGATAGTAATTGTCATGACATTGAACCAGGGGATTATGTAATGATAAGAAATTTTCTACGCTCAGGTTGCCTTATTGACAGATGGGAAGGACCATACCAGGTCTTATTGACTAGCACTACAGCATTGAAGGTTGCTGAAAGAGAGACTTGGGTCCATTCATCCCACTGCAAGAAGGTTGCTGATCCAGAGAAGTCCCGTGATAAGGAACAGACGGTAGAGGTTGTATCACTGGAGTGTCTGTTCCAGGAGGACTGAGGCGGCACCTGAGCCTTGAAGACCAAGAGCTGTTGTCGACTCCCCACTCCCTTTTATTGTTTTTCTCCACTTCCCATCCCCTCTCCCTTGAAATTTCTTTTTCCCCCTTCTCATTCTTCTCCATTTCCTCCTCAAAGATGGACTTGCCCCAAGAGACTGTGATCCGGAGTTTCCTGTTGACCATGATGTTGACCAGAGCAGTCTGTTCCGGCGAGAGTACCATGGAGGTCGAGAGAGGTTCTGGAATGGGTCCTGATGATAAAGATGGAGGCGTAGTTTTCCAAGATCAACCTAACCAACAAGCAAAGGCGAGTATCAGAAAACGATCCGATAGCATTGATCATAGAAGAAATTGTGACGGATTGTTAGCTGAAGAAAACTGTATCTGTAGGCTTTGTAACAATGTCATTGAGGATGGGTGTATAAAGAAATGCCAATCCAGTTTTAATATTCATATGGACCGGCATCCATTGAGTGACTATCACTCTTTAGTGGGTAATGTGTTAAACAAAACAGATTGTTGGGTATGCTCTCAAGTACCTCAGGGACATAGCAAATCAGGGCTAGTACCATTTCCTTTAACGATAGGGGAGGTAATTGAGTTAAATGGTGGGAGACCGGTGGACAGGAGGTTTAATATCTCCAGCCCTCCTAGTTTGAAGCTCCACCAATACCACGTGGATAGGTCCCTATTATGTTTCAACATCTCCAATCCCCGAAAGCCGGGAAATTGGGAAGTGTCATGGAGTAACCACACCATGACCTTTTCACACAGAGCAGATAGAATGCCTACAGATACAGAGCTTGTACGCCACATAGCCAGTAGAGGAAAGTCTTTCCGGTATAGGTACACCTTAGGAAATAGGATTACTAGAGTTGGAGAAGTATCACCAGGATACTGTGCACATATCGTACAACCTGATACGTGTATTAAGCAGATGGAAGAATTAGGATCAGGAGATTTCACTTGGAAGGTGTGTAATATGGTTCTGTCCTACTCCGTCCCATATGTTCTCCCCGATGATGCATATTTCATATGCGGGAGAAAGGCGTACAAGTGGCTTGCCCCAAACTCTGAAGGATTGTGTTATATTGGAAAAGTATTGCCTGAAGTGATGACTGTAACACATGATAAAATGAAAGACATACATCGTGGTGCCCAAGCTCCTTATACTCACACTCATTACGAGCACCGGGTTAAAAGACAACTGTCAGAAAGGTTAGAGCATCCGGCCTCTGATCTGATCCATGAATCCACCGGGATTCAGGTTCTGGTGGCGTTAGATTTCACTCGCACCGCTCGAGGAGTGATGAATTATAGATACATTTCCGCACTCGCCAATTTGTTAGATAATATCACTGAAATGTATGATGACACGTTTAGATACACTGGAAGAGAACTGCAAGCTTATAAAACAGAACTGGTACAGCATAGAATGGTTCTTAATTACCTCACAGCAGTGACAGGCGGATATTGTGTTACATTGGCAACACAATACGGTATAAAGTGTTGCACGTATATCACGAATAGCACCGAGGATCCGGTCGAGGTCATAGACCAAAAGATGGACGATATTCTCCAATTGAAGTGGGAATTTCGCCGAAAACACAATCTCACCCTCGCTGCTGTAGGTAATGAGCTGACTGGTTGGGTGTCATGGTTGAACCCGCGAAATTGGTTCTCCGGTTTAGGAGAATGGGCTCAAGGAGTCATAATGGATGTTGGAAAGTTTCTCCTATGTATCTTAGGTGTTGTCATATCAATTGGCTTGATATTTAGATGCGGTCAGGCTTTAATGAGGTGCAAACAAAGTACAAGAGTGATGAGTTTGAGGAGTGAGGAAACTGTAATTAACCTGGATTTGATTTATGACCCAATGATAGAAACAATGACGTGATGAAAATGCGATTATACGGTCCGTTTCTTTCACCTGTTTTTCTGCTTTTTCTCCAAGATAAAAAGACCCCCTTGGACGAGGAAGTTGACGAGACGCTATACAGACAACGGATTGACCAAAGAAGAAGTTTTGACCATTTGAGAAACGGACATTTGATGAACTTTGCCAAGGATCCCCAGTTTCCCTAGAATTTTTAAACTTACGCTAGCCCAACATTTTCTGTACATCTAATGGCATTGACAAAGCTTATTGCTCACGCCTAAATGAGCAAAACAGCGCAAAGAAGACGACTTTCAACTGATACCGAACAAAACTTCAACGACAGATGTACATTAACCTGACATAGAATACCACTGCATTTATCCATAAGTGTTCTTCATCTTCATCTCTATAACCCTCAGGTAATGACACACATAGTCGATAGGGAATACAGGCACAGATATCAGCAACCACATACTTCCCCCATTCATGTATCATCAACTAAAATGTGCTTCCCCATTTTGTTACAACCACAGCCGAAATGAGCTCGGTAGAGTTTGACAGCCCATCCACAGACCCTTAATACGGGATAAGAAGGAATTCAAATGTATACTTCGTAATACCTCGAAGCTTGATTTACAACACGTACGGCACGATGATACATGACCCCCCAAACATGGACTCATACACACATGCTCCTGCTATCTCACTAGGTTATACCCTCTTCACACCTACTCCTCTCTCCTCCCCTACCCAACCATGGAAATGAATTAACCCCTGACATATATTTTTCTCCTTTTGAAATGTTTTAGAAAGTGGCAGTTATTATTGACTGCCAAAGGGTGGACTGTCAAAGTCAGAAAAATATCTCTATGCACACTGCCATATTTGCACCTCATTCAGGTCCGCGCTGCGCATGCGTACGCTCTCCCGTGAAGGCGCATACCCGCAATAGAGTGCACCCGCAGGCGCACGATATGCGTATTTATGGTAGAGTTTATGTAATCGTAGCGTGCGACTCATTCGTTACATATTTTCAGTATTAATGTATTTTGTAGATCATGGTCCCTTTGATAGATTCTGAAAGTTTGGTTAACATAGCATGTTCCTGAACGGAGGAATCCCTCTTTGTATTGTACGAAGGGTCTAACAGGAGTCATACAGTGGTGTTTGGTACCCATCGGAAGAGTATTTAAATAGCAATATTCCGGTGTTGGTTTGGAGCGGATTAATCGCTCGTGCGAATAGTTATGGACATAACAAGTTATGTCCATTTTCTATTATTTGTTCTTACTTAATCATGCGGCGGGAAATCTAGTATCCCACCCACCTGAACAGTTGGAAACAGTCACAGCCCACCTGTATGAATCAACCTATGACCTTTTGTTATGGTACAGAGCCGAATTCCTGTGTCCAATGAACAATGGGATTGTAGGGACCATTGGATTGTATTGTGTGTGGGGCATAAATAGGCAGGCCGATCATATCCAACTTCACTCTCTTCAACGGTTCTCATTGCTGATAATCGGGAGCTGGATATCGAGGCGCATGCGATCGTTTCCCCTTGTGCGTAAGTGTTTCTCCGCAATTGTATTTGTCTTCTTGTGATATTGAGCCAATCTCTCTCAAATCTCTCTCTCTCGTCTTCTCATCTTCTCTTATTTCTCCTTAAACTTAACTGTATTGTATTGTATTTCCTGTATAGTTATCTGGTTAGTTGGTTTATGTTATATTGTAGTGTATCATTTGTACTGTGTTTCCCTTTTGCAAGTATAATAGACTTAATACACATAATAGGTTTCGGACCCTAAGCCCAGGTATCTGTGTATTCTTTATAGTGTTAAGCATTTCCTGAGCGTCGGTGACGCTCAAGCAGCTTTGTAGTTAATCAGGTTACACCAGGTTGCACTTACACTTTGTCTCTACACTAAAGTATACTGTGTATTTCGTTGTTAAAGGTATAGGTATAAAGGTTTAACGTTGTGAGCGTCTGCGCCGCTGGTGATCTCCTCGTGGTCCCGAGCGTCCGCTACGCCATAGCGAATCATTACGTTAGTTAACAACCAATAGCGTGCCTGCCTGTGATCACTTGGCCGTGAGGGAACGTGACGCCTGAGCGTCTCGATCACGGCTAAGCGATCGATACGCAACTAGCGTACCCTTACGGTACTTCTTACGTAGATAGCGTACAGTGTTCTTAGACCTCATAAAGGGTTATAAGTACGATAAATAATTTAGCTTTATCAGTACATCCACAGAGCTCTTACAAAGGCCAAAGACATGTCCCCATCTGCAACTCCATGAAAAGATGGGACCGCAATTGGCTGGTTCACATGAAAATCCCGAAACGACCTTAAGAAGGAACTCTTACATGATAAGGCTCCCAACTCAGGGACCCTTCTGGCCGAAGCTAGGGCAAGTAATAACGTGACCCTCCAAGAGAGATATATAATCTCTGCTCTCTCCAAAGCCTCAAAGGTTGTTGATTTTAAATATCCCAACACTAAGTTTAGGTCCCACGGAAAAGAGGTTGTATCCTCAGAACCCCTTGCAAGAAAGTTTGAACGTCCTGTAAGGATGCTAAACGCTGTTGAAATAGAATGGAGAGAGACGGAAACTGCTTCTGTAAAGAACCTAATTTTAGCCCTCCATCTAAAACAGGTTTGGAGGAAACTTAGAAGTCAGGATAAGTGGAATTCTTTCGAATCCCACTCCCGATCCTAACACCAGTCCATGTATCTCGTCCATATTCTGCAGTAGTGCATGGCCGTGACTAGCTACCGAGTGGCTATAATCGTAGGAATGGCTGCTCTTTATATCCCTGTGTTTAAGATCCGGGTTAAACGCAGCTTGTTCAGGTCTGGGTGGAGGAACAGCCCCTGAGATAGCAGGACTTCTCTCTGAGGTAACCTCCTGGATTCTTTCGCTCATAGCCCCGGAAATTCAGAGTACCAACTCCTGCGTGGCCAATCGGGCGCTATTAGAATTTCCTAACTCTCTTTCCCATTTCGCCCTAACTAGAACTCTGGGTAAGTTGGAAAAATGTAAACCCTTCTGCAACACCAAGGAAGTGTCAGTGCATCCACTCCTTCTGCTGCTGGATCTCTCATGCTGGCCAACATACCTGTGCAGCTGATGGATTATTTCAAGAGGCCTACCGCCTTCTCAATTTCTGGATGCATGTCCTGGCGACTAAGCTAATCTGCTTCCCAGTCCTACATTATTGAAAGCATGATGATGTGCCTTTCTACCTACAATGAGATCTTTGTGGCTACTTCTAATGCCATCTTGCTCCTTGTTCCGTCTTGACGACTTATGTACACCGTCATTGTGAAATTATCTGACTGCATCTTCAAGTGACGGCCCATCACTAGGTCTTCGGCTAAGAGAAGTTGCATTGTAACTGCACTCAGCTTGAGAAAGTCTATGGGTAGACTGCTCTTGTGACATTCATCTTGTCCTGAAACTAATGTTCCTCTAGGGCAGCACGGCCATATCTGAGACTGGCATCTGTTGTGAGGATCTTCCATTCCCAATTGCCGAATCTGTTACTTGCTGCGAAATTTATCTAGAACTACCACCACTATTAGGGTCTGCTGCACTGTAAAGCCTCCAAAGACAGCACCATTCTCCGGAGAAGTTGTACACAGCGGTGTAGGAAACCTTCTGTGCCTGTAGTACCGGAGCCACCAACCTGTGTATGTCCTGGATCTTGCTACTGTGTTCAAGATGAGGCCTAGAAATTGAATCTTTTGAGTTAGCCTTAGGTCGGATTTCTTGAAATTTACAATCCACCTATGCTGAGTGAGACATTTATGAGTCGTGTCAGCTGCGATATAGAAACCAGTGCGAACCTGCTGTCACGATCCGGATACTGAGACACCATTTCCCTTCTGGATGTACGTCCTCCATAGGCCTCTGCTGCCACTCCTGTCTCGCTGGGCGCATGTTATTCTGCTATTGCGGCCTACATCGCAAGTGTTGCACCTTTCCTATAGTACTTAATTCCCCTTCTTTGTTTGTTCATGGGCGCAGCCATGTTAGACTCCAGTCACATGACATTATTCCTCCTATCCACGGTGCTGGAGCCTTGTCATAATTGCTCAGCCAATCCCTGCTATGCAGCAGGTATAAATATCCGGTCCCAGCTCCCAAAAGATTGTCAGTGCTTTCATTGTCAACAGTGTTTCCAGCCTACAAGCTTCACTACAGATTTTCTCCTGCAATTCCATTCTGCAGATCAGCCTGACTTCCCTGGTGATTACACTCTGCAGTGTAACCCGACTCTCCAGTGTTAACCCCCTACAGCCTACTTTGGATTCCTGTGTTTGAACTTTTTGCTTTGCAGTAATCATCCTTCATTCTTCAGTTCCTACGCACTCCAGTTTCATTCCTCATCTTCCAGCGAACCACAGCTTCATTCCTCATCTTCCAGCGAACCCCAGCCTCACTTATTGTTTACAGGACTTTCTTCCATATTCCAGGTTACTGGCCTTTACCGGTGACTTTATATTATTCTTTTGCACGTTATTTGACTTTTTATTTAATAAAAGCACTTAAGGAATTCCCAGTTGTCGTGGTCACGCCCTCGGGCATTCTTTGCTGCTGTCAATACGCATGTCCAGGAGTCACATAGCTCCTCCTAAATTTAAGTACCCGTCAGCCCCTACAACTGAGGCTCCCAGTCACGGTCCCCAGCCCTCAGTTGTGACAGTAAGCACTGACCTAATGGATCCAGCCGGAGACCAGGCTCAAGCGCTTAGGCTGATACAAGAACTGGCAACACGCCTTGAACGTCAGGAGGCTGCTGTAGGCCATGTTGGTCACTGTCTCCAGGACCTCTCCTCCCGGCTGGATGAAATTCAAGCGGCCCTCCGTGGATTAGGGGCGTCCAGTGTGTCGACTCCAGCGCCTCTGGTGGTGTCCCCACCCACCATACCTGTTCCTGCTCCCTATCTTCACTTGCCAACTCCTGCTAAATATGATGGATCCCCTAAAGCCTGCAGGGGTTTCCTAATCCAGTGCGAGATCCAATTTGAATTGCAACCCAGCAGTTTCCCTACTGACCGCATTAAGGTGGCATACCTTATTTCTCTACTCACTGGTGCCGCTCTAGACTGGGCCTCACCTATATGGGAAAGGTCTGATGTCTTGTTGTCATCCTATGCCAACTTTGTGGCAACGTTCAGACGAATTTTCGATGAGCCAGGTCGAGTGACATCAGCTTCCTCAGAGATCCTTCGACTGCGTCAGGGGACGCGAACTGTCGGTCAGTATTTGGTGCAATTCCAGACCTTGGCATCTGAAGTCTCCTGGAATGATGACGCTCTTTATGCAGCCTTTTGGGGAGGGCTATCCGAGCGTATCAAAGATGAGCTCGCTGCTAGAGACTTGCCTTTAACTTTAAACGAGCTCATTTCCCTATGCACTAAGGTCGATTTACGGTTCCGTGAAAGGGCTGTTGAACGAGGAAGATCCACATTTCCCAGGATTCCTACGGTTTCCATTCCTCGTCAGCCATCTCCGTCTCGGGAGGAACCTATGCAGATAGGTTACTCTCGTTTATCTCAGGCAGAGCGTAGTAGACGTCTCGCTGAGCGTCTCTGTTTGTATTGTGCCGAATCTTCTCACGTTATCAAGTCCTGTCCCAAGCGTCCGGGACAACCTCAAGTCCTAGCCCACCAACGAGAAGGTCAGCTAGGAGTGACGAATTTCTCTCCATTTCCAAGTAACTGCAATCTCTCAGTTTCTCTGCAGGTGGCTCCGCGTACAAAGAATCTCACTGCCTTATTGGATTCTGGAGCAGCCGGAAACTTTATTACAGAGAGGTTCGTTAAGCAGTGGTCTCTTCCCACTGAGAGACTGTCATCACCGATATCTCTAACTGCCGTGGATGGCAGTAGGATTCCTGAGGCGGTGATTACCTCCAAGACCCTACCTATCCGTCTGAAGGTAGGGGACCAGCATACAGAGTTGATTTCTTTCCAGGTTATCCCCAGGGCCACCCATCCTGTGGTCCTAGGCCTTCCATGGCTACGTCTGCATAATCCTCAAGTTGATTGGAAGTCGACCCGTATCCTGGCATGGGGTCCTTCCTGTTCAGAGACCTGTATCCAAAAAGAGCTTCCAGTTCGCATATCCTCCTACAAGTCTTCTGATGTCCCGTCTCCTCTGTGCCAAGACTCCAAGCTACAGTTTTGTCCAGGGTCACCGAATCACAAGGCTGATGCTCTTTCCCGCTCTCGGGAGCAAGAAAATGAGTCTGAGTCTACTGACAAGCATTGTATTGTTGATCCAGTGGCGTTCTCCGCAGTGAGTATGGACTCTATGCCCCCGCCAGGGAAAAATTTTGTGAAGCCGGCTTTCAGGAGGAAGCTCTTGCATCGGGCTCATTCCTCTCGCTTTGCCGGACACGTGGGCATACGCAAGACCTTAAAATTCGGCTCCAGGTCAAATTGGTGGCCGACCCTAAAGAAGGACATTGCTGAATTTGTGGCCTCCTGCCCGAAATGTGCCTGGCACAAAGTATCCCACCAGTTACCCACTAGGCAACTGGTTTCCTTGTCTGATCCTCATCGTCCGTGGTCTCATCCCTCGATGGATTCTGTCATGGATTCCCCACTTCCAAGTTGGTACAAGTCTTCATCCAGAAGTTCCATTCCAGATGGCCAGGTAAACTTAAGAAGTGTCCTGGGGCCACTCCTAAAAGGGGGGGTACTGTCACGATCCGGATACTGAGACACCATTTCTCTTCTGGATGTACGTCCTCCATGGGCCTCTGCTGCCACTCCTGTCTCGCTGGGCACATGTTATTCTGCTACTGCGGCCTACATCGCAAGTGTTGCACCTTTCCTATAGTACTTAATTCCCCTTCTTTGTTTGTTCATGGGCGCAGCCATGTTAGACTCCAGTCACATGACATTATTCCTCCTATCCATGGTGCTGGAGCCTTGTCATAATTGCTCAGCCAATCCCTGCTATGCAGTAGGTATAAATATCCGGTCCCAGCTCCCAAAAGATTGTCAGTGCTTTCATTGTCAACAGTGTTTCCAGCCTACAAGCTTCACTACAGATTTTCTCCTGCAATTCCATTCTGCAGATCAGCCTGACTTCCCTGGTGATTACACTCTGCAGTGTAACCCGACTCTCCAGTGTTAACCCCCTACAGCCTACTTTGGATTCCTGTGTTTGAACTTTTTGCTTTGCAGTAATCATCCTTCATTCTTCAGTTCCTACGCACTCCAGTTTCATTCCTCATCTTCCAGCGAACCACAGCTTCATTCCTCATCTTCCAGCGAACCCCAGCCTCACTTATTGTTTACAGGACTTTCTTCCATATTCCAGGTTACTGGCCTTTACCGATTGTGAACCTAATTATCACGTGTGACTTTATATTATTCTTTTGCACGTTATTTGACTTTTTATTTAATAAAAGCACTTAAGGAATTCCCAGTTGTCGTGATCACGCCCTCGGGCATTCTTTGCTGCTGTCAATACGTATGTCCAGGAGTCACATAGCTCCTCCTAAATTTAAGTACCCGTCAGCCCCTACAACTGAGGCTCCCAGTCACGGTCCCCAGCCCTCAGTTCTGACACCTGCTCCTTGAGCAATGAGAGTCATCTGGAATGGCCGGGAGTGATGTTTGAGAGCTGGCCTAGATCAGCAGATCATCTAGATAAGGTATGATTGTGACCTCTAACAGTCTTATATTTGCAACCGTTATCACCCTGATCTTTGTAAAAACTTCTCGGGACTGATGATGCATGGAATGGTGAGGCCCCAACTGGTAATGACCTTTCACCAGTATGAATGGTAAGTTAGCTTGGTGTGGAGTCCAAATCAGGATAAAAAGGAACGCATCCCTTATGTCTATAGACACCCTGAACTCCTCCGGGTCTACGCCTGCAATGACCGATTGGATTGATTCCACCTTGGATCTGTAGGCCGTTAGAAACTGGTTAAAAAAAAAAATATTAAAATTGAGTATTAGTCTGTTCCTCCCTTGAGAGTAGGGATGTGTGTAACAATGACTGAATTTACTGTCAGCAATGCATTTTCGTGTGAATGGCATGACCGCTTGTGTGTTGTCAAGATCTACTTTTAATCTAGGGAGATAAACCCTGTTGATACAAAATTCTCTTTTCAAGTCTCGGACCCGGTCTCCCTTAGCCGTTCCAACCCTTACCCCCCATAGGAGGTCCAAGGTGAAATGTGTAGAGACCAGATTACTGGCTGTTGGGAACAGTCGTTATCCGAGACTCCTTCAGCATAACATTGAGCGTCAGACTAGTAGAATCATGGACCAGAGTGACTTCCACTGTTGGTATAGTTCTATGATACTTGGTAGGCAGAAGATCTGATTCTTCTGAATTTCATTTGACCAAGAAAAGTTTCCCCTCCCAGGGAAATCACTTTCCAGCCCGGTAACTATAGCCTCTGTACAGAAACACAAACTACCTAGGTCCATGTGAGAAGGCCTTGCAAACAGAAGTTGGATTCCCATGTCAATTCCAACCTACATACGACCCGTCTTTTTCAGTGGGACTGCAATAATTTAAGAAAGTCCCGTGAACAGAATAGGCAGGGGTGAGGCCACCCTCGTTATGGGATCCTTTCCCCTTCTGTGGAATCCAAAATTTGGTTTGTTAACTCTCAGATATGCTGTGCTAGGCACAATCTGTATTTGTGGAAGCATTTACTGCCTGTATTTATTTACGCTAGTATCGGTACCCTCTTCGGTATGAGAGACAGCCCCTTGTTCCACTCCTACTCTAGGGTAGGAAGGGGTGTTATTATAGGTTTCTGCCATTTTGTTATACCCGAGTGATGGAGTCATTTTATTTATGAATTCCTCCTTCCTCATTGCTTCAGATGGGCTCGCAGCCATACTCAAATGTTGAAATACATGTCAGGTCTTGTTTTCCTAACCCTGACGTGTCACTGCCCCCGGTTGTGTGTCCATAGTGAGCTGTCGCACACCCCATGGCTGTTAACTTTAGTGCTAATTTATTTAAGCAACCAAAGCAATCCTTGTGGTCTTATTTACCTTAAATAAACATATACAAAGCGCTCAGCCGATCTTTACCTATTAGAAAAGGCGAAGAAAGACTGTAGAAATATTTGGAGCGTTGAACAATATTTTCAAACAGCGAGAAATCTTTTTTTATTTCTGGTATAAAATAAATAATTAATATAAATACTCATTCAACTGTCACCCACAAGACCGCCAACTGTTGTACAGATAGAGTTGTACTGGGTGACAATATCAAACGCTCCCTTCTCCTCCAGACCTGTCATCAGTGTCCATTGGAGGTATTATACATATACACCCACACACACATAAATACATATATATATGTACACATACACGAACATATAATTAGATGGACACAAAGGTAACTGGAGTTACCCTGCTGGTAGTAAATCTTAGCGTTCTTGGTTTGTGCATTGGATGCTGAAAATGCACCTTCCACACAATACCTTGCCTGTCATCTTTATAATAGGCAACGGAATACGTTGTAGATGACGGGAACAAACGTCCAGATGATTCATCTGGCTGGATTCCCTGAGAGATAGCAAGAAAGAGAGAAAACCAAAAACAGTTATGTTAGACAACAGCCTCATTGCAACCCCCGCACGCCCAGCTGTGGTTCAGATCTGAGGTCGGGGCTGATATCCAGCCGTTCCCTGTATTTTCCCAGGATCTTTGTGTTAGAAGTCCTTTGGAAATATATAAAGTATAAACATGCTTGATTTAAAATGACATGGAAATCCTCTGCATCACACACCTATCTACAAGCAACCATAAGAGGAGGTGTATTTCTATACTGACCCCTCCCCCTATTCTAACCGGTCAAGAAATATGGCTCCACTATGGGGGGCGCATAGCTTCCCCTGTTTTGCATCTTGGCGCCTCTTAGCTTTTTTTAAAGATTGCGACCACTGAAATATTACATACAGATCATTACATTTAACCCCCAGCGCCTTCCTGTCCTGGCCCCAGACTCCTTAAATAACATTGGAGCACTGGAGACACACACCTGGGTCCATATATGCAGTCAATCTACACTTGAGCCACTGAGCATACCTGTCAGCGCTCAGGCTCTCCGCTCCCAACCGCGTATTGCCCCTCAAGCCGGGTTCCCCACCACCTCTTCCCGGACCCTCCACGTGACTGCCGGTGGAAGTAAGCAGAGCAGTGAAGAGATCCAGCCATGCACTGTTCGAGCGGCTTAGCAAGAAACTGTGGGTGCTGCAGCTGGCAGCCGCAGCATACCTATACCAGTCTGACACAGAGCCGGAGGGTGGAGAGTAGGAGTGGGGGACGCCGCCATGCTAGCCTGTCCGGATCTGGAGGAGGTAGGGGTAGTGGTGGATGCTGCGCTGCTAGTCTGCCTGGCTATAAAAAGTTAAGAGTCATAGGCAGCAGCGCAACTTCTGTATAACGTTTCCTTCAGATATACAAACTATCTACTCATAGTAATGATGCGTCGGATTCTTCCTGTGGAGATAGATCCCTTTAGCAGGGATCCTTGTCTCTCTATACTTAAGACTCTTGTCCCTCTTTTGTTAGGTGGATGCAGCCTGTCTTTCTTCTTCTGGGAAAGCCTGCACCAGCCTCTAATTTAGGAGGGATTGGTCCTGTCTTCCCTCAGTATAGACTGCACCAGCCTATGATTTAGGAGGGACTGGTCCTGTCTTCCCTCAGTATAGCCTGCACCAGCCTATGATTTAGGAGGGATTGGTCCTGTCTTCCCTCAGTATAGCCTGCACCAGCCTATGATTTAGGAGGGATTGGTCCTGTCTTCCCTCAGTATAGACTGCACCAGCCTATGATTTAGGAGGGATTGGTCCTGTCTTCCCTCAGTATAGACTGCACCAGCCTATGATTTAGGAGGGATTGGTCCTGTCTTCCCTCAGTATAGCCTGCACCAGCCTATGGATTTAGGAGGGATTGGTCCTGTCTTCCCTCAGTATAGACTGCACCAGCCTATGATTTAGGAGGGATTGGTCCTGTCTTCCCTCAGTAAAGCCTGCACCAGCCTATGATTTAGGAGGGATTGGTCCTGTCTTCCCTCAGTATAGCCTGCACCAGCCTCTGATTTAGGAGGGATTGGTCCTGTCTTCCCTCAGTATAGACTGCACCAGCCTATGATTTAGGAGGGATTGGTCCTGTCTTCCCTCAGTATAGACTGCACCAGCCTATGATTTAGGAGGGATTGGTCCTGTCTTCCCTCAGTATAGCCTGCACCAGCCTATGATTTAGGAGGGATTGGTCCTGTCTTCCCTCAGTATAGACTGCACCAGCCTATGATTTAGGAGGGATTGGTCCTGTCTTCCCTCAGTATAGACTGCACCAGCCTATGATTTAGGAGGGATTGGTCCTGTCTTCCCTCAGTATAGACTGCACCAGCCTATGATTTAGGAGGGATTGGTCCTGTCTTCCCTCAGTATAGACTGCACCAGCCTATGATTTAGGAGGGATTGGTCCTGTCTTCCCTCGGTATAGACTGCACCAGCCTCTGATTTAGGAGGGATTGGTCCTGTCTTCCCTCAGTATAGACTGCACCAGCCTCTGATTTAGGAGGGATTGGTCCTGTCTTCCCTCAGTATAGACTGCACCAGCCTCTGATTTAGGAGGGATTGGTCCTGTCTTCCCTCAGTATAGCCTGCACCAGCCTATGATTTAGGAGGGATTGGTCCTGTCTTCCCTCAGTATAGCCTGCACCAGCCTATGATTTAGGAGGGATTGGTCCTGTCTTCCCTCAGTATAGACTGCACCAGCCTATGATTTAGGAGGGATTGGTCCTGTCTTCCCTCAGTATAGACTGCACCAGCCTATGATTTAGGAGGGATTGGTCCTGTCTTCCCTCAGTATAGACTGCACCAGCCTATGATTTAGGAGGGATTGGTCCTGTCTTCCCTCGGTATAGACTGCACCAGCCTCTGATTTAGGAGGGATTGGTCCTGTCTTCCCTCAGTAAAGCCTGCACCCGCCTCTGATTTAGGAGGGATTGGTCCTGTCTTCCCTCAGTATAGCCTGCACCAGCCTATGATTTAGGAGGGATTGGTCCTGTCTTCCCTCAGTATAGCCTGCACCAGCCTATGATTTAGGAGGGATTGATCCTGTCTTCCCTCAGTATAGCCTGCACCAGCCTCTAATTTAGGAGGGATTGATCCTGTCTTCCCTCAGTATAGCCTGCACCAGCCTATGATTTAGGAGGGATTGGTCCTGTCTTCCCTCAGTATAGACTGCACCAGCCTATGATTTAGGAGGGATTGGTCCTGTCTTCCCTCAGTATAGACTGCACCAGCCTATGATTTAGGAGGGATTGGTCCTGTCTTCCCTCAGTATAGACTGCACCAGCCTCTGATTTAGGAGGGATTGGTCCTGGCTTCCCTCAGTATAGCCTGCACCAGCCTATGATTTAGGAGGGATTGGTCCTGTCTTCCCTCAGTATAGACTGCACCAGCCTATGATTTAGGAGGGATTGGTCCTATCTTCCCTCAGTATAGCCTGCACCAGCCTATGATTTAGGAGGGATTGGTCCTGTCTTCCCTCAGTATAGCCTGCACCAGCCTATGATTTAGGAGGGATTGGTCCTGTCTTCCCTCAGTATAGACTGCACCAGCCTATGATTTAGGAGGGATTGGTCCTGTCTTCCCTCAGTATAGACTGCACCAGCCTATGATTTAGGAGGGATTGGTCCTGTCTTCCCTCAGTATAGACTGCACCCGCCTATGATTTAGGAGGGATTGGTCCTGTCTTCCCTCAGTATAGCCTGCACCAGCCTCTGATTTAGGAGGGGTTGGTCCTGTCTTCCCTCAGTATAGCCTGCACCAGCCTATGATTTAGGAGGGATTGGTCCTGTCTTCCCTCAGTATAGACTGCACCAGCCTATGATTTAGGAGGGATTGGTCCTGTCTTCCCTCAGTAAAGCCTGCTCCAGCCTCTGATTTAGGAGGGATTGGTCCTGTCTTCCCTCAGTATAGCCTGCACCAGCCTATGATTTAGGAGGGATTGGTCCTGACTTCCCTCAGTAAAGCCTGCACCCGCCTCTGATTTAGGAGGGATTGGTCCTGTCTTCCCTCAGTATAGCCTGCACCAGCCTATGATTTAGGAGGGATTGGTCCTGTCTTCCCTCAGTATAGACTGCACCAGCCTATGATTTAGGAGGGATTGGTCCTGTCTTCCCTCAGTATAGACTGCACCAGCCTATGATTTAGGAGGGATTGGTCCTGTCTTCCCTCAGTATAGCCTGCACCAGCCTATGATTTAGGAGGGATTGGTCCTGTCTTCCCTCAGTAAAGCCTGCACCAGCCTATGATTTAGGAGGGATTGGTCCTGTCTTCCCTCAGTAAAGCCTGCACCAGCCTATGATTTAGGAGGGATTGGTCCTGTCTTCCCTCAGTATAGACTGCACCAGCCTATGATTTAGGAGGGATTGGTCCTGTCTTCCCTCAGTATAGCCTGCACCAGCCTCTGATTTAGGAGGGATTGGTCCTGGCTTCCCTCAGTATAGCCTGCACCAGCCTATGATTTAGGAGGGATTGGTCCTGTCTTCCCTCAGTATAGACTGCACCAGCCTATGATTTAGGAGGGATTGGTCCTGTCTTCCCTCAGTATAGACTGCACCAGCCTATGATTTAGGAGGGATTGGTCCTGTCTTCCCTCAGTATAGACTGCACCAGCCTATGATTTAGGAGGGATTGGTCCTGTCTTCCCTCAGTATAGACTGCACCAGCCTATGATTTAGGAGGGATTGGTCCTGTCTTCCCTCAGTATAGCCTGCACCAGCCTATGATTTAGGAGGGATTGGTCCTGTCTTCCCTCAGTAAAGCCTGCACCAGCCTATGATTTAGGAGGGACTGGTCCTGTCTTCCCTCAGTAAAGCCTGCACCAGCCTATGATTTAGGAGGGATTGGTCCTGTCTTCCCTCAGTATAGCCTGCACCAGCCTATGATTTAGGAGGGATTGGTCCTGTCTTCCCTCAGTATAGACTGCACCAGCCTCTGATTTAGGAGGGATTGGTCCTGGCTTCCCTCAGTATAGCCTGCACCAGCCTATGATTTAGGAGGGATTGGTCCTGGCTTCCCTCAGTATAGCCTGCACCAGCCTATGATTTAGGAGGGATTGGTCCTGTCTTCCCTCAGTATAGACTGCACCAGCCTATGATTTAGGAGGGATTGGTCCTGTCTTCCCTCAGTATAGACTGCACCAGCCTATGATTTAGGAGGGATTGGTCCTGTCTTCCCTCAGTATAGACTGCACCAGCCTCTGATTTAGGAGGGATTGGTCCTGGCTTCCCTCAGTATAGCCTGGACCAGCCTATGATTTAGGAGGGATTGGTCCTGTCTTCCCTCAGTATAGACTGCACCATCCTATGATTTAGGAGGGATTGGTCCTGTCTTCCCTCAGTATAGACTGCACCAGCCTATGATTTAGGAGGGATTGGTCCTGTCTTCCCTCAGTATAGACTGCACCAGCCTATGATTTAGGAGGGATTGGTCCTGTCTTCCCTCAGTATAGCCTGCACCAGCCTATGATTTAGGAGGGATTGGTCCTGTCTTCCCTCAGTAAAGCCTGCACCAGCCTATGATTTAGGAGGGACTGGTCCTGTCTTCCCTCAGTAAAGCCTGCACCAGCCTATGATTTAGGAGGGATTGGTCCTGTCTTCCCTCAGTATAGCCTGCACCAGCCTATGATTTAGGAGGGATTGGTCCTGTCTTCCCTCAGTATAGACTGCACCAGCCTCTGATTTAGGAGGGATTGGTCCTGGCTTCCCTCAGTATAGCCTGCACCAGCCTATGATTTAGGAGGGATTGGTCCTGGCTTCCCTCAGTATAGCCTGCACCAGCCTATGATTTAGGAGGGATTGGTCCTGTCTTCCCTCAGTATAGCCTGCACCAGCCTATGATTTAGGAGGGATTGGTCCTGTCTTCCCTCAGTATAGCCTGCACCAGCCTATGATTTAGGAGGGATTGGTCCTGTCTTCCCTCAGTATAGAATGCACCAGCCTATGATTTAGGAGGGATTGGTCCTGTCTTCCCTCAGTATAGACTGCACCAGCCTATGATTTAGGAGGGATTGGTCCTGTCTTCCCTCAGTATAGCCTGCACCCGCCTCTGATTTAGGAGGGATTGGTCCTGGCTTCCCTCAGTATAGCCTGCACCCGCCTCTGATTTAGGAGGGATTGGTCCTGTCTTCCCTCAGTATAGCCTGCACCCGCCTCTGATTTAGGAGGGATTGGTCCTGTCTTACCTCAGTATAGCCTGCACCAGCCTATGATTTAGGAGGGATTGGTCCTGTCTTCCCTCAGTATAGCCTGCACCAGCCTATGATTTAGGAGGGATTGGTCCTGTCTTCCCTCAGTATAGACTGCACCAGCCTATGATTTAGGAGGGATTGGTCCTGTCTTCCCTCAGTATAGACTGCACCAGCCTATGATTTAGGAGGGATTGGTCCTGTCTTCCCTCAGTATAGCCTGCACCCGCCTCTGATTTAGGAGGGATTGGTCCTGTCTTCCCTCGGTATAGACTGCACCAGCCTCTGATTTAGGAGGGATTGGTCCTGTCTTCCCTCAGTATAGACTGCACCAGCCTATGATTTAGGAGGGATTGGTCCTGTCTTCCCTCGGTATAGCCTGCACCAGCCTCTGATTTAGGAGGGATTGGTCCTGTCTTCCCTCGGTATAGACTGCACCAGCCTATGATTTAGGAGGGATTGGTCCTGTCTTCCCTCAGTATAGCCTGCACCAGCCTATGATTTAGGAGGGATTGGTCCTGTCTTCCCTCAGTATAGACTGCACCAGCCTATGATTTAGGAGGGATTGGTCCTGTCTTCCCTCAGTATAGCCTGCACCAGCCTATGATTTAGGAGGGATTGGTCCTGTCTTCCCTCAGTAAAGCCTGCACCAGCCTATGATTTAGGAGGGATTGGTCCTGTCTTCCCTCGGTATAGACTGCACCAGCCTATGATTTAGGAGGGATTGGTCCTGTCTTCCCTCAGTAAAGCCTGCACCCGCCTCTGATTTAGGAGGGATTGGTCCTGTCTTCCCTCAGTAAAGCCTGCACCCGCCTCTGATTTAGGAGGGATTGGTCCTGTCTTCCCTCAGTATAGCCTGCACCCGCCTCTGATTTAGGAGGGATTGGTCCTGTCTTCCCTCGGTATAGACTGCACCAGCCTCTGATTTAGGAGGGATTGGTCCTGTCTTCCCTCAGTATAGACTGCACCAGCCTATGATTTAGGAGGGATTGGTCCTATCTTCCCTCGGTATAGCCTGCACCAGCCTCTGATATAGGAGGGATTGGTCCTGTCTTCCCTCGGTATAGACTGCACCAGCCTATGATTTAGGAGGGATTGGTCCTGTCTTCCCTCAGTATAGCCTGCACCAGCCTATGATTTAGGAGGGATTGGTCCTGTCTTCCCTCAGTATAGACTGCACCAGCCTATGATTTAGGAGGGATTGGTCCTGTCTTCCCTCAGTATAGCCTGCACCAGCCTATGATTTAGGAGGGATTGGTCCTGTCTTCCCTCAGTAAAGCCTGCACCAGCCTATGATTTAGGAGGGATTGGTCCTGTCTTCCCTCGGTATAGACTGCACCAGCCTATGATTTAGGAGGGATTGGTCCTGTCTTCCCTCAGTAAAGCCTGCACCCGCCTCTGATTTAGGAGGGATTGGTCCTGTCTTCCCTCAGTAAAGCCTGCACCAGCCTATGATTTAGGAGGGATTGGTCCTGTCTTCCCTCAGTATAGCCTGCACCAGCCTATGATTAAGGAGGGATTGGTCCTGTCTTCCCTCAGTATAGCCTGCACCAGCCTCTGATTTAGGAGGGATTGGTCCTGGCTTCCCTCAGTATAGCCTGCACCCGCCTCTGATTTAGGAGGGATTGGTCCTGTCTTCCCTCAGTATAGCCTGCACCCGCCTCTGATTTAGGAGGGATTGGTCCTGTCTTCCCTCAGTATAGCCTGCACCAGCCTATGATTTAGGAGGGATTGGTCCTGTCTTCCCTCAGTATAGACTGCACCAGCCTATGATTTAGGAGGGATTGGTCCTGTCTTCCCTCAGTATAGCCTGCACCCGCCTCTGATTTAGGAGGGATTGGTCCTGTCTTCCCTCAGTATAGACTGCACCAGCCTCTGATTTAGGAGGGATTGGTCCTGTCTTCCCTCAGTATAGACTGCACCAGCCTATGATTTAGGAGGGATTGGTCCTGTCTTCCCTCGGTATAGCCTGCACCAGCCTCTGATTTAGGAGGGATTGGTCCTGTCTTCCCTCGGTATAGACTGCACCAGCCTATGATTTAGGAGGGATTGGTCCTGTCTTCCCTCAGTATAGCCTGCACCAGCCTATGATTTAGGAGGGATTGGTCCTGTCTTCCCTCAGTAAAGCCTGCACCAGCCTATGATTTAGGAGGGATTGGTCCTGTCTTCCCTCGGTATAGACTGCACCAGCCTATGATTTAGGAGGGATTGGTCCTGTCTTCCCTCAGTAAAGCCTGCACCCGCCTCTGATTTAGGAGGGATTGGTCCTGTCTTCCCTCAGTAAAGCCTGCACCAGCCTATGATTTAGGAGGGATTGGTCCTGTCTTCCCTCAGTATAGCCTGCACCAGCCTATGATTTAGGAGGGATTGGTCCTGTCTTCCCTCAGTATAGCCTGCACCAGCCTATGATTTAGGAGGGATTGGTCCTGTCTTCCCTCAGTATAGACTGCACCCGCCTCTGATTTAGGAGGGATTGGTCCTGTCTTCCCTCAGTATAGACTGCACCAGCCTATGATTTAGGAGGGATTGGTCCTGTCTTCCCTCAGTATAGACTGCACCAGCCTATGATTTAGGAGGGATTGGTCCTGTCTTCCCTCAGTATAGACTGCACCAGCCTATGATTTAGGAGGGATTGGTCCTGTCTTCCCTCAGTATAGACTGCACCAGCCTATGATTTAGGAGGGATTGGTCCTGTCTTCCCTCAGTATAGACTGCACCAGCCTATGATTTAGGAGGGATTGGTCCTGTCTTCCCTCAGTAAAGCCTGCACCAGCCTATGATTTAGGAGGGATTGGTCCTGTCTTCCCTCAGTATAGCCTGCACCAGCCTATGATTTAGGAGGGATTGGTCCTGTCTTCCCTCAGTATAGCCTGCACCAGCCTATGATTTAGGAGGGATTGGTCCTGTCTTCCCTCAGTATAGCCTGCACCAGCCTATGATTTAGGAGGGATTGGTCCTGTCTTCCCTCAGTATAGACTGCACCAGCCTATGATTTAGGAGGGATTGGTCCTGTCTTCCCTCAGTATAGCCTGCACCAGCCTCTGATTTAGGAGGGATTGGTCCTGTCTTCCCTCAGTATAGCCTGCACCAGCCTATGATTTAGGAGGGATTGGTCCTGTCTTCCCTCAGTATAGACTGCACCAGCCTATGATTTAGGAGGGATTGGTCCTGTCTTCCCTCAGTATAGCCTGCACCAGCCTATGATTTAGGAGGGATTGGTCCTGTCTTCCCTCAGTAAAGCCTGCACCAGCCTCTGATTTAGGAGGGATTGGTCCTGTCTTCCCTCAGTATAGACTGCACCAGCCTCTGATTTAGGAGGGATTGGTCCTGTCTTCCCTCAGTATAGACTGCACCAGCCTATGATTTAGGAGGGATTGGTCCTGTCTTCCCTCAGTATAGACTGCACCAGCCTATGATTTAGGAGGGATTGGTCCTGTCTTCCCTCAGTATAGACTGCACCAGCCTATGATTTAGGAGGGATTGGTCCTGTCTTCCCTCAGTATAGCCTGCACCAGCCTATGATTTAGGAGGGATTGGTCCTGTCTTCCCTCAGTATAGCCTGCACCAGCCTATGATTTAGGAGGGATTGGTCCTGTCTTCCCTCAGTATAGACTGCACCAGCCTATGATTTAGGAGGGATTGGTCCTGTCTTCCCTCAGTATAGACTGCACCAGCCTATGATTTAGGAGGGATTGGTCCTGTCTTCCCTCAGTATAGACTGCACCAGCCTATGATTTAGGAGGGATTGGTCCTGTCTTCCCTCGGTATAGACTGCACCAGCCTCTGATTTAGGAGGGATTGGTCCTGTCTTCCCTCAGTAAAGCCTGCACCCGCCTCTGATTTAGGAGGGATTGGTCCTGTCTTCCCTCAGTATAGCCTGCACCAGCCTATGATTTAGGAGGGATTGGTCCTGTCTTCCCTCAGTATAGCCTGCACCAGCCTATGATTTAGGAGGGATTGATCCTGTCTTCCCTCAGTATAGCCTGCACCAGCCTCTAATTTAGGAGGGATTGATCCTGTCTTCCCTCAGTATAGCCTGCACCAGCCTATGATTTAGGAGGGATTGGTCCTGTCTTCCCTCAGTATAGACTGCACCAGCCTATGATTTAGGAGGGATTGGTCCTGTCTTCCCTCAGTATAGACTGCACCAGCCTATGATTTAGGAGGGATTGGTCCTGTCTTCCCTCAGTATAGACTGCACCAGCCTCTGATTTAGGAGGGATTGGTCCTGGCTTCCCTCAGTATAGCCTGCACCAGCCTATGATTTAGGAGGGATTGGTCCTGTCTTCCCTCAGTATAGACTGCACCAGCCTATGATTTAGGAGGGATTGGTCCTGTCTTCCCTCAGTATAGCCTGCACCAGCCTATGATTTAGGAGGGATTGGTCCTGTCTTCCCTCAGTATAGCCTGCACCAGCCTATGATTTAGGAGGGATTGGTCCTGTCTTCCCTCAGTATAGACTGCACCAGCCTATGATTTAGGAGGGATTGGTCCTGTCTTCCCTCAGTATAGACTGCACCAGCCTATGATTTAGGAGGGATTGGTCCTGTCTTCCCTCAGTATAGACTGCACCCGCCTATGATTTAGGAGGGATTGGTCCTGTCTTCCCTCAGTATAGCCTGCACCAGCCTCTGATTTAGGAGGGGTTGGTCCTGTCTTCCCTCAGTATAGCCTGCACCAGCCTATGATTTAGGAGGGATTGGTCCTGTCTTCCCTCAGTATAGACTGCACCAGCCTATGATTTAGGAGGGATTGGTCCTGTCTTCCCTCAGTAAAGCCTGCTCCAGCCTCTGATTTAGGAGGGATTGGTCCTGTCTTCCCTCAGTATAGCCTGCACCAGCCTATGATTTAGGAGGGATTGGTCCTGTCTTCCCTCAGTAAAGCCTGCACCCGCCTCTGATTTAGGAGGGATTGGTCCTGTCTTCCCTCAGTATAGCCTGCACCAGCCTATGATTTAGGAGGGATTGGTCCTGTCTTCCCTCAGTATAGACTGCACCAGCCTATGATTTAGGAGGGATTGGTCCTGTCTTCCCTCAGTATAGACTGCACCAGCCTATGATTTAGGAGGGATTGGTCCTGTCTTCCCTCAGTATAGCCTGCACCAGCCTATGATTTAGGAGGGATTGGTCCTGTCTTCCCTCAGTAAAGCCTGCACCAGCCTATGATTTAGGAGGGATTGGTCCTGTCTTCCCTCAGTAAAGCCTGCACCAGCCTATGATTTAGGAGGGATTGGTCCTGTCTTCCCTCAGTATAGACTGCACCAGCCTATGATTTAGGAGGGATTGGTCCTGTCTTCCCTCAGTATAGCCTGCACCAGCCTCTGATTTAGGAGGGATTGGTCCTGGCTTCCCTCAGTATAGCCTGCACCAGCCTATGATTTAGGAGGGATTGGTCCTGTCTTCCCTCAGTATAGACTGCACCAGCCTATGATTTAGGAGGGATTGGTCCTGTCTTCCCTCAGTATAGACTGCACCAGCCTATGATTTAGGAGGGATTGGTCCTGTCTTCCCTCAGTATAGACTGCACCAGCCTATGATTTAGGAGGGATTGGTCCTGTCTTCCCTCAGTATAGACTGCACCAGCCTATGATTTAGGAGGTATTGGTCCTGTCTTCCCTCAGTATAGCCTGCACCAGCCTATGATTTAGGAGGGATTGGTCCTGTCTTCCCTCAGTAAAGCCTGCACCAGCCTATGATTTAGGAGGGACTGTGTCCTGTCTTCCCTCAGTAAAGCCTGCACCAGCCTATGATTTAGGAGGGATTGGTCCTGTCTTCCCTCAGTATAGCCTGCACCAGCCTATGATTTAGGAGGGATTGGTCCTGTCTTCCCTCAGTATAGACTGCACCAGCCTCTGATTTAGGAGGGATTGGTCCTGGCTTCCCTCAGTATAGCCTGCACCAGCCTATGATTTAGGAGGGATTGGTCCTGGCTTCCCTCAGTATAGCCTGCACCAGCCTATGATTTAGGAGGGATTGGTCCTGTCTTCCCTCAGTATAGACTGCACCAGCCTATGATTTAGGAGGGATTGGTCCTGTCTTCCCTCAGTATAGACTGCACCAGCCTATGATTTAGGAGGGATTGGTCCTGTCTTCCCTCAGTATAGACTGCACCAGCCTCTGATTTAGGAGGGATTGGTCCTGGCTTCCCTCAGTATAGCCTGCACCAGCCTATGATTTAGGAGGGATTGGTCCTGTCTTCCCTCAGTATAGACTGCACCAGCCTATGATTTAGGAGGGATTGGTCCTGTCTTCCCTCAGTATAGACTGCACCAGCCTATGATTTAGGAGGGATTGGTCCTGTCTTCCCTCAGTATAGACTGCACCAGCCTATGATTTAGGAGGGATTGGTCCTGTCTTCCCTCAGTATAGCCTGCACCAGCCTATGATTTAGGAGGGATTGGTCCTGTCTTCCCTCAGTAAAGCCTGCACCAGCCTATGATTTAGGAGGGACTGGTCCTGTCTTCCCTCAGTAAAGCCTGCACCAGCCTATGATTTAGGAGGGATTGGTCCTGTCTTCCCTCAGTATAGCCTGCACCAGCCTATGATTTAGGAGGGATTGGTCCTGTCTTCCCTCAGTATAGACTGCACCAGCCTCTGATTTAGGAGGGATTGGTCCTGGCTTCCCTCAGTATAGCCTGCACCAGCCTATGATTTAGGAGGGATTGGTCCTGGCTTCCCTCAGTATAGCCTGCACCAGCCTATGATTTAGGAGGGATTGGTCCTGTCTTCCCTCAGTATAGCCTGCACCAGCCTATGATTTAGGAGGGATTGGTCCTGTCTTCCCTCAGTATAGCCTGCACCAGCCTATGATTTAGGAGGGATTGGTCCTGTCTTCCCTCAGTATAGACTGCACCAGCCTATGATTTAGGAGGGATTGGTCCTGTCTTCCCTCAGTATAGACTGCACCAGCCTATGATTTAGGAGGGATTGGTCCTGTCTTCCCTCAGTATAGCCTGCACCCGCCTCTGATTTAGGAGGGATTGGTCCTGGCTTCCCTCAGTATAGCCTGCACCCGCCTCTGATTTAGGAGGGATTGGTCCTGTCTTCCCTCAGTATAGCCTGCACCCGCCTCTGATTTAGGAGGGATTGGTCCTGTCTTCCCTCAGTATAGCCTGCACCAGCCTATGATTTAGGAGGGATTGGTCCTGTCTTCCCTCAGTATAGCCTGCACCAGCCTATGATTTAGGAGGGATTGGTCCTGTCTTCCCTCAGTATAGACTGCACCAGCCTATGATTTAGGAGGGATTGGTCCTGTCTTCCCTCAGTATAGACTGCACCAGCCTATGATTTAGGAGGGATTGGTCCTGTCTTCCCTCAGTATAGCCTGCACCCGCCTCTGATTTAGGAGGGATTGGTCCTGTCTTCCCTCGGTATAGACTGCACCAGCCTCTGATTTAGGAGGGATTGGTCCTGTCTTCCCTCAGTATAGACTGCACCAGCCTATGATTTAGGAGGGATTGGTCCTGTCTTCCCTCGGTATAGCCTGCACCAGCCTCTGATTTAGGAGGGATTGGTCCTGTCTTCCCTCGGTATAGACTGCACCAGCCTATGATTTAGGAGGGATTGGTCCTGTCTTCCCTCAGTATAGCCTGCACCAGCCTATGATTTAGGAGGGATTGGTCCTGTCTTCCCTCAGTATAGACTGCACCAGCCTATGATTTAGGAGGGATTGGTCCTGTCTTCCCTCAGTATAGCCTGCACCAGCCTATGATTTAGGAGGGATTGGTCCTGTCTTCCCTCAGTAAAGCCTGCACCAGCCTATGATTTAGGAGGGATTGGTCCTGTCTTCCCTCGGTATAGACTGCACCAGCCTATGATTTAGGAGGGATTGGTCCTGTCTTCCCTCAGTAAAGCCTGCACCCGCCTCTGATTTAGGAGGGATTGGTCCTGTCTTCCCTCAGTAAAGCCTGCACCAGCCTATGATTTAGGAGGGATTGGTCCTGTCTTCCCTCAGTATAGCCTGCACCAGCCTATGATTTAGGAGGGATTGGTCCTGTCTTCCCTCAGTATAGCCTGCACCAGCCTATGATTTAGGAGGGATTGGTCCTGTCTTCCCTCAGTATAGCCTGCACCCGCCTCTGATTTAGGAGGGATTGGTCCTGGCTTCCCTCAGTATAGCCTGCACCCGCCTCTGATTTAGGAGGGATTGGTCCTGTCTTCCCTCAGTATAGCCTGTACCCTCCTCTGATTTAGGAGGGATTGGTCCTGTCTTCCCTCAGTATAGCCTGCACCAGCCTATGATTTAGGAGGGATTGGTCCTGTCTTCCCTCAGTATAGCCTGCACCAGCCTATGATTTAGGAGGGATTGGTCCTGTCTTCCCTCAGTATAGACTGCACCAGCCTATGATTTAGGAGGGATTGGTCCTGTCTTCCCTCAGTATAGACTGCACCAGCCTATGATTTAGGAGGGATTGGTCCTGTCTTCCCTCAGTATAGCCTGCACCCGCCTCTGATTTAGGAGGGATTGGTCCTGTCTTCCCTCGGTATAGACTGCACCAGCCTCTGATTTAGGAGGGATTGGTCCTGTCTTCCCTCAGTATAGACTGCACCAGCCTATGATTTAGGAGGGATTGGTCCTGTCTTCCCTCGGTATAGCCTGCACCAGCCTCTGATTTAGGAGGGATTGGTCCTGTCTTCCCTCGGTATAGACTGCACCAGCCTATGATTTAGGAGGGATTGGTCCTGTCTTCCCTCAGTATAGCCTGCACCAGCCTATGATTTAGGAGGGATTGGTCCTGTCTTCCCTCAGTATAGACTGCACCAGCCTATGATTTAGGAGGGATTGGTCCTGTCTTCCCTCAGTATAGCCTGCACCAGCCTATGATTTAGGAGGGATTGGTCCTGTCTTCCCTCAGTAAAGCCTGCACCAGCCTATGATTTAGGAGGGATTGGTCCTGTCTTCCCTCGGTATAGACTGCACCAGCCTATGATTTAGGAGGGATTGGTCCTGTCTTCCCTCAGTAAAGCCTGCACCCGCCTCTGATTTAGGAGGGATTGGTCCTGTCTTCCCTCAGTAAAGCCTGCACCAGCCTATGATTTAGGAGGGATTGGTCCTGTCTTCCCTCAGTATAGCCTGCACCAGCCTATGATTTAGGAGGGATTGGTCCTGTCTTCCCTCAGTATAGCCTGCACCAGCCTATGATTTAGGAGGGATTGGTCCTGTCTTCCCTCAGTATAGACTGCACCAGCCTATGATTTAGGAGGGATTGGTCCTGTCTTCCCTCAGTATAGACTGCACCAGCCTCTGATTTAGGAGGGATTGGTCCTGTCTTCCCTCAGTATAGACTGCACCAGCCTCTGATTTAGGAGGGATTGGTCCTGTCTTCCCTCAGTATAGACTGCACCAGCCTATGATTTAGGAGGGATTGGTCCTGTCTTCCCTCAGTATAGACTGCACCAGCCTATGATTTAGGAGGGATTGGTCCTGTCTTCCCTCAGTAAAGCCTGCACCAGCCTATGATTTAGGAGGGATTGGTCCTGTCTTCCCTCAGTATAGCCTGCACCAGCCTATGATTTAGGAGGGATTGGTCCTGTCTTCCCTCAGTATAGCCTGCACCAGCCTATGATTTAGGAGGGATTGGTCCTGTCTTCCCTCAGTATAGCCTGCACCAGCCTATGATTTAGGAGGGATTGGTCCTGTCTTCCCTCAGTATAGACTGCACCAGCCTATGATTTAGGAGGGATTGGTCCTGTCTTCCCTCAGTATAGCCTGCACCAGCCTCTGATTTAGGAGGGATTGGTCCTGTCTTCCCTCAGTATAGCCTGCACCAGCCTATGATTTAGGAGGGATTGGTCCTGTCTTCCCTCAGTATAGACTGCACCAGCCTATGATTTAGGAGGGATTGGTCCTGTCTTCCCTCAGTATAGCCTGCACCAGCCTATGATTTAGGAGGGATTGGTCCTGTCTTCCCTCAGTAAAGCCTGCACCAGCCTCTGATTTAGGAGGGATTGGTCCTGTCTTCCCTCAGTATAGACTGCACCAGCCTCTGATTTAGGAGGGATTGGTCCTGTCTTCCCTCAGTATAGACTGCACCAGCCTATGATTTAGGAGGGATTAGTCCTGTCTTCCCTCAGTATAGACTGCACCAGCCTATGATTTAGGAGGGATTGGTCCTGTCTTCCCTCAGTATAGACTGCACCAGCCTATGATTTAGGAGGGATTTGTCCTGTCTTCCCTCAGTATAGCCTGCACCAGCCTATGATTTAGGAGGGATTGGTCCTGTCTTCCCTCAGTATAGCCTGCACCAGCCTATGATTTAGGAGGGATTGGTCCTGTCTTCCCTCAGTATAGCCTGCACCAGCCTCTTATTTAGGAGGGATTGGTCCTGTCTTCCCCCAGTATAGCCTGCACCCGCCTATGATTTAGGAGGGATTGGTCCTGTCTTAACTCAGTATAGACTGCACCAGCCTCTGATTTAGGAGGGATTGGTCCTGTCTTCCCTCAGTATAGACTGCACCAGCCTATGATTTAGGAGGGATTGGTCCTGTCTTCCCTCAGTATAGACTGCACCAGCCTATGATTTAGGAGGGATTGGTCCTGTCTTCCCTCAGTATAGCCTGCACCAGCCTATGATTTAGGAGGGATTGGTCCTGTCTTCCCTCAGTATAGACTGCACCCGCCTATGATTTAGGAGGGATTGGTCCTGTCTTCCCTCAGTATAGCCTGCACCAGCCTATGATTTAGGAGGGATTGGTCCTGTCTTCCCTCAGTATAGACTGCACCAGCCTCTGATTTAGGAGGGATTGGTCCTGTCTTCCCTCAGTATAGCCTGCACCAGCCTATGATTTAGGAGGGATTGGTCCTGTCTTCCCTCAGTATAGACTGCACCAGCCTCTGATTTAGGAGGGATTGGTCCTGTCTTCCCTCAGAAAAACCTGCACCCTCCTTTTATGTAGGTGGGATTGGGGCAATCTTAAAAAAATAAAAATCTTTATGGAGCAGTAGCTTCCTTCTGTGCTTCTTTCCTCCTAGCACAATTTTTCTGAGGGATGTGGGGCGTGAAGGGGGAGGAGCCAGATGTGCAGACAATGCTAATTTTTAGATTGTGCCACACCTCCGGTTGCAAGCTTCACACCCTACTGTATAATGCTGTTCCAGTGTCCCCTAGTGGATGAAAGAGAAACAGACATTACTGTTTGGGTAGGTGTGGTGCTTCTAGCTTTTGTTGTCTTGCTCCCATGCAGTTCCCATAGTGGTAGAAGACCCCTTTTTATGTGTTCCGTCTATAGTAGTTTGTGTTTTGTTTTTGGTGGTACGCGGCTGTGTACCGGCTTCTTCTTAATGTCTGGTGCTTTCAGGAACACTACTTTTGGAGGTATGATATCTGCTAGTGTGTCATCTTGAAGTATCGGCAAGTGTTTATCTTTTTAATATGATTTGCTTGTTTTATGTATTGTGTTATGAAAAGGATCTCTTCTATTTTCTGTTCTGGTCTCTTTTTGTATTGTAGGAGGGGAGGTCTATCATTTCCCTTACCCATGGTATATGCCGTCTGTACCTTTTCTGTATTATACTGTTTCTCTCTAAATTTTAAACTTCGTTCTTGTCCTTGTGTCTCATAATCGCTGACTCGGGAGCAGTTCCTCCTGAGTATTTTGAATTGTCCTACTGGGATACTGTTCAACCAGTTTGGGTGGTGGCAGCTGGAGGTTAGCATGAAGCTACGGACGTCCACTGGTTTGTTGAACGTGTTAGTATGTATTTCGTTATCTGTGATGAATATGTAAATATGTCATTAGTACCACAGTGTTCGTTTCTTGACCTCATTGTCCCGGACTTCTGATCATTGTGATCTATGCACTTATGTTCCTTCTAAAAGCACTGTTCAGAAATCTGCACTTTATCTTCTCTCCCCCATGTATGGTGGCAGCGCTGATATTCTGTGGGATACGCCTGATTCCTCTACTGGTTACTGTTGGCATAGTCCTTGCTAAAAAGTCTCTTGTTCTCATGATAGAGTCACTGAATCCAGACCAGAATTGGTGATTTTCTTCTATTTTTTTATATATATAAAGTTTTTTTTGAAAAATAAAAATTTCTTGTTTAATTAATAGTTGTTAATGCAAATGTCATTTTGTGTGACAAATGTTTATAAGAATCAGAGGGTCAGAGAGACGTTATGGAGCCAATGTATCATTTGATATTTGCTACTAATTCCCCCAAAACAACCGGACCTCCCAAATGTAAGTAAAAGGGACTGCAGCAGGTATCTCCCATACCTTCATACATGGACATTTCCAGGCAAGGGTCAGGTAAGTTGGTTTTTTTCAAATACAACAACCCTAATTTACTTACAAGTAAAAAACATTTGAACAGACATAAATTATTTAAAACCAACAAATAAAACTATTTCTTTACACAGAGAGACCCCCCCCCCCCCCCCCCGTAATATCATCCCACTATTCAAATTATTTGTCAAAATCGGACACAGCCAAAATCACACCGGAAATCTTTTGATTTCAAACTACTTTAATTCATATCTTTAATTCACTTATTTTTGTCTATCTATATTTTAAACTTAAAAATACTTCACTCAGCAGTTGCTGGTGGTGGCAAAATGCACATGCGCAGCGGCCGCGTGGACACACATTGCGGTCACATGCCTGAGGGGCGAAAGCGAGTGGGCCGGGACCATTCTCCGGTGGGCTGTGTGATGTCACATCTGCGTTCATCTCTGATTAACCCCCTATAAGCTTCCAGAGTGCACCTCATATCTCATATTTTCCAAATTACTACAAATGATGAGATCGGTAGCAGCACTACTTTCAGGATTATTACACAGAACACACATAAAGGCAGCCCCTGATACTGCACTGCGGTCATCCACCCTGTCTTCCCCCTCTACTGCCACCGCCCTGTCTCCCTCTACTGCCACCGCCCCGTCTCCCCCCACTACTGCCATCCGCCCGTCTCCCTCTACTGCCACCCACCCCGTCTCCCCCCACTACTGCCACCGCCCGTCTCCTTCCACTACTGCCACCGCCCCGTCTCCTTCCACTACTGCCACCCGTCCCGTCTCCTTCCACTACTGCCACCACCGTCTCCCCCCACTACTTCCACCCACCCTGTCTTCCCCCACTACTGCCATCTGCCCTGTCTCCCCTCACTACTGCCACCCACCCTGTCTCTCCCCCACTACTGCCACCCACCTTGTCTCCACCCTACTGCCATCCACCCCATCTGCCTCCATTACTGCCACCCGCCCCGGCACCCTCCATTACTGCCACTGCCCTGTCTCCCCCCCCACTATTGCCACTTGCTCTATCTCCCTCCATTATTGCCACCCGCCCTGCCTCCCCTCCACTGCAACCCACCATCTCTCCCCTACTACTGCCACCGCCCTGACTCTCCCCACTGACACCCACCTGTCATCCGACATCCAATCACTAGTTGGGGATTTATGGTACTACTAACAGTCCTTCATCAACAGGTGGAAGTAACCAGGGCGGTAAGGAGGCAGAAGCTGCTTCTGGTACATGGACCCTGGTCATGTAGGGCTGGGAGAGTCAGTAAGATTATGTAACAGATCACCATATTACAGGCAGCCGGTGAAGGGAGCAGAGAATGGGTGTTATGTGGCAGGAACGGGCTGGTTAGGTAACAGCCTGGCTGCTGCATTTTGTACAAGCTACAAGCGGTGCAATTCTTTTGCTGGGAGACCCAGGTAGAGGACATTGCAGTAGTCTTTGCGTGATGATACAAGTGCATGTAAGACTGTAGGTAGATCTTCTGAGGGAAATAAGTGCTGGAGTCTGGCTATGTTCCTCAAATGAGGATCTGATTGTGGCTGATACCTGATGTCTCCGTGTCACTCCACCATCCAGGACACCAAGATTCCGCACATGATCAGCATTTTGTAACTCTGAACCCACAAGCGTATGTCTGGTTGGTAACAAAGCTGAGCTGTAGTCCTGTCCTTTGTTGGTGAGCTTCTATCATATGAATCTGTGTCGCCAGGACTGAGTCACAGCCAACTGGCATCACCCATACCTGGAGCTCAGCTAGACAACCATTTAGGATTGGTACTGGGTTCTCAGTACCCGGAGCAAAAGACAGGTCATCTGTATAGCAGTGGCAGATGAGGACATGACATCTGATTATTATACCCAGTGATAGCATGTACATTGCAAAAAGCATAGGAGATAGGATAAGAACCTTTAAGAACAATGCATAGCAATAAGTAGTATACTGCAGAAGACTAAAATGGTTCCTCACCTCAGTGATGTTTATTGCGTGTAACAAGAGCGGATTTATTTCTCAGAACATGGAAATGGCTTCTCACCTGTGTTCAACTGTTAGTTCATAACTTATGAGATGATTTAGATTCAAAGCATGCATGCAGATGGTTAATGGAAAAACTGATTAGTAATTAATACTCAGGGATTTCTGTCCAGAGAATATTTCAACTCCACAGTCCAGAGTGGCCACGCTATATAATTAAAACCCAGCACAACGTGTCTTCAGACCAGGCAACCAATTTAGGGAGTGACGTCTCACTCTTAATAGTTACCACTCCGGTCCTCACGTACAAGTGCTGGATGCAACAGATCAACGCCGTGAATGGCACTCCTCTTACGCGTTTCTCCGCCTGTGTGCAGATCGGCGGCTTCTTCCATTATTCATTCATTATTCTTTGGAAGTAGCCGCCGATCTGCACACAGGCGGAGAAACGCGTAAGAGGAGTGCCATTCACGGCGTTGATCTGTTGCATCCAGCACTTGTACGTGAGGACCGGAGTGGTAACTATTAAGAGTGAGACGTCACTCCCTAAATTGGTTGCCTGGTCTGAAGACACGTTGTGCTGGGTTTTAATTATATAGCGTGGCCACGCTGGACTGTGGAGTTGAAATATTCTCTGGACAGAAATCCCTGAGTATTAATTACTAATCAGTTTTTCCATTAACCATCTGCATGCATGCTTTGAATCTAAATCATCTCATAAGTTATGAACAGTTGAAGATTGTTGCATGATACTAAGTGAGCATCTTTAACATCTTTGAGCTTGTTTCCATCTGGCAAAAGTTAAGAACTGGCAGTTAATTATTGCTCTAAGATTAAGTAGCAGCTTTTAACACCTCCAAGCTTTGCTCTGTTTGCAAATACAAATGTGTGGAACTTCACTGATTATTACTGCAGTAAATAAGTTGATCAACTGATAAGTGGCCACGGGGTTAATTATATTTTAAAAGTATTTTTTAATATACCAGCCGTGTTATTAATGTTGTCTGTGTAATGTCTAATAAATGTTATATGTTTTAAGTTATACTGATCAGGACAGCGCTTCATTTTATCTTTTGTTGTTTCTGCATTTTTGGGAGGTAACAGTGACCTCTTAAGTGAAGCAGCAATCCTTGATCAGGTGTATTGATAATAACATCCCAGATCTTTTAATTATTTGTGCCCAGGTGCCGTCCCCTTTTTTTCTCACCTGTGTGACTTCGCTGATGTGTAACAAGTTGTGATTTTTGTGTAAAACATTTTCCACACTCAGAGCAAGAAAATGGTTTCTCACCTGTGTGACTTCTGTGGTGTAAAACAAGAGCTGAATTGTGTGCAAAACATTTCTCACACTCAGAACATGGAAATGGTTTCTCACCTGTGTGACTTCTCTGATGTTTAACAAGAACTGATTTGTGTGCAAAACATTTCTCACACTCAGAACATGGAAATGGCCTCTGACCTGTATGACTTCGCTGATGTGTAACAAGTTGTGATTTCTGTGTAAAACATTTCCCACATTCAGTGCAAGAAAATGGCTTCTCACCTGTGTGACTTCTCTGATGTATAACAAGATCTGAATTGCATATAAAACATTTCCCACACTCAGAACATGGAAATGGCCTCTCACCTGTATGCCTTCTCTGATGTGTAACAAGTTTTGATTTCCGGATAAAACATTTCCCGCACTCAGAGCAAGAAAATGGCTTCTCACCTGTGTGACTTCTGTGATGTATAACAAGGTCTGATTTGCATGCAAAACATTTCCCACACTCAGAACATGGAAATGGCCTCTCACCTGTATGCCTTCTCTGATGTGTAACAAGTTGGGATTTCCGGATAAAACATTTCCTGCACTCAGAGCAAGAAAATGGCTTCTCACCTGTGTGACTTATGTTATGTCTAATAAGATCTGATTTGTGTGCAAAACATTTCCCACACTTAGAACATGGAAATGACTTCTCACCTGTGTGACTTCGCTGATGTGTAACTAGTTGTGATTTCCAGGTAAAATATTTTCCACACTCAGAACATGGAAATGGCCTCTCACCTGTGTGACTTCGCTGATGTGCAACAAGTTGTGATTTCCGGATAAAACATTTCCCGCACTCAGAGCAAGAAAATGGCTTCTCACCTGTGTGACTTCTGTTATGTCTAATAAGATCAGATTTGTGTGCAAAACATTTACCACACTCAGAACATGGAAATGACTTCTCACCTGTGTGACTTCGCTGATGTGTAACAAGTTGTGATTTCCAGGTAAAATATTTCCCACACTCAGAGCATGGAAATGGCCTCTCACCTGCCTTACCTGTCTGATGGGTAATAAGCTTTGTGTTCTGTGTAAAACATTTGGCATCTATAGAACAGGGAAACACTGTATCTACTGTCAGAGCTGGAACAGATGCACCAATATCAGAGTGATCAGGAGAACATTTCCCAGGATCAGAGGGACCAGTTGATAGAGCTGGATGTATAATTGGGGTAATGGGGTTATCTCCTGGAGAATCCTGTCTACTGTCATTATCTTTTATGTCACAATCCGGGGATAACATTAGATGTCCTTCTGAGATATTCCTGCTTGTGTGTCCATCTGCTGGAAATAAAACACATTATGGAAATGTGACATTTTCTGTAACAATATTAATCTTGTAAACAATAGGAGAAGACGACTCTCTGGGGCACTTAATTGTAAATGTGTGTGTATAATAAAACATAACTTTTACTGAAGGCTTTATAATATTGTGTCTCAGACAATCATTGTGTCCACCCTCCTGAGAACACTAACAATAACAAATGTAATATTATAATAAGACTTAGATATATCTCTATCTTGTACTGGTAACTAACCATGAAGTATAAATGGAAATGTAGTCACTCGCCAAGTCCTATGTCAGCACCAATGTAAAACAATGGATGGGGAACATATCGTATGAATTGGAGATTCTAGATGAACAATAATATCAGTCATATGAGCTGATGGATCAGAGAAATGTCTCCTAACGTTACTCCTGGAAGCATTGGTAAGGCAGTATTCCTTTATGTGTGTGCTCATACGCTGGTAAGCCTGTACATGTGTTACTCACCCTTATATAAGGTATATTGCTACAGCAGAGTAGGTGTGGCACAAGGTACTTTACATGCAATACACCATATAATACACTGCAATCATCATCTGCTAGGTTATAATCCACTCTTACACACCCATCATCAGTGTCTTACCTCTATTCTCTCAATAGTAATAAGGATGATGTGTGTACGGTAAGTATGATATAGAGAATTACATATCAGGATCTATACAGCTGCTGCCATACTTCTGCTTCTCATACATGTGCTACTGGCAGCAGTGAACATCTGAGTGAGAGTGCAGGGAAGACAGCAGAGTCTGATGAGAAAGAGATTGGATCTGCCTTTGTAGGAATGTACACCTGTCACCCCTGTTAGTATATAAAATAAATAAAAGGGGCGTGGCCTGAGTCCATCCAGACGTACTTTCTGGAGTTCTCCTCACTAAGTGGCTTCTTATCTACCTGATAGCTCTCAGCCGCTGCTGGGACCAAGACCCAATCTATTAAGTCCTTCACTCCTCCTGCCCTAAAGCCGCACACTCTGCTCACTCCGGGCACTGTTCACTGCCGCAGCCTAGCGCCGCCGCTGAAGCCACATGCTAAATTTTGGAGCTAAGTGCGCCCAGTCTTTCCCACATGCTCTGGCCACCTGACTTGGAGTCGCTTTTGACTCAGGTGGGAGCGCTTGCTCTCCCGCTCACTACTGCTGGGGCCAGAACGGGCTGCCCACAGTCACCGGAGCCCGGGAGTGATATTGGGAAGTGACATGGCTGCTATTTTGGATCCTGGTGCCCGGCCATCGCATGCTTTGCCTTCAATAAGGTGTAAAATTGTTATAAGCTGCTAAATAATTGTCCTGACGGCTAGACCGGGGTTACTACACTAAACTGAAGCATTTGCCTGGAGGTGAAACTGCCTTCTATTTATATGGTACCACTATAATCTACTTCCTCTCAGTCTACATGCAGATCCCAGTATCAAGTATCGTCTGAGCACAGCTCATTACACTCTGATTACGACCTCACAGTATATTATTTTGTGGATTTATCCACTGAATATATTTTGCCATTTGTGTCTCTCTGTGCTGAGTACTTTACATCTGTGATCACGCTGACATCTAGTGGAATTTATTGGTCATTACTGTGTTATTTGAGTTGCATTACATCATGTTTACTTGAAATTTTGGCTCGGATACCCCCGTCACCCCGACTAAGAATGTCATTTTGAACCGAGTCATCTTGATGTAACCTCCTGACAGCGTACTACTGCTCCTTTTATTTATAGATTGTTTGTATTTTCCTATCTCTGAGAGGTCAGTCTCTTTGTAGTCAGCTTACCATGCCTCCAAAAAAGGTTAAAAGGTACATCAGCCCCACCTGTCTATCTCTTTGGTACCTCAAATTCAGGTGGTCCTTCAGAGACCGCTACAACATCATCTGCTTCTTCTTGTCAGATGCACAGCCCAGCTGTAATGGCTGAAGACGTCTTAAGACACTCTAGATAGTTCTGTTACTCTACGCTCTATACATTCTATGGTATCTACATTTAAGGACTGAAATAACCTCAGAACTTAACTCTAATATTCAAGCTTTGAGGTCCGATATCAGTGAGATTGGCACTCGTACAGACTAAGATGAAAGAGATTGTTGCGTCTCACAAAGATCTGATTTCAGCACATGACACCCTTCAGGAAGACATGGGGGTAAATTTACTAAGATGGGAGTTCTATTTAAGATGTGATGTTGCCATTGCAACCAATCAGATTCCAAGTATTATGTTCTAGAAGGTGCTAGATAAAAGAGAACTAGATTCTGATTGGTTGCTATGGGCAACATCCCATCTTAAATAGAACTCCCATCTTAGTAAATTTATCCCATGGTCTCTATTCGTGATAAAATCACTGATTTAGAAGACAGGTCTCTGAGAAATAATATCAGAATAATGGCGTTCCAGAATCTCTTATAAATGCTGAGCTTTAGGATTATGCCACGGTTCTCTTTTTAGAAACTTCCACCGAAGGCTTCTGCCGTGGACCTTCTTATTGATCGGTTCCATAGACTCCCAAAGTCCAAACAGGCCCCAATCCAAGCTCTGAGGGACACTCTGCCCAGGGTCCACTTTTTTTTATATTAAAGAACACATTCTACAGGCTGCTTTGTATTCCTCATCCACAGCTGAGTGCCTGGATAATCTGCAGATATTTCCAGATATTTCTCCTGTGACGCTGGCCAAAAGGCGGCGGTGGTAGCCACTCAGGAATCACATATTCCATTGCACTCTCCCCCTCAATTTACCAATAACTACCCAACATGCTCTATCTCCTGTGGTGTAGACATCCTTTCCCATAGATCCTGCCCCTTTCACCTGGGCAGCAAGTGGGTGGATTGCAATGGTAGATTTTAGATTCTAGTTGGGAAAATTAATTATAAATATGTCACCCTCACTTCTCTCTATGCCCCTAATGCCAGACAGCCCCGATTACTTAGAGAGAGAAGGCCGTCATCCAAGTACCAGTGGACAGGTAATCAGCCGGGAATGTGCAGGATTCTGAATGAGGGGGGAGAGCAGGAGTATAATAGGGGTTGATGGCTCCTGATGTATAAGATACACCAGAGAGTCTGGGGAGGAGACTGGTCAGATCTCTGGGCTGGTAACACACAGTGACATGATGTGAGGAGGAGAGCAGGTGTATAATAGGGGCTGATGGCTCCTGATGTATGAGATACACCATAGAGTGTGGGGAGGAGACTGGTCAGATCTCTGGGCTGGTAACACACAGGGACATGATGTGAGGAGACCAGGAGTATAATAGGGGCTGATGGCTCCTGATGTATGAGATATACCAGAGAGTGTGGGGAGACTGGTCAGAGCTCTGGGCTGGTGACACACAGTGACATGATGTGAGGAGGAGTAGGAGTATAATATGGGCTGAAGGCTCCTGATGTATGAGATACACCAGAGAGTGTTGGGAGGAGACTGGTCAGATATCTGGGCTGGTAACACACAGTGACATGATGTGAGGGGAGAGCAGGAGTATAATAGGGGTGATGGCTCTTGACTCCCTCACTGGGAAAATATATATTCCTCATTAGTTTGTACCGACAGAGGAGGGTGTAGGATAAGAGATTGCTGTAGTGACTGAGCAAGGAGAAACTGTGACTCTTTTCTGTAATTAGTGTTTATTACTCACCTGTGCTGATATCTGTAGGGATGTCCTCCTTCTTAGACTGCTGATCACCCCTCACATACGTCTCTTCTTCTCCCTCTATATCTTCTGCCTTTATATCAGTCACATACGTCTCTTCTTCTCCCTCTATATCTTCTGCCTTTATATCAGTCACATACGTCTCTTCTTCTCCCTCTATATCTTCTGCCTTTATATCAGTCACATACGTCTCTTTTTCTCCCTCTATATCTTCTGCCTTTATATCAGTCACATACGTCTCTTCTTCTCCCTCTATATCTTCTGCCTTTATATCAGTCACATACGTCTCTTCTTCTCCCTGTATATCTTCTGCCTTTATATCAGTCACATACGTCTCTTCTTCTCCCTCTAAATCTTCTGCCTTTATATCCGTCACATACGTCTCTTTTTCTTCCTCTGTATCTTCTATCTTAATGTCAGTGAGACATTCATCCTAAATAGCCCACAAAACAATATACATTAATAATAGTATATTAATAGTATAATAGTGTATAAGACACACACAGCTGCTCTACACATTATATAGTGACAGTCACTTTGGTATATGGGCGAGACCCTAAATCCCACCTACCTGATCCTCCTGTGGGATCCTGTGATTCTCCTCTGTACAATCCTGGGAATACAGAGGACGGAGACATCTCTCTGGGGTATCTCTGTTACTGGGTCCATCTGTAGGAGACACACAGTGACTGAGTACAGTGTATATATGTGATTATCAGATGATGTGTGTATATAGGGGGTCCCCATACCTGCTCTCCCCTGTACAATACATGACAGTCTCCTCTTACCCAGTGATGTGAGGGGCCGGTGATTCTCCATCATCACGTCCTTGTACAGACCCCTGTGTTCCTCTATATACTCCCCCTCCTGCATGGAGACATAGACAGTGACATCCTGACACCTTATAGGAACCTGACACACACAGTGATACAGTCATCACCCAGACACATCCCCTGGTGTTACTGTATAATGTCCCATTCCCAGCAGTCACCTCTCCAGTCATCAACCAGACACGTCCCCTGGTGTTACTGTATAATGCCCCATTCCCAGCAGTCTCCTCTCCAGTCATCACCCATACACATCCCCTGGTGTTACTGTATAATGTCCCTTTTCCAGCAGTCACCTCTCTAGTCATCACCCGGACACGTCCCCCAGTGTTACTGTATAATGTCCCATTCCCGGCAGTCACCTCTCCAGTCATCACCCATACACATCCCCTGGTGTTACTGTATAATGTCCCATTCCCAGCAGTCACCTCTCCAGCCATCTCCCATACACATCCCCTGGTGTTACTGTATAATTCCCCATTCCCAGCAGTCACATCTTCAGTCATCACCCAGACACATCCCCTGGTGTTACTGTATAATGTCCAATTCCCAGCAGTCACCTCTCCAGTCATCACCCAGACACGTCCCCTGGTGTTACTGTATAATGTCCCATTCCCAGCAGTCACCTCTCCAGTCATCACCCAGACACGTCCCCTGGTGTTACTGTATAATGTCCCATTCCCAGCAGTCACCTCTCCAGTCATCACCCAGACACATCCCCTGGTGTTACTGTATAATGTCTCATTCCCAGCAGTCACCTCTCCAGTCATCACCCAGACACGTCCCCCGGTGTTACTGTATAATGTTCCATTCCCAGCAGTCACCTCTCCAGTCATCACCCAGACACGTCCCCTGGTGTTACTATATAATGTCCCATTCCCAGCAGTCAACTATCCAGTCAGCAGCTGAATGGTCTTGTTGCTGAGTTCCAGGATCTTCTGGTCACTGTGTCTCTCATGTATCAGTGAGTGAGGTGGAGGCACCGTGATGGTTCTCTGGGACCTGCTCAATCCTCCTGATACACAAGGATGGCTGCTGGTTGTCTCACGCTCACCAGATGTCTTCTTCACACCTCTTTGAAATGGAGACGACATAAATATCACTGTAAATACGCCCAGATCCCCTCACCTCCAGTGAAGTCCCTGTATTATTACTATAGATAATAGGATTTTGGTACTTACCAGATAAATACCTTTCTTTGAATCCACTAGGGGGCACTGGAGTACTCTTGGGATATGGACGGTGCGATAGCAGGGATAGGCACATTTAAAATTTTTAATGTTTAACCCTCCTTCCCCTTCTATACTCCCAAGATGCCTTAGTGTTTTTTGCCTAGCCAAATAGGAGCGACAGAGAGGATGAACAACGGAGAATTACATATAACATTATAACATAACGGACAACTAGAAGTTGACACGACAATAGATAACAATCACTTTAACATTTCAAGTCGGTGAAAATGTGAACTATTGAACTTACTACCAGACAGGTGAAACTGCTCTGGGTGGGTGTGCAGTGCCCCCTGTGGATGCAAAGAAAATAATTTATCTGGCAAGTACCAAAATCCTGTTTTCTTTTTCATCCACTAGGGGTCACTGGAGTACTCTTGGGACGTACCAAAGTTTCCCCCTTGGGCGGGAGAACTGTTTGGTACCTGTAACAGTAGACGGCCAAAGCTAGAAGCTGGTGCCACAGAATTATCAAACTTGTAAAAACGCACAAATGTGTTCACTGATGACCATGTAGCCATACAGCAAGGTTGCGTCGTAGAAGCTCCACGACCTGCTGCCCATGACGTTCCCACAGAACACATGGCATGTGCTGAAACAGATGCAGGTGGTGTTAGACTAGCATGAAAGTACACCTGACGAATGGTCAGGTTAATCTATCTGGCCAAGAACTGATTGGAAGCTGGACAACCTATCTTGACTGTATCATAGAGAACAAACAAAGTATCCGTTTTATGTACTGTTGATGTTCGGGCTACATAAACGCGGAGTGCGCGTACCACATCCGAAGTAGCTGGAGTATCTGAATCTTCTGAAAAACAGGAACTACGATTGGTTGCTTGATGTGAAAGAAGATACTACCTGTGGTAGAAAAGCGGGATTTGTCCAAAGTTCCGCTCTGTCAGTATGAAGTACCAGATATGGTGTCTTGCATGACAAGGAACCTAATTGTGCAACACGCCTTGCCGAAGCTAAGGCTAGGAGAAAATAGGAATTTAATTACCTAGCGGTAAATCCTTTTCTCATAGTCCATAGAGGATGCTGGGGTCCACATTAGTACCATGGGGTATAGACGGGTCCACTAGGAGCCATTGGCACTTTAAGAGTTTAACAGTGTGGGCTGGCTCCTCCCTCTATGCCCCTCCTACCAGACTCAGTCTAAAAACTGTGCCCGAGGAGACAGACAACTTCGAGAGAAGGATGTTACACAGATAGTGGCGAGATTCACACCAGCTCACACATACAAGGCAAACAAGCCTGAAAACTCAGTAACCACTAAAACATTACTGAAATCAGTAAAGAAACAAAGTACTTACCTAAGAACAAAGCAGTACTGAACCAAAGAACCACTGCAGGATAACGAAGTGCTGGGCGGGCGCCCAGCATCCTCTACGAACTACGAGAAAATGATTTACTGGTAGGTAATTAAAATCCTATTTTCTCTTACGTCCTAGAAGATGCTGGGGTCCACATTAGTACCATGGGGATGTACCAAAGCTCCCAGAACGGGAGGGAGAGCGTGCAGGCTTCTGCAGAACTGCTTGACCAAACTTGAGGTCCTCAGAGGCCAAAGTATCGAACTTGTAGAACTTAGCAAACGTGTTCAACCCAGACCAAGTAACTGCTCAGCAAAGCTGCAAAGCCGAGACACCCCAGGCAGCCGCCCAGGAATAACCCACCTTACGAGTAGAGTGGGCTTTAACAGATTTTGGACACGGCAAGCCTGCCATAGAATAAGCATGCTGGATAGTGAACCTGATACAGCGAGAAATCGTCTACTTAGAAGCAGGACACCCAATTTTCTTGGGATCATGCAGGACAAACACATAGTTCGATTTTCTGTGATGAGCAGTCCTCGTCACATAGATCTTCAAAGCCCTCACAACATACAAGGACTTTGAAGCAATTTAGGAGTTAGTAGCCACTGGCACCACAATAGGTTGGTTGATATGAAAAGCCGACACAACCTTGGGAAGGAACTGTTGACGCGTCCTGAGTTCCGCCCTATCTTCATGGAAGACCAAATAGGGGCTTTTACAGGACAAAGCCCCCAATTCCGACACACGTTGCGCAGAAGCCAAGGCCAACAACGTGACAGCCTTTCACGTGAGTAACTTGACCTCAGCCTCCTGTAAAGGCTCAAATCAATCCGACTGCAGGAAATGCAACACCACGTCAAGATCCCAGGGTGCCGTCAGCGCCACAAAGGGAGGCTGGATGTGCAGAACCCCTTTAAAAAAAAGGTCTGAAGCTCAGGGAGGACAGCCAATTGTTTCTGGAAGAAAATGGATAAAATCGAACTCTGAACCTTTAGGGATCCCAACCTCAGGACCATATCCACACCTGCTTGCAGGAAAAGGAGAAACCGTCCAAGTTGAAACTCCACCACAGGAAATTTCTTGGATTTACACCAAGACACATACTTTTTCCAAATTCGATGGTAATGTTTAGACGTTACTCCCTTCCTAGCCTGTATCAGGATAGGAATAACCACGCTCGGAATACCCTTCCGAGCTAAGAGCTGGCATTCAACCTCCATGCCGTCAAATGTAGCCGTGGTAAGTCTTGATAAGCAAACGGCACCTGTTGCAGAAGATCCTCCCGAAGAGGAAGAGGCCTTGGATCTTCCAGCAGATCCGCGTACCAATCCATCCTTGGCCAGTCTGGAGCAATGAGGATCGCCTGAACCCTTGTTCTTTTTACAAGCTTTAGAATTCTTGGAATGAGTGGAAGTGGAGGGAACACATACACTGACTTGAACACCCGCGGCGTTACCAGGGCATCCACTGCCACTGCTTGTCAGTCTCTCTGTACTGTACAGGTACTGTACCTGGAACAGTACCTCTGAAGCTTCTTGTTGAGGCGGGAGGCCATCATGTCTATTTGAGGTACACCCCAACGAATTCTTACCTCCACGAACACCTACGGGTGGAGGCCCCACTCTCCTGGATGGAGATCGTGTCTGCTGAGTTAATCCGCTTCCCAGTTGTCCACTCCCGGAATGAAGATTGGTGACAGCGCTACTGCATGCCTTTCTGCCCAGAGGAGGATTTTTGTCACTTCTGACATTGCAGCTCTGCTCTTCGTTCCGCCCTGCCGGTTTAAGTAGAACATCGTCGTTACATTGTCCGACTGCACTTGAAAGGTCTGATCTTGCAGAAGCTGTGCTGCTTGTAGAACACGCCTCTTAGCTCCAGGATGTTTATTGGAAGATGGGATCCTGACTTGACCACCTTCCTTGGACGATTTCCCCTTGGGTGACTGCTCCGCAACCTCTGAGACTTGCATCAGTGGTTAGAAGATCCAGTTCTGAACCCCAAACTTGCGGCCCTCCAGAAGGTGAGGCAGTTGCAGCCACCAGAGGAGTGAAATCCTTGCTTTCGGCGACAGAAGTATCCTCTGGTGCATGAGTAGGTGAGATCCCGATCACTGGTCTAGGAGATCCAGTTGGAATGACCGAGCATGAAATTTTCTGTACTGTAGAGCCTCGTAAGAGGCAACCATCTTCCCCAGAAGGCGAATGCACTGATGGACCGATATCCGGGCAGGCTTCAAGACATCCCAGACCATGGACTGTATCACCAACGCCTTCTCCACCGGTAGAAACACCCTTTGCACCTCCGTGTCGAGGATCATCACCAGGAAAGACAATCTCCTTGTCGGCTCCAAACGGGACTTTAGAAGGTTCAGGATCCAACCGTGCTCCCTGACCAGATGACTCATGAGAGCAATGGACTGTAACAACTTCTCCCTGGACGATGCCTTTATCAGCAGATCATCCAGATATGGAATTATGTTCACTCCCTGTCTCTCGGAGAACCATCATCTCTGCCATCACCTTGGTGAAGACCCTCGTGCCGTGGAGAGACCGAATGGCAGTGCCTGGAACTGATAGTGATTGTCTAACAGTGCCAACCTGAGATAAGCCTGATGCGGCGGCCAAATGGGAATGTGATGGTACGCATCCTTGATATCTATGGACACCAGAAACTCCCCCTCCTCCAGACCTGAGGTCACTGCCCTCAGAGACTCCATTTTGAAGTTCAAGTTCAAAATTGGCCTGACCGAACCATCCGGTTTCGGTACCACGAAAAGGTTCGAATAGTAACCCTTGTTTTGCTGATGAGGTGGAACTGGAACAATAACCTCTGACTTTTCCAATTTTTAGACGGCTTCCTGTAGAATAGCCCTGTCTGTCAGTAAAGCTGGCAAGCCTGATTTGAAGAATCGGTGAGGTGGGAGATCTTGAAACTCCAGCTTATACCCCTGGGACACAACATCCTGCACCCTGGGATCCAGGCTGGACGACACCCAGACGAGTCTCGCTCCCACCCGTCCATCCTCCAGGCTGCGCGGTCCACCGTCATGCTGAAGATTTTGATGTACCAGAAGCCGGCTTCTGCTCATGGAAACCTGCAGGTGTAGGTTTTTTGGATTTTGCACGACCTCCTCTAAAGAAGGTGGTAGGAGGTTTGGACTTTTTAGTCTTAGCAGCCCGAAAGGAATCTGAGACAAAACATTACATACCTGGGTACAGGAAATGGACTCTTCTGGAGAAGAAGCGTCCTCTGTAGCATAAGACACAGAATCCCTGGACATGGTTATGTGAGAAACATAAACCCACACTCACACAGGAAAATGTCAGACACAGTTTCCCCCCAAAATCCTTCAGAGAAGCACTGAGCTTGGAGCCAGCACACACACAGCGCTTCCCTAGGTAGAGACAATGGGGTCATTCCGAGTTGATCGCAGCCAGCAATTTTTTGCTGCTGGTGCAATCAACTAATCCACGCCTATGGGGGAGTGTATTTTAGCTTAGCAGGGCTGCGTTCACTTGTGCACTCCTGCTAAGCTAAAAAAGTTTCCAGCAACCTAGGAGTAAGGCTGGATCTACTTATTTATTATTTATTAGCAGTTTCTTATATAGCGCAGCATATTCCGTTGTGCTTTATAATTAGAACAACAATTATAGAAGAAAACTGGGCAAAGACAGACAGAGGTAGGAAGGCCCTGCTTGCAAGCTTACAACCTATAGGGAAATAGGCATTGATACACAAGGATAGATGCTACCTGTTACATAATGGTTCCCCAGGTTGCTAGGTTCTTAATGGGTTGTATATGATCTGATCACCCAGCAATGTTGGAAGACAAAATGTGAGGTTATGTGGACTGTACAGAGGGGATTTATGTGGACTGTACAGAGGGGATGTAACTGGATAGGGAAGCATTGAAGGTTATGTGTGTGGGTCTGAAATTTGGTAGGCTTGTCAGAAGAGATGAGTTTTCAGAGAACGTTTAAAGGTTTGGAGACTAGAGGAGAGTCTTATTGTGCGTGGGAGTGCATTCCACAGAGTGGGTGAAGCCCGGGTAAAGTCCTGTAATTTTGAGTGGGAACAGGTAATACATGTGGATGAGAGATGCAGATCTTGTGCAGAGCGGAGAGATCTGGTAGGGAGATATTTTGAGATGAGTGAGGAGATGTATGATGGTGCAGTTTGGTTAATAGCCTTGTATGTAAGTAACAGTATTTTATATTTGACACAGTAGAAAACAGGTAACCAATGGAGAGACTGACAGAGCGGATCAGCAGATGAAGAACGTCTAGCGAGGAAGATTAGCTGCATTTAAAATGGATTAAAGTGGTGATAGCCTATGTATGGGAAGACCAGTAAGGAGACTATTACAATAATCAATGCGGGAGATGATGAGTGCATGGATTAGAGCACAGGTTCTCAAACTCGGTCCTCAGGACCCCACACAGTGCATGTTTTGTAGGTCTCCTCATAGAATCACAAGTGAAATAATTAGCTCCACCTGTGAACCTTTAAAATGTGTCAATGATTAATTAATACACCTGCACACATGCTGGGTTACCTGCAAAACATGCACTGTGTGGGGTCCTGAGGACCGACTTTGAGAACCTCTGGATTAGAGTTTTTGCAGTATCTTGTGTAAGATAAGGGCGTATTTTGGATATGTTTTTAAGGTGCATGTAACATGATTTAGAGACAGATTGAATGTGTGGAACAAAGGACAGTTCAGAGTCAAGGTTGACACCTAGGCAACAAGCTTGTGGGGTGGGGTGGATAGTTGCATTGTCAACAGTTATAGAGATATCAGGTTGGTAACTACTCTTAGCTGGTGGGAAAATAATTAATTCGGTATTGGAAATGTTGAGTTTGAGGTGACGAGATGACATCCAAGATGAAATGGCAGACAGGCATCCAGTGACACGAGCCAATAGATCAGGCATTCCCAACCGCGGTCCTCAAGGCACACTAACAGTGCAGGTTTTAGCGATATCCAGGCTTCAGCACAGATGGTTAAATCAAAATAACTGAGCTACTAATTAAGTCACCTGTGCTAAAGCCTGGATATCGCTAAAACCTGCACTGTTGGTGTGCCTTGAGGACCGTGGTTGGGAAACAATGGACTACATCATTCACTACTTTGGTCAGTGCCGTCTCTCTGGAGTGTTGGGCACGAAAGCCTGACTGAAGTGGGTCCAATAAGTTGTGCGAGTTAAGAAAGTGTGTAAGGCGAGTGTAGGCAAGCCTCTCAAGTAGCCTGTGCGACAGATCCAGCGATGTTCCTCCCGGCTTTGACGTCAGACATCCGCCCTCAGTTTGCCCGGAAACACCTGTGTTCGGATGACCACTCCCAGAAAATGGCATCCAACCGTGAGTATCCGCCCGGACCGCCTCTCCACTGTCAATCTTCCTGCGTTCAGCGCTGCGTCTGGGGAGGCGGTGACTGACTCACCACCGGAATTCTGGGTCTGTTAGGGGGTGGCGGCATACTGCGGGAGAGTGCGGTCGCCTGGGGCAGCTAACGATCATCACCCTCAGGAGCTCAGTGTCCTATCATCGGAGATAGTGGCTCAGACCCCGCAGGGCGGACACTACTTGCCCCCTAAGTCCCACGAAGCAGGGAGGCTGTTGCCAGCAGCCTCCCTGTGCCTAAATTACTTCAAGAAAACAATAAAACTAAAGAAGCTCTGAGAGCTCCCCTAGCTGTGACCGGCTCCTCCGGGTACATTTTCTAAACTGAGTCTGGTAGGAGGGGCATAGAGGGAGGAGCCAGCCCACACTATTAAACTCTTAAAGTGCCAATGGCTCCTAGTGGACCCGTCTATACCCCATGGTACTCATGTGGACACCAGCATCCTCTAGGACGTAAGAGAAACACGGTTTTCCAAGTTATAAACTTAACATGCACGTTTTGCAAGGGTTCAAAACTTGACTGAAAAAACATACAAAACTAGATTCAAGTCCCATGGAGCTGTAGGTGGAATGAATGGAGGTTGAACTCTAAGGACACCTTGCAGGAAATTGTGAACTGTTGGCAAAAGTGCCAAACGCCTTTGAAAGAAAACTGACAAGGCAGAGACCTGCACCGTTAGTGTCGCTAAACGCAGTCCTCCATCTAACCACGTCTGTAAAAGATCAAAAGATTCGGAAACATCCTAGCTTCACACCAACCTATATAAGCTAGCCAAATCCTGTGATAATGAGCTGCTGAAACTGGCTTCCTAGCACGTAATATGGTTGGTATAACCAACTGTGGAATGCTCTCTCGCCTTGAGAGTGGTCTCAACAGCCACCCCGTAAAAAACGCAGCCACGCTAAATTGGGGTAAAGGAATGACCCCTGCTGTAGTAGGTCTGGACATAGCAGAATCAGCTGGAGGAAAATCCTGACTACTGAGATAATCTACTTTCCAGTTGTGCAGTCCTGGAATGAAGACCGCCAACAATATCACGTGGTGATGTTCGGCCCAATTGAGGATTTGAGCAACTTCTCGCATGGCCATGCGACTTTGAGTCCCTCCTTGTTTGTTGATGTATGCGACTTCTGTTGCGTTGTCCGACTGAACCTGAACAGTCTGAAACAGGAGCAAGTGAACTGCCTGACGCAGAGCGTTGTAAATTGCCCTGAGTTCCAGGACACTGATTGACAGTAATCTTTCTCGGTCTGAACATAGACCCTGAAAATGACAATGTTGGACCACTGCTCCCCAACCTTTGAGACTTGCGTCCGTCATCAGAATTATCCAATTCCAGACTCCGAACCTTTTTCCCGCAGTGAGATTGTGTATGTGGAGCCACAAGCGCACCATCTGATGAATTTGTAGATGAGAGCCGGATCACTATGTGAGAAGATCCAGCTGAAAGGGACCTGAGTGAAATCTTCTGAACTGGAGTGTGATGAAAGATGCCTCCATCTGTCTTACCAGTCGAAATGCACAAATGCCCCGAGACTGTCCGTGGTTTGAGCACTGGCAGTACTAGATGACGAATAGCATGTACTTTCTGTTGTGGCAGGTAAATGCGTTGATCCACCGTAATCAGAATCATTCATAAAATGTAATTCTTTGACACGTGACACAACTTGATTTATTTATTTTTTTAAAGTTGACAATCCATCCGTACTGAACTAGTACACTGTACAACAGTAAGGCATGTTTATGAAGTATTTGTTGTGACAAATACTCTATTCCTCGTTTTGACTCTACCTCGGCCTGTCAAGAACGAAACCACAGTGGCTGTCGGGCCGCAAGCCAAGAATAAACTTGTCCAACGTCCAACGAAGCCGTAACTAAATACTCAACCAATTCACAAATGTGATCGGTAAGAAAATAGGATTTTGGTACTTACCAGGTAAATCCTTTTCTTTGAATCCATAGGGGGCACTGGAGTACTCTTGGGATATGGACGGGCGTAGCCGAACAAAGGCACTGAATATTCAAATTTAGGACTCTCCCCCCCTCCATATCCCCAAGTACCTCAGTGTACTTTGCCAGTGTTTTTTACTGAGCGAACAGGATATAGAGAGGTTGACAATGGAGAATCCCTATAACATAACGGACAACCACAAAGTTGATCCGTAACCTTATTGTCAACTAAACAGTTGACACCTTAACCGATAGAACTTTATAATTTGAGCCAATCGGTGAAAATGTGTTACCATAAGCTCCTTTGAGCTTAATACCACCCAAGTAAAATTTGTTCACTAAGCTCCCTTGAGCTTAAAACAACCCAGGTAAAACTGCTCTGGGTGGGCGTCCAGTGCCCCCTATGGATTCAAAGAAAAGGATTTACCTGGTAAGTACCAAAATCCTATTTTCTTTATCATCCACTAGGGGTCACTGGAGTACTCTTGGGACGTACCAAAGCTTCCCTCGTGGGCGGGAGAGCTGTTTGATACTTGTAACAGTAGGCAGCCAAAGCTAGATGCTGACGGCGCCACCATTCATAACGTGTAAAAGTGCACAAACGTGGTGCACTGAAGGCTATGTAGCCGCGTCGTAGACACTCCACGACCCGCTGGGTGTGACATTCCCACAGAACCTGTGGGATGAGCTATTACTGACGGCAATTGTAACTTAGCCTTAAAGTAAGCCAGACTTGTAGTCATTATTATTATCCAACTGGATAATGTCTGCTGAGAAACTGGCTAACCCCAGTTGGCAGTATTATAGAGAACAAACAACGTATTCATATCACGTACTGTATACGTTCGGGACATATATAAACGCGTAATGCGTGTACCACATTCAGAATTCTAGAATGTGCTGTCCACACAAGACCCACTAATGGTATATTGATGTGAGGAATACGAAAGCGGAATTCGTCCGAAGATCTGCCTTGTCCTGAGAAAACTCAAATACGGTGGCTTGGACTACAAGGCACCCAAATATGAAAACAAAACCCTTTCCGAAGCCAAGGCTAGAAGCCAAGGCTATAAGAAAAATGTTTTCCAAAGTGAGAAACGTAATTCCCTTTTGTTGAAAGGGTCCAAAATATGAAAACTGTAAGAAATCTGAACCCAACCTCAAGTCGCCTGGCGCTGTAGGTGGAATAAATAGAGTCTGAACTTTGATGACACCTTGTAGAAAGGTGTGTACAGACGCAAATCGAGGCAAACGTCTTTGAATATAAGTTTACCACACAGATACCTGCACTCTTAGTGTAGATCAACGCAGTTTTCCATCCCACCCCGTTTAACAGAATACGGGTAACTTGAAGGATGATGTTGGAAACTTCCGAGGTTTACAACCTATGTAAGCACACGAAATTTTGTAATAATGAGCTGAATTAAGCGGCTTACTAGTTAACATGGTTGGTATAACCGATACTGTAATGCTCTATTTCTTAAGAGGGCAGTCTGAACCCTCACCCCGTTAACCGCAGCTGCGGTACATAGATAATAGGTACCTAGGTAACTATGGGTAAAAGAACGTTCCCTGATGTAACAGTTTGAACGTATTATGAGCGGGCCAAGATCGTGTGCAATTATTCCTTGGAAATTCGAGAAGCAAACTTCTCCGAAACCCCTGAGATTCCACCAGTATGACTGTGACGAACTGTCTTATGATCCGTTTTGGCAACGGAGAGATAAGCGGAAAATAGTGGATCCAGATACTTGATGCTGAATGACCACATGAATGTGAGAGACTCCACCGCCACTGCCCTTGTGATCTGTTTTGTACACATACTGAGCTTTTGTAATTGTGGCGTGATGCCATCATGTATACTTGAGGGAAACCTCCTTCTGTGGACTCACATATGAAACACCTCTGGATTTAATGTCCAGTTTTCAGGATCCAAATCCTGACGGGTGAGATCATCTGTCTAACAGATGTCCACTTACGGAATGATCTCTTGACATTTTCACATAATGGTGTTCTGAGCCATTGAGGATTTGAGTTACCTGCCGCATTGCCATGCGGCTTCTTGGTTCTCACTGGTTGTTGTGTATGCAACTGCCGTTGCCTTGTTTGACTGCTTAAGGCCAGCGTGAGCCAGGCATCAAAAAATTACATGCAACTTACGGTTGTTCCTTTCTACGGAAATCTTTAGTAAAAGGCGAAAGATTTATTCGTTCTGCAGAGAAACCAGAGTATATCCCTGGTCAGACTGAAAGCGAATCATGTATTTCATTGTAAAATGCACGGAGTTCTAGGACATTTATCGACAGCAATCTGTCGTGTTTTAGAACCTTTGTTGCTTATTTTATCTACAAATCCTGACCCTCTGCGACTGTCGTCCAGAGTATATGCACCCTTGTCCCTCTGTGGGAAACGCGAGTGAAGGGTGGCAAACTAAATTGAAAACACATCTTTATTCTTAATAGGTGAATACACCAATGTACCGCTAGTGTGCGTGTTTTGCACTAATTACTAGATGTACATTTGTTCTTGCTGGTGTAGTAGGTAAAAGTCTTTGATTTACCATATTTATAATCTTACCTAGGACTTGACATCGTTTAGACAGAATTAGATGCGATTGTTTTCGAACTTGATCTGCTACCGCAGTATACATTAGTAGCGCAAGTTAGAGGAACTTTGTTGAGACAGAGTTCTTATGTGAGATGAGCTATCATCCCAACATAACTTTGGTAAATACCCGAAGCGATAAGCAACGGTAGACATGAAATGGTTAATGGTTGTAGCGATTTGCAAACGCTAGAACCTGTGATGGACAAACCGAAATGGGGAAATACACATTGTGAAGATCAAATGCAATTATGCAATTTTATGGCTCCAATAAGCAAATACTAACCGCAGAAAATCCATTTTCCAACTGTAGTAAATGACCTGCTGATTGATATTGCGACGGAGCTGTTTGATTTTGCTCAAACAGACGGGAATAAGTAACTGTGACTCTGTTGGCGTACTACTGCCTGGTTTATAAACCAGCAAAGACTAAATGACAACCTGCCAACCGTTCGACAGAGGCATTTTTGTACTTTAAGCTTTAAATAGCTGAGACATATATGAGTTGAAGTCATGAAACCTCGCAAATGTAACATGTAAAGACGCGCTTTCACAATTGTAAAAGAGGTCATCCAACCACTGGCTTGCTGATCCTGTCGTTACAAGGCGTGACTGTTTCTTATAAAGGGATAAAACGCTGTTACAAGTATACTGTATGCGGTAATGGCTGAATATCATAAAAGGATAAAACGCCGTTACAAGTATATTAAATTTAGGAGCAAACAAGCTCTGGCCTTGTTGCGCTTAAATAGCGACAATGAAAATAACCGGCGTTAGCAGAAGCTCTACAGATATACTCTGCAGGTTCTTTTAACAGTGATCGGCATTGTTTCATACATAGATTCTAGTGACCCAAATGTATCCTGGGCTTTTATAATGTTTGACAGAAACGCATCTACCAATGGCGGATCGCGTCCTTCTGGAAACGATTATGTAAAGTTGTCCAAAACCCCGCACTATGTGAGTGCTGGACTAATGTACCCTTCTCACTGGTAGTTATCTGTGTGAGATTTGACATAGAATCGTGCATTAAATTATAAGACCAGTGAAATAACACTCTGGTACCCAAAGAGAAATGGGCCCTTTGGAAAGACTGTCTTTTGTTAAAGCTGGCGGAGTCATTCCGAGACTCCGATGTTACCGCTGTTTTAATTTGAATTGCCAATGTTAACATAGGTTTTTAAAATTATTTTTAGTCTGTACTAGAGCCTTCTTGCTATGTAGACAGACACCATAATAGGCAACAGACAGACACTTGCACGACTTAATGAAGTTATTATGTGTCATATATATATATATGTTATTGCTGAACAGCATATTCATATGAAACTCATGCTTGTTTCTTTTTACGGAAATCTTTAGCAAAAACAAAAGATTTATTCGATATGAAGAGAAACTAAAGTATTCTTTATGTGAAAAGCAGTTCACATAGGCATATGAAACCCGAACCAAATTCATACTAACCCCCCTGCGCCTCTGGTGGCTTAGAGATGTAGGGCAGGAATGTTCTAGAATTATTTAGAAATACAGATTACATGGCTAATTTATGTGAAACCTGAACCAAAAATTCCTACTAACACCCCTGCGCCTTCTGGTGGCTTAAAGATGTAGGGCAGGAATGTTCTAGAAATATCCTGAACTAAAAATTCCCACTAACACCCCTGCGCCTCCTTGTGGAGTAGAGGTGTATGGCCGGAATGTTCTGGAATTATAAGCTGGAAAAACAGCAATGATTAAAATGGCCCTCATGCCATGCTTTCACTGAAAATCACAGTACAGTTTACCTGCTGCAGTGCTAATCTAGTCTTAATAGGCTATTATACAGTGATATCACAGGTTTAGTATACAGTAAAATACATGCATTCACAATACATGCTTTTAGTTAGCCTTCCAGTAAAATAAACACTTGCTGTGTATTATATTGCATCCTTAACAGAAACATGGTTAAAAAATGGCTGCATGAAACTCATGGTTGTTCCTCTCCACGAAAATCTTTAGTAAAAAGGCGAAAGATTTAGTCATTCTAAAGAGAAACCAGAGTATTGTTTAAAAAACAAACAAACAAACTGAACAGCCTATTTCTTAACCCATGCAGCCCTTTGGTACTGCTGCTATGGGCATTACTCCCCCTCACCCCTCTGCAGCTGCGCTGCTTGTGAGCTAGCTTCTATCCCCTGTTACCTGCAGCGGACGGGAGCGGGTGCAGGGAGAGCCGGGGAGCGCTGAGCCGGGGAGCGCTGTGTATAGCGCCGGGGAGCCGTCCGGAAGAGCGCACCTTACATTCAGCAGTGTGCGCCTCTGATGGCTTAGCTCCGTGTAATCAGCGGCGGCTGCGGTGGGCGGTCAGCGCTGGACGAGTGACCGGCGTCCCTGGCGGTCAGCCCTGGAAGAGTGGCCGGCGTCTCTGAATGACGTGCGGCCGCTCAGAGCTGTGTAGTGAGGCTGTCTCGGCTGGCCTCGCTCAGGGTTCTAATCAGCGGCGACGGGTGCATTAGTAAAGCATTTCCCCACACAACAGGGCGGCAGCGTGAGCTGACCGCCCTGACATCCATACCTTACTCGCCGCATCAATAAAGAATTTTCCCCACACAACAGGGTGGCAGCGTGAGCTGACCGCCCTGACAACCATACCTTGATCCTGGCTGTGACGAGCTTCTCTCTGCAAGCTCCGTTTCAGCCTCCAGCTTCTCATCTTGGCTGTGACGGGCTTCTGCTGTAAGCTCCTTGCAGCTGTAGATCCTTCCAGCTCTATGTCTCATCCTGGCTGTGACGGAGCTTCTTCCTGTAAGCTCCGTTCAGTTTGCAGGAGACAGTGGCTGCCTGTGGCTGTGAGGGTGCTCTTTGTGAGGACCGACACGCCATGCGCTTGCTTATAGCGCCTGTGGCTGTGAGGGTGCTCTTTGTGAGGACCGACACGCCATTCGCTGCATTGCAGCGGCACCATCCCGGACCCATGTTTTTTCAGAAACTGGGACGGGAAGTGTAAAAATTAAAAATAAAAATCTTCTGAAATGTGTCATGTTCATGCTGTGAGCACCGAAAAAACACTGGCAAAGTACATTGAGGTACTTGGGGATATGGAGGGGGGGAGAGTCCTAAATTTGAATATTCAGTGCCTTTGTTCGGCTACGCCCGTCCATATCCCAAGAGTACTCCAGTGACCCCTAGTGGATGATAAAGAAATATAAGCTGGTCTGAGGGAAAACCCTGTTGTAGGCCTAACCTGAGCTGTTTCACCCATGCAACTACAGCCTTGTTAACCCAAACCCCAACTCAAACAGGTGTAAGCATCACCCCTGTTGCTGTATACATGGACTTTAGCATGGCCCCCAGCTTACTCTCCGAGGGGTCTTTAAGCGTAGCTGCACCTGGGACTGGAATAGTCAATTTTAGTGAAAGTTTAGAAACTGAAGACTCCACCGATGGCGATTTAGTTGTCATAGCCTGTGGGAAAAGATATTTAGACAGAAATCGTGTTGTCCCAGAAAAGTGTTTAACTGGATTTAGCCATGCTTCTATTAACTGCCTATTAAGAGATATGAATAAAAAAAACACACAGTCGCCCATAGTCTGCTAGCAATAAAACCTCATATGTTTCAGTGCAACCTAGCAGCTGGCGTACCGCTCTAATGAGATCATCATAGCTCGGGCTATTAGTGACCTCACTATCTGACTCCTGACCCAATGCTGAGATATCAGATGTGGCATTGCACCATCAGAATGTAATTATGAGACAAACGATGACCATTCTTAGAAATTGAATTATACATGGACTTTGTAACCCAGCAAAGTTCTAGAAACATCCTGAGCCCACATTGGCTGCTCACACGGTATTATCCGTGAATCAGACTTAGCCGCATCATGGTCTTTTCGTGCAGCGGACAACTCTGACTGCAAATCAGGCATTCTCACAGTTATCACAGACAAGCTGCTGTTTCTCATATTGTCATGCAGACAGACAGACAATAATACAGTGAGACAACATCCGCACAACTCAGTGAAAATAACTGTAGTGTCTATAATACCATGTGCACCTCACTGTGTTATAGAGGAAATCTATGATGGTCACTGTGCCACCTACTAAACACCCCTGCCCCCTCCAGTGGACGTGTGTTGTAGGACTGACATATTGCTGTAGGAAGAAGCAGGAAGTAGGTGCGTCCCAGCATGTGCATCTGACTATAACCTATGTACCCCAAAAAGCACTCATAACCTAGGCTTAATAGCCTGTTCTGTCCCTTATAGCCCTGGCCACCATACCTTATATTTAGAGGAACCGCTGAACTAGGGACTGCCATGACCTCCCCCAATGCTTAAAGCAGTGAGCCGCACCTAGCTTCTTCCACCCATACCCCCTCGCATTGTATACCAAGCACCGGCTCTGAGTGATGCTGCCCTGCAGCAGCAGCAGATACCCACCGTGGTCTGTGCACTGGTGGAAGCCGGAGAGCGGGGTAGATGTGTGTCGGGCGTCCAGCGGCGGCAGTGTGATCTGTCTGCTGATGGGAGCCGCTTCTCTGGAGCTGCGAGGTGTTGCCTGACAGGTGCCCAGCGGCAGCATTATTTGACTACTGCTGGGAGCCGCTTCCCAGTTGTCTAGAGGGGCAGATTGTAGAGGGCAGAGGCAGCGCTGTTTGGAGCTGCGCTGCTGGGTGCCGGGGAGTGGGGAGGTGTGGAGCGACACAGGCGCCCAGTGGCAGTATGTGTCTAACCACTGGTGTGAGCCAGGAAGCGGGGGAGATTGAGCCAGTAAAGCTATACCTTAGTAAGCAGCTCGTGCAAAAAACGTTCCCCGCACATGGAGGGGCGGCAGCAGGAGCTAACTGCCCCACTATCACAGCAACAAACAGGTCCAACGGAGCGGCATAAGCTGACCGCCCGCTCCTTACCTCAGTGTAATGGGGAGGCTCCGACGGGGCTTCTCTCTAAGCTCCGTCCAGCTCCTGCAGCCATGGCTGAATCAGCTACTGCTGATGTAGGTCTATAGCGGGTCTTCTCTGTCTAAGCACCAACAAGCCTTCACTGCACAACAGCAGCACACACTCCCAGACCCAAGCTTCTTAATAAGCTGGGGAGGGAGTGTGATTGATACAAGAAAAAATATTTAGAAAAAGTAAAAGTAAACCCTGGAATGACTCCCGGTTGTGACCTTCCCTGGTGAAGGCAAAAAAAACAAAACACTGAGGCATCTTGGAAGTATGGAGGGGGGGAAGAGGGTTACACATTTAAATATTTAAATGTGCCTATACCTGCTATCGCAACATCCATATCCCAAGAGTACTCCAGAGCCCCCTAGTGGATGAAAAATAAATAAGTGATGTCACTGTGAGGCTCCCAGATCCCCTGACCTCCCCAGTCATGTCCCTGTATTACTGTAGATATAAGTAATGTCACTGTGACGCTCCCAGATCCTCTCACCTCCCCAGTCATGTCCCTGTATTATTACTATAGATATGTGATGTTACTGTGAAACTCCCAGATCCCCCTCACCTACCCAGTCATGTCCCTGTATTATTACTACAGACAAGTGACGTCACTTTAACACTCCCAGATCCCCTCACCTCCACAGTCATGTCCCTGTATTATTACTATAGATATTAGTGATGTCACTGTGACACTCCCAGATCCCCTCACCTCCACAGTCATGTCCCTGTATTATTACTATAGATATCAGTGATGTCACTGTGACACTCCCAGATCCCCTCACCCCCCCCCTCCCCCAGTCATGTCCCTGTATTATTACTATAGATATTAGTGATGTCACTGTGACACTACCAGATCCCCTCACTTTCCCAGTCATGTCCCTGTATTATTAATATAGATATGTAATGTAACTGTAACACTCCCAGACCCCCTCATTCCCCAGTCATGTCCCATTATTATTATAGATATAAGTGGTGTCACTGTGACGCTACCAGATCCCCTCTCCTCTCCAGTCACGTCCCTGTATTATTAGTAGAGATATAAGTGATGTCCCTGTGACGCTCCCAGATCCCCCTCACCCCCAGTTATGTCCCTGTATTATTACTAGAGATATAAGTGATGTCACTGTGACATTCTCAGATGCCCTCACCTTCCCAGTCATGTCCCTGTATTATTACTATATCTATAACTGATGTCACTGTCACATTCCCAAACCCCCTCACCTCCCAAGACATGTCCCTGTATAAGTTATGTCACTATGATGCTCCCAGATCCCCTAAACTCCCCAGTCAAATCCATGTATTATTACTAGAGATATAAATTATGCTACTGTGACACTCTGAGATCCCCTCACCTCCCCAGTCATGTCCCTTAGTATTCAAGATAGGCTGTTTTAGCTGGGTGCCACGCCCTGCCCGATTTTTTAAGGGCAAAATCCGTCCTGCCCTTTCTGCGGCATACTGATAAAACTTCCGTCCGCTTCCTGCCCTCTCAGCATCTAAAGATGCCTTGCGCGTGCGCACGGCATCCATTCATGCTAGCGGAGAGAGCTTGGGGAAAGCCCAGCACATCGTAGGTGCTGGGAACGTCTCCAACAGTGACGCTGCCGGCCGCCCACATCCCCTGCAGTAACGTCTGTGGGCTGCACCACCCATTTAAATTATGTTTTATGGCCACGAACCCTATTTTACATGCCAACGAACCTTTTCGGATGCGCGCGTGACTTTGCCGTGCGCGCACACATATGCAACCGCAGTCCAGGGCCCTGCCTAACACTATTTCTGGAGTGAACACTATCCCTGTATTATTACTACAGAAAAGTTATGTAACTGTGACTCTCCCAGATCCCCTCACCTCTCCAGTCATGTCCATGTATTACTAAAAAAGATATAAGTGATGTCACTGTGACTGTCCCAGATACTCTCACCTCCCCAGTCATGTCCCTGTATTATTACTATAGATATAAATGATGTCACTGTGATGCTCCCAGATCCCCTCACCTCCCCTGTGATGTCCCTGTATTATTACTGTAGATATAAGTGAAATCACTGTGTCATTCCAACGTCCCCTCACCTCCCCATTCATGTCCCTGTATTATTACTATATATATAAGTGATTTCACTGTGAAACTCCCAGATCCCCTCACCTCCCCAGTCATGTCCCTGTATTATTACTATAGATATGTGATGTAACTGTGATGCTCCCAGGCCCCATCATCTCCCCAGTCATGTCCCTGTATTATTACTATAGATATAAGTGATGTCTCTGTGATATCACCACCACTACCAATGTATAATAATAATAATAATAATAATAATACCAGGACACCACAAGCTGCTTTCCCTGTATAATAATAACCATACACAAAAACCTGCTCCCCCTGTATTATACTAATAACAACAACTGGAAACCCCATTCTGTTATGATTCCAGTACTTCTGACCAGAGGAGATCTTATGACAAAGGCCAGAGTACTGGAAGGGAATGCTGGTTACGGGAGCAGGAAAGCCTAGTAACCCCTGGCGCCCTAACTCCGTTGTCTCGCCCGTGTTATCAGAGATCCCCTGCGAGACTATGGTTGCTTGAGCCCATGGCAGCCGCGTTTGAAGGGCGGATTATGTCTGCCCAACTCCGATGCCCCCTCAGGTCTTAATGGGAGACAAAGGGAAATCCGAGACAGGGTGATAACAAGGGGCCCTCTGACTAAACAACCAGGCCAGGGGCTACAAACTAACTAAACTTAAACCAGAAGTATGTGCGGACAAACCGCCAGGGAAAAGGACAACCAAAATCCACTAGTCCGTTACTCCTACCCAGCACCGCTGGATACCAGAGTGGATTTGTGGGAGCGGAATCCTCCGCAAAAGCTCCGAAACACAATATAACAAATAATAAATGGTAAGCGGTCAAGCCGCAGCACACGGCTACGCCGCGACTCACGAACACCACAGGATGTTAAAGGTGCTCGGTCAGGACTCCAGGAACAGATGACAACTTCCGAGTACTGGACCACTGAGGACAGGAACGACCGGATAGAGCAGGACTGGAACACTCTCTGCAACAGATACAGCAAACAGGAAGCTATTACCGGCGTCTGTGAGAAGCCCAGGAAGTGTTCTTAAGAGAGAGTCCTCCAATCAGCTGTTTGGAGGCTGATTGGATTAAATGCCATGCAGCTGCCACGCTGCATGGCCAGGGAAACAGATCAGTGATTAATTACAATTGAACCTAGCAACGGGGAACGCAGTCCGCAAGTGGCGTCCCCGTTGCTAAGGTCCGTGCGGCTCCGTGCGCCCGGCGTCTAGCGTTGCTAGGGAGCCGGCGGCTGTCCGCATACGGCGTCCCTGGTTGCTAGGCGCCGGGCCGCACTGACGAGCGGACCCTCGGCGCCTAACAGTACGCCCCCCCCCCTTGAGGAGGGGTCAAGGAACCCCTAAAGCCAGGTTTCCGAGGAAATTCTCGAAAAAATGCCCTCTTGAGCCTCGGGGCATGGAGATCCTTATCCAGGACCCAAGACCTTTCTTCTGGACCATAACCTCTCCAGTGTACCAGAAAATAAAGCCGACCCCGGGACAATTTGGAATCGAGAACCTTCTCCACCAAGAACTCCTGATGACCCTGTACATCTACTGGTGATTTCCCCTGAGAGATCTTTCGAGGAAATCTACTGGAAGAAACGTATGGTTTCAACAAGGAGCAATGGAACGTATTTCCGATCTGGAGAGCTCTTGGTAAACGTAACCGGAAAGCAACTGGATTGATTTTTTTTATAATATGAAATGGTCCAATAAATTTGGGGCCCAATCTGGCTGAGGTTTGTCGAAGTTTAATGTTGCGAGTCGACAACCATACCCTATCTCCTACTTTAAAAGTGCAAGGCCGCCGGAGCCTGTCAGAAAAATTTTTCTCCCGAAATGCCGCTTTTCTGAGAGCAAGGTGCACTTTTCTCCAAATGAGTCTGAGATGAGAGGTTAAGGTTAGCGAGGAGACAGAGGAATGTTGAAAAAAGGAATTAGCTCTGGGGTGAAAACCAAAAACTGTAAAGAATGGAGACACATTGGTGGAGGAATGACAGGAATTGTTGTAAGCAAACTCCGCCAAAGGAAGAAACTCGGACCAATCATTTTGGAGTTTGGCTGAGTACAAACGCAAATACTGTTTTAATGATTGATTAACTCGCTCGGTCTGCCCGTTGGATTGGGGATGGTAGCCAGACGTTAAAGACAATTTCATCTTTAATGAGGCACAAAAAGACTTCCAAAATTGTGCAATGAATTGTGGACCCCGATCAGAAACAATATCAGTGGGTAACCCATGGAGTCTGAAAACATGGCGGAGGAACAAAACTGCCAATCCCTGGGCAGATGGCAGTCGGGGAAGAGCAATGAAATGGGCCATCTTGCTAAAACGGTCCACTACTACCCATATGACCCGGCATCCGGCTGACAGAGGGAGGTCTACCACAAAATCCATGGAAATATGAGACCATGGCCTGAGAGGAACATTTAAGGGCATAAGTTGCCCGATAGGCAAGGAACGGGGAACTTTATGCTGTGCACAGACTTGACAAGAAAAAACAAACTCCTTAATGTCTTTAGAAAGACCAGGCCACCATACTGAGCGGGAGACTAATTCCAAAGTCTTAGAGATCCCCGGATGCCCGGCAACTTTGCTATCATGAAACTCAGTCAAAACAGTTGCTCTCAAAAACTCAGGGACATAAAGACGACCAGCAGGAGTATTTCCAGGAGCTTGATGTTGAAGCTGCTTTAACTGGGTAAATAAATCTTGTGTGAGGCCTGCCCGAATGACTGAAGACGGAAGTATGGGAGTAACAGGACTGTTATCATGAACTGGAAGAAAACTGCGTGACAGGGCATCCGCCTTGGTATTCTTGGAACCTGGCCTGAAGGTGATAATAAACTTGAAACAAGTAAAAAATAAAGCCCAACGAGCCTGCCGGGCATTCAGCAGTTTAGCTGATTCGATGTACTGAAGATTTTTGTGATCAGTCAAAACTGAAATGGTATGTGTTGCTCCCTCAAGCCAATGCCTCCACTCCTCGAAAGCCCATTTAATAGCCAGTAATTCCCGGTTACCAACATCGTAGTTGGATTCAGCAGATGAGAATTTTCTGGACATAAAGGCACAAGGATGTAATTCTAGAGAGTCCGGATCCTTCTGAGACAGGATAGCCCCTACTCCAACCTCCGAGGCATCAACCTCAACAATGAAAGGCAATTCTGGGTTGGGATGTCTGAGGACTGGGGCTGAGACGAAGGCTTGTTTCAAGGCCTGAAAAGATAACTCAGCTTCACGTGACCAGTTGGTTGGATCCGCTCCCTTCTTAGTCAGTGCCACAATGGGAGCAACCAGGTCGGAAAAAGAATGAATAAATCTTTGATAATAATTCGCAAACCCTAAAAAGCGCTGAATTGCTTTTAAGTTGGTGGGTTGCGCCCAACTAAGGATGGCCTGGAGCTTCCTCGGCTCCATACAGAATCCCCGAGGGGAAATAATGTACCCCAAAAAGGATACCTCCGCGACATGAAATTCACACTTCTCCAGCTTGGCATATAGGTGATTTTCACGTAATTTTTGAAGAACCTGACGCACCTGGGTAACATGTTGTTCAATAGAGTCTGAATAGATCAAGATATCGTCTAAGTAAACGACCACGAATCTTCCAAGAAAATCACGGAGCACATCGTTAATGAGATCCTGGAAAACTGCCGGAGCGTTAGACAGGCCGAATGGCATAACCAGATACTCGTAGTGACCCGACTGAGTACTGAATGCCGTTTTCCACTCATCTCCTGACTTGATTCGGATAAGGTTATACGCTCCTCTCAGGTCAATCTTAGAAAAAATCACAGCCGAACGTAGCTGATCAAAGAGGACAGAAATCAGCGGCAAAGGGTAAGTATTTTTTACTGAGATCTTATTCAAGGCTCTAAAGTCAATGCAAGGTCTGAGTGATCCGTCTTTCTTCTCCACAAAGAAGAAGCCTGCACTTAAAGGGGATTTAGATGGCCTGATAAATCCTTTCCCTAGGCTCTCTTTAACATACTCATTCATAGCCACAGTCTCTGGTCCGGACAATGCATATAACCTTCCCTTTGGCAATGTGGCACCAGGAATTAGCTCAATAGCACAATCATAAGGCCGATGGGGAGGCAGAATGTCCGCATTGCCCTTGGAAAATACATCAACAAAATCCTGGTATTCCACGGGAATGGGTTCGGGAATGGCAGCTGCTATTCTGATGGGAAACGTAATACATTCCTTATTACAGATGGTACCCCATTGTGAGATCTCCCCCGACTGCCAATCAATGATGGGATTATGAAAGGCCAGCCAAGGGTGACCCAGAACCACTGGAACTGCTGGGCAATGGGTAAGGAAAAATTCAATCTTTTCGGAATGAAGAGCTCCTACCGAAAGTAGAACAGGGGGTGTACAGAGGGAAATAACCCCATTGGACAAGGGACTCCCATCTAAACCATGCATGGTGATACGCCTACCCAAGGTTAACTGAGGAATACCTAAGGCCTTGGCCCACGTTAAGTCCATAAAGTTCCCTGCAGCTCCACTGTCAACAAAAGCCGACACCGAAGAACAGAGGCTGCCAAAGGAAACTTTAGCTGGGACTAACAGGGAATTATTCGAGGAGATAAGCTGCAGACCAAAGTGAACCCCCTCACAATTCACTTGGTCGAGGCGTTTCCCGACTTGTTCGGACAATTACGGGCAAAATGTCCCTTACCCCCACAGTACAAACAAAGACCAGAATTTTGCCTTCTGGTTCTTTCTTCAGGAGACAGCTTGGAGAGACCCATCTGCATGGGCTCCTCTATGTCCACAGGAATGGAAAAAACACAAGGAGTAGACCCGACAGGTGCTCCTTTTTCAGCCCTCCGCTCTCTGAGACGACGATCAATCTTAATAGAAAGCTCCATGAGTTTATCGAGAGTCTCAGGAGCGGGATACTGAAGGAGACTGTCTTTTATAGACTCAGATAAGCCGAGGCGAAACTGACTGCGCAGGGCTGGGTCATTCCAGCCACAGTCGTTCGACCAACGGCGAAACTCCGTACAATAAATCTCTGCGGGATTCCTACCCTGTCTGAGAGCACGTAACTGACTCTCGGCGGATGCCTCTCTATCAGGGTCATCATACAAAAGCCCTAAAGACCCCAGAAAGGCGTCTACAGACAGTAATGCCGGATCCTCTGTACTTAAACCAAAAGCCCAGGTCTGGGGATCCCCCTGAAGTAAAGAAATAATAATTCCGACCCGCTGAGATTCAGTACCTGAGGAGATTGGTCTTAAACGAAAATAAAGTTTACAAGACTCTTTAAAATTAAAAAACTGCTTCCTATCACCAGAAAAACGGTCAGGCAAATGCATTTTCGGTTCAGGGACGACCCTCGGGGAAGTCCGTAAAAGATCTTCCTGCGACTTCACCCGAAGGGAAAGATCCTGAACCATCTGAGTAAGTTCTTGAATCTGGCTAACTAGAAGCTGGCCAGGATTTGGCCCTAAACCAGTGGGATTCATGAGGCCGACAAAACTTCCAAACTGAATAAGGGAAAAAATCAAACCCTGTTTAATTTTAAGTTTTGGTGTGGCCGGTAATAATGTTATGATTCCAGTACTTCTGACCAGAGGAGATCTTATGACAAAGGCCAGAGTACTGGAAGGGAATGCTGGTTACGGGAGCAGGAAAGCCTAGTAACCCCTGGCGCCCTAACTCCGTTGTCTCGCCCGTGTTATCAGAGATCCCCTGCGAGACTATGGTTGCTTGAGCCCATGGCAGCCGCGTTTGAAGGGCGGATTATGTCTGCCCAACTCCGATGCCCCCTCAGGTCTTAATGGGAGACAAAGGGAAATCCGAGACAGGGTGATAACAAGGGGCCCTCTGACTAAACAACCAGGCCAGGGGCTACAAACTAACTAAACTTAAACCAGAAGTATGTGCGGACAAACCGCCAGGGAAAAGGACAACCAAAATCCACTAGTCCGTTACTCCTACCCAGCACCGCTGGATACCAGAGTGGATTTGTGGGAGCGGAATCCTCTGCAAAAGCTCCGAAACACAATATAACAAATAATAAATGGTAAGCGGTCAAGCCGCAGCACACGGCTACGCCGTGACTCACGAACACCACAGGATGTTAAAGGTGCTCGGTCAGGACTCCAGGAACAGATGACAACTTCCGAGTACTGGACCACTGAGGACAGGAACGACCGGATAGAGCAGGACTGGAACACTCTCTGCAACAGATACAGCAAACAGGAAGCTATTACCGGCGTCTGTGAGAAGCCCAGGAAGTGTTCTTAAGAGAGAGTCCTCCAATCAGCTGTTTGGAGGCTGATTGGATTAAATGCCATGCAGCTGCCAAGCTGCATGGCCAGGGAAACAGATCAGTGATTAATTACAATTGAACCTAGCAACGGGGAACGCAGTCCGCAAGTGGCGTCCCCGTTGCTAAGGTCCGTGCGGCTCCGTGCGCCCGGCGTCTAGTGTTGCTAGGGAGCCGGCGGCTGTCCGCATACGGCGTCCCTGGTTGCTAGGCGCCGGGCCGCACTGACGAGCGGACCCTCGGCGCCTAACACATTCTACTCTTCCTTTAAAATAATAATAAAATGACACCACAGGCTGCTCCATCTGCAAAAAAATAATAATAATAGGACACAACAGGCCGCTCCCTTCTGTATAATAATAATAATAATGATGACAAAACACCACAGGCTGCTGCCTCTGTATAATAATAAGTGGACACGACTAGCTACTCCTTCTTTATAATATTAATAATAGGACAACAAAGGCTGCTCCTCCTGTATTATAATAATAATAATAACAACAATAATAACTGCACACCACAGGCTACTCCCCCTGTATAATAATAATAATAATAATGCTTCCCCTGTATAATAATAACAACAGGACACCACAGGCTGCTCCTCCTGTATAATAACAGGACAGCACATGCTGTTCTCCCTGTATAATAATAATAATAGGACACCACAGGCTGCTTCCCCTGTATAATAATAATAATAATAATAATAATAATAATAATAATAATAACTGTACACCACAGGCCGCTCCCTCCGTATAATAATAATAAGATTTTACTCACCGGTGAATCTATTTCTCGTAGTCCGTAGTGGATGCTGGGAACTCCGAAAGGACCATGGGGAATAGCGGCTCCGCAGGAGAATGGGCACAACTAAAGAAAGCTTTAGGTCACCTGGTGTGCACTGGCTCCTCCCACTATGACCCTCCTCCAAGCCTCAGTTAGGACACTGTGCCCGGACGAGCTGACATAATAAGGAAGGATTTTGACTCCCGGGTAAGACTCATACCAGTCACACCAATCACACCGTATAACTCGTGATACTATACCCAGTTTACAGTATGAAAAGCAACTGAGCCTCTCAACAGATGGCTCAACAATAACCCTTTAGTTAACAATAACTATGTACAAGTATTGCAGACAATCCGCACTTGGGATGGGCGCCCAGCATCCACTACGGACTACGAGAAATAGAATTACCGGTGAGTAAAATCTTATTTTCTCTGAAGTCCTAGTGGATGCTGGGAACTCCGAAAGGACCATGGGGATTATACCAAAGCTCCCAAACGGGCGGGAGAGTGCGGATGACTCTGCAGCACCGAATGAGAGATCTCAAGGTCCTCCTCAGCCAGGGTATCAAATTTGTAGAATTTTGCAAACGTGTTTGCCCCTGACCAAGTAGCAGCTCGGCAAAGTTGTAAAGCCGAGACCCCTCGGGCAGCCGCCCAAGATGAGCCCACCTTCCTTGTGGAATAGGCTTTTACTGATTTAGGATGATGCAGTCCAGCCGCAGAATGCGCCTGCTGAATCGTGTTACAGATCCAACGAGCAATAGTCTGCTTAGAAGCAGGAGCACCCAGTTTTGTTGGGTGCATACAGGATAAATAGCGAGTCAGTTTTCCTGACTCTATCCGTCCTGGAAACATAAATTTTCAAGGCCCTGACTACGTCCAGTAACTTGGACTCCACCAAGTCCCTAGTAGCCGCAGGCACCACAATAGGTTGGTTCAAGTGAAAAGCTGATACCACCTTAGGGAGAAACTGGGGATGAGTCCTCAATTCTGCCCTATCCAAATGGAAAATCAGATAAGGGCTTTTACACGACAAAGCCGCCAATTCTGACACACGCCTGGCCAAAGCCAAGGCCAATAACATGACCACTTTCCACGTGAGATATTTTAGATCCACGATTTTAAGTGGCTCAAACCAATGAGATTTTAAGAAACTCAACACCACGTTGAGATCCCAAGGTGCCACTGGAGGCACAAACGGGGGCTGAATATGCAGCACTCCCTTCACAAACGTCTGAACTTCAGGCTGTGAAGCTAGTTCTTTCTGGAAGAAAATCGACAGAGCCGAGATCTGTACCTTAATGGAGCCTAATTTCAGGCCCATAGTCACTCCTGCTTGTAGGAAGTGCAGAAATCGACCTAGTTGAAATTCCTCTGTTGGGGCTTTTTTGGCCTCACACCAAGCAACATATTTCCGCCATATGCTGTGATAATGCTTTGCAGTTACATCTTTCCTGGCTTGAATCAGCGTAGGAATGACTTCCTCCGGAATGCCCTTTTCCTTTAGGATCCGGCGTTCAACCGCTATGCCGTCAAAACGTAGCAGCGGTAAGTCTTGGAACAGACAGGGCCCCTGTTATCGCAGGTCCTGTCTGAGCGGCAGAGGCCATGGGTCCTCTGATATAATTTCTTGAAGTTCTGGGTACCAAGCTCTTCTTGGCCAATCCGGAACCACGAGTATCGTTCTTACTCCTCGCCTTCTTATTATTCTCAGTACCTTTGGTATGAGAGGCAGAGGGGGGAACACATAAACCGACTGGTACAACCACAGTGTTACCAGAGCGTCCACAGCTATCGCCTGAGGGTCCCTTGACCTGGAGCAATATCTTTTATAGCTTTTTGTTGAGGCGGGACGCCATCATGTCCACCTGTGGCCTTTCCCAATGGTGTACAATCCTTTGGAAGACTTCTGGATGAAGTCCCCACTCTCCCGGGTGGAGGTCGTGTCTGCTGAGAAGATCTGCTTCCCAGTTGTCCACTCCGGGAATGAACACTGCTGACAGTGCTAACACATGATTTTCCGCCCATCGGAGAATCCTTGTGGCTTCTGCCATCGCCATCCTGCTTCTTGTGCCTCCCTGTTGGTATACATGGGCGACTGCCGTGATGTTGTCTGATTGGATCAGTACCGGCTGGTTTTGAAGCAGAGGCCTTGCCTGACTCAGGGCATTGTAAATGGCCCTCAGTTCCAGAATATTTATGTGTAGGGAAGTCACCTGACTTGACCAAAGTCCCTGGAAGTTTCTTCCCTGTGTGACTGCCCCCCAGCCTCAAAGGCTGGCATCTATGGTTACTAGGACCTAGTCCTGTATGCCGAACCTGCGGCCCTCTTGAAGATGGGCACTCTGCAGCCACCACAGTAGAGATACCCTGGTCCTTGGGGACAGGGTTATCAGCCGATGCATCTGAAGATGTGATCCGGACCACTTGTCCAACAGGTCCCACTGAAAAGTTCTTGCATGGAACCTGCCGAATGGGATTGCTTCGTAGGAAGCTACCATTTATCCCAGGACTCGCGTGCAATGATGCACCGATACCTGTTTTGGCTTCAGGAGGTCTCTGACTAGAGATGACAGCTCCTTGGCTTTCTCCTCCGGGAGAAACCCTTATTTCTGGTCTGTGTCCAGAACCATCCCCAGGAACAGTAGACATGTCGTAGGAACCAGCTGTGACTTTGGACTGTTTAGAATCCAACCGTGCTGTTGTAGCACTTCCAAAATAGTGCTACCCCGACTAACAACTGCTCCTTGGACCTCGCCCTTATAAGGAGATTGTCCAAGTACGGGATAATTTAAACTCCCTTTTTTCGAAGGAGTATCATCATTGGTAAACACCCTCGGTGCCATGTACAGTCCAAACGGCAGTGTCTGGACTTGGTAATGGCAATCCTGTACCACAAATCTGAGGTACTCCTGGCGAGGATGGTAAATGGGGACATGCAGGTAAGCATTCTTGATGTCCCGGGATACCATGTAATCCCCCTCGTCCAGGCTTCCAATAACCGCCTTGAGCGATTCAATCTTGAACTTGATTTTTTTTTTTTTTATGTATGTGTTCAAGGATTTTAAATATAAAATGGGTCACACCGAACCATGCGGTTTCGGTACCCCAAACCGTGTGGAATAGTAACCACGTCCTTGTTGAAGTAGAGGCACCTTGCTGGGAATACAGCTTATTAATTGCCTCTAGCACAGCCTCCCTGCCTGAGGGAGTTGTCGGCAAGGCATATTTGAGGAAACGGCGGGGGGGAGACATCTCGAATTCCAGCTTGTACCCCTGAAATACTACTTGAAAGAAACAGGGATCCAACTGTGTGCGAGCCCACTAATTGCTGACATTTTTGAGACGGCCCCCCACCGTACCTGGCTACACCTGTGGAGCCCCCGCGTCATGCTGTGGACTCAGAGGAAGCAGAAGAATTTTGGTTCTGGGAACAGGCTGACTGGTGCAGCTTTTTCCCTCTTCCCTTGTCTCTGTACAGAAAGGAAGCGCATTTGACCCGCTTGCTTTTCTGAAGCCAAAAGGACTGTACCTGATAATACAGTGCTTTCTTAGTCTGTGAGGAAACCTGAGGTAAAAATATTTCTTCCCAGCTGTTGCTGTGGATACGAGGTCCCAGAGACCATCCCCAAATAATTCCTCACCCTTATAAGGTAGAATCTCTATGCGCCTTTTAAGTCAGCATCACCTGTCCAGTGACAGGTCTCTAATACCCTCCTGACAGAATGGACATTACATTCATTTTGGATGCCAGCCGGCAAAATATCCCTCTGTGCATCCCTCATATATAAGACGACGTCTTTAATATGTTCTCCTGTTAGCAAACTAGTATGCTTGACAGGGTCACCGACCACGCTGCAGCAGCACGATCTGCAGGTCTCAGTCTAGTACCTGAGTGTGTAAATACAGACTTCAGGATAGCCTCCTGCTTTTTATCAACAGGTACCTTCAAAGTGGCCGTTCCTAAAACGGCAGTGCCACCTTTTTTGACAACCGTGTGAGCGCCTTATCCACCCTAGGGGATATCTCCCAGCGTAACTTATCCTCTGGCGGGAAAGGGTCAGTAACTTTTTAGAAATTACCAGTTTCTTAACGGGGGAACCCATGCTTTTCACACACTTCATTTATTCATCTGATGGGGGAACAAAACACTGCCTGCTTTTTCTCCCCAAACATAAAACCCATTTTTAGAGGTACTTGGGTTAATGTCAGAATGTGTAACACATTTTTTATTGCCGGGATCAAGTCACGGATGTTCCTAGTGGATTGTGTATATGTCTCAACCTTGTCGACACTGGAGTCAGACTCCGTGTCGACATCTGTGTCTGCCATCTGAGGGAGCGGGCATTTTTGAGCCCCTGATGGCCTTTGAGACGCCTGGGCAGGCGCGGGCTGAGAAGCCGGCTGTCCCACAGCTGTTACGTCATCCACCCTTTTATGTAAGGAGTTGACACTGTCGGTTAATACCTTCCACCTTTCCATCCACTCTGGTGTCGGCCCCACAGGGGGCGACATCACATTTATCGGCCTCTGCTCCGTCACCATATAAGCCTCCTCATCAAACATGTTGACACAGCCGTACCGACACACCGCACACACACAGGGAATGCTCTGACTGAGGACAGGAGCCCACAAAGCCCTTTGGGGAGACAGAGAGAGAGTATGCCAGCACACACCAGAGCGCTATATAATGTGGGGATTAACACTATAACTGAGTGAATTTTCCCCAATAGCTGCTTGTATATACAATATTGCACCTAAATTTAGTGCCCCCCCTCTCTTTTTAACCCTTTGAGCCTGAAAACTACAGGGGAGAGCCTGGGGAGCTTTCTTCCAGCTGCACTGTGAAGAGAAAATGGCGCCAGTGTGCTGAGGGAGATAGCTCCGCCCCTTTTTCGATGACTTTTCTCCCGCTTTTTTATGGATTCTGGCAGGGGTATTTATCACATATATAGCCTCTGGGGCTATATATTGTGATTGTTTTGCCAGCCAAGGTGTTTTTATTGCTTCTCAGGGCGCCCCCCCCCCAGCGCCCTGCACCCTCAGTGACCGGAGTATGAAGTGTGTATGAGGAGCAATGGCGCACAGCTGCAGTGCTGTGCGCTACCTTGGTGAAGACTGATGTCTTCTGCCGCCGATTTTCCGGACCTCTTCTTGCTTCTGGCTCTGTAAGGGGGACGGCGGCGCGGCTCCGGGACCGAACACCAAGGACGGGCCTGCGGTCGATCCCTCTGGAGCTAATGGTGTCCAGTAGCCTAAGAAGCCCAAGCTGGTTGCAAGCAGGTAGGTTCGCTTCTTCTCCCCTTAGTCCCTCGTAGCAGTGAGCCTGTTGCCAGCAGGTCTCACTGAAAATAAAAAAACTAATTCTATACTTTCTTTCTAGAAGCTCAGGAGAGCCCCTAGTGTGCATCCAACCTCGGCCGGGCACAAAATCTAACTGAGGCTTGGAGGAGGGTCATAGTGGGAGGAGCCAGTGCACACCAGGTGACCTAAAGCTTTCTTTAGTTGTGCCCAGTCTCCTGCGGAGCCGATATTCCCCATGGTCCTTTCGGAGTTCCCAGAATCCACTAGGACGTCAGAGAATACTGGATGCCACAGGCTGCTCTTCTTGTATAACAACAATAACAGGACACCACAGGCTGCTCCTCCTGTATAATAATAATAATAACAGGATGCCACAGGCTGCTCCTCCTGTATAATAATAATAATAATAATAATAATAACACACCACAGGCTGCTCCCCCTGTATAATAATAATAACAACAGCACACCACAGGCTGATCACCCTGTATAATAATAATAATAATAATAATAATAATAATAATAACAGGACACCACAGGCTGCTCCCTCTGTATATTATGACAGCACAGGATGCTACCCCTGTATATTATGACAACACAGGCCGCTCCACCTGTATACTATGACAGCACAGGATGATACCCCTGTATATTATGACACCACAGGATGCTACAACTGTATATTATGACAACACAGGCCGCCCCACCTGTACACTATGACAGCACAAGATTCTACCCCTGTATATTATAACAAAACAGGCAGCTCCTCCTGTATACCATGACAGCACAGGATGCTACAACTGTATATTATGACAACACAGGCTGCTCCTCCTGTATACTATAATAGCACAGGATGCTACCCTTGTATTATTGGTAACACCGGGGTCTGCGTCACCTGTATTACAGTAACGACGGGGTCTGCGCCACCTGTATTACGGTAACAGCGGGGTCTGCACCACCTGTATTACAGTAACGGCGGGGTCTGCTCCCCCTGTATTACGGTAATGGCGGGGTCTGCGCCACCTGTATCATGGTAACGGCGGGGTCTGCTTCACCTGTATTACGGTATCGGCGGGGTCTGCGCCACCTGTATTACAGTAACAGCAGGGTCTGCTCCACCTGTATTATGGTAATGGCGGGGTCTGCGCCACCTGTATTACGGTAATGGCGGTGTCTGCACCACCTGTATTACAGTAACGGCGGGATCTGCTCCACCTGGTTCTAAATTGCGGTTCTAGCATCTACCATCAGCTAATGGCGTCAGGAGGAGCAGCCTGTAGTGTCCTGTTATTATTATAATACAGGAGGAGCAGCCTGTGGTGTCCTGTTATTATTATTATTATTATAATCCAGGAGGAGCAGCCTGTGGCGTCCAGTTGTTATTGTTATACAGGAGTAGTTGCCTGTGGTGTCCTGTTATTATTATTATACAGGGGGAGCAGCCTGTGGTGTCCTGATATTATTACTATACAGGGGTCTGCACCACCTGTATTACAGTAACGGCGGGGTCTGCTCCCCCTGTATTACGGTAATGGCGGGGTCTGCGCCACCTGTATCATGGTAACGGCGGGGTCTGCTTCACCTGTATTATGGTATCGGCGGGGTCTGCGCCACCTGTATTACGGTAACAGCAGGGTCTGCACCACCTGCGTTACGGTAACAGCAGGGTCTGCGCCACCTGTATTACGGTAACGGTGGGGTCTGCGTCACCTGTATTATGGTAACGGTGGGTCTGCGCCGCCTTTATTACGGTAACAGCGGGGTTTCCGCTGCCTGTATTACGGTAAGAGAGGGGTCTCCGCCACCTGTATTACAGTAACAGCAGGGTCTGCTCCACCTGTATTATGGTAATGGCGGGGTCTGCGCCACCTGTATTACGGTAATGGCGGTGTCTGCACCACCTGTATTACGGTAGCGGCGGGGTCTGTGCCACCTGTATTACGGTAACGGCAGGATCTGCTCCACCTATATTACGGTAACGGCGGGGTCTGTGCCACCTGTATTACGGTAATGGCGGGGTCTGCTCCACCTGTATTACGGTAACGGCAGGATCTGTGCCACCTGTATTACGGTAACGTCGGGCTCTGCGCCACCTGTATTACGGTAATGGTGGGGTCTGCTCCACCTGTATTACGGTAACGGCAGGATCTGTGCCACCTGTATTACGGTAACGGTGGGGTCTGCGCCACCTGTATTATGGTAACGGCAGGATCTGTGCCACCTGTATTACGGTAACGGTGGGGTCTGTGCCACCTGTATTAAGGTAACGGTGGGGTCTGCGCCACCTGTATTACGGTTACGGCGGGGTCTGCGCCACCTGTATTACGGTAACGGCGGGGTCTGCGCCACCTGTATTACGGTAACAGCAGGGTCTGCACCACCTGCGTTACGGTAACAGCAGGGTCTGCGCCACCTGTATTACGGTAACGGTGGGGTCTGCGTCACCTGTATTACGGTAACGGTGGGTCTGCGCCGCCTTTATTACGGTAACAGCGGGGTTTCCGCTGCATGTATTACGGTAAGAGAGGGGTCTGCACCACATGTATTACGATAACGGCAGGGTCTGCGCCACATGTATAACGGTAACGGCGGGATCTGCTCCACCTGTATTACGGTAACGGCGGGGTCTGCTCCACCTGTATTACGGTAATGGCTGGGTCTGCTCCACCTGTATTACGGTAACGTCGGGGTCTGTGCCACCTGTATTACGGTAACGGCGGGGTCTGCGCCACCTGTATTACAGTAACGGCGGGATCTGCTCCACCTGTATTACGGTAACGGCGGGGTCTGCTCCACCTGTATTACGGTAATGGCGGGGTCTGCTCCACCTGTATTACGGTAACGGCAGGATCTGTGCCACCTGTATTACGGTAACGGCGGGGTCTGCACCACCTGTATTATGGTAACGGCGGGGTCTGCGCCACATGTATTACGGTAACGGCGGGGACTGCGCCACCTGTATTACGGTAACGGCGGGGTCTGCTCCACCTGTATTACGGTAACGGCGGGGCCTGCTCCACCTGTATTACGGTAATGGCTGGGTCTGCTCCACCTGTATTACGGTAACGTCGGGTCTGTGCCACCTGTATTACGGTAACGGCGGGGTCTGCGCCACCTGTATTACGGTAACGGTGGGATCTGCTCAACCTGTATTACGGTAACGGCGGGGTCTGCTCCACCTGTATTACGGTAATGGCGGGGTCTGCTCCACCTGTATTACGGTAACGGCAGGATCTGCGCCACCTGTATTACGGTAACGGCGGGGTCTGCACCACCTGTATTACGGTGACGGTGGAGTCTGCGCCACCTGTATTACGGTAACGGCGGGGTCTGCGCCACCTGTATTACGGTAACGGCGGGGTCTGCACCTCCTGTATTATGGTAACGGTGGGGTCTGCGCCACCTGTATTACGGTAACGGCGGGGTCTGCACCTCCTGTATTATGGTAACGGTGGGGTCTGCGCCACCTGTATTACGGTAACGGCGGGGTCTGCACCTCCTGTATTATGGTAACGGTGGGGTCTGCGCCACCTGTATTACGGTAATGGCGGGGTCTGCGCCACCTGTATTACAGTAATAGGACACTAGAGTGTCAGCCACCTGTACAGGGATAATGCAGCACCAGAGGCTGCTCCAGCTGCACTATAACAAGGCACCAGAGGCTGCTCCCCCTGTAGTACAGAACCTGACACCAGAGCTGCTCAGCCTATAGAATAATAATAATAATATCATTACCTGCTGCCAGACACAGCAATGGCTGCTCTCTGCTCCTGCTGCCTTGTGGGAATGATAGAAGGAAGGCGGAGCTCAGACCAGGGGAAAATGGCCGCCGCTCCTGACGTCACTACACGGCCAGGGAACCTATTGCTGCCGCAGCTGCTGCCGGACTGGTCTACAAGAAAATGGCCGCCGGCCTCCTGTACTGAGGACATGTACGGGAATAGTGATTACAGAAGGCGGAGTTGAGGGCGGGGCATGGGATGGGAGGGGCCAGACGCTAGGAAGCAGCCTGTGCCAATCATTCCCTACTTCCGGCCTGAGCGGTCCACCTTACTTCCGGTCACTTTATTCCGTTCCACACACAGGAAGATCACGTGATGGTTGGTTCTAAATCGCGGTTCTAGCATCTGCCATCAGGTAATGGCGTCAGGAGGAGCAGCCTGTAGTGTCCTGTTATTGTTATTATACAGGGGAGCAGCCTGTGGTGTCCTGTTATTATTATTATACAGGAGGGGCAGCCTGTAGTGTCCTGTTATTATTATAATACAGGAGGAGCAGCCTGTAGTGTCCTGTTGTTATTATTATACAGGGGGAGCAGCCTGTGGTGTCCTGTTATTATACACGGGGAGCAGCCAGTAGTGTCCTGTTGTTGTTGTTATTATTATTATTATTATTATTATTATACAGAGGGAGCCGCCTGTAGTGTCCTGTTGTTATTATTATACAGGGGGAGCATCCTGTAATGTCATTTTATTATTACTATAAAGGAGAGCAGAATGGGGTGTCCTGTCGTTGTTATTAGTGCTGTACAGGGGGAGCAGTTTTTTTTTTTGTACGGTTATTATTATACAGGGACAGCAGCTTGTGGAGTCCTGGTATTATTATTATACATTGGGACTGGTGGTAATGTCCTACAATACAGGAGGAATGGTCTGAGGTGTCCTGCTTTTAAAGACACGTTATTATTTGTATACTGGGTGCAGCCATTAGTGTCACTATTATTATTAATTTATTATATAATTGTAGGGATTGAAAATATTGCTAAAATTCTAGATTATATTAAAGCAGAGACCATAATATCCCTGGCATGTGTAACAGATGATAATTGGAGCAGTATGAAGCAAATGTATATCCTGGGAGTGTCCCTATGACATCACTTATCTCTATAGTAATAATACAGGGACATGACTGGGGAGGTGAGGGGAGTCTGGGAGTGTCACAGCGATGTCACTTATATCTATAGTAATAATACAGGGATATGACTAGGAAGATGAGGGGATCTGGGAGTGTCACAGTGACATTACTAATATCTACAGTAATATTACAGGGACATGACTGGAGAGGTGAGGGATCTCGGAGCATTTACATTAATATTCATGTCTCCTCCATTTTGCAGGTTAACACAGTAGTGAAGAAGACTTCCGGTGAGTGTGAGACACCCAGCAGCCATCACATTGTGTGTAGGACTGAGCAGGACCCAGAGCCCCATCACGGTGCCTCCATCTCAGTCACTGACACATGAGAGACACAATGATCAGAAGATCCTGGAACTCACCAACAAGATCATTCAGCTGCTGACTGGAGAGGTGACTGCTGGGAATGGGACATTATACAGTAACACCAGGGGATGTGTCTGGGTGATGACTGGAGAGGTGACTGCTGGGAATGGGACATTATACAGTAACACCAGGGAATGTGTCTGGGTGATGACTGGAGAGGTGACTGCTGGGAATGGGACATTATACAGTAACACCAGGGAATGTGTCTGGGTGATGACTGGGGAGGTAACTGCAGGGAATGGGACATTATACAGTAACACCAAGGGACGTGCCTGGGTGATGACTGGAGAGGTGACTGCTGGGAATGGGACATTATACAGTAACACCAAGGGACGTGCCTGGGTGATGATTGGAGAGGTGACTGCTGGGAATGGGACATTATACAGTAACACCAGGGGATGTGTCTGGGTGATGACTGGAGAGGTGACTGCTGGGAATGGGACATTATACAGTAACACCAGGGAATGTGTCTGGGTGATGACTGGAGAGGTGACTGCTGGGAATGGGACATTATACAGTAACACCAAGGGACGTGCCTGGGTGATGATTGGAGAGGTGACTGCCAGGAATGGGGCATTATACAGTTACACCAGGGGACGTGTCTGGGTGATGACTGGAAAGGTGACTGCTGGGAATGGGGCATTATACAGTAACACCAGGGAATGTGTCTGGGTGATGACTGGAGAGGTGACTGCTGGGAATGGGACATTATACAATAACACCAAGGGATGTGCCTGGGTGATGACTGGAGAGGTGACTGCTGGGAATGGGGCATTATACAGTAACACCAGGGGATGTGTCTGGGTGATGATTGGAGAGGTGACTGCCGGGAATGGGGCATTATACAGTTACACCAGGGGACGTGTCTGGGTGATTACTGGAAAGGTGACTGCTGGGAATGGGGCATTATACAGTAACACCAGGGGACGTGTCTGGGTGATGACTGGAGAGGTGACTGCTGGGAATGGGGCATTATACAGTAACACCGGGGGATGTGTCTGGGTGATGACTGGAGAGGTGACTGCTGGGAATGGGACATTATACAGTAACACCAGGGGAAGTGTCTGGGTGATGACTGGAGAGGTGACTGCTGGGAATGGGACATTATACAGTAACACCAGGGAATGTGTCTGGGTGATGACTGGAGAGGTGACTGCTGGGAATGGGGCATTATACAGTAACACCAGGGGATGTGTCTGGGTGATGATTGGAGAGGTGACTGCCGGGAATGGGGCATTATACAGTTACACCAGGGGACGTGTCTGGGTGATTACTGGAAAGGTGACTGCTGGGAATGGGACATTATACAGTAACACCAGGGAATGTGTCTGGGTGATGACTGGAGAGGTGACTGCTGGGAATGGGACATTATACAGTAACACCAGGGAATGTGTCTGTGTGATGATTGGAGAGGTGACTGCTGGGAATGGGGCATTATACAGTAACACCAGGGGACGTGTCTGGGTGATGACTGTATCACTGTGTGTGTCAGGTGCCTATAAGGTGTCAGGATGTCACTGTCTATGTCTCCATGCAGGAGGAGGAGTATACAGAGGAACACAGGAGTCTGTACAAGGACGTGATGATGGAGAATCACCGGCCCCTCACATCACTGGGTAAGAGGAGACTGTCATGTATTGTACAGGGGAGAGCAGGTATGGGGCCCCCTATATACACACATCATCTGATAATCACATATATACACTGTACTCAGTCACTATGTGTCTCCTACAGATGGGCCCAGTAACAGAGATACCCCAGAGAGATGTCCCCGTCCTCTGTATTCCCAGGATTGTACAGAGGAGAATCACAGGATCCCACAGGAGGATCAGGTAGGTGGGATTTAGGGTCTCACCAATACACCAAAGTGACTGTCACTATATGATCTGTAGAGAAGCTGTGTGTTTTATACACTGATATTACACTATCTGAAATCAGATATTATTAATGTATATTGTTTTGTGGGCTATTTAGGATGACTGCCTGACTGATATAAAGGCAGAAGATATAGAGGGAGAAGAAGAGACGTATGTGAGTGATATAAAGGCAGAAGATACAGAGGGAGAAGAAGAGACGTATGTGACTGATCTAAAGGCAGAAGATATAGAGGGAGAAGAAGAGACGTATGTGACTGATATGAAGGCAGAAGATATAGAGGGAGAAGAAGAGACGTATGTGACTGATATAAAGGCAGAAGATATAGAGGGAGAAGAAGAGACGTATGTGACTGATATAAAGGCAGAAGATATAGAGGAAGAAGAAGAGACGTATGTGACTGATATAAAGGCAGAAGATATAGAGGGAGAAGAAGAGACGTATGTGACTGATATAAAGGCAGAAGATATAGAGGGAGAAGAAGAGACATATGTGACTGATATAAAGGCAGAAGATACAGAGGGAGAAGAAGAGACGTATGTGAGGGGTGATCAGCAGTGTAAGGAGGAGGAGATCCCTACAGATATCAGCACAGGTGAGTAATAAACACTTATTACAGTCACATATTCTCCTTGCTCAGTCACTACAGCAATCTCTTATCCTACACCCTCCTCTCTTATTACAGACTAATGATGGAAATGTATCTGCCCAGTGATGTTGTCTAGGACCATCAGCCCTGTTCTCAGTTGGGTGTTTATAACACAAGGGGTGATATTCAATTGTAATATCGCGCCCGATCTCCCGTCTACAGTGACAGGAGTTTGCGGGGCAATATTCAATTGTCCCCTATTTTTGGGCATATTGCGCCCATAGCAGTTTGGATTAGCTTTGTAAAGCTACTTAACCCAACTAACATCATGGGCGCGATCACAAAAAGTTTTGCGCATTTCAGCTCGCCTCCCCCGGGGGTGGTGATCTGAAATGCTAATATTGCGCCCGTCAGCAGCAACATTTGTATCGGGTGTTTTCTGTTAAAGGCGTTTTCTTCATTAGGGTCCATAGTGATCCACAGTCCTTACATCGGGGTGTAGGTGGTAGGGGTTGACCGGGCATCACACAGTTGAGCTTTTATTTCCCAGGATGCTCCGGACCTCCTCCCCATGTACCCCGCCCCTGGCCAGTGGGCAGTTTTAGTGTTGGTGCTGGCAGAAGCCGGAGCACCGGTCACACAGCGGAGAGGAATGAATGAGCAGCGCTGGGAGTCTCTCTTAGCGCCGCCGCTGCTGCTCCAACAATCCCCCGCTGGTGCCGCAACGTCAGTGAGGCTCAGAGACTGATGATTCCGGCGTGGTTACTTCCTGATCGCCACGCTAGTACAACATCCAGGACCCAGGACTACAGCCGGAGGACAGGTAAGGCATTCTCCGGCACGTGGGACCCACAATACATGCAGTCCATGCTTCCGCAGGCTCTGATGTGATCCCTGGCTGCTGCTACGGGTTACACTAGACCACCAGGGCATGCATATAATACATATATAGGATAATGGAGGCCAGGGTGCCTGGTGGGTGATGTCAGCCAGGGAAGGTAGGTCCTCTCCCAGAGCCAGATTCCACAGCTGGGATTCCCTCTCGGCTGCCCCTCCCCCACATGCTTCCCTTATAAGAGTCTCTGAGGGACATCCCAATGGGAATGAGTGTGATGCCAGGCTCTGGGAATGCTGGGTTCTGTCTCCAGAAGTGGCCAGGTTATACATGCACTAGTCCTACCTACCACTGTGCTGCGAGGAGATGATTTCAGTGCCCATTGCAATTGTTATGTACTTACATTGTGTGTGACTGGTGCTAGCTCTGTGTGTGACTGCATTGTATCTATCCCTTACATGTGAGTACAGGTGTTCCGGGCTGTGTGACTGCATTGTATCTGTCCCTTACATGTGAGTGCAGGTGTTCCGGGCCGTGTGACTGCATTGTATCTATCCCTTACATGTGAGTACAGGTGTTCCGGGCTGTGTGACTGCATTGTATCTGTCCCTTACATGTGAGTGCAGGTGTTCCGGGCCGTGTGACTGCATTGTATCTATCCCTTACATGTGAGTACAGGTGTTCCGGGCTGTGTGACTGCATTGTATCTGTCCCTTACATGTGAGTGCAGGTGTTCCGGGCTGTGTGACTGCATTGTATCTATCCCTTGCATGTGAGTACAGGTGTTCCGGGCTGTGTGACTGCATTGTATCTGTCCCTTACATGTGACTGCAGGTGTTCCGGGCTGTGTGACTGCATTGTATCTGTCCCTTACATGTGAGTGCAGGTGTTCCGGGCTGTGTGACTGCATTGTATCTATCCCTTACATGTGAGTACAGGTGTTCCGGGCTGTGTGACTGCATTGTATCTGTCCCTTACATGTGAGTGCGGGTGTTCCGGGCTGTGTGACTGCATTGTATCTATCCCTTACATGTGAGTGCAGGTGTTCCGGGCTGTGTGACTGCATTGTATCTATCCCTTACATGTGAGTACGGGTGTTCCGGGCTGTGTGACTGCATTGTATCTATCCCTTACATGTGAGTACGGGTGTTCCGGGCTGTGTGACTGCATTGTATCTATCCCTTACATGTGAGTGCAGGTGTTCCGGGCTGTGTGACTGCATTGTATCTATCCCTTACATGTGAGTGCAGGTGTTCCGGGCTGTGTGACTGCATTGTATCTATCCCTTACATGTGAGTGCAGGTGTTCCGGGCTGTGTGACTGCATTGTATCTATCCCTTACATGTGAGTGCAGGTGTTCCGGGCTGTGTGACTGCATTGTATCTGTCCCTTACATGTGAGTACAGGTGTTCCGGGCTGTGTGACTGCATTGTATCTGTCTCTTACATGTGAGTGCAGGTGTTCCGGGCTGTGTGACTGCATTGTATCTGTCCCTTACATGTGAGTGCAGGTGTTCCGGGCTGTGTGACTGCATTGTATCTGTCTCTTACATGTGAGTACATGTGTTCCGGGCTGTGTGACTGCATTGTATCTGTCCCTTACATGTGAGTTCAGGTGTTCCGGGCTGTGTGACTGCATTGTATCTGTCTCTTACATGTGAGTGCGGGTGTTCCGGGCTGTGTGACTGCATTGTATCTATCCCTTACATGTGAGTGCGGGTGTTCCGGGCTGTGTGACTGCATTGTATCTATCCCTTACATGTGAGTGCGGGTGTTCCGGGCTGTGTGACTGCATTGTATCTATAACCTGAGGACATCCAACAGATATGAAAAATTAAGAGGTCACGATGAGGATGTTTTTTTAGGATAACCAAAAGAAGAAGAACAAGAAGAGGGAAAAGAGGGGGACAAGATAAAAACAGAAAAGGAAGAAGGATCCGTCAACAACTCAAAAAGAGAAACCAGAATCCAGTAGAAAACACCACCAACCACAATACGGAGAACACCCTCATTCACAATGACCTCAAATATACCAAAATCTTCAATTTAAGCAACCATCAACTCTCCAGTGAGGAAGAGAAGGTTTTGAGATACGGATTAAAATTTGCTCCGGATAACAAGGCAGATCCATTTGAGGTCTATGTTGACCTTCAAAGGTTTATTAGAAAACTTACCTTAAAAAAGTTTTTTGCCGAACAACCACCCACAGATGAAACTCTCCCCATGGATATATTTAAACCAAAATCCACCTTTTTTCCCACTCATAAGAAAGGCTGTTTCGTGGAGACCTTCGAAAGGGCAGTAAAAGAAGACTTGGAAAATAATTTCCACCCACAAGATCGCAATCAATACAGGAAAAGTACCAACTTCTCCAATAAGGATAGACAAGCAGTTAAGGATCTGAGAAACAACTCTAAAATCATTATTAAACCCGCAGACAAGGGGGGAAGTATTGTCATCATGGACAAAGAGAAATATAACTTGGAGGTAATGAGACAGCTGGACGACACAAACACATATAAGAAACTCAGAGGAAATCCTACTACTGGTATAGAGAAAAAACTCACAGTTTTTTTGGAGAAATATAAAAATAAGGGAATAATTACGGAAAAAAACTGTAAGTATATGACTATTCCTGAGCCCTCTATACCAGTGTTCTATATACTTCCTAAAATTCATAAGGATAAGGAAAATCCTCCGGGTCGACCCATAGTGGCAGGAACGGAATCTATCCTTTCAAATCTTTCACACTTTTTAGACCATATTCTACAGCCACTAGTCAGTAGAACCCCCTCCTTCTTAAAGGACTCCACAGATGTGATAAGAAGATTGACGGATATTACATGGATGAAAGGGTATTTTTTGGTTACTGCCGATGTGTCCTCATTGTACACCATCATTAACCACAAGGATGGAATGGATGCTGTATCACAAATGATGACCTTGGAGGTTGACCCCCATCCACAATTGGAATTTACCCTCGAAGGAATAGAACTAATATTGAAGAACAATTTCTTCAACTATGATGACACCTTTTATCTCCAACTAAATGGCACAGCCATGGGCACCAGGTTCGCCCCCAGTTACGCCAATTTATTCATGGCACAATGGGAACACGACTCTGTATATAACAGCACAGAGGGCGGGGCGAACCTGGTGACATGGACCAGATATATCGATGATATTTTCTTCGTATGGAATGGAGACCAATTATCCTTAAATACTTTTTGTACTTATCTCAATAATAACAACAAAAATATCAATTTAACATTTGAGATTAGTGAAACCTCAGTCCACTTCTTAGATTTGGAGATCTTTATTGAGGAGAATACCATACATACCAGAACCTATGTGAAACCGACAGATTGTAATTCTTTTATCCCCTATACTAGCAGTCACCATAAGAATTGGCTGAAGTCTGTCCCTAATAGTCAGTTTCATCGCATAAGGAAAAACTGTTCAAAGAAGGATGACTATGAACGACAAGGGACATACCTCAAAAATCAACTTTCTGCTAAGGGATATGATCCCGAAACAGTAGATAAACCTTTTGAGAAGTATAGAGAAATAGAAAGAAGAACGCTTCTAAACAGAAACGAGGAGCAAGCAGATGAATCGGGAGATAGGTCTAATATACCTTTCATTACTAAATTTAATAACCAACATATACAAATAGAACAGGTCATAAAGAGACATTGGAAGTTACTACTTAAGGACCCCATTTTGAAAGATGTCCTGTCGGAAAAACCGAGATTCATCTACAGAAGGGCGGACAATCTAAAAAACCAACTGGTAAAAAGTTGCACTCATGAAACCAAAAGGAAGGGAATGATACGCACCAAAGGGTTTCATCGATGCGGAAACTGTGCCATGTGCAGGAACTGTAAGAGCACCACTTCCAAAATCATGGAGTATACATCCACTAATAAGAAGAACAGTATAAAAATTAATGAGTTCATCACGTGTAACAGCAAGAATGTGGTGTATCTATTACAGTGCTCATGTGGTAAGCAATACGTAGGCCGGACCACGAGAAAATTAAAAGATCGCCTTACGGAGCATATTAGAAACATAAAGAAAGGCCTGATTACACATGGCGTATCCGCACACTTCAAGGACAAGCATAATTGCAATCCTTCAGAACTAGTATTTTTCTGTGGGATACAGACCATCCAAAATAACTGGAGAAGGAACGACACAGAAAGAATGCTGGCAAAGGCAGAAATGAAATGCATATTTAATATTGGGACTCTGCATCCTGCGGGTCTCAATTTAGATTTTGAGACCAAATGGTTCTTATGAAGCCCACCCCCCTTCATCTTGTCCCCACGTCTTCCTTCTCCCCTCCCCCTTTTTTCCTCATAGGAAAATTATTTTTCCATGTCAGAATGTATTCCCCATTATAATTTTCTTTATTCATAATCTATTATGTTTATGTTGTGAGCCGCTTGTTAGCTTTAAATTTTATGTAAGAGTAGAAGGTCATATTACATATTGGTCTCTTATACCCAGTATAGTATATCATTCCTATTTTTCATTAGCTGAAATAACCCCTCCTACACTAGTGAATATCTACTCCGATAATCCCTCTTGGATTAGTATTTATAAGAAACAATATGTATTCTAAAGAATGCTTTTAAAATTTATGTAACCAATCCTTAGATATTACTGCACACCTATGTTTATTTTTAGTAATGAGTATATATCACTGTGTTACAACAGCCAGTGGAACGCGGTCACCTTTCCGTTTAGATTACGTGATTAGTGACCATTCCGGAAGTACATTCACACTGTGGAACGCATGGTTTACGCATGCGCATGACTAATGACCATTCCGGAACTATATTCACACTGTGGAACGCATGTTTTACGCATGCGCACCACGCACCGATGCGCCAACTCCCCTCGGCGTATCATCCTGTCGTACATCATTGTGGTCTGTCAAACAACAGACCACAATGATAACTAGATCTGAAGTCTCATGCACCCACAGTGAATATCCGCTATACACCCCCTGTAAACGCAATACGATAAACAACACTGTGTAAGACCTACCGGATGTCCGCCGGAAGTTGTGCGTTCCATGGCCCATGGAACGCAATGCGAAAATTAGCCGCATTTCCAATACATGCTATATTAAATACAGAGTACAGAAGATATAAGCCACTATTTATTAAAGTCATATGCAATAGGAACATTAATCTCTAATTTTAATCATATATATTATATAATTCATTTTAGTGAACGCCGCCCACACAGGAAGTGACCTAATAGAGTTTTGGTATTTAAGCACGGTATTTCAGCTTCCTCCACATACACCTTGAAAAAGACCAGACATACGGTCGAAACGCGTTGGTGAGGAGCTGAAAGAATATAGGGATTGACTTTTTGGGATCGGTATCCTGCTATCCAGTGGTGAGGTACCCGGGTATATTATTTCCTCCCACGGCTGGTAACTCCATCTGGTATCGTACCTAGAAGTCATCTCATTTTTTGTACATTTGTTTTTTATTGGAATAAATTGTTGGAATTGTTTTTAACATAAGGACTCCTATGTAATATGAACTTTTTTGGTAATTTGGTGAATTCTGCCGACTCTGGGAAAAGAAACCATTATGTGCTTTGAATCACTCGTATTGATGTAAGCGAACAAGTGAGCATTTCGTAATACTGGTTATGATGTTTGAAAATATGAGATTTGAGTACCAGGGATAAAGATACCTTTATGTGTACCTCCATAACTGCTTATATGTAAGCATACATGTGAGCAGTTTCTATATTCTGGTGTCACGAAACAGGTGGTCCTTTAAACTTACCTTGCTGCACAATCCCATATACTTAAGGGTTGTCCCATATAGGTGGAATTCCACTCTGAGAACTTTTCACCAGTAACCACTTTCCTTCTGCTTTATTTCTTGTGACTACACCTCGGGAACCACGAGGAAAGATCGGAAGGAATCTGGCCTTATGAAAGATACCTTGATGTGTTTATTTACACTCTTCTTGATGTAAGCATACACGTGAGCATCCTCTCCTTCTCTGATATTTACTAAGAGTGACGGGAAAAGAAACCTTTATAAGTGTTGTCTCTGAAGCTTTATGTAAGAAAATTGTGAGCACGCAGCTGACTGTTTACCACAAGGGTGACCCCTAAGACGTTTAAGATCTGAACACCACCCATAAGGAGGAAGATTATAGACTCTCCCATTGATACTGACATTATTAAACAAACCAAAAATAGAACTGAGACCACTCTTTTCTCTTTTCTTGGTGTCTCCCCCCCATGATCCAAATTGACGGAGACGATTGAGAAGCCTGATTCCAGTAGAAAACACGTCGGGAAGACAATCCGGATATACATAAGAACTTTTTTATCATTTATTATTATAATTTCATCTGTATATGTAGCGCTACTGAGTGTGTGTACCACAACCTCCCTTTTCATATAACCTTTGGAGTATAATTGGTGATATACTCAGGTCCACACCCACTATAGCAGCTCTTAGAGCGCAGGGATCTCCTCTAAACTCCCATTTTTTTCCATGGTAGGTTGTCTCCAGCAAGGCAGCTAAGTCGCAGACTAAGTAAACCTGGATGGCCAGATTCCCCGAACCCCAAGCAGAGGGATAAACCCTCCACCTGACAAGGTGGGCCTACTCCTGTGTGACCCCAGGGTGGCAGGCAGACTTCTGTGATTCGCAGTCTCATAGCTCCAGTCAACTATAGACGCCTGGGTGCGAGAAGTGGCCTCACGGGTATCCCCTCTCATTTGTGAGACCGCCACCCCAGCAGTTTTTTTGCACGACTCCTCCATTGGATCAAGGCGCAGCCATGGCGCTCCAAGGAGCTGTTAATTTTTTACTGAACGTAGGGGTTATTATCCCTGTTTCTCAAGAACAACAGAGGAAGGGTTTTCACTACCCCCTTTTCCTGATTCAGTAACCCAATGGGACCTATCGGCCTATCCTCAGTCTGAAATCTCTTAACAAGTTTTTGCGGGTGCCCAGATTCTGTATTTAAACAATCCGGTCTATTGCTCTGATGTCAGAGCCAGGGGACTTTATGGTATCCCTGGATACTCAGGATGCCTACCTACATGTTCCTATAGAACCTACTCATCAGAGATTCCTCCGCTTTGCTGTTCTGCCACAGTATTACCAGTTTCAGGCACTACCCTTTGGGCTGGCTACGGCTCCATGGGTATTTACCAAGCTGATGGCGGTGATTGGTGCTCAGCTGCGTCGTCAAGGGATCAGTGTGCTCCCATATTTGGACGACTTGTTGCTCCTGGCACAATCTGAGGAAGTTTTGCACTGCTATCTTCAAAAAACCATTGCCTTTCTACAGACCCATGGGTGGCTGATCAATTGGCAAAAGCCCTTCCTTGTCCCTTCACAACAGATGTTGCATCTAGGGGCTCTCCTGGATTTGTGGGAACAGAGGCTCTTCCTGCCAGTGGACAAAGTTACCAAACTGCAGTCAATGGTCCACAACTTACTGCACAATCTCCGGGTGTCCATACATTCCGCAATGCAGGTTCTGGGGTCCTTGGTCTCCACCTTCGATATGTTGGAGTATGCTCAGTTTCACTCCAGGCCCCTACAACATATGATCCTTTCCAGGTGGAACAGGCAGTATCGTTGGATCAGGGCTGAGAAGATGGTACTATCTCTGGAGGTACATCTGTCTCTCACCTGGTGGCTAGAGATGTCACACTTGGACAAAGGATGTCCTTTTATGGATTCTGGATTGGGTGGTCCTCACGTCTTTCCGGGTCGGTGGTCTCCAGACGAAAGTTGCTTGCCAATCAATGTCCTGGAACTTCGGGCAGTCTACAGAGCTTTTGTTCAGGCTCAGGATCTCCTCCAAGGCAGGCTTGTTCAGATTTAGTCCGACAATGCCACTGCAGTTGCCTATCTAAACCACCAAGGGGGCACTCACAGCCATCTGGCTATGGCAGTGGTGGAGCGCATGCTCCAGTGGGCCGAAACTCGCCTTCCGGCCATCTCAGCTGTGTTTCTGCCAGGAATCCTCAACTGGGGAGCAGACTTCCTCAGTCGGCAGGATGTCCACAGCGGCGAATGGTCTCTGCACCCTGAAGTGTTCCAGAACCTGGTAAACAGATGGGGTCTGCCGGATGTAGACCTGATGGACTCGCGTCACAATCACAAGGTCCAAATCTATAGATCCAGGACCAAAGATCCGCAGGCAGCTTTCGTGGACATTTTAGCAGTACGGTGGACCTTCCTTCAGAGATACCTGTTTTCTCCAGTATCGCTGTTACCCAGATTTCTTCGCAAGTTTAAACAGGAAGGAGGCCCCATTATACTGATTACTCTGTATGGCCCAGGCACTATTGGTTCGCCGATCTCCAAAATCTATCCATAGACATGCCATTCCTACTGCCACAGCGAGCAGACTTGTTGTCTCGGGGTCCCTGTCTGCATTGGAACCTGGCTCCACTGTCTTTGACGGCTTTGCTCTCGAGTCATCAGTTTTTAGAGCGAAGGGGTTCTCGGATGCAGTGATATAGAAAATCTGTGTCTTCAACCCACATCTATTACCAGATTTGGCACGCTGATTTTCAGTGGTGTGCGCCTAGGCGCTATGACCCTCCTACCTTTTTAGGGTCTCCAGGGTACTGGCCTTTCTACAAGCAGGGTTAGACCTTGGTCTTTGCCTAGCATTCCTGAAAGTACACGTTTCTGCACGATCAGTGGGGTTTCAATGACAGATCGCTCCACTACAAGATGGGCGTACCTTTTTTCAAGGAATACTCCATATCCAGCCTCACTTTGTACATCCAGTGGCCCCTGGGATATATCCCTTGTCCTGCAAGCTCTTACGACTTCCCCATTTGAGCCTTTAGAGTCAGTGGACCTTAAGTGGCTGGCTGTAAAGGTGTTATATCTCCTGGCTATTACCTCTGCGAGAAGAGTGTCTGATTTAGGAGTGCTTTCCTGTCCTTCTTCGTTTCTGACCTTCCATCAAGATAGGACAGTTCTCCGGACCAAGGTGGGTCACCTTCCTAAGATGGTGTCCAAGTTTCATCTAATACAGAGATATTGGTTCCAGCCTTTTAGTCCTGTTATTGGTGAGGCCTTATTGGATGAGGTTCGTGCACTAAGGATTTATGTGGAAAGTACCAGAGTGATCAGGAAAACGGATTCTCTATCTGTCCTGTATGGATTCTATAAGCAAGGTTGTCCAGGTGGCTTTGCATGACTATTGCAGAGGCTTACATTCGAGCTGATCTTCCTGTTCCGGTCTCTGCTCATTCGATACGTTCAGCAGGTCCCTCATGGGTGGCTCTCTGAGGTGCTACTGCTGAACAACTCTGCAAGGCAGCTACGTTGTCTTCTATTAACACGTTCCTGAGGTTTTTATGCCTTTTGATACCTTTACCTCTCGGGAAGCTTCCTTAGGACGTTGGATTCTCCTGTCTACTCAGGAGCGTCCCCACCCTTAGGGGGAACTGCTTTAGGACATCCCCTATGTAAGGACTGTGGATCACTATGGATCTTGATGAAGAAAATAAGAGTTATGTTAGACTTATCATGGTGAACTCTTTTTCTTTAAGGTCCATAGGATCCAGAGGGCGCCCACCAAGACATACCTGTCTTGGGGAAATACTTTTCTCTTACGTCCTAGAAGATGCTGGGGTCCACATTAGTACCATGGGGGTATAGATGGGTCCACTAGGAGCCATGGGCATTTTAAGAGTTTAATAGTGTGGGCTGGCTCCTCCCTCTATGCCCATCCTACCGGACTCAGTTTAGAAAATGTGCCTGGAGGAGCCGGTCACGCTTTGGAGAGCTCCTGAAGAGATTTCCATTTTTTTTATTTAATGTTTGTTATTCTCAGTCAGGTCTGTTTAGGCAGCAGACTGACTTCTTCGTGGCACTTAGGGGGGAGAACGGCCCAAATTCCTAGAGAGTTAATGGTCCCGTTTCTCAGCTGACAGGACACTGAGCTCCTGAGGGAGCCATTCGCAAGCCACACCACGGCACAGCGTACCATCCCGCAGCATTCCGCCACCCCTAACAGAGCCTGAAGACAGAAGAGTGGTGAGTACAGCGCGGGCGTCCCGGTTAGTGGGTCGCCGGTAGGAATGGCAGCACAAGGGTAGGAGCGCAGCTCTGCATGCAGGCTGTGCTCCAGGGAGCCTCAGAAGGACGCACGCTGCAGCGGGTCCCACTGAGAGGGCCGCACTGAGACTCCTATAATATCCACACTGGCCACACTGTGCTAACAGGGATTTTAATCACTTGGTTAGACATTTAGTTCCTTAGGCCAGTATAAAAAATTTGGGAAACCCAGCGCCATTACAGGGGGCGGGGCTTCACTCAGAGCGGATCCTACAGCTCTCCAGCACCATTTTCCCTCTGCAGCTCATACAGGAAGCATTCACAGAGAAGCGCTGCTCCTCCACAAGGACTCCAGGTCTCCTCAGTGGTACCAGGGGGTCTTAGTGAAAGGGGGGAGGGGGTGTAAATTTATAAAGCTCTACTAAAGTGCTTGTTATTGTGACCCAGCTCAGTTTAACTTTGCTAAAGGGGCGCTGTGTGTCTGGTTCTGATTTCTGAGGACCCTGCCTACATATACTGTGTTTCACCTGGTGTGTGTGTGTGTGTGTGTGTGTGTGTGTGTGTGTGTGTGTTTGTGTGTCCCTTTCACAATCATGTCCAGGGACTGTATCTCTTGTACTGCAGAATGTCTCTAATCCCCTGAGGACTCACTACCCTGCACCTAAGATAGTGCTCCCTCTCCAGCTAGTGGGGCTGAACCCCCGTGGTTGGCTTCCATTAAAGGGATGATTTCTAATATTTGCACTAAGCTATCTCATAATGAAAGGGAGACACAATTCTTAAGGCAGTCTATGGATGACCTGATCAACAAAGATTCAGCTCCCATACCTGTCAATCCCTCGCCATTTGCCCACAAAAGTGTACTCTGGCCAAACTCATGCAGGGTGACACTGATCCGGATCCGGATGATATGGATGCCAGTGGGGGGGTGTGCTGTCCTGGCACAGGGTATTCAGGCCCTCATAGAGGCGGTTAGAACTGTCTTACATATTCCTGTCAGGGCAGAGGAAGTAATTGAGGAATCTTACTTTCTCTGACGTCCTAGTGGATGCTGGGACTCCGTAAGGACCATGGGGGGGATAGCGGCTCCGCAGGAGACAGGGCACAATAATAAAAGCTTTAGGATCAGGTGGTGTGCACTGGCTCCTCCCCCTATGACCCTCCTCCAAGCCTCAGTTAGATTTTTGTGCCCGGCCGAGAAGGGTGCAATCTAGGTGGCTCTCCTGAGCTGCTTGGAATAAAAGTTTAATTTAGGTTTTTTTATTTTCAGTGAGTCCTGCTGGCAACAGGCTCACTGCATCGAGGGACTAAGGGGAGAAGAAGCGAACTCACCTGCGTGCAGAGTGGATTGGGCTTCTTAGGCTACTGGACATTAGCTCCAGAGGGACGATCACAGGTACAGCCTGGATGGGTCACCGGAGCCGCGCTGCCGTCCCCCTTACAGAGCCAGAAGAGACGAAGAGGTCCGGTGAAATCGGCGGCAGAAGACGATCCTGTCTTCAGACTAAGGTAGCGCACAGCACAGCAGCTGTGCGCCATTGCTCTCAGCACACTTCACTCTCCGGTCACTGAGTGTGCAGGGCGCTGGGGGGGGGGGGAGCGCCCTGAGACGCAATATTAAAGAAATAAACCTTAGGTTGGCAAAAGAATACATCACATATAGCTCCTGGGCTTTATGGATGTATTTTAACCCCTGCCATTTTTACACAAAAGAGCGGGAGATAAGGACGTCGTGAAGGGGCGGAGCCTATCTCCTCAGCACACAAGCGCCATTTTCCCTCACAGCTCCGCTGGAAGGACGGCTCCCTGACTCTCCCCTGCAGACCTGCTACAGAATCAGGGTAAAAAAGAGAAGGGGGGGCACTATTGGCAGCAAATAACAATATAAACAGCAGCTATAAGGGAATAACACTTATATAAGGTTATCCCTGTATATATATATATAGCGCTGGGTGTGTGCTGGCAAACTCTCCCTCTGTCTCTCCATAGGGCTAGTGGGGTCCTGTCCTCTATCAGAGCATTCCCGGTGTGTGTGCTGTGTGTCGGTACGTGTGTGTCGACATGTATGAGGAGGAAAATGATGTGGAGGCGGAGCAATTGCCTGTGTTAGTGATGTCACCCCCTAGGGAGTCGACACCTGACTGGATGATCGTTTTTAAAGAATTACGTGATAATGTCAGCACGTTGCAAAAAACTGTTGACGACATGAGACAGCCGGCAAATCAATTAGTGCCTGTCCAGGCGTCTCAGACACCGTCAGGGGCCCTAAAACGCCCGTTACCTCAGTGGGTCGACACAGACCCAGACACAGATACTGAGTCTAGTGTCGACGGTGAGGAGACAAACGTAATGTCCAGTAGGGCCACACGTTATATGATCACGGCAATGAAAGAGGCATTGAACATTTCTGACACTACAAGTACCACAAAAAAGGGTATTATGTGGGGTGTGAAAAAACTACCAATAGTTTTTCCTGAGTCAGATGAATTAAATGAGGTGTGTGATAAAGCGTGGGTTTCTCCCGACAAAAAAACTGCTAATTTCTAATAAATTATTAGCACTATATCCTTTCCCGCCAGAGGTTAGGGCGCGTTGGGAAACACTCCCTAGGGTAGATAAGGCGCTCACACGTTTATCTAAACAAGTAGCGTTACCGTCTCCTGACACGGCCACCCTAAAAGAACCAGCTGATAGAAGGCTGGAAAATATCCTAAAAAGCATATACACACATACTGGTGTTATACTGCGACCAGCAATCGCTTCAGCCTGGATGTGCAGTGCTGGAGTCGCTTGGTCGGATTCCCTGACTGAAAATATTGATACCCTGGATAGGGACAATATATTGTTAACTATAGAGCATTTGAAGGATGCATTATTATATATGCGTGATGCACAGAGGGATATTTGCACCCTGGCATCAAGAGTAAGTGCTATGTCCATTTCTGCCAGGAGAGCGTTATGGACGCGACAGTGGTCAGGGGATGCGGATTCCAAATGACATATGGAAGTATTGCCGTATAAAGGGGAGGAGTTATTTGGGGCTGGTCTATCGGACCTGGTGGCCACGGCAACGGCTGGAAAGTCCACCTTTTTACCCCAGGTCACTTCACATCAGCAGAAAAAGACACCGTCTTTTCAAACTCAGTCCTTTCGTTCCCATAAGTACAAGCGAGCGAAAGGCCACTCTTTTCTGCCTCGGGGCAGAGGAAGAGGAAAAAGACTGCACCATGCAGCCGCTTCCCAGGAGCAGAAGCCCTCCCCTGCTTCTGCCAAGTCTTCAGCATGACGCTGGGGCTTTACAAGCAGACTCAGACACGGTGGGGGCACATCTCAAGAATTTCAACGTGCAGTGGACTCACTCGCAAGTGGACCCCTGGATTTTTCAGGTAGTATCACAGGGGTACAAACTGGAATTCGAGGCGTTTCCCCCTCGCCGGTTCCTGAAGTCTGCTCTACCAAAGTCTCCCTCCGACAGGGAGGCAGTTTTGGATGCCATTCACAAGCTGTATTCCCAGCAGGTGATAATCAAGGTACCCCTCCTACAACAGGGAAAGGGGTAATATTCCACGCTATTTGTGGTACCGAAGCCGGACGGCTCGGTGAGACCAATTTTAAATCTGAAATCCTTGAACACTTACATAAAAAGGTTCAAATTCAAGATGGAGTCACTCAGAGCAGTGATGGCAAACCTGGAAGAAGGGGACTATATGGTGTCTCTGGACATCAAAGATGCTGATCTCCACGTCCCAATATACCCTTCTCACCAAGGGTACCTCAGGTTTGTAGTACAAAACTGTCATTATCAGTTTCAGACGCTGCCGTTTGGGTTATCCACGGCTCCTCTGGTCTTTACCAAGGTAATGGCCGAAATGATGATTCTTCTTCGTAGAAAAGGCATCTTAATTATCCCTTACTTGGACGATCTCCTGATAAGGGCAAGGTCCAGGGAACAGTTGGAGGTCGGAGTAGCACTATCTCAGGTAGTGTTACGTCAGCACGGGTGGATCCTAAATATTCCAAAATCGCAGCTGATTCCAACGACACGTCTACTGTTCCTAGGAATGATTCTGGACACAGTCCAGAAGAAGGTGTTTCTCCCGGAGGAGAAGGCCAGGGAGTTATCCGAGCTAGTCAGGAACCTCCTAAAACCAGGCCAGGTGTCAGTGCATCAGTGCACGAGGGTCCTGGGAAAAATGGTGGCTTCTTACGAAGCGATTCCATTCGGAAGATTCCATGCAAGAACGTTTCAGTGGGATCTACTGGACAAATGGTCCGGATCGCATCTTCAGATGCATCAGCGGATAACCCTGTCGCCAAGGACATGGGTGTCTCTTCTGTGGTGGCTGCAGAGTGCTCATCTACTAGAGGGCCGCAGATTTGGCATTCAGGACTGGATCCTGGTGACCACGGATGCCAGCCTGAGAGGCTGGGGAGCAGTCACACAGGGAAGAAATTTCCAGGGCTTGTGGTCAAGCACGGAAACATCGCTTCATATAAACATTCTGGAACTAAGGGCCATTTACAATGCACTAAGTCAAGCAAAACCCCTGCTTCAGGGTCAGGCGGTATTGATCCAATGGGACAACATCACGTCAGTCGCCCACGTAAACAGACAGGGCGGCACGAGAAGCAGGAGGGCAATGGCAGAAGCTGCAAGGATTCTTCGCTGGGCAGAAAATCATGTGATAGCACTGTCAGCAGTGTTCATTCCGGGAGTGGACAACTGGGAAGCAGACTTCCTCAGCAGACACGACCTTCACCCGGGAGAGTGGGGACTTCACCCAGAAGTCTTCCATCTGATTGTAAACCGTTGGGAAAAACCAAAGGTGGACATGATGGCGTCCCGTCTAAACAAAAAACTAGACAGATATTGCGCCAGGTCAAGGGACCCTCAGGCAATAGCGGTGGACGCTCTGGTAACACCGTGGGTGTACCAGTCAGTGTATGTGTTCCCTCCTCTGCCTCTCATACCAAAATTACTGAGAATAATAAGGAGAGGAGTAAGAACGATACTCGTGGTTCCGGACTGGCCAAGAAGGACTTGGTACCCGGAACTTCAAGAGATGCTCACGGAAGACCCGTGGCCTCTACCTCTAAGAAAGGACCTGCTCCAGTAGGGACCTTGTCTGTTCCAAGACTTACCGCGGCTGCGTTTGACGGCATGGCGGTTGAACGCCGGATCCTGAGGGAAAAAGGCATTCCAGATGAAGTCATCCCTACCCTGGTCAAAGCCAGGAAGGATGTAACCGCAAAACATTATCACCGCATTTGGCGAAAATATGCTGCGTGGTGTGAGGCCAAGAAGGCCCCTACAGAGGAATTTCAACTGGGTCGTTTCCTCCATTTCCTGCAAACAGGACTGTCTATGGGCCTAAAATTAGGGTCCATTAAGGTTCAAATTTCGGCCCTGTCGATTTTCTTCCAGAAAGAACTGGCTTCAGTGCCTGAAGTTCAGACATTTGTAAAAGGGGTACTGCATATACAGCCTCCTTTTGTGCCTCCAGTGGCACCTTGGGATCTCAATGTTGTTTTGAGTTTCCTAAAGTCACATTGGTTTGAACCACTCACCACTGTGGACTTAAAATATCTCACATGGAAGGTGACGATGCTGTTAGCCCTGGCTTCAGCCAGGCGTGTGTCAGAATTGGCGGCTTTATCATATAAAAGCCCTTGCTTAATTTTTCATTCTGACAGGGCAGAATTGAGGACTCGTCCTCAATTTCTCCCTAAGGTGGTTTCTGCTTTTCACATGAACCAACCTATTGTGGTACCTGCGGCTACTAGGGACTTGGAGGACTCCAAGTTACTTGAAGTTGTCAGGGCCCTGAAAATATATGTTTCCAGGACGGCTGGAGTCAGAAAATCTGACTTGCTCTTTATTCTGTATGCACCCAACAAGCTGGGTGCTCCTGATTCTAAGCAGACGATTGCTCGTTGGATTTGTAGTACAATTCAACTTGCACATTCTGTGGCAGGCCTGCCACAGCCAAAATCTGTGAAAGCCCATTCCACGAGGAAAGTGGGTTCATCTTGGGTGGCTGCCCGAGGGGTCTCGGCTCTACAACTTTGCCGAGCAGCTACTTGGTCAGGGGCAAACACGTTTGCTAAATTTTACAAATTTGATACCCTGGCTGAGGAGGACCTGGAGTTCTCTCATTCGGTGCTGCAGAGTCATCCGCACTCTCCCGCCCGTTTGGGAGCTTTGGTATAATCCCCATGGTCCTTACGGAGTCCCAGCATCCACTAGGACGTCAGAGAAAATAAGATTTTACTTACCGATAAATCTATTTCTCGTAGTCCGTAGTGGATGCTGGGCGCCCATCCCAAGTGCGGATTGTCTGCAATACTTGTATATAGTTATTGTTACAAAATTCGGGTTATTCTTGTTGTGAGCCATCTTTTCAGAGGCTCCTTCGTTGTTATCATACTGTTAACTGGGTTCAGATCACAAGTTGTACGGTGTGATTGGTGTGGCTGGTATGAGTCTTACCCGGGATTCAATATCTTTCCCTATTATGTACGCTCGTCCGGGCACAGTATCCTAACTGAGGCTTGGAGGAGGGTCATAGGGGGAGGAGCCAGTGCACACCACCTGATCCTAAAGCTTTTATTATTGTGCCCTGTCTCCTGCGGAGCCGCTATCCCCCCCATGGTCCTTACGGAGTCCCAGCATCCACTACGGACTACGAGAAATAGATTTATCGGTAAGTAAAATCTTATTTTAATACAAAAAAAGAAATCCTCAGCTACTTTTCAGGCTTCAAAGGAGTTAAATATCCTCTTTGAAGAAGCGTGGGTGAACCCTGACCAAAAATGTCAGATCCCAAAAAGGTAAATTTCTTCCTTCCCCTTTACTTTGGAGGATAGAAAAAAATGGGAAAACCCGCCGATAGTGGACGCATCTGTGCCCAGGTTGTTGTGAAAGATAGTCTTACCGGTTCCCGGGGCGGTGTCCTTAAAGGACGCGGCTGACCGTAAGACTGAGACCACTCTCAAATCTATATACTCGTCGGCTGAGGTAGCCCAGAGACCCAATATTGCTTGTGCATGGATCACTAGGGCAATTGCAAGATGGTCTGATAATCTAATTGAAGATTTAGATTCACTAATCAGGGATCACATTAACTCCTACAGCACATCCAAGATGCTGCTAACTTTATGGTGGAGGCCATAAAAGAAATTGGTTTACTCAACGCATGCACCACTGCCATGGTAGTGTCAGCACGCAGGGGCTTGTGGCTACACTAGTGGACTGCGGATGCAGATTCCAGAAAAGGCGTGGAGAGCCTACCATTCACGGGCGCGGCTCTGTTTGGAGATGAACTAGATACTTGGATATCTAAGGTCACTGCGTGTAAGTCTACATACCTTCCTTCTGCAGCGACCCTCTGCTCTGACTTTGCAGTCCTTTCGGACAGCTAAATTTAAAAACATGTCCAAGGATTCTTCTACAGCCTTCAGAGGCGGTAAAGGTAAACCCAGAATAGCCGTAGCTGCAGGTTCTCGGGAACAGACCTCTGGTTCTGCTTCCTCAAAGCCTTCAGCATCACAGTGGACCACACTGCCTAGAAGACAGGCAGGTGGGAGCCCAGATACGTTATTTCATTCACATCTGGGCAACGTCATGCCTAGATCCCTAGGTGAAATATCTTATCGCACAGGGATAAAGACTGGAATTTCAAGAACTCCCACCTCCCAGATTCTTCAAATCCGGTTTACCAGCTTCTCCAGAAGCAACCTTGACCTTACAGGCAGCAATTCAACAACTGGTACAGGCTCAGGCCATTGTTCCAGTTCCACCTCACCTACAAAATAAGGGTTATGATTCCAAACTGTTTGTAGTGCCGAAACCGGACCGTTTGGTATGACCTATTTTAAATCTCAAGTCTCTGAACCCATATTTCTCTGACGTCCTAGTGGATGCTGGGAACTCCGTAAGGACCATGGGGATTAGCGGCTCCGCAGGAGACTGGGCACAAAAGTAAAGCTTTAGGACTACCTGGTGTGCACTGGCTCCTCCCCCTATGACCCTCCTCCAAGCCTCAGTTAGATTTTTGTGCCCGGCCGAGAAGGGTGCACACTAGGGGCTCTCCTGAGCTTCTTAGTGAAAGTTTAGTTTTAGGTTTTTTTTTTCAGTAAGACCTGCTGGCAACAGGCTCACTGCATCGAGGGACTAAGGGGAGAAGAAGCGAACTCGCCTGCGTGCAGAGTGGATTGGGCTTCTTAGGCTACTGGACACCATTAGCTCCAGAGGGACCGAACACAGGCCCAGCCTCGGAGTCCGGTCCCAGAGCCGCGCCGCCGGCCCCCTTACAGAGCCAGAAGCAAGAAGAGGTCCGGAAAATCGGCGGCAGAAGACATCCTGTCTTCACCAAGGTAGCGCACATCACTGCAGCTGTGCGCCATTGCTCCTCAGCACACTTCACACTTCGGTCACTGAGGGTGCAGGGCGCTGGGGGGGCGCCCTGAGCAGCAATTAAAACACCTTGGCTGGCGAAAATACATCACATATAGCCCCCAGGGCTATATGGATGAATTTTAACCCCTGCCAGATTCCACAGAAAAACGGGAGAAAAGGCAGCCGAGAAGGGGGCGGAGCCTATCTCCTCAGCACACTGACGCCATTTTCCCTCACAGCTCCGTTGGAGGGAAGCTCCCTGGCTCTCCCCTGCAGTTACTACACTACAGAAAAGGGTTAAATAAGAGAGGGGGGCACTGACAAGCCGCCGAGCCGGAGGCGCCGGGAGTGTCTGAGGAGCAGTGACTGAGGCGGAGGGGCCGGGAGGCATATACAATATCCCCAACGTGCAGGCATCTACACCTCCGATCGGGTCCCGCGCTGCCGGACCGCCGGACCAACAGGCACCAAACGCTCCCCTCAACAGTGGGGAACGGGAGCAGGACGTGACGGAGGCGCTCATTAAGATCAGCTGGAGGGGTAAGCAACGACCCTCACTTGCACCCCACACACCTCCGGTGCAGCAGTGGCGACCATCATTAGTGCTGCTCCTCACACACTGGTCACTGCAAACCCTGGTAACCACACAGGGAATTCCCTGGATTAAACACGGGGCCCCACACTGCCTACCCCCCAGGTCGACACAACTACATGCAGCTGCACTGCCCTGACTGGACACGTCCTAGCACACAGGGCTTTTTCCTCGCGAACCGGGCGGCGGGCTCTGCGGTCCTCAAAGTATCCCCTCCGTCCCCGGCCTGGGGTGCACAGTCCTTACGCACGGCTATAGCACTTGAAATTAACTAGCACTCTGGCCTTCCGGATGATGTTGGACTGACGCTGCCCATGAGTGGCCCCCAGATCCAGTATCTTTCTATTTAATTCTACCAGTGGACTCGTGCATACTTTCGGTTCCTAAGTCATAGCGGGCCAGCTATAAATATGTCTAACAAGAACAAAAAAGCGTCGGCTGTAACTACTCCTTCTATATTTACACCCAAATCTAAAGCAACGTCACAGAATACATATCATGCGGGATCACCTCCACCAGATTCCTCGCCGGAACTGGACATAGATCCGGCCATACAATCTGTCCTCACTACCCTAGTTGACGGAATAAAATTAACGTTTCAACAGGAACTTAAGCGGGCAGTGGACGACTTTAAATCTGAACTGACCTCTCTGGGCACGAGAACAGACGCCCTGGAGTCCAAAACGGATGACATATGCCGATATCAAAGCTCCGTGGAAAAGGAGCTTTCGCTCCTCAGATCTGAAATCGTCGACCTTAAGGAGAAACAAGAGGATATGGAGAACAGATCGCGCAGAAATAACCTACGGATTCGCGGTGTTTCTGAGACTATCTCGGCGCCATCTATACCCGCATTCCTAAAAGATCTCTTCCGGCACATTATTCCCGGACTTCAGGACAACGAACTCCTTCTCGATAGGGCGCACCGGGCACTCAGACCCAGGCCTCCACCGGACCAACAACCCCGGGATATTATCACTCGCCTGCACTATTACCAGACGAAAGAGAAGATCGTTGTGGCGACCAGAGATACGCCATCCATCTCATTCAGAGACATTCAAGTCCAACTGTACCAAGATTTAGCACCGTCTACTATACAGAAAAGGAGGGATCTTCAACCTGTTACCAGAATTCTGCGTCAGCACAACATCAAATACAGATGGAACTTTCCCTTCCAGCTCCAAGTTCTAGCGGACAACACTGTACGCACAGCCAAGACGGTGGAACAGGGTCAAAAATTGCTGGAAGACCTAAATATTCTGCCTGAAGCTAATTCCGGTACCGTTCCTCCGGGCTCCCCTAAATCACAACAAACCCACCCGCCTCAGGCGACATGGCAACAGACGCGCCGCGGCCCGAAAAATTACTCGACCCCGCCTTGACTTGGAACTTTCAGACGCTTAGTTTAATATTCCGTTTGGAGACGGAAATATAACGGTTTAATTTCTCCCATATATGCGTTCTTAATGGTTAACCTCCTTGCGCTCGGCCTCCTTAGTGCTGAGTTGTAACGAGGGCTGTTTAACGTTACACTCTTATAGTTGACTGATGATGTGATGTGTTAACTTTCCTCCATTAGGGACCTGATTGCAGCCGATACAACACCTGCGGTTAAATATCTACAGTGATGGCTGCAACTTTCTTCCTATTTCTGTTCTCTGTTTCTCTCAGTAGATAACTTAACATGCCCGTTTAAGATGTTATTGTTGATTATAAGTTGCACTGTGTGTGCTACGAGTCCACCACCCTGACTCCTCCCTTATAGGGAGGTATGTTGAATGGTTTGGGGGCCTATGGCGTATAGTCAGCCCTAAACTTTCTTCCCTCCTCTAGCGGAGGTCATTTTTGGTACTTTCTGTTTACCATGTTTTTTTCCCCTTTTAATTCCAGTGCATTCCTATATATTAGTGTTATGCTTGGCCTCATAGTTGGGGTCAGCTATACAAGGGGCTTTGGCCTATTGAGGCCCTCTATTCTCTTTCTGGTTCCTCTCTCCCTCACCTTTTCGCTCATCTCCCTCCTTCCCCCTCTCCCCCCCTCCTTTTCTCTTTCTCTGACTCGACCGGTCCAGTCCAACTTTCCTGAGTTTTTTCAGCGGAACACTAGAGATGCTCGTGGATGGCCTGTCCCATGGGTTTGAAGGTCTTCTCCCTGAACGTTAATGGTCTTAACTCCCCCAAACGCCGTACGCTGGTCCTAGATGCTTGCAGACGTGAAAAGGCTGACATCGTGATGTTACAGGAGACACATATGACGGGTCCCCACTCACAATTAAGAGGTAAGCGCTTCCCACAATCCTATTTTGCATCTGCCCCCTGCAAGAAAAGAGGGGTTGCAATCCTGATATCTAATAAGGTCCCTTTTACTCTAACTAAGTCTCTGGTAGATCCGGAGGGTAGATTTCTTATGTTACTAGGCGCCATCGGAGCGGAGACGGTAACCCTGATTAACCTATATGCCCCAAATTCTGGCCAGGGACGATTCTTTCGCAGTATCTTCAGACAAATCGAGAGATTCTCCCGGGGTCATGTATTGATTGGTGGTGACTTTAATGCGGTTCTAGACCCGTCCCTGGATAAAAAAGCTGCCACTCGGATTAAACATTCCCCTGAGATACTGCGAACGTCGCAGGTCCTGGGTGAGGGTATGAATAGGCTGATGCTACTAGACTCCTGGCGCCTTAAGAATTCTTTAGCACAAGATTACACCCACTACTCTGCTCCCTACCAAGTATATGCCAGAATTGACATGATACTAGTATCTCGCTCTCTGGCATCGAAAGTTACCTATGCGGGTATAAAACCAATCTCGTGGACTGACCATTCGGGAACGGTCCTCATGTTTGACCTCGGGGGTTTCAATGGTAGGTCCGGGTCCTGGAGACTGGATGACAGCCTCCTACTGGATCCCTCCACTCTACGGGACGTTCGGTTGGCTATCTCAGAATACTTTGAGATCAATGTTTCTGATGAAATCGCTAGTAGCACCATCTGGGAGGCTCATAAAGCAACGATTAGAGGTAAGCTCATTAGTGTGGCATCGCACCGTCGGAAACAAACCCAACGTGAAATCTCGACCTTAGAAACTGAAATAGCACTACTGCTAGCGGAACACCAATTGCGTCCCACCCCTGCTTTGCTCTCACAAATTACCACGCTTAGAGGCAGGCTCAACACTATATTATCACGTAGATCGGCCTTTATTTTAAAACGGCTTCAGCAGAAATATTATGATAAGGCTGACAAAGCCGATTCGGTACTAGCTAATAAACTTCGGGGAAAAAAGGCCTCAAACCTGATTAACAAAGTACGATCCCCCACCACGGGAAACGTCACGTACGACCCAGAGGCAATTGTCCGAGAATTCCAAACCTACTATGAAGCCCTTTATAATCTACATACTGCCACCCCCCAATGTGAACCGAGAGACATTCCCTCCCTATCAACCTTTCTCACTGATATTTTACTTCCTAGGATCACGGACCAACAACTGTTAGACTTAAATACCGACTTCACTGATATAGAAATTCTTAATGCCATTAAAAATCTCAAGACGTCAGCTGCCCCAGGCCCAGATGGCTTCTCCCCCCAATATTATAAAAAGTGTGCGGCGGTACTCACTCCTTTCCTAACAAGTTTCTTTAATGATATACTACACGGTGCCTCTTTCGACGCTATGACCTCCTTGGCAAGTATAGTTGTGATTCCAAAACCCGGTCGAGACCCCGAGTTAGTTACTAATTATAGACCCATATCGCTCTTAAATGTTGATATCAAAATATACGCAAAACTATTGGCTAACAGACTGGGGCCTCTTCTCCCTCAATTGATACATCCGGACCAGGTCGGTTTCATTCCGGGTCGTCAAGCCCTAGATAACACGCGCAGAACAGTGGACCTGATACATGAAATCCATAGACAAAAGAAGCCAGCACTGGTCCTAGGATTGGACGCTGAAAAGGCATTCGACCGGATTAAATGGCCCTTTATGTTTCACACACTTCAACAAGCGGGGATTACAGGACAATTCTTTCAGGGAATCTCGGCCCTATACGGAAATCCCAAAGCAACTGTACTTGCCAACGGGGTTAGGTCCCCATCTTTTCAAATTACTAACGGTACGCGTCAAGGCTGTCCATTATCCCCACTAATATTCGCCCTTTCTATAGAACCCCTTGCTGCTAGGATCCGAGCCAACCCATTAATTAAGGGAGTGAAAGTGGGTGCTACTGAACATAAAATTGCGCTGTATGCCGATGATGTACTACTTACAATTGCCGACCCCATACATTCATTACCCCATCTATTTCGGGAAATAGAAGAGTTTGGTACACATTCTGGTTATAAAATTAACCCAGATAAGACTGAGGTCCTAGACTTTTACATCTCGCAATCCACAAAAAATATATTGGCCAATAGCTTCAATTTTCGATGGAACACAAAGCAACTTACGTATTTGGGAGTTGCTATAACCAAAAACTATTCCAATCTTTTTCAAGCGAATTACCCCAAGCTTCTCTCCCAGCTTCAAAGAGATCTCGCAAATTGGGGTACCCATTATATCTCATGGATAGGGCGTATCAATGCAGTTAAAATGAACCTCTTACCCAGACTCCTATATTTGTTCCAAACCCTCCCGGTGCGGGTGCCGCCGTACGTCTTCAAAAACCTTCAACACGCCACGTCCCATTTTATTTGGTCCAAAAAAAAACCCAGAGTGAAGCGTATAACTTTGCAGAAACACACATCGGAGGGCGGTCTGGGGGTACCGGATTTCAAGGCTTACTACATAGCGTCCAAACTTGCACAATGTATTCAATGGAATACACCGAAAACGGAGAGAGTCTGGGTCGCAATTGAAACAGACTCTGCGAAATTGAACTATATCCCCTCTCTGCTATGGCTTCCCTGTCTGTCTCGCCCCAGTTCCATTAAATCACACCCAGTAATCTCCCACTCCTTGGATATATGGGACACAGCTACCCGTAAATTTCACCTGGCGCCGCCCCCTAGTCCCTTAGTTCCACTATTTGATAACCCCCTGTTCCAACCAGGCCGACACCCCAATGCCCTACCACAGTGGCGGGAGAAGGGGATCAAATTATTAAATGACATAACTACAGACCACACTTTCCCATCTTTTACGGATCTCCAAGCTAAACTCACGTTACCGCACTCCCTCTTCTTCCAATACTTACAAATCCGACACTTCCACTCAACACTACCAAAGCAAATCAATCATAGACCACTGACTTCTCTGGAGGCTCTTGCAATGCGAACGGAATCAGCCAAGGGACTTATCTCTACCGTTTACAAATTGTTGGGGCCCGCCGCACAGATAGATAAAGAACCACACGAGAGGGCATGGGAGTTGGACCTGGGAGAAACGTTTGACTCCGAAGACTGGTCCGACATATACGCTAGCCTAGCATCTAGCTCCATATGTGTTCGTGCAAAGGAAAACGCATATAAACTTTTCTATAGATGGTATTATGTTCCCACCCGTCTTGCCAGGATGTTCCCAGACCTATCTCCCCTATGCTGGAGATGTAAGACAATGGATGGGACGTTCTTACATATCTGGTGGGAATGCCCTAGACTGCTCCCCCTCTGGAGGGAACTGGGCTCCCTATTTTCCGCAATCTTGGGAATCCCCATTCCCCTGTTCCCCAAGTATTTCCTGCTTTCTGTGTCACTGCCTGGGGCATCGCGATGTCAAAATAAACTATTCACTCACATGGTCCTCGCATCTAGATGTACCATAGCAGCACATTGGAAATCCCTGCAGGTTCCAACCACGGGAGAAATTATAGGGAAAATATGGCACATTCACACTATGGAACACATCACTGGCATCTTGAAGGGCTCTTCGGAGACCTTTCTTAGGACTTGGGAACCCTGGACGGCCTTCTTTAAGGCTTCTCCTCCCTTCTTTTAACAGGATCAAGTTAAACCGTTGGCCTCACACATCATCCATAGCCCCATATTCTCGGGATGGGACCGGTCGAGTCTTCCCTAATCTACCTCCCCTATACTAATTTTCCACCCTACTCACTCTCTCTCATTCTTTGTTTTTCTTTCTCTCCCCTGTCTCTCCACACTATCCTACACTATTCTGAAAATTGATGAGTTTAAGCTGTTCTAAGAAATGACTATAAGATTTACGGAAATTACTTGTTATGGTTCTTGATCTCCCCGATTGGGATGCTTACTTGCAACTACTCATAAGATCATACAAGTCCATTATTGTACCTAATCTATGTCCATCTATGTATTGTATCTCATCTACCCAATAAAAAAAACATTTAAAAAAAAAAAAAAAGAGAGGGGGGCACTAATTAGGCGCAGTATTAATAAAACAGCAGCTATAAGGGGAAAAACACTTGTATAAGGTTATCCCTGTGTATGTGTATATATATATATATATATATATATATATAGCGCTCTGGTGTGAGCTGGCATACTCTCCCTCTGTCTCCCCAAAGGGCTAGTGGGGTCCTGTCCTCTGTCAGAGCATTCCCTGTGTGTGTGCTGTGTGTCGGTACGATTGTGTCGACATGTATGAGGAGGAAAATGGTGTGGAGGCGGAGCAATTGCCTGTAATGGAGATGTTACCCCCTAGGGAGTCGACACCTGAGTGGCTGAGCTTATGGAAGGAATTACGTGACAGTGTCAGCTCTTTACAAAAGATTGATGACATGAGACAGCCGGCTACTCAGCCTGTGCCTGTCCAGGCGTCTCAAAAGCCATCAGGGGCTCTAAAACGCCCGTTACCTCAGATGGCAGATACAGACGCCGACACGGATACTGATTCCAGTGTCGACGATTAAGAGACGAATGTGACTTCCAGTAGGGCCACACGTTACATGATTGAGGCTATGGAAAATGTTTTACATATTTCTGATAATACCAGTACCACTAAAAAGGGTATTATGTTTGGTGAGAAAAAACTGCCTGTAGTTTTTCCTGCATCTGAGGAATGAAATGAAGTGTGTGATGATGCGTGGGTTTCCCCCGATAAAAACTGTTAATTCCAAAAAAAGTTATTAGCATCATACCCCTTCCCGCCAGAGGATAGGGCACGTTGGGAAACACCCCCTATGGTGCATAAAGCGCTTACACGCTTGTCAAAACAGGTGGCACTACCGTCCCCGGTTACGGCCGCCCTTAAGGAACCTGCTGACAGAAAGCAGGAAAATATCCTAAAATGTATATACACTCACACGGGTGTGATACAGCGACCAGCAATCGCCTCAGCCTGGATGTGCAGTGCTGGGGTGGCTTGGTCGGATTCCCTGACTGACAATATTGATACCCTAGATAGGGACAGTATATTACTGACTATAGAGCATTTAAAAGATGCATTTCTATATATGCGTGATGCACAGAGGGATATTTGCCGACTGGCATCAAGAGTAAGTGCGCTGTCCATTTCTGCCAGAAGAGGGTTAGGGACAAGACAGTGGTCAGGTGATGCTGATTCCAAAAGGCATATGGAAGTATTGCCTTATAAAAGGGAGGAGTTATTGGGGGTAGGTCTAACAGACCTGGTGGCCACGGCAACGGCTGGGAAATCCACATTTTTACCCCAGGTAGCCTCTCAACATAAGAAGACGCCATATTATCAGGCGCAGTCGTTTCGGCCCCATAAGGGCAAGCGGGCAAAAGGCCCCTCATTTCTGCCCCGTGGCAGAGGGAGAGGAAAAAGGCTGCAGCAAACAGCCAGTTCCCAGGAACAGAAGCCCCCTCCCGTTTCTGCCAAGTCCTCAGCATGACGCTGGGGCTTTACAAGCGGACTCAGGCACGGTGGGGGCCCGTCTCTAAAAAAATGTCAGCGTGCAGTGGGCTCACTCACAGGTGGACCCCTGGATCCTTCACCCAGCAGGTGATAATCAAGGTACCCCTCCGAGGGAAAGGGGTATTATTCCACGCTGTTTTGTGGTACCGAAGCCAGACGGCTCGGTGAGACCTATTTTAAATCTGAAATCCTTGAACACTTACATACAAAGGTTCAAATTCAAGATGGAGTCACTCAGAGCGGTGATAGCTAACCTGGTAGAAGGGGATTATATGGTGTCTCTGGACATCAAGGATGCTTATCTCCATGTCCCAATTTATCCTTCTCACCAAGGGTACCTCAGTTTTTTGGTACAGAACTGTCACTATCAGTTTCAGGCGCTGCCGTTTGGTTTGTCCACGGCACCCCGGGTCTTTACCAAAGTAATGGCCGAAATGATGATACTCCTTCGTAGGAAGGGAGTTTTAGTTATCCCTTACTTGGACGATCTCCTGATAAGGGCAAGATCCAGGGAACAGTTGGTAGTCGGGGTAGCACTATCTCAAGTAGTGTTGCGGCAGCACGGTTGGATTCTCAATATTCCAAAATCGCAGCTGATCCCGACGACACGTCTTCTATTCCTAGGGATGATCCTGGACACAGTCCAGAAAAAGGTGTTTCTCCCGGAAGAGAAAGCCAGGGAGTTATCCGAACTAGTCAGAAACCTCCTAAAACCAGGCCAAGTGTCAGTGCATCAGTGCACAAGGGTCCTGGGAAAAATGGTGGCTTCCTACGAAGCAATTCCATTCGGCAGATTCCACGCAAGAACTTTCCAGTGGGACCTGCGGGACAAATGGTCCGGATCGCATCTTCAGATGCATCAGCGGATAACCCTGTCAACAAAGACAAGGGTGTCTCTACTGTGGTGGATGCAGAGTGCTCATCTTCTAGAGGGCCGCAGATTCGGCATTCAGGACTGGGTCCTGGTGACCACGGATGCCAGCCTGCGAGGCTGGGGAGCAGTCACACAGGGAAGAAATTTCCAGGGCTTGTGGTCAAGCCTGGAGATATCACTTCACATAAATATCTTGGAGCTAAGGGCCATTTACAATGCCCTAAGCCAAGCAAGACCTCTGCTTCAAGGTCAGCCGGTGCTGATCCAGTCGGACAACATCACGGCAGTCGCCCACGTAAACAGACAGGGCGGCACAAGAAGCAGGAGAGCAATGGCAGAAGCTGCAAGGATTTTTCGCAGGGCGGAAAATCATGTGATAGCATTGTCAGCAGTGTTCATTCCGGGAGTGGACAACTGGGAAGCAGACTTCCTCAGCAGGCACAACCTCCACCCGGGAGAGTGGGGACTTCACCCAGAAGTCTTCCACATGATTGTAAACTGTTGGAAAAACCAAAGGTGGACATGATGGCGTCCCGCCTAAACAAAAAATTGGACAGTTATTGCGCAAGGTCAAGGGACCCTCAGGCAATAGCTGTGGACGCTCTGGTAACACCGTGGGTGTACCAGTCAGTGTATGTGTTCCCTCCTTTTCCTCTCATACCAAAAGTACTGAGAATTATAAGACTGAGGGGAGTAAGAAGTATACTCGTGGCTCCGGATTGGCCAAGAAGGACTTGGTACCCGGAACTTCAAGAGATGCTCACGGAGGACCCGTGGCCTCTACCTCTAAGAAGGGACCTGCTCCAGCAAGGACCCTGTCTATTCCAAGACTTACCGCAGCTGCGTTTGACGGCAGGGCGGTTGAACGCCGGATCCTGTAAGAAAAAGGCATTCTGGAAGAAGTCATCCCTACCCTGATAAAAGCCAGGAAGGATGTAACCGCAAAGCATTATCACCGCATTTGGCGAAAATATGTTGCGTGGTGCGAGGCCAGTAAGGCCCCGATGGAGGAATTTCAACTAGGTCGATTCCTGCATTTCCTGCAAACAGGAGTGTCTATGGGCCTAAAATTGGGGTCCATTAAGGTTCAAATTTCGGCCCTGTCAATTTTCTTCTAGAAAGAACTGGCTTCAGTTCCTGAAGTTCAGACGTTTGTAAAAGGGGTACTGCATATACAGCCTCCTTTTGTGCCTCCAGTGGCACCTTGGGATCTCAATGTAGTTTTGGGGTTCCTAAAGTCACATTGGTTTGAACCACTTGAATCTGTGGAGTTAAGATATCTCACATGGAAAGTGGTCATGCTGTTGGCCCTGGTCTCGGCCAGGCGCGTGTCAGAATTGGCGGCTTTATCCTGTAAAGCCCTTATCTGATCTTCCATTCAGACAGGGCGGAATTGAGGACTCGTCCTCATTTTCTCCTTAAGGTGGTTTCAGCGTTTCATCTGAACCAACCTATTGTGGTACCTGCGGCTACTAGTGACTTGGAGGACCAAGTTGTTGGACGTAGTCAGGGTCCTGAAAATATATGTTTCCAGGATGGCTGGAGTCAGAAAATCTGACTCGCTGTTTATCCTGTACGCACCCAACAAGCTGGGTGCTTCTGCTTCTAAGCAGACTATTGCTCGTTGGATTTGTAGTACAATTCAGCTTGCACATTCTGTGGCAGGCCTGCCACAGCCAAAATCTGTAAATGCCCACTCCACAAGGAAGGTGGGCTCATCTTGGGCGGCTGCCCGAGGGGTCTCGGCTTTACAACTTTGCCGAGCTGCTACTTGGTCAGGGGCAAAACACGTTTGCTAAATTCTACAAATTTGATACCCTGGCTGAGGAGGACCTGGAGTTCTCTCATTCGGTGCTGCAGAGTCATCCGCACTCTCCCGCCCGTTTGGGAGCTTTGGTATAATCCCCATGGTCCTTACGGAGTTCCCAGCATCCACTAGGACGTCAGAGAAAATAAGAATTTACTTACCGATAATTCTATTTCTCATAGTCCGTAGTGGATGCTGGGCGCCCATCCCAAGTGCGGTTTGTCTGCAATACTTGTACATAGTTATTGTTAACTAAATCGGGTGGTTGTTGTGAGCCATCTATCCAGAGGCTCCTCTGTTATCATGCTGTTAACTGGGTTCAGATCACAAGTTGTACGGTGTGATTGGTGTGGCTGGTATGAGTCTTACCAGGGATTCATAAATCCTTCCTTATTGTGTACGCTCGTCCGGGCACAGTATCCTAACTGAGGCTTGGAGGAGGGTCATGGGGGGAGGAGCCAGTGCACACCAGGTAGTCCTAAAGCTTTACTTTTGTGCCCAGTCTCCTGCAGAGCCGCTAGTCCCCATGGTCCTTACGGAGTTCCCAGCATCCACTACGGACTACGAGAAATAGAATTATCGGTAAGTAAATTCTTATTTTAAAGGTGTTTAAATTGAAGATGGAGTCTCTAAGAGCGGTGATCTCAGGTCTGGAGGATGGGGATTTCCGGATGTCTCTGGACATCAAGGATGCGTACCTTCATGTCCCGACTTGGCCGCCTCATCAGGCTTATCTCAGGTTTGCATTACAGGAATGCCACTACCAGTTCCAGGCACTGCCATTTGGACTCTCCACGGCGCCACGGGTGTTAACCAAGGTAATAGCAGAGTTGATGTTGCTCCTCCGCTTGCGGGGAGTGAACATAATACCGTACCTTGATGACCTACTAATCAAAGCACCATCCAGGGAGAAGTTGTTACACAGCATTGCCCTCTCAACGATGTTACTCCAGGATCATGGGTGGATTCTAAGCCTGCCTAAATCTCACCTGGAACCAACACGGAGGCTTTCGTTCCTGGGAATGATACTGGATACGGAGGCGCGGAGTGTATTCCTCCCAATGGAAAAGTCATTGGTGATCCAGTTGATGGTACGGGACGTTCTAAAGCCGACCCGAATTTTGGTGCACCTGTGCATTCGCCTCTTGGGGAAAATGGTGGCCTCTTACTGATCTCTGCAATATGGAATGTTTCATGCAAGGCCCTTCCAGCTGGATCTGTTGGACAAATGGTCCGGATCGCATCTCCACATGCACCAGATCATACGTCTGTCGCCAAGAGCCAGGATTTCTCTTCTGTGGTGGCTTCAGACTTCTCACCTAACCGAAGGCTGAAGGTTCGGGATTCAAAATTGGATTCTGCTACCCACAGACGCAAGCCTCAGTTGGGGAGCAGTCACCCAAGGGGAACAGTTCCAAGGAAAATGGTCAAGTCAAGAATCTATTCTTCCGATCAACATTCTGGAACTCCGAGCCATATACAACGCCCTTCTACAGGCATCCCATCTTCTTCAAGATCAGGCCATACAAGTTCAGTCGGACAATGTGACGGCAGTAGCGTACATAACCCAACAAAGCGGAACGAAAAGCAGAGCTGCAATTTTGGAGGTAAAAAGGATTCTCCTCTGGGCATAAAGACATGCGGTGGCGATCTTCATTCCGGGAGTGGACAACTGGGAAGCGAACTCCCTCGGCAGACACGACGTCCATCCAGGAGAGTGGGACCTTCACCCGCAGGTGTTTGAGTCCCTGGCACGTCGGGACTTCCCCAAATCGACATGAGGGCCTCTCGTCTCAACAAGAAGCTCAAGCCATATTGTTCCAGGTCGAGAGACCCGCAAGCAGTGGAGGCGGACTCTCTGGTGACTCCGTGGGTCTACCAGATGGTCTACGTGTTTTCACCACTTCCGTTAATCCCAAGGATTCTCAAAAGAATAAAAAGGGAAAAGGTTCAAGCATTTCTCATTGCTCTGGACTGGCCAAGAAGGGCCTGGTACGCGGATCTACTGGAGTTGCTCCTGGAGGACCTGTGGCCTCTTCCTCTTCGAGAGGATCTTCTGCAACAGGGGCCGTTCGTCTATCAAGACTTACCGCGGCTAAATTTGACAGCATGGAGGTTGAGCGTCAAATTCTAACCCAGAAAGGGATTCTGGATAAGGTTATTCCAACCTTGATCCAAGTGTATTTGGAAGAAATAAGGCTCTTGGTGTGAGAACAGGAAAATTCCTGCGACGGAATTTAAGCTGGGACAGTTTCTCCTTTTTCTGCAGGCAGGAGTGGATGTGGGCCTCCGTTTGGGCTCCTTGAAAGTCCAGATTTCGGCCTTGTCCATTTTCTTTCAGAAGCAATTGGCGTCTCTTCCTGAGATTCAGACTTTTTTGAAGGGTGTTCTGCACATCCAACCGCCCTTTGTGCCTCCTATGACACCTTCGGATCTCAACGTGGTGTTGCAGTTCCTCCAATCGGATTGGTTTGAGCCTTTACAGGCAGTGGACGTTATGTTTCATACGTGGCAGACAGTTACACTGTTGGCCCTGGCTTCGGCCAGGCGCGTGTCGGAACTGGCGGCATTGCCTCACAAGAGCCCCTACTTGATTTTACATGAGGATCGCACTGAGCTCAGATCTCATCAGCAGTTCTTTCCTAAGGTGGTGTCTGCATTTCACATCAACCAACCTATTGTGATTTCGGTGATTACCAACACTTCTGCTTCTTCAAAGTCCTTAGATGTTGTGAGGGCTTTGAAAATGTATGTGAAGCGGACGGCTGGTCACAGACTGACTCGCTGTTTGTTTTCGCAGTTTGTTTTTCATGATCCCAATAAAATTGGGTGCCCTGCTTCTAAGCAGTCTATTGCTGGCTGGATCAGGCTTACTATCCAGCATGCTTATTCTATGGCAGGCTTGCCGGTTCCGAAATCGGTTCAGGCCCACTCTACTCGGTTGGTGGGTTCTTCCTGGGCAGCTGCCCGGGGTGTCTCGGCTTTACAGCTTTGACGAGCGGCTACTTGGTCATGGTCGCACACGTTTGCTAAGTTCTACAAGTTCGATACTTTGACCGCTGAGGACCTTCAGTTTGATCAATCAGTTCTTCAGGAACCTCAGCACTCTCCCACCCGTTTTGGGAGCTTTCGTGCATCCCCATGGTACTAAATGGACCCCAGTATCCTCTAGGATGTAAGAGAAAATAGGATTTTAATTACCTACCGGTAAATCCTTTTCTCGAAGTGCGTAGAGGATACTGGGCGCCCGCCCAGTGCTTCATTTTTCTGCACTGTTACTTGGTTAAGTATTATTCTTGGTTCAGCCATTGCTGTACCTTTTCAAGTTTGGTTAGCATGGCTTTCCTCTTGGTTGCGTGTGCTAGTTCGAATCTCACTACTGTTCAGTTAAATCCTTCTCTTGAAGTATGTCCGTCTCCTCGGGCACAGTTTCTAGACTGAGTCTGATAGAGGGAGGAGCCAGCCCACACTATTAATTTCTTAAAGTGCCCATGGCTCCTAGTGGACCCGTCTATACCCTATGGAACTAATGTGGACCCAAGTATCCTCTACGGACTACGAGAAAAGGATTTACCGCTAGGTAATTAAAATCCTATTTTTTCCCCCCTTTTTGATTTTTTTCTACTCCTGCAAGATAGTATGTCTTGTATGTTCAAGTCTTCCTTTTCTCCTGAAATCCTGCTCCTGCCTTTTGGCTTGTTAACAAAACTGGCTTCCCTAGGCCGGAGGCGGGGTATATGAGGAGGAGGACTGGTGCATCATGGGAGCTAAAAGCTTAACTGTGTGGTGCCCAGTCAACTCCTACCACCTACACCCCAATGCGAGGACTGTGGATCCTGTAGACCTCAGAAAAAGATGTCTTTATATATATATATATTTCTCTTACGTCCTAGAGGATGCTGGGGACACCGTAAGGACCATGGAGATAGACGGGCTCCGCAGGAGACATGGGCACTAAGAAAGAACTTTAGGTATGGGTGTGCACTGGCTCCTCCCTCTATGCCCCTCCTCCAGCCTCAGTTTATTACTGTGCCCAGAGGAGACTGGGTGCATTACAGGGAGCTCTCCTGCGTTTTCCCGATAAAGAAAGTATTTGTTAGGTTTTTTATTTTCAGGGAGCCTGCTGGCGACAGACTCCCTGCAGCGAGGGACTGAGGGGAGAGAAACAGACCTACTTTAATGTTGGGCTCTGTTCCTTAGGCTACTGGACACCATTAGCTCCAGAGGGAACGGAACCCAGGTCTCACCCCGCCGTTCGTCCCAGAGCCGCGCCGCCGTCCTCCTTGCAGAGCCGGAAGATTGAAGTCGGGTGAGTATGTGAAGAAAAAAGGCGTCAGAAGACTTCAGATCCTCACTGAGGTAACGCACAGTGGTAGCGCTGTGCGCCATTGCTCCCACACAGCACACACACACGGCAGTCACTGTAAGGGCGCAGGGGGGGCGCCCTGGGCAGCAATATGGACCTCCAAAGGTGGCAATAACCTTATATACAGGCTGGGCACTGTATATAAGAGAGATCCCCCGCCATGTTTTGAATTTTTAAGCGAGACCGAAGCCCGTCGCTGAGGGGGCGGAGCTTGTTCCTCAGCACTCACCAGCGCCATTTTCTCCACAGCACATCACTGAGAGGAAGCTCCCCGGACTCTCCCCTGCTTAATCATGGTGAAAGAGGGTTTTAAAGAAGGGGGGGCACATAATTTGGCGCAAAATAGATATTACAGCGCTATCTGGGTAAACATATAGTGTGTTTTTTCCTGGGTCATTAGCGCTGGGTGTGTGCTGGCATACTCTCTGTCTCTCCAAAGGGCCTTGTGGGGGAACTGTCTTCAGATAAGAGGATTCCCTGAGTGGTGTGTCGGTACGCGTGTGTTGGCATGTCTGAGGTAGTAGGCTCTCCTAGGGAGGAGGTGAAGCAAATGTGTGGTGTCTCCGTCGACAACGCTGACACCAGACTGGATGGATAGGTGGAATGTTTTAAGTGCTAATGTGAATTTATTGCACAAAAGGTTGGACAAAGCTGAAGCCAGGGAACATGCAGGGAGTCAACCCCCTGCCTGCCTCTATGTCGCAGGGACCTTCGGGGTCTCAAAAGCACTCACTATCCCAAATAGTAGACACTAATACCAACACGGATTGTGACTCCAGTGTCGACTACAATGATGCAAAGTTCTTCGACTTTTCAGCCACATCTGGGTTCACTCACAGGTGGATCCCTGGGCAATAGAGATTGTTTCCCAGGGTTACAAGCTGGAGTTCGAAGAGGCGCCTCCTCGCCGGTTTTTCAAATCGGCCCTACCAGCTTCTCCCCCAGAAAGGGAGATAGTCTTAAATGCAATTAAAAAATTGTGTCTTCAGCAGGTGGTGGTCAAGGTTCCACTACTCCAACAAGGGAAAGGTTATTACTCAACCCTATTTGTAGTGCCGAAACCGGACAGTTCGGTCAGACCCATTTTAAATTTAAATCCCTGAACCTATACTTGAAAAGGTTCAAGTTCAAGATGGAATCGCTCAGAGCGGTCATCGCCAGCCTAGCAGGGGGGGTTTTATGGTATCCCTGGACATAAAGGATGCATACCTTCATGTTCCCATATATCCACCTCATCAAGCGTACCTGAGATTTGCGGTACAAGATTGTCATTACCAATTTCAGACGTTGCCTTTCAGGCTTTCCACGGCCCCAAGGATTTTCACCAAGGTAATGGCGGAAATGATGGTGCTCCTGCGCAAGCAGGGTGTCACAATTATCCCGCACTTGGACGATCTCCTCATAAAAGTGAGATAACGAGAGCAGTTGAACAGCGTGTCACTTTCACTGAAGGTGTTACAGCAACACGGCTGGATTCTCAATATCCCGAAGTCACAGTTGGTTCCTACGACTCGTTTGACCTTCTTAGGCATGATTCTGGATACGGACCAGAAAAGGGTTTATCTTCCGACAGAGGGACCTATTGAAGCCAAAAGAGATGTCAGTGTATCACTGCACTCGAGTCCTGGGAAAGATGGTGGCGTCTTACGAGGCCATTCCTTTCAGCAGGTTCCATGCGAGGACTTTCCAATGGGACCTACTGGACAAGTGGTCCGGGTCACATCTACAGATTCATCAGTTGATCACCCTGTCCCCAGGGCCAGGGTATCTCTCCTGTGGTGGCTGCAGAGTGCTCACCTTCTAGAGAGTCGCAGATTCGGCATTCAGGACTGGGTTCTGGTGACCATGGACGCAAGCCTCCGAGGTTGGGGAGCAGTCACACAGGGAAGAAACTTCCAAGGTTTTTGGTCAAGTCAAGAAACTGGTCTTCGCATCAACGTCCTGGAACTGAGGGCCATTTACAATGCCCTTCGTCAAGCGGAGACTTTGCTTCGCGACCTACCAGTTCTGATCCAGTCAGACAACATCACCACAGTAGCTCATGTAAACCACCAAGGCGGCACAGGGAGCAAAGTGGCAATGGCGGAAAACACCAGGATTCTTCTCTGGGCGGAAAATCATGTAGGCGCACTGTCAGCAGTGTTCATTCCGGGAGTGGACAACTGGGAAGCAGACTTCCTCAGCAGACACGATCTACATACAGGAGAGTGGGGACTTAATCAGGAAGTCTTTGCACAGATTGCAAGTCAGTGGGGCCTGCCCCAGATAGACATGATGGCGTCCGGCCTAAACAAAAAACTACAGAGGTACAGGCCCTCAGGCGGGGGCAGTGGACGCCCTAGTGACACCGTGGGTGTTCCAGTCGGTCTACGTGTTTCCTCCTTTTCCTCTCATCCCCAAGGAGTTGAGAATAATAAGAAAAAGAGGAGTACAGACAATTCTCATTGTTCCAGATTGGCCGCGAAGGGCCTGGTATCCGGATCTGCAGGAAATGCTCACAGAAGATCCGTGGCCTCTTCCTCTAAGACAGAGGACCTGTTACAACAGGGTCCCTGTCTGTTCCAAGACTTACCACGGCTGCGTTTGATGGCACGGCGGTTGGACGCCGGATCCTAGCGGAAAAGGGCATTCCGGATGAGGTCATTCCTACTCTGATAAAGGCTAGGAAGGACGTGACAGATAAACGTTATCACCGTATATGGCGAAAGTATGTTTCTTGGTGTGAGGCCAGGAATGCTCCTACGGAAGAATTCCATCTGGGCCGTTTCCTTCACTTCCTACAAACTGGAGTGAATTTGGGCCTAAAATTAGGCTTCATTAAGGTTCAGATTTCGGTCCTATCCATTTTCTTTCAGAAGGAATTATTTTCTCTCCCAGAAGTACAGACTTTTGTGAAGGGAGTGCTGCATATTCAGCCTCCTTTTGTACCTCCGGTGGCGCCTTGGACCTTAACGTGGTGTTGCGTTTCCTTAAGTCGCACTGGTTTGAACCACTTCAAACAGTGGAATTAAAATATCTCACTTGGAAAGTGGTCATGTTGTTAGCCTTGGCTTCGGCTAGGCGAGTGTCGGAATTGGCGGCTTTGTCTCATAAAAGCCCCTATCTGGTTTTCCATATGGATAGAGCGGAATTGCGGACCCGTCCTCAGTTCTTGCCTAAGGTGGTTTCATCTTTTCATATGAACCAACCTATTGTGGTGCCGGTGGCTACACGAGACTTGGAGGATTCAGAGTCCCTTGATGTGGTCAGGGCTTTGAAAATTTACATAGCCAGAAAGGCTAGGGTCAGAAAAACAGAAGCACTGTTTATTTTATATGCATCCAACAAGGTTGGCGCTCCTGCTTCAAAGCAGTCTATTGCTCGCTGGATCTGTAACATAATTCAGCAGGATCATTCAATGGCTGGATTGCCGTTACCAAAATCGATTAAGGCCCATTCCACTAGGAAGGTGGGCTCTTCTTGGGCGGCTGCCCGAGGGGACTCGGCATTGCGATTGTGCCGAGCTGCTACTTGGTCGGGTTCAAACACCTTTGCAAAGTTCTACAAGTTTGATACCCTGGCTGAGGAGGACCTCCTGTTTGCTCAATCGGTGCTGCAGAGTCATCCGCGCACTCCCGCCCGTTTGGGAGCTTTGGTATAATCCCCATGGTCCTTATGGAGTCCCCAGTATCCTCTAGGACGTAAGAGAAAATAAGATTTTAAACCTACCAGTAAATCTTTTTCTCCTAGTCCATAGAGGATGCTGGGCGCCCGTCCCAGTGCGGACTACTTCTGCAAGACTTGTATATAGTTATTGCTTACATAAGGGTTATGTTACAGTTTTCATCAGTCTCCGTCTGATGCTGTGTTGTTTCATACTGTTATCTGGTTCATATATCCCTAGTTATACGGTGTGGATGGTGTGGGCTGGTATGAATCTTGCCCTTGGATTAACAAAATCCTTTCCTCGTACTGTCCGTCTCCTCTGGGCACAGTTTCTCTAACTGAGGTCTGGAGGAGGGACATAGAGGGAGGAGCCAGAGCACACTAGTATCCAAATTCTTTCTTAAAGTGCCCTGTCTCCTGCGGAGCCCGTCTATCCCCATGGTCCTTGCGGAGTCCCCAGCATCCGCTACGGACTAGGAGAAAAAGATTTACCGGTAGGTATAAAATCTTATTTTTCACATAATTTGGGATATCCATCATTGATATTACATTGTTTGTACATCATTCACTATCATTTATGTATTGTATTGGATAGCGCGTATAGGTGGTAGTACCTTTTTTCTCAAAGAAAAAGTTAACCCTGGTAAGTCGACCATAAGTCTTGTTATCTTCAAATATCAATTGTGTAGACTTCAAATAATTGAGTAAACTTTAAATGGTAATTGTGGATTTGTTCCTGATGAACACATTCCTAATTACTTGTGAATAATAGTCCCTGCTCTGTGCAGTTCTGAGGTTATGACTTTAGGGAATGTAATGGCCAGATCCAATATTGCTCTATCCAAGGTCTCCCAGTAGCCTTACTACATACATAAATGTCTATCTCCTGGTGTGTGCAGATCTACAGGTTACATAGGAGAATAAATAATATATATATATATATATATATATATATATATATATATATATATATATACTTTTTGTTTATTAGATTAGCTTTTTCATTAATCTTTTTGTGGTCACCTTCTCTCATGCACTCTGATTTAAGTTAATTATAGATTGTGTCCGCTGTTCTCCTGGGTGCTTTACATTAGGCGTGTAGGTAACGGTCTCACCTATATAAGGTAAGTTGCTGTGAGCTTTAGACCAGGTAGCAGCATACCTAAAGTGTAACACTAATGTGATAGCTATTTTTCTGGTAATTATTTTGAGCAATAGAGCAGAGCCTGCAGTATAGTGGGGTCCCTTGTCGGGGGCTGCAGGCTTAAATGCATTGGTCAGTAGGTGAACTAAATCTCCCCTGTTTATTATTGTTAGTTATTATAGTGAGTGCAGAGCCCCAGTGAGATAGATATAGGGCCATATGCAATTGCGGTCGAATTGCCGCAAATGTCGAAAAACAGGGCATTTTCGACAAAAACTGATTCAACATTGCAATACAGTACTTTTCGACAAAAAAAACGTCCGTTTCAGATTCAACTTTTTGCAATTCGACATTTGTCAAATTCGACATGTCTGCAATGGTTAAAATGCGGCTTTTCGACAAAAGTATATTCAGTTGAAGAATGTCGATTCGACAACAGTGCTTTTTTCGACAGTTATTTCATCAATTTCAGTTCGCCTCATTTTGCTGGCGTGATCGAATAAAAAATTTTAAAACATGTTTTTTGTAGGGTTTTTTTTTATTGCTAATAGCATGTCTGTTTATATTAGAAGGGATTATCTACTTGGTTTGTCTATTTAGGAGCCACAAGTATTATTTAATATATTTTTTAAAACAATATTTTTTTTTTGTGTGTGTGTCCTGTTTTTATTTGGGTATTTTTTTTGTAGTAGAACTACAGGTACCAGCGGGCCGGCTTTCCCCCCACATGCTGGTACTTGTGGTTCTCCAAGTACCAGCTTGCGTGTGAGGCTTGCTGGGACTTGTAGTTCTGCTACAAATAACTATATATATTTTTTGACACTTGGCTATCAGCCTCCCACCCGCCATCCTTGGATGGGGGGGACAGCCTCGGGCTTCACCCCTGGCCCTTGGGTGGCTGGAGGGGGGGACCCCTTGATTTAAGGGGTCCCCACTCCTCCAGGGTACCCCGGCCAGGGGTGACTAGTTGGGGATTTAATGCCACGGCCGCAGGGACCGGTATAAGTGTCCCCCGGCTGTGGCATTATCTCTCCAGCTAGTGGAGTCCGGTGCTGGTGTGAAAAATACGGGGGACCCCTACGTCTATTGTCCCCCGTATTTTTTGCACCAGGACCGGATGCATAGCCCGGTGCTGGTTGTTAAAATACAGGGGATCCCCTGTAATTCCCCCTCCCCCGTATTTTTACAACCACGACTGGCTTAAAGAGCCCGAGGCTGGTTATGCTTAGGAGGGGGGACGCCACTGATTTTTTTTATTAGGGTCTTTTAAACACCTTTGTGCCGTCCATGAAGTCGAATCCAGGATGCACATTATCGTCAATTGGTCCGTTTTTCGACAGCGGGACTGTCGAATCCGTTTTTTATTGAATATGTCGTATTCGGGTCCCCGCTGGAGGGTGTGTGACTGTCAGATTGTGCTGAATTAAAAAACGGTCGAATTCCGGACGGAATTCGACCGCAATTGCATGTACACCATAATAAACTAATCCACAGCACTCCCCCCCCCCCCCCCCCCCCAGATTACCTGCATTGTATCAATTAACACCCAATTAAAACCCAATGTTTTTTTATTACTTTATTCAGCTCTTTATACACTTAACTTTGTGTTTAATATCTCAACGATTTATCTTACATACTTTACTGTACTTAATAAAGGTTATATATTATTTATTGGTGCGCAAACAGGACAGCACTTTCTCTTTGGTGATTTATTATAGCAGTGTCCATGTCACCTCTAGTAATCTCACATGGGCATCGGTGTCACCTCTAGTAATCCCACATGAGCGTCCATGCCACCTCTAGTAATCCCACATGAGCGTCCATGTCACCTCTAGTAAACCCACATGAGCATCCATGTCACCTCTAGTAATCCCACATGAGCGTCCATGTCACCTCTAGTAATCCCACATGAGCGTCCATGCCACCTCTAGTAATCCCACATGAGCATCCATGTCACCTCTAGTAATCCCACATGAGCATCCATGTCACCTCTAGTAATCCCTCGTGAGCTTCCATGTCACCTCTAGTAATCCCACATGAGCATCCATGTCACCTCTAGTAATCCCACATGAGCGTCCATGTCACCTCTAGTAATCCCATATGAGTGTCCGTGTCACCTCTAGTAATTCCACATGATCGCCCATGTCACCTGTAGTAATCCCACATGAGCATCCATGTCACCTCTAGTAATCCCACATGAGCATCCATGTCACCTCTAGTAATCTCAAATGAGCGTCCGTGTCACCTCTAGTAATCCCACTTGAGCCTTCAGTGTTGATCAAGCTCCAGTCTAAGCATCCTTGCTTTTTTGTTTCTGTAATAAACATAAAAGCAATGATTACAGGTAAAAGAAAATGGCAGTTATAGAATTATATATTGTATCCTGTAACATCCTGGGTCTTGTCTGCTCATTTTATATATTAATGTATTTTATTTCCAGCAGATGGACCCACAAGCAGGAATATCTCAGAAGGACATCTAATGTTATCCCCGGATTGTGAAATAACAGATGAAAGTATACAGGATTCTCCAGGAGATAACCCCATTACCCCAATTATACATCCAGCTCTATCAGCTGATCCCTCTGATCCTGGGAAATGTTCTCCTGATCACTCTGATATTGGTGCATCTATTACAGCTCTGACAGTAGATACAGAGTTTCCCTGTTCTACAGATGCCAAATGTTTTACACAGAACACAAACCGTATTACTCATCAGCCAGCTAAGGCAGGTGACAGGCCAATTCCATGTTCTGAGTGTGGGAAATGTTTTACATGGAAATCAGATCTTGTTACACATCAGAGAAGTCACACAGGTGAGAAGCCATATTCCTGTTCTGAGTGTGGGAAATGTTTTGCATGGAAATCAGATCTTGTTACACATCAGAGAAGTCACACAGGTGAGAAGCCGTATTCCTGTTCTCAGTGTATGAAATGTTTTGCACAGAAATCAGGTCTTGTTCTACATCAGAGAAGTCACACTGGTGAGAAGCCGTATTCCTGTTCTGAGTGTGGGAAATGTTTTGTATCGAAATCAAATCTTGTTACACATCAGAGAAGTCACACAGGTGAGAAGCCGTATTCCTGTTCTGAGTGTGGGAAATGTTTTGCATCGAAATCAAATCTGGTTAAACATCAGAGAAGTCACACAGGTGAGAGGCCATATTCCTGTTCTGATTGTGGGAAATGTTTTGCATCGAAATCAAATCTTGTTACACATCAGAGAAGTCACACAGGTGAGAAGCCGTATTCCTGTACTGAGTGTGGAGAATGTTTTGCATTGAAATCAAATCTTGTTACACATCAGAAAAGTCACACAGGTGAGAAGCCGTATTCCTGTTCTGAGTGTACGAAATGTTTTGTACGGAAATCAGCTCTTGTCACGCATCAGAGAAGTCACACAGGTGAGATGCCATATTCCTGTTCTGAGTGTGGGAAATGTTTTGCACAGAAATCAAATCTTGTTCTACATCAGCGAAGTCACACAGGTGAGAAGCCGTATTCCTGTTATGAGTGTGGGAAATGTTTTTCATCGAAATCAGATCTTGTTACACATCAGAGAAGTCACACAGGTGAGAAGCCGTATTCCTGTTCTGAGTGTGGGAAATGTTTTTCATCGAAATCCGGTCTTGTTAAACATCAGCGATTTCACAGGTGAGAAGCTATTTTCATGCCGTGAGAGAAATAAATCCGCTCTTGTTGAACACATTAGACATTACCCAAGTACGGAACCATTTAAATCTTCTGGAGTATAATTATCACTGTCATGCAATGTTCCTCAAGGGTCAATCCTATCTCCTATGCTTCATGCAATATACAGTCTGGTACATATATATTGGGACATCGACACAATTCTCATATTTTGGGCTCTATACACCACCACAATGGATTTGAAATGAAACGAACAAGATGTGCTTTAACTGCAGATTTTCCGCTTTAATTTGAGGGTATTTACATACAAATCAGGTGAACTGTGTAGGAATTAAAATGGTTTTTATATGTCCCTCCCACTTTTTAAGGGACCAAACCTAAATCAAACTTTTACTTTTTAATACTTTGTTGCAAATCCTTTTGTCAGTCTGAAGTCTGGAACGTATAGACATCACCAGACGCTGGGTTTCATCCCTGGTGATGCTATGCCAGACCTCTACTGCAAATGTCTTCAGTTTCTGCTTGTTCTTGGGGCATTTTCCCTTCAGTTTTGTCTTCATCAAGTGAAATGCATGCTCAATAGGATTCAGGTCAGGTGATTGACTTGGCCATTGCATAACATTCCACTTATTTGCCTTAAAAAACGCTTTGGTTGCTTTTGCAGTATGCTTCGGGTCATTGTCCATCTGCACTGTGAAACGCCTTCCAATGAGTTCTGAAGCATTTGACTGAATATGAGCAGATAATGTTGCCCGAAACACTTCAGAATTCATCCTGCTGCTTTTGTCAGCAGTCACATCATCAATAAATACAAGGGAACCAGTTCCATTGGCATCCATACATGGCCACGCCATGACACTACCACCACCATGCTTCACTGATGAGCTGGTATGTTTTGGATCATGAGCAGTTCCTTTCCTTCTCCATACTCTTTTCTTCCCATCACTCTGGTACAAGTTGATCTTTGTCTCATCTGTCCATAGGATGTTGTTCCAGAACTGTAAAGGCTTTTTCTCTGACGTCCTAAGTGGATGCTGGGACTCCGTAAGGACCATGGGGCGGCTCCGCAGGAGACTGGGCACAACTAAAGAAAGCTTTAGGACTACCTGGTGTGCGCTGGCTCCTCCCTCTATGACCCTCCTCTAGACCTCAGTTAGAATCTTGTGCCCGGCCGAGCTGGATGCACACTAGGGGCTCTCCTGAGCTCCTAGAAAAATAAAGTTTATTTTAGGTTTCTTATTTTCAGTGAGATCTGCTGGCAACAGACTCACTACTACGAGGGACTAAGGGAAGAAGACGCGAACCTACCTGCTTGCAGCTAGCTTGGGCTTCTTAGGCTACTGGACACCATTAGCTCCAGAGGGATCGAACACAGGCCCAGCCTCGGTTGTCCGGTCATAGAGACTATATATGTGTAAAATCCCCTGCCAGATATACCTACAAAAAAGCGTGAGAAGTCCACAGGCTATCTTCCCTCAGCTCACTGGCGCAATTTTCCCTCACCGCTCCGCTTGAAGGATCGCTCCCAGGCTCTCCCCTGCAGTTTCCAGACTACATAGGGTAAAAAAGAGAGGGGGGGGGCACTAAATTTAGGCGCAATATTGTGTATACAAGCAGCTATTGGAAAAATCTCTCAGTTACAGAGCTAATCCCTGTGTATATATAGCGCTCTGGTGTGTGCTGGCATACTCTCTCTCTCTGTCTCCCCAAAGGGCTTTGTGGGGTCCTGTCCTCAGTCAGAGCATTCCCTGTGTGTGTGCGCGGTGTGTTGGTACGGCTGTGTCGACATGTTTGATGAGGAGGCTTATGTGGAGGTGGAGCAGATGCCGATAAATGTGATTTCACCCACTGCGGGGCCGACACCTGAATGGATGGACTTATGGAAGGAAGTACGTGAAAGTGTCAACTCCTTACATAAAAGGTTTGACAAAATAGCAGATGTGGGACAGCCGGCTTCTCAGCTCGTGCCTGCCCAGCTGTCTCAAAAGCCATCAGGGGCTCTAAAACGCCCGCTACCTCAGATGGCAGATACAGATGTCGACACGGATACTGAATCCAGTGTCGACGACGATGAGACTAATGTAACTTCCAATAGGGCCACACGTTACATGATTGAGGCAATGAAAAATGTGTTGCACATTGCTGATATTACCCCAGGTACTACAAAAATGGGGATTGTTTGGGGAGAAAAAACTGCCAGTGGTTTTTTCCCCCTTCTGAGGAATTAAATGAAGTGTGTGAAGAAGCGTGGGCTTCCCCCGATAAGAAACTAGTAATTTCTAAAAGGTTACTAATGGCGTACCCTTTCCCGCCAGAGGATAGGTCACGTTGGGAAACATCCCCTAGGATGGATAAAGCGCTCACACGCCTGTCAAAGAAGGTGGCACTACCGTCTCCGGATACGGCTGCCCTAAAGGAACCTGCTGATAGGAAGCAGGAGGCTATCCTGAAGTCTGTATATACACACTCAGGTATTATACTGAGACCAGCTATTGCTTCAGCATGGATGTGCAGTGCTGCAGCTGCGTGGTCCGATTCCCTGTCGGAAAATATAGATACCCTTGACAGGGACACTGTATTGCTAACCATAGAGCATATAAAAGACGCTGTCTTATACATGAGAGATGCACATAGGGATATTTGTCGGCTGGCATCTAAAATAAGTGCAATGTCCATTTCTGCCAGGAGAGGGTTATGGACTCGGCAGTGGACAGGGGATGCAGATTCTAAAAGGCACATGGAAGTTTTGCCTTATAAAGGTGAGGAGTTGTTTGGGGATGGTCTCTCGGACCTCGTTTCCACAGCGACAGTTGGGAAGTCAGCTTTTTTACCCCATGTTCCCTCACAACCAAAGAAAGCACTGTATTATCAGGTACAGTCCTTTCGGCCCCAAAAAGGCAAGCGGGTTAGAGGTGCGTCCTTTCTGCCCAGAGGTAGAGGGAAAAAGCTGCAGCATACAGCCAGTTCCAAGGAACAAAAGTCCTCCCCCGCTTCCTCTAAGTCCACCGCATGACGCTGGGGCTCCACAGGCGGAGCCAGGTGCGGTGGGGGCCCGTCTCAAGAACTTCAGCAATCAGTGGGCTTGCTCACGGGTGGATCCCTGGATTCTTCAAGTGGTGTCTCTGGGGTACAAGCTGGAATTCGAGACGTCTTCCCCTCGCCGTTTCCTCAAATCTGCCTTGCCAACAACTCCCTCAGACAGGGAGGCTGTGCTAGAGGCAATTCACAAGCTGTATTCCTAGCAGGTAATAGTCAAGGTGCCCCTCCTTCAACAAGGTCGGGGTTACTATTCCACAGTGTTTGTGGTACCGAAACCGGACGGTTCGGTGAGACCCATTTTAAATTTGAAATCCTTGAACACTTATATAAAAAAATTCAAGTTCAAGATGGTATCGCTCAGGGCTGTTATTTCAAGCTTGGACGAGGGGGATTACATGGTATCACTGGACATCAAGGATGCTTACCTGCATGTCCCCATTTACCATCCTCACCAGGAGTACCTCAGATTTGTGGTACAGGATTGTCATTACCAATTCCAGACGTTGCCATTCGGTCTGTCCACGGCACCGATGGTATTTACCAAGGTAATGGCCGAAATGATGATACTCCTTCGAAAAAAGGGAGTTTTAATTATCCCGTACTTGGACTATCTCCTGATAAAGGTGAGGTCCAGGGAGCAGTTAGTCGGGGTAGCACTATCTCGGGAGGTGCTACAACAGCACGGTTGGATTCTAAATATTCCAAAGTCACAGCTGGTCCCTACGACAGGTCTACTGTTCCTGGGGATGGTGCTGGACACAGAACAGAAAAAAGTGTTTCTCCCGGAGGAGAAAGTCAAGGAGCTGTCATCTCTAGTCAGAGGCCTCCTAAAACCAAAACAGGTGTCGGTGCATCACTGCACGCGAGTCCTGGGGAAAATGGTAGCTTCCTACGAAGCAATTCCATTCGGCAGGTTCCATGCAAGGACTTTTCAGTGGGACCTGTTGGACAAGTGGTCTGGATCGCATCTTCAGATGCATTGGCTGATAACCCTGTCTCCAAGGACCGGGGTGTCTCTGCTGTGGTGGCTGCAGAGTGCTAATCTTCAAGAGGGCCGCAGATTCGGCATACAAGTCTGGGTCCTGGTGACCACGGATGCCAGCCTTCGAGGCTGGGGGGCAGTCACACAGGGAAGAAACTTCCAGGGACTATGGTCAAGCCAGGAGACTTCCCTACACATAAATATTCTGGAACTGAGGGCCATTTACAATGCCCTAGGTCAGGCAAGACCCCAGCTTCAAAACCAGCCGGTACGGATTCAGTCAGACAACATCACGGCAGTCGCCCATGTAAACCGACAGGGCGGCACAAGAAGCAGGATGGCGATGTCAGAAGCCACAAGGATTCTCCGATGGGCGGAAAATCACGTGTTAGCACTATCAGCAGTGTTCGTTCCGGGAGTGGACAACTGGGAAGCAGACTTCCTCAGCATTCACGACCTCCACCCGGGAGAGTGGGGACTTCATCCAGAAGTCTTCCAGCTGATTGTAAACCGTTGGGAACGGCCACAGGTGGACATGATGGCGTCCCGCCTAAACAAAAAGCTAGAAAGATATTGCGCCAGGTCGAGAGACCCTCAGGCAATAGCTGTGGACGCTCTAGTGACACCGTGGGTGTATCAGTCGGTTTATGTGTTCCCTCCTCTTCCTCTCATACCCAAGGTACTGAGGATAATAAGAAAAAGAGGAGTAAGAACTATACTCGTTGTTCCGGATTGGCCAAGAAGAGCTTGGTACCCGGAACTTCAAGAACTGATCTCAGAGGACCCATGGCCTCTGCCGCTCAGACAGGACCTGCTGCAGCGGGGGCCCTGTCTGTTCCAAGACTTACCGCGGCTGCGTTTGACGGCATGGCGGTTGAACACCGGATCCTAAAAGAAAAGGGCATTCCGGAGGAAGTCATTCCTACGCTGATTAAAGCTAGGAAAGATGTGACCGCAAAGCATTATCACCGCATATGGCGAAAGTATGTTGCGTGGTGTGAAGCCAGGAAGGCTCCAACGGAGGAATTTCAGCTAGGTCGATTTCTGCACCGGATCCTGAAGGAAAAGGGCATTCCGGAGGAAGTCATCCCTACGCTGATTAAAGCTAGGAAAGAAGTGACCGCAAACCACTATCACCGCTTATGGCGAAAATATGTTGTGTGGTGTGAGGCCAGGAAGGCCCCAATGGAGGAATTTCAGCTGGGCCGTTTTCTGCACTTCCTACAGTCAGGGGTGACTATGGGCCTAAAATTGGGTTCCATTAAGGTCCAGATTTCGGCTCTGTCGATTTTCTTCCAGAAAGAATTGGCTTCACTGCCTTAAGTTCAGACGTTTGTTAAGGGAGTGCTGCATATTCAGCCCCCTTTTGTGCCTCCAGTGGCACCTTGGGATCACAACGTGGTGTTGGATTTCCTAAAATCACATTGGTTTGAGCCACTTAAAACCGTGGATTTGAAATATCTCACGTGGAAAGTGGTCATGCTGTTGGCCTTGGCTTCGGCCAGGCGTGTATCAGAATTGGCGGCTTTGTCATGTAAAAGCCCTTATCTGATTTTCCATATGGATAGGGCAGAATTGAGGACTCGTCCCCAGTTTCTCCCTAAGGTGGTATCCGCTATTCATTTGAACCAACCTATTGTAGTGCCTGCGGCTACTGAGGACTTGGAGGATTCCAAGTTGTTGGACGTAGTCAGGGCCCTGAAAATTTATGTTTCCAGGACAGCTAGTGTCAGGAAAACTGACTCGATATTTATCCTGTATGCACCCAACAAGCTGGGTGCTCCTGCTTCAAAGCAGACTATTGCTCGCTGGATCTGTAGCACGATTCAGCTTGCACATTCTGTGGCTGGACTGCCGCATCCAAAATCAGTGAAGGCCCATTCCACGAGGAAGGTGGGCTCTTCTTGGGCGGCTGCCCGAGGGGTCTCGGCTTTACAACTTTGCAGAGCAGCTACTTGGTCGGGGTTAAACACATTTGCAAAATTCTACAAGTTTGATACCCTGACTGAGGAGGACCTAGAGTTCGCTCATTCGGTGCTGCAGAGTCATCCGCACTCTCCCGCCCGTTTGGGAGCTTTGGTATAATCCCCATGGTCCTTACGGAGTCCCAGCATCCACTTAGGACGTCAGAGAAAAAAAGATTTTACTCACCGGTAAATCTATTTCTCGTAGTCCGTAGTGGATGCTGGGCGCCCGTCCCAAGTGCGGATTGTCTGCAATACTTGTATATAGTTATTGTTTAACTAAAGGGTTATTGTTGAGCCATCTGTTGAGAGGCTCAGTTATATTTCATACTGTTAACTGGGTATAGTATCACGAGTTATACGGTGTGATTGGTGTGGCTGGTATGAGTCTTACCCGGAATTCAAAATCCTTCCTTATTGTGTCAGCTCTTCCGGGCACAGTATCCTAACTGAGGTCTGGAGGAGGGTCATAGAGGGAGGAGCCAGTGCACACCAGTTAGTCCTAAAGCTTTCTTTAGTTGTGCCCAGTGTCCTGCGGAGCCGCTATTCCCCATGGTCCTTACGGAGTCCCAGCATCCACTACGGACTACGAGTAAAATCTTATTTTCTCTAACGTCCTAGTGGATGCTGGGGATTCCGTAAGGACCATGGGGAATAGACGGGCTCCGCAGGAGACAGGGCACTCTAAGAAAGAATTAGGCCTACTGGTGTGCACTGGCTCCTCCCTCTATGCCCCTCCTCCAGACCTCAGTTAGAATCTGTGCCCGGATAGAGCAGGGTGCATTTTAGTGAGCTCTCCTGAGTTTGCTAATAAGAAAGTATTTTGTTAGGTTTTTAATTTTCAGAGAGCTTCTGCTGGCAACAGACTCTCTGCTACGTGGGACTGAGGGGAGAGAAGCAAACCTACTAACTGCGGCTAGGTTGCGCTTCTTAGGCTACTGGACACCATTAGCTCCAGAGGGATCGAACACAGAAACTTAACCTAGGTCGTCCGTTCCCGGAGCCACGCCGCCGCCCCCCTCGCAGAGCCAGAAGACAGAAGCCGGCGGGTGAAGCAAGAAGACGTCAAAATCGGCGGCAGAAGACTCCTGTCTTCACATGAGGTAGCGCACAGCACTGCAGCTGTGCGCCATTGCTCCCACATTACACCCACAGACTCCGGTCACTGTAGGGCGCAGGGGGGGCGGGCGCCCTGGGCAGCAATTGAGTACCTCCTGGCAAAATAGGGCATATATACAGCTGGGCACTGTATATATGCATGAGCCCCCGCCAGTATTTACACAAAACCGTGGGACAGAAGCCCGCCACTAACCAGCGCCATTTTCTCTCCACAGATCCGCTGAGAGAAGCTCCCCAGGCTCTCCCCTGCACGGTAGAAGAGGGTAAAAAGAGAGGGGGGGCACATAAATTTGGTGCAAAAACAGTATACAGCAGCTACTGGGTTAACACTAAGTTACTGTGTGATTCCTGGGACATATAGCGCTGGGGTGTGTGCTGGCATACTCTCTCTCTGTCTCTCAAAAGGGCCTTATGGGGGAACTGTCTTCAAATAGAGCACCCCCTGTGTGTGTGGTGTGTCGGCACGTGTGTGTCGACATGTCTGCGGTAAAAGGCTCCCACAAGGAGGAGATGGAGCAAATATGTGTGTGAGAGGGTGTCTCCGTCGACAACGCCGACACCTGTTTGGATATGTGTAATTAAGTGCTATGGTGAATTTATTGCACAAAAGATTAGAGAACAGACAGGAAATTACCCATGTCTGTCCCTATGGAGCAGAAACCTTCAGAGTCTCATAATGCTCACTATCCAGAATAATAGACACTGATGTCGACACGGAGTGTGACTCCAGTGTCGACTACGATAATGCAAAGTTACAGCCAAAATGGCAGAAAAGTATTCAATATATGATTATTGTAATAAAAGATGATTTGCATATCACTGATGACTCATCTGTCCCTGACACGAGAGTACACATGTTTAAGGGGAAGAAAGCTGAGGTAAATTTCCCTCCTCATGAGGAAAGAGCGGGAATCTCCAGACAAGAAGCTGCAGCTTCCCACAAAGAATTCTCAGGCAGTATCCTTTCTCCACTAGGGCCAGGATATGATGGGAATCTTCCCCTAGGGTGTCACGTTTGCCCAAAAGGTAGCCCTGATTTAACAGCTATCCTCAGGGATCCTGCAGATAGCGTACACATTCTGGTACACTACTCAGTCCGGCGATTGTGTCGGCATGGGTTTATAGCGCTGTGGGGGTGTGGATTAATTGAGACCCTAGTATGTACATATATGTATATATATATGTGTGTGTATGTGTGTGTATGTGTGTGTGTGTATATATATATATATATATATATATATATATATGTATATATATATATATATATATATATATATATATATATATATATATATATATATATATAGTGTTCACTCTAGGAGTGAACTGGGGCAGGGCGCCGGACTCAGTGGGGGCTTCGCCGCGCCCGCGCCCGAAATGGGGGCGTGGCCACGCAAATTAGGGGGCGTGGTCACGCCTCCGTCATTTTAGGGGGCGGTGCAGCCCACAGACGCTACTATAGAGAGCGTCTGTGGCCGGCGACGTCACTGTTGGGGGCGTGCCCAGCACCTCCGTCGGTGCTGGGCTTCCCCCAGCCCTCTCCCAATGCGTAAATGGATGCCGCGCGCATGCGCACGGCATCTATACACGCCGGGAGGGCAGGGAGCGGGCGGCTGTTTTAGCAGGGCGCCGCAAAAGGGCAGTGCGGGTTTTGCCTGTTAAAAAACGGGCAGGGCGCGGCGCCCTGCTAAAACAGCCTAGAGTGAACTATATATATATATATATATATATATATATATATATATATAAGAGAGAGAGAGATATATATATATATATATATATATATATATAGATAGATATGTTAATTTTTCAATGTGCAGATGTATTTTATCTATTTGTGCTGCTCAATTATACTGCTGTGCTATAAATTGTATGGGACACCGTTGTTAGCCACACCCCCTGACGAAGTCTTGTGACAAAACGCGTTGGGCGTGGCCAGCAGGATACTTTGATCCAGCGTTTGAATTGTCGGCGCGTGTGGTCCGTGAATTGAGTCCGTGCGGCTAGAAGGATTTAGCGGCTGTTGGTATCCGGAGAGCGACGGGGTTCATCGGTGTGGGTATCCGGAGTCTACACTGATGGTCGACTTCGAGCTGGTTATTTTTATACTTTGAATGTACGTGAGTGATTATGATGCCAGTAAACTACTTGTGATTTTATACTCTCCATTGCGCTCTCCATTATTCTCTTTTCCGCATGTGCTGAGGAGTACGGGTTTACTCCTAAAGGAGGATTGCTGCAGTAATACATATGGACTGACATATACTTCATAGACTTTTTTTGTTGGATTGCGCGACTTTCTGTTTAAATATATATATATATATATATATATATATATATATATAAAAGATGCTGTCTTAAGAGAGATATATATATATATATAGATAGATATATATATATATATATATATATATATATATATATATAATAAAACATACCAAAAGAGACGTGTATACTGGGTCCTAGAGTCAAAGCTATGTCGATTTCTACTTGACGTGTCCTGTAGAATATGCAATGGACAGAGGATGCCGACATAAGAGGCATATAGAATGCTGAGGATTGTGTGGAGAAGGGTTCTCGGACCTGGTCTCCACCGCTATAGCTGGTAATTCTGATGTTTTGCCTTATATTCCTGCACAGCCTAGGAAAGCAAGTCATTATCAAATGCAGCCTTCCGAACAAAGAAACAAGAAAGTCCGAGGTGCATCCTTTCTTGCCAGAAGCGGGGGCAGAGGAAAGAAGCTGCACAACACAGCTAGGTCCCAGGAACAGAAGTCCTCCCCGGCCTCTACAAAAATCCACCGCATGTCGCTGGAGCTCCACAGGCGGAGCTAGGCCCGGTGGGGGCACACTTTCGTAAGTTCAGCCACAAGTGGGTTCACTCCCTATTAGATCCCTGGGCAATAGATATTGTGTCTCCGGGATACAAGCTGGACATTGAGAAGATGCCCCCTCACTGACGGCCCTGCCGGCTTCCCCCTGCGAGAGGGAAACAGGGTTAACTGCAATTCACAAGTAGTATCTTCAACAGGTGGTGGTCAAGGTTCCCTTCCTTCAACAAGGAGGGTGTTATTATTCGACCATGTTGTAGTCACGAAACCGGAAGGTTCGGTCAGACCCATATTGAATTTAAAATCCCTGAACATATACCTGGAAAGGTTCAAGTTCAAGATGGAATCACTCAGAGCGGTCATCGCAAGCCCGGAAGGGGGGGATTTTATGGTGTCTCTGGACATAAAGGATGCATACCTTCGTGTCCCCATTTATCCACCTCATCAGGCGTACCTCAATTGCGGTACGGAATTGTCATTACCAATTTCTGACGTGGCCGGTTGGTCTCTCCAAGGCCCCGAGAATTTTCACCAAGGTAATGACGGAAATGATGGTGCTCCTGCGGACGCAAGGTGTCACTATTATCACGTTCTTGGTCGATCTCCTCATAAGAGCGAGATTAAGAGAGCAGTTGCTGAACAGCGTATCACTTTCTCTGGAAGTGTAACGGCAACACGGCTGGATTCTATATATTCCAGAGTCGCAGTTGGTTCCTACAGCTCATCTGCCTCTTCTAGGCATGATCCTAGACACAGACCAGAAAAGGGTTTATCTCCCGATTATAGAGAGCTCAGGAGCTCGTGACACTGGTCCGGAATCTATTGAAACCAAAACTGGTGTCAGTGCATCACTGCACTCGAGTCCTGGGAAGGATGGTGGCATCATACGAGGCCATTCCCTTAGGCAGGTTCCATGCGAGGACCTTCCAATGGGACTTACTGGACGAGTGGTCTGGATCACATCTTCAGATGCATCGGTTAATTACCCTATCCCCCAGTGCCAGGGTGTCTCTCCTGTGGTGGCTGCAGAGTGCCCATCTTCTCGAAGGTCGCAGATTCGGCATTCAGGACTGGGTCCGGGTGACCACGGATGCAAGCCTCTGAGGGTGGGGGGCAGTCACACAAGGAAAACAATTTCCAAGGGCGGAGGTCAAGTCAGGAAACTTGCCTTCACGTAAATATCCTGGAATTAAGGGCCATATGCAATGCCCTAAGTCAAGCGGAGAACTTGCTTCGCGAAAAAACTGTGCTGATTCTGTCAGACAACATCACAGCAGTGGCTCATGTAAACCGCCAAGGTGGCACAGGGAGCATAGTGGTGATGGCGGAGGCCACTAGAATTCTTCGCTGGGCGGAGAATCACGTAAGAGCACTGTCAGCAGTGTTCATTCCGGGAGTGGACGACTGGGAAGCAGACTTCCTCAGCTGGCACGACCTCCACCCGGGAGAGTGGGGACTTCATCAAGAAGTCTTCACGCAGATTGCAAGGCAGTGGGAACTGCCACAGGTGGGCATGATGGCATCCCGCCACAACAAAACGCTACAGAGATATTGTGCCAGGTCAAGAGACTCTCAGGCGATAGCTGTAGACGCACTAGTGACACCGTGGGTGTTCCAGTCGGTTTATGTGTTTCCTCCACTTCCTCTCATACCCAAGGTGCAGAGAATCGTAAGGAAAAGAGGAGTGAGAACAATACTTATTGCTCTGGATTGGCCAAGAAGGATTTGGTATCCGGAACTGCAAGAAATGCTCACAGAGGACCCATGGCCTCTGCCTCTCAGACAGGATCTGTTGCAACAGGGGCCCTGTCTGTTCCAGGACTTACCGCGGCTGCGTTTGACGGCATGGCGGTTGAACGCCGGATCCTAGCAGAAAAAAGGGATTCCGGATGAGGTTATTCCTACGCTAATAAAGGTTAGGAAGGACGTGACGGCTAAACATTATCACCGTATAGGGCGAAAATATGTTGCTTGGTGTGAGGCCAGGAATGCTCCTACAGAGGAATTCCAGCTGGGCCGTTTCCTTCACTTTCTACAGTTGTGAGTGACTTTGGGCCTCAAATTGGAGTCCATAAAGGTCCAGATTTCGGCCCTATCTATTTTCTTTTAGAAAGAACTGGCTTCTCTTCCTGAAGTTCAGACTTTTGTAAAGGGAGTGCTGCATATTGCCTCCAGTGGCACCTTGGGATCTTAATGTGGTGTTGAGTTTCCTGAAATCACACTGGTTTGAGCCACTTAAAACCGTGGAGTTAAAATTTCTCACGTGGAAGGTGGTTATGCTGTTAGCCTTGGCTTCAGCTAGGCGTGTGTCAGAATTGGCGGCTTTATCTCACAAAAGCCCCTATCTGGTTTTCCATATGGACAGGGCAGAATTGCGGACTCGTCCGAAATTGCTGCCAAAAGTAGTGTCATGTTTCATATGAACCAACCTATTGTGGTGCCTGTGACTACTCGTGACTTGAAGGATTCTTAGTTATTAGATGTAGTCAGGGCTTTGAAGGTTTATGTAGCCAGAACGGCCAGAGTCAGGAAAACTGAGTCGCTGTTTATCCTGTATGCATCCAACAAGCTGGGTGCTCCTGCTTCAAAGCAAACTATTGCTCGCTGGATCGGTAACACGATTCAGCAGGCTCATTCTGCGGCTGGATTGCCGCGTCCAAAATCAGTAAAGGCCCATTCCACAAGGAAGGTGGGCTCTTCTTGGGCGGCTGCCCGAGGGGTCTCGGCATTACAGCTTTGCCGAGCAGCTACTTGGTCAGGTTCAAACACTTTTGCAAAGTTCTACAAGTTTGTTACCCTGGCTGAGGAGGACCTTGTGTTGCTCATTCGGTGCTGCAGAGTCATCCGCACTCTCCTGTCTGTTTGGTAGCTTTGGTATAATCCCCATGGTCCTTACGGAGTCCCCAGCATCCACTAAGACGTTAGGGAAAATAAGATTTTACTTACCGGTAAATCTATTTCTCGTAGTCCGTAGTGGATGCTGGGTGCCCGTCCCAAGTGCGGACTTCTTCTGCAATACTTGTATATAGTTATTGTTTATATAAGGGTTATTTTATGGTTGCATCAAGTTTATCTGATGCTCTGTTTGTTCATTCTGTTAACTGGGTAAGCTTATCACGAGTTATACGGTGTGATTGGTGTGGCTGGTATGATTCTTATCCTGGATTCCAAAATCCTTTCCTTGTAATGTCAGCTCTTCTGGGCACAGTTTCCTTAACTGAGGTTTGGAGGAGGGGCATAGAGGGAGGAGCCAGTGCACACCAGTAGTCCTAATTCTTTCTTAGAGTGCCCAGTCTCCTGCGGAGCCCGTCTATTCCCCATGGTCCTTACGGAGTCCCCAGCATCCACTACGGACTACGAGAAATAGATTTACCGGTATGTAAAATCTTATTTTTAGATGTTGTTTGCAAACTCTAATCTGGTCTTTCTGTTTTTGTGGCTCACCAATGGTTTACATCTTGTGGTGAACCCTCTATATTCACTCTTGTGAAGTCTTCTCTTGATTGTTGACTTTGACACATAAAGGCCCTCATTCCAAGTTGTTCGCTCGCAAGCTGCTTTTAGCAGCATTGCACACACTAAGCCGCCGCCTACTGGGAGTGAATCTTAGCTTCTTAAAATTGCGAACGAAAGATTCGCAATATTGCAAAAAGACTTCTCTGTGCAGTTTCTGAGTAGCTCGAGACTTACTCTGCCAGTGCGATCAGTTCAGTGCTTGTCGTTCCTGGTTTGATGTCACAAACACACCCAGCGTTCGCCCAGACACTCCTCCGTTTCTCCAGCCACTCCCGCGTTTTTCCCAGAAACTGTAGCGTTTTTTCACACACACCCATAAAACGGCCAGTTTCCGCCCAGAAACACCCACTTCCTGTCAATCACATTACGATCACCAGAACGAAGAAATAACCTTGTAATGCCGTGAGTAAAATACCTAACTGCATAGCAAATTTACTTGGCGCAGTCGCAGTGTGAACATTGCGCATGCGCAATAAGCGGAAAATCGCTGCAATGCGAAATAAATTACCGAGCGAACAACTCGGAATGACCACCATAGACCTATCTTCTGGAGAGTGCTCTTGATCTGGGCAACTGTTGTGATGCGGTTTTTCTTCACCAGGGAAATAATTCTGTCATCCACCACAGTTGTTTTCCGTGGTCTTCCGGGTCCCTTTGGTGTTGCTGACCTCTCCGGTGTGTTCTTTCTTGAGAATGTTCCAAACAGTTGATTTGGCCACACCTAATGTTTTTGCTATCTCTCTGATGTGTTTGTTTTGATTGTTTAGCCTAATGATGGCTTGCTTTACTGATAGTGGCAGCTCTTTGGATCAGATTAGAAATGCAAATGTCACAGCTGGAATCTACTCCTGACCTTTTACCTGCTTAATTGATGATGAAATAATGAGGGAATAGCCCACTCCTGTCCTTGAAATAGCTTTTGAGTCGATTGTCCCATTACTTTTGGTCCCTTAAAAAGTGGGAGGCACACATAGAAACCGTTGTAATTCCTATACTGTTCACCTGATTTGGATGTAAATACCCTCAAATTAAAGCAAAAAGTCTGCAGTTAAAGCACATCTTGTTTGTTTCATTTCAAATCCATTGTGATGGTGTATAGAGCCCAAAATATGAGAATTGTGTTGATGTCCCAATATTTATGGACCTGACTGTACATTCTACCACTGGGTGATATAATCGGACATCATGGCCTGGTCTACCACTGCTATGCAGATGACCTGCTTTTTACTCCATGTACTGAGAACCTAATACCAATCCTAAATTGTCTAGCTGAGCGCCAGGGGTGGATGATGCCAGTTGGCTGTGACTCAGTCTTTGTGAAACATAATAGAAGCTCACCAACAAAGGACAAGACTACAGCTTTACCAACCATCTGGATTTATGCTTTGGTGTTCAGAATTGAAAATACTGAATATGTGATGAATCTCTGTGTTGTCCTGGTATGTGGCTGACACAGACATCAGGTATCCGCCACATACAAATCCTCCGTGGACCATAGCCAGAATCAAGCACTTGATTCCCTCAGAAGTTCATAGACTACTGCAATGCCATCTACCTGGGTCACCCAGCAAAAGAATTACAGAGCTTGCAGCTAGTACAGAATGCAGCAGCCAAGCTGTTACCTAACCAGCCCGTTCCTGCCTCATAACACCCATTCTCTACTCCCTTCACTGGCTGCCTGTAAGATGACAAATCTATTTCATAATTGGCTAACTGACCTTCCCAGCCCAACATTACATGGTCCAAGGTACTAGAAGCAGCTTCTGCCTCCTTACTGCCCTGCTTGCTTGCTTCTACAGATGAAGGACTGTTACCAGCAGTACCAAGAATCTCCTGTAATTCATAAGGGTCAAACTTTTAGTTTTGCAGCCCTGACCATGGAACTCACTGCCTTGCATAGTCCAAGAGGCCTCCACTCTAGAGACCTTCACAAGCAGACTGATGACTGTTACGCTTTTCATTAATGTACTTACAGATGGGTCCTCCGTTATCTTGACTGTTTCTGCACCTAGACGGAGGTTTAGTCACACCTAGGCGATAGCTTAGGTTCCTGAGTTTAATCACAGACAGGCGCGTTGAGGCATGACTGGATACTCAGCATGCAATACACATCTCCACCACTGGGTGGCTAATGCTTCACTAATCCAGTACTTTAGTTTGAATAGCAGCGGATTGATCTACAGTACAAGCTCTGGCAAATGGTCAGTGACGACTGTAATGTTAATATACAGTCCTGTACTGCATAGTGTACACACAGATGGTGACCAATGGTCAGACGGACAGAATAAAAAAGAAAAATAGTTTATTCATACGCAAACAAACATGTTAAAACACTTGTGTAAGCAGACGCAACTGAGAGAACACTTGTTTATGCAGACGCACCTAATGTGTGAAAGGAATAATGTAGCAAATTGACTTTACAGTATGTAAAATGCACAAAATGAGCATCCGAGTCCCCTAATGGCATAAACAAACACCAATGTGAAGTAATCGCTCTTTGCAGTACTTTTACACATGAACTTGAGAATCTTCCATGCAGTGTTGTGGGCTAGTGATGAAGGCTCCCGTCTGCCACACTGAGAGTCCCAGGTTCGATTCCCAAAATGTCGGGTTTTTTTGTGTTCCCGTGATATTCACTTTATTATTATTTTCTGTGTAATCCATTGTAAAACATTCAACGGAAGGGTGCACACAGGTTTAAATCTGCAGGAGTGACTCATTTGCTATTTAAAATACACAGCGGTAATGAGCACCTATAGACATACCAGTAAATATAAATTAGTGTATTCTGACGCAACTAACTGTTCGAGCAACACAGTACTGTAGATCGTCGGCATTAGAGAATCTGTGTTGTGAGAATCTGTGTTGTACATTATAAGCTGTTCGTGCTAATTAGTACTCTAATAGAAAAAACTGTACAGAGATACTAAGGACAGTGATTTGGCATCCAGGAACTTAGGGAGGAGCTTTTATTTCTCTCCATTATACTTAATACTACGGGATTTGGACGCTCACATATCCCAAACATCAACAGACCATACTGTATCTGTAACTTGTTTGTTTGCATCTGTATAAGCTGTACTATTTGCGTCTGTACTGTATATACTGTTTTCTGTATTTACTGTTGAACGTGTTTTCACTTCTAGTTTGCCTAACTTGTTGCAGACACTCATCTTGATCAGGAGTGTCGAGTGTTTTCAGATACAAGATCCTATCCATATATACCCTGTACATTACCATGTGCATTAGAGTCACCCGGGTTCCATCTGCTGTGGTTTGTTGTATGTTACATCTATATGGTGCGGATACTCCCCTGTATTTCATAATAAAAGCTTTTGTTTGCATCTAATTATTATATTAAAGCTTTTATTTTTTTTATCTGTTTTATATTCCCGTCTGAGTAATTACGCCATAATGTCTAATCTCGGAGTGGACCCCAGAAGATGTAAAGAAACCGTGTAAGTTTTCCATCATTCTGTTTCGTGTAAGCATACAGGTAAGTGATGGCACGGTGGTCACTGACCGTCACATTCCGGTGGTATAATGGTAGTGGACTGTCTGGGCTTATTCTAGTCTACTGCAGAAATAAAAAAACTCAGCCTTTATCCTGCTTAAAAAATTGGTGGCACATCATATAGGCTGAGGACCCATGCTTCTGGTATATATGGCATAACTCCCTCTTTGCCCACAAAAACCTTCCCTTCACCATTCCACCATTGCCCCTTCAGAAGGGACACAACTTTCCTTTGCTTTTTCTACCTCCTCCTGTACAGAGCCCAGGACCACCTCCATGACCATTTCATGTTTATCTGGAGGCCTGGCATCTGGGAGGTTTATGGCCTGAGATGACCACAGAACCACCAGGTAGTGGGCAAGAAGAATCCACAGCCTCCTGAGGAACTGGAGAGTCCAAGGTTCCACCCCACATGAGGCACAGAAGGGTCAACCACAGGGTCTGGCTCACCAATTTCCTTCCTAAAAGCTGCTCTTTACCCAGTTTGGTACCTGTGGGATCCCACTCCAATTTCCCTTGAGAGTCCTTACCCTCACTAATCCCTTCTGAACCTACCAGTTCCTTCCCCTTCCAACCACTCCTCCTTTTTAAGTTTTTCACCACCTGCTGTGTGAGTCCCATCCAACTACTCCATTCCTTGACTCATTGGTGTAGCAACCCCCTTCTAACCCCCCACCTCCACCACACTGCTACACTGCAGTCAAGCTGTGAGGCTTGCTGCTAGCAGTACTCACTACTCAGCACACACACTCACATCATGATTACACAGCTGTGCCATAGACACTGTCTCACTGACAACCAGGATGAGACACTCCCAGAAAGGCATGTATGTATGAGTACGGAGAGAGTGGGCGCAGAGGGGCTGCATGACTGACAGCTGAGCCTGTCATGTCAGTGAGGTGGATGGGGCATCCCATTCCGAGCTGGAGCAGCACACTATTTGTAAGAGCTGCAGAAGTCTGTAAATGATGGGAAATAACATCTGGCCCATGGCTACTGTGAGGAAATGAGAGGTCTGTGACAATATAGCTATGCCTCATTTCTCATGTCAGATATGTACTTTTTATCCCCATATCCCTATACATTCATCTGTTTCCCCATTCTCCATAACATGTCCATTACTGCTCACCCAATATTGTGTTTAAATCAACCTTAATATTGTTAATATATGCAATTGTGTTACGTTATCTGTTACCCTTTAGATAATGTATTCATGTTAGACCTAGTTTTCTATTGTTTACTACCACCACAGTGGACACTCAAAGGGTGAGTCATATAAGGTACCATTGTCCCTTTTTGTTTACTCCCTATTGTCCAACAGTGAGCTGACCAGACATGGTTGCTCTCTGGCTGCTGTAATCACCTTGATTAGAATATGTATTGTATTCCAATGCTGTAAGATCCTTATAGGCCCTACACACTGGCCGATAAACTGAAAGATATGAACGATCTCGTTCATAAATGAACGAGAACTCGTTCATATCTTTCAGTGTGGAGACTCCAGCGATGAACGATGCGCGTCCCCGCGCTCGTTCATCGCTGATCTCCCGTCGGCTGTGCATGCAGGCCAATATGGACGATCTCGTCCATATTAGCCTGCACTTCAATGCAGCCGGGTGACGGGGGGAGTGAAGAAACTTCACTCCCCCCGTCACTGCCCCCCGCCGCCGGGTCGGCCGTCGGGCACCTCGGCGGCGCGTCGTTTAATGTATAGGGCCCCTTAGACAAAGAAGTCACACACACTCCATGTAATATGAAGCTTCTGGGGGTATAAGTAGAGCTAACCAGAGAGCTGAAAGAGATTCTATGCTCCTTGACTAAGAAGTGATGTTCTGTCAGGAGTTTGTGGTGGGCATTGTCATGTGGAATTGGATTACAGAGGTGTGCTGAGCTGTTATAACCCATTCTGTTCAATAAAGCACTGTTGGATTTTCATCTACCACTGTGCCTGAGTGATTTGGAACCCAGTATCTTCACAGCTACTATTGATGGCGGGTAACTACCTGGCTGTATGCCTTTGATGGTAAAACTATATATCAGGTATAGACAATCAATGATTCCTGATCATCAATGGATGATGGCCAATCCTAGACCAGACCCTGAGAGACCACAGCCACCACGAGATCCACAAAGTGTACCTAGAAGCTGCCACATCTGGCACTTTGTTACCCGTCCTCAGATCTACCTTCTCCTACAGAGCCACCTCTCCACATCTAAGCTGGAACTCATTGCATCAGCATCCTAGCCAACCTCAGACAGGTCCATGGAATCAGCATTATGATAACTTTTGACTATTTGCTGCAGCTGCTTTATAGATCCTGTGATTTCCTCCAGCTTAATAACCAGCTGCACCAGCTCCTCATTTACATAACTCCCAGCTGCTGCAACAGTTGTTTCTCCTGCAGGGTCCACAGGTTATCCACAGGATAACATTGGAATATGATGATGCGACAGCAGATTTGCACCAAATGGTCAAAGCTTTTGGCCTCCCAGCATGCAGTGGCCCCATCCATATATCCCCACCTCCTGGCTCAGGCAAATCAGTTTTTTGTTTGGTGTGGCAGGAGCGAGACTATGGTCAAGAGGGCTTCTGGTTTTTAGCAGCTATAAGCATTCTTATTTTATTTGTATAGTCTTTTTCTTGAGTGATCTCTTTAAAAAGCATCTTATACGCACCTTAGAAAGAGTCGCTCCAACAATACCCCGCCGAGTCGTGACGATGCTTACCCACGTGTACAGTGCCTTTTTGGCGGGAGTCTGTGTCGGATATACTAGCAAGTCCAGCAGAAGTTACCCGGCTGTGGCCGGAGCATGGGGAGAAGGTTAGGCATCGGTTCTGCTTAGAGGGGGAACATGGACAAAGCTGCACTGTTTTGGAGGCGACTGCCAAACAGTCACTGATGTGGCTGCCACCTAGGGTGGTAGCTAGGCCTTCAGGATCATAGGCTAGGCCTATGATCATAGTACTAGGCCTTTGGGATCATAGGTTCCAGAGGTAGTATGAGGCCACGATCCCTGGGATTGATGTCAGCAGTAGAGAGTCAGACTCTCCCCCGGTTGCCCCTCCCCTGGTTCATGACCAGTTTCCTCAGAGTCTCCTGCCATGAATGGTTTTCCGGCTTCCGTCTGAGACACTGTATTTAAAAGGACCCAGTCGCAGCATAGGCGGCTGTGTGACTGGTGCGGCAGTGTTCTCTTGGGCGTTTGTGTTCACTGTAGGTTCACGGGGCGAGTGTGTACACTATTAGCATCTGGATCCACTCAGCGTTTGCTAACGTATTGATCGGTCCTGGAAGGGGGTGAGTCTCCTTGTATCACACTCTACGGAGCCGGGTAATACAGCACTAAGTCTCTATCTACCTTTTGAGTATGAATAGTTGGATAAGTGCCGGATGCATATGAGTCTAATAATTATTACTGTTGTTTCTTTTGCTATGTGTCTGAATACGGTTAAACTCCTATATAAGGTAATAGTTACATAGTTACATAATTAGTGAGGTTGAAAAGAGGCAAAATGCCCATCGGGTTCAACCTGTATTCTGTGATCAGCTGATCATATTATAATGTACCTGCTGATGTAATGCTTAGTACCAATTGACAACAATGATTCTTACCACTCTCAGTTTAATGTCACTGTGGTAAATGCTATAACCCTGGATTCCCTTTGCAGTTAGAAATGTGTCTAATCGGTTTTTAAATGCATTTACAGAGTCTGCCATTACTATCTTCTCCGGCAGGAATTTCCAAATTTTTATTGCCCTTACCGTGAAGAACCCTTTTCTACGTTGTATATGGAATTTTCTCTCCTCTAGCCTCAGCGAGAGCCCACGTGTCCTATACAGAGTTCTTTTAATACACAAATCCGCTGCTAGCTCCTTGTGCTGACCCTTTACATATTTGAATATATTAATGTCACCTCTTAGTCGCTGCGTACTCCAGAGACTCTAACCCTTTAATTAATTTAGTAGCCCGCCTTTGAACCCTTTTCTAGTTCTCTTATCTTTTTTATAATATGGTGCCCAAAATTGAACACAATATTCTGTTTTTGTCCCAAAATACATAATTTAGCATTTTTCTATATTGAACCTCATTCCCCATTTAGACGCCCAGACTTCAAGTTTAAATAAGTCATTTTGTAGAGACTCCACATCGCTATCTGAATTAATTACCTTACACAGCTTAGAATCATCCACAAAGATTGACACTGTGCTTTCCAGGACTATTTCTAGATTGTTGATAAATATATTGAACAGTAGCGGGCCAAGTACGGACCCTTGTGGTATTCTGCTGACTACTAGTGCCGAGCTGGAGAACATCCTGATGACCGCTACTCATTGTGCTCTGTTATCCAGCCAATTACCTATCCATGTACAAATAGTATATCCTAGACCAAGTTCCCTTAATTTGATGATCAGTCTCCTGTGAGGCACTGTTTCAAAGGCCTTTTCAAAATCTAAATACACCACATCCACTGCTTTTCCCTGATCAAGATTCTCGCTCACTTCCTCGTAGAAACTAATTAAGTTAGTTTGACATGATCTGTCCCTTACAAACCCAGGCTGACTTTTGCTAATAATCTTATTAACCTGCAGATAATCCTCTATGCTATCCCTCAAAATACTTTCCAATAATTTGGCCACTATAGAGGTTAAGATAACTGGTCTTTAATTACCAGGATTATTTTTAGCTCCCTTTTTAAATAAAGGCACTACCTCCGCTATGCGCCAATCCTTAGGTACCTTGCCTGATCTGATTGAACTGTGGAAAATCAAGTATAGGGGTTTTGCTAGTTATGACCTAAGCTCTGTAATAACCCTCGGATGAAAACCATCTGGGCCTGGTGATTTATTAATCTTTATTTTGCTTAGTCTCTCAAGGACACAAGTATTCAGCCAAGAGTCATTACCTTCACTATCTTTATGCACTACTTTCTCCGACTGATCCTCCCTAGTGAATACTGAGGAAAAAAATTGTTCAGTATTTCCGCTTTTATTTTATCATCGTTTATCAAAGCTCCCAATTCATCTTTTAATGGGCCTACGTTCTCCTTCTTTAACCTTTTACTGTTTATGTATTTATAAAACTTTTTAGGATTGCTTTTACTCTATAGCGATTTGCTTTTCGTTTACAATCTTTGCTGCGATTATTACTTTTTTGCATTTTTTTATTGCTTGTAATGCTGGAATGACTCCTCCATTAGATTGAAATGTTTTGAAAGCACGCCTCTTTTTAGCCATTGCTGCTTTGACCCCCTTATTAAGCCACATTGGTTTGTATTTAGTACTCCTGTGTTTACTGCTCATGGGAATGAATTTGTGAATATGCTCATGGGAATGAATTTGCGGAAATTGCTGTCAAGCAACCCTTTTAAAGCATCCCACATTACCGTTGTGTCTTTACCATGAAACAAAACTTCCCAGTCAGTCTCGTTTACTGCCTGTCTCAGCATATTGAAATTAGCTTTTCTAAGGTTAAATGTTTTAGTTGTTCCCTTATAGCTATGTTTCTTGAAACTGATGTCGAATGTGATCATATAGTGGTCACTGTTTCCCAAGGTCTCCCCAACTTTAGTGTTTGATATAATGTCCACATTATTGGTAATAACTAGGTCCAGAATAGTTTTACCACTAGTTGGGTCCTCGACTAATTGAGTCAAGTATTGATCCTTTAATGTATTTAAGAACCTGCTACTCCTAGTTTTTACACATGAATCGTTACTCCAATTTATATCAGGATAGTTAAAATTCCCTAACACTAGGATGTCCCCCATTCCCGCAGCTTTTTCAGTTTGGTGTAAGAGTTGTTCCTCATCATGTACACTAATATCTGGTTGCTGGTAGCACGTGCCAATGACTAGTTTCTTCGCCTCTATGCCCCCACTTGTGATCTCACCCCATAGAAACTCCATGTTATCTCCAGCCTCCCCGAAAATACCCTCTATTAAGTTTGGTTTTAGCGATGGTTTAACAAAGAGACATACCCCTCCTCCCTTTTGGTAGCTCTATCCCTCCTGAAAAGACAATATCCCTCCAAATTCGCAACCCAGTCGTGAGAGTTGTCCCACCATGTTTCCATAATACCTATAGTATCATACTGAGACTTTGATACAAGCCATTCCAATTCCCCCATTTTACCCGATAGGCTTCTTGCGTTCACAACCATACATCTTAGCTTAGCCTCTCCATTGCCCGTTTGTTTTAGTGGTATCTTATCTATATTTACAAGAGCCTTTCTAGACTTCCCCTTACTGACTGTTATTCTACTCCCTCCCTTTCCACCCCATCATGCTTAATACAGCCTTCCTCTCTACTATCTCTATCTGACCTATTAAGACTTTCTAATCCCCCCTCCCTGATGCAATGCACATTATTTTCTATATACTGTGTTGCTAAGCCATATTCGTCATTCGGTAATAAATTGGGAATATCTTGGCAATACCTGTGTCAATATTTCCGGTGTCAATACCCATGCAAATACCCTTGCCATCTGACCTTATGCTCCCTACTTCTCCACCGCCCAATTGTTCACTACCCCCATCTTTACTGCTCTTCCTGATTAACCCACAGCTTCTAACTAAACCCTCTCCCCAGGCTCCTAGTTTAAAAGCTCCTCCAAACTTCTAACCATCCTGCCCCCCCAGCACCGCAGCTCCCTCCTCATTCAGTTGCAATCCATCGTGACAAAGATGGCACCTGACTGAGAAGTCCGCCCAGTGTTCCAGGAACATAAATCCCTCCTTCTTACACCAGTCTCTAAGTCACACATTTACCTCCCTAATCTCCCTCTGCCTCCCTGGGCTAGCGCATGGCACTGGTAATATTTCAGAGAATATTACCCTAGATGTCCTTGCCTACGTCCCTATAGTCTCTCTCAAGGACATCCCACCTACCACTAACTTTGTCATTGGTGCCAACATGCACCAAGAACGCTGGGTCTTTACCAGCCCCTCCCAACAATTTACGCGGTCCATGATGTGCCACACCCAAGCACCCGGAAGACAACAGACTGTACAGCGATCACGGTCCTGGTAGCAGATTGCCCTATCTTCCTGATAATAGAATCCCCTACAACCACAATCTGACTAGGTACCTCACTATCTTTTTCCCATCTGCACTGGAGGGACCGCTCCTCTGGTTGCTAGAGGAAACTGTCTCCTCCGGTTCCATCATTTCCTCACTTCCGTCTTCAGAATCTTCATCCAATCAGGTGAATGTATTGGGAGTTTTGGCAGACGGAGATGTCCTGTCTTCCCCTCCACCTCTTCTTCCTTCTAACTGTGACCCAGCGGTCTACCTGATCTTCCTCATCTACCAGTGATCCCCCTGCAACTCCTCCACCATTCTATCTAAACTTTGCTCGAGATTGTGAATGCTCCTTAGTCACGTAACGGTCCGCTCTAGATCAGTTACCTGGGCTTCCAGGGCGGCCGTACGCTCATATCTCGCACAGATGTACCCGCACTTGGACTGTTGTGTCAGGTGCGCAGACATCATGCACGGCATGCATTGAGAGAGATTCCCAATCTCGGCCAACCCCATTTTTTAATTAGTGGTAACTCCCTGTTACCTTCAGAAAATCAAAAAGAGGGGGACAATCAATATATATGGAATATATAAGGAACAATAACTAACATAAAGGAATAAGGGACAATAAATAAAAATATAAATAAATGGATAGGATAAGGATACATTTAGTACAAAGACAGGGACTCAACAATAAAATGCAGTAATGGACAAAGGAAGACAATCAGTTATACAACACAGTGGGGAAAGCTAATAGGGAAAGTTAATACTTATCTGCTCCACTGATCTGTGCACAAAAGTTGTTCTCCCCGGCTGCAGGCTCCCTTCCCCACCGGCTGCTGGCTCCCTCCGGCCGCTGCTTCCTCCTGGCTGCTGGCTTCCCCCTTGCTGCCGGCTTCTGACTCCCCCGGCTTGCGGCTCTAGCACCTTGCTGTTCCGTCCTTGTGTGCGCCCTCGTGTGTGCGTGCCCAACGTCACTTCCGGTTCCAGTCACTCGATGCTCTATCTCAGTAATAGGTTTCTCCTACATACTTGAAATGTATTTGTAGTTGATTATGTGCTCATATTGATTATTATACTAATGTATAACCTGTGACTGCTGAATTTACTATAATTCTGCCAGTTTTTCTGTCTATTCCGATCTTCAATGCTTGTGCAAAGCAGGGTAGGGTCGGAATTTATGTCACTCTAACAAAATTTAAAGTGATTACAGTCACAAATTGTGTAGTACACTGTGCAAGTGTTTGATTATTTATCATGTCTAAGAGCGGCAAGGGTGAGGAAAATATACTCACAGCAGCACCAATATTCATCATGTTTGTCAAAGCTGGGTTAACCTCTCAGGATCTGGTTCAGAAAAATTGTTTTAGCTTTCATCAAAGTCTCTTGAAAAATCCAAGGAGGACACAGGTGCAAGTTGAACCACCATGGGCTACCTTTGTACAGACATTATCCAGTATAGCTGAGTGGATAATTCCAACTTCTGTACCAGGGATAGGTTACACTATTAACCCTTACATGCAGCATTCCACCTGAGGTTTATCACATCCAGCACTGGAAGCAGCAGCCTCTCAACAAAAACAGGATGAAAGGACAGTGGTAAGTAAAGCACATAGACATGAAACAACATCTTCACAGTCTACACATGCTTCAGATGAGGATTCGTTGGAGAATGAAGACTCATTACACTCCATTTCTGCATACGAAGCTGAGGAGGAAGGTCTCAGCTCAGTGGACATAGCTGAGTTAATTAAGGCAATGAAAGCCATTCTAGCCTTACAAGAATCAGCAGAGCCTGTGTTAAAATCCAAGTCACCTGTGTTTAAATGTCCCAAAACAGTCAGGACGGAGTTTCCTAGAACAGCTGAAGGAAATTATGGAAGAGGTTTGGGCTACTCCCAGTAAGAAATTTAGAATTCCAAGGAAATGGAATTCCAATTATCCTCTTCCCTACAACCACTTTCTGCAACATCACAATGGGATCCCAAAGGGCCTTCAGGCCTTTGGTATGAGACACTTTGAGACGAATATTCGAGGTGGGGATATAGATAGCAATCTCCTTAGGTTTGAGAGCCAAATGATATTTCTAATGGGATGTCAACATCCAAGAGGTCTGAATGAAAACAACAGTTACTTACCTTTTTAGTGAGATTGAACGTACATCAGGAGAAAACATGATCCTGTTGTATACCATTATGAGATCCAGTGTGTATCCAGGAGTTTTCCCTTTTGAGTAAATGATTACCTGTCGGATACGTCCACCTACTCACAAGTTCAAGTGATGATCCCCTGGGATTTGAGAGATCAAATGTAAATGACAGCTACCTATCTTTTTTATAATTGGGGAACTATGATTCTGATATATACCATCATATGACGTATTGTTTTTTTTTGTCTTTCTAGGATTCTCTCTCTTGAGAAATTGATTACTTACTTGTTGTGTCCATATAGATACATGGACTCAGTTGAGGGTATTTTGAGATCACATTCATTATTATATATTAATATTTAGGGGATGATTTGTACTTAGAAATCCATTGTAGGGGCTAGATTCCTGTACGTGTCCCTTATTTTATGCATATTATCAATACCTGTATTGCTAACTTCAGATTTGATCCATATAGGAGGAGTATATAGTAACATAGTAATTATTAGATGTGGTGTTTTAGGGAAGAGCCCTGGATATACTTTAACATAGAATTTATTCACCTATGCAGGGAATACATGAGTATGTAACCTATTTGAGGCTAGCATTCAAATAAGTCCACACAGACCATTAGGCATTGGGTAGTAGACACTTTGAGATGAACATCCGAGGTGGGGACACAGATGGAGATCTTCTCAGGTGTGAAGGTCAATGGGATACCAGTATCCAAAAGGGCTAAAGGAAAATAATAGTCACTTACCTTATTTTTGAAGATTGAACATACATTAGGTAAAAATTTGATTTTGATGCATACCATCATGTGACCCACTGTGTACCCGGAATTCTCCCTACTGAGAAATAGACTACTTACCTGTTACACTCATTTATTCACAAATCCAAGTGATGATACCCTGAGATTTAAGAGATAACATATAACAATAGCCACTTACCTTTCAATGATGGGGGAATTAAGATCTCGATGCACACCATGATACATTTTATTGATTGATAGCTCTCATGGGATTCCCTTATTTGAGAAATTGATCACTTACCCGATGTGCCCACACATTTATGGATTCAATTGAGGGTACTGTGGGACCACATTTACTATATGTCGACAGATATCTGTCTAATTCTATACATATCTAGTAGATGACATACGTTCATTAGATTTTTTTTCTTGCAGAGGTCAAAATCTTACTTGTATGTCTTATATGTTACAAATACTATTAATAACCATATTGATAAAGAAGGACTCAAATCTTTAGATGAGATCTATATAGAAGGAGCATACAGCAATATACAATTCACCAGACGTGGTAATTTAGAGAAGATTTTTGCATATACCTTATCATAAATTCATCCATTTTTGTAGGGAATTTATTGGAAAATGATTAATCTGAGAATACCATCATATTGAGTCCTCACAATCGGTTTAAATACTCTAATATAAATATATATATATATATATATATATATATATATATATATATAAACAAACAGTACTCCGGCACTCATGGCCTCCCCAAGTAATGGGTGTAACTCGCTCCGGTGCCCTCCTCAGGGATAAGACCCTTAGTATACATACAAATGAACAAGAAGAGGCGGCACTCAGCAGGCTTAAGAAAACTTCAAAGTGATGTATTCAGTGCAGTCAACGTTTCGGGGACCACCTCCCCGTCTTCAGGACAAATGTGCAGTGTTATACAAACCTATTTATACATATCTACTTACCCCCCTGATCAGTTTCCCCGCCAGCGTCTCCCACGGCCGCGTCTCCCGCACTCTCAGCCCGGCGTCCACATCGCACCACGTGATCCGGACAACCTGATGCGGAAGTGACGTCACGGCGCCCGGCCGGGCCGCGTTACCATGGTGACCCTGTAATCATAATATGCACAGAGGCCTCCTGGGAGACCGATTATTTCTGCCAGGGGGTCTCTGTGTGAACCGGTGGCTGTCTACTTGGACTCTTTTTTGCAGCCTTGTATCCAGGGGACGTTTACACATTTGAAAGACTCGAATATGTTGTTAAGAAAGTTCCTCACCATCGATAGTGTGCCGCCAGAGATTACCCTGGCCACCATCGATGTGACTAGCCTCTACACCTGCATTCCCCATTTACAGGGACTGCAGGCGGTGAGGCATCTCATTACAGGGAATTTGAGATACGAGGGCCCTGACATTGATTTCTTTATGGCGCTACTTGAGTTTACACTCACACACAATTTTTTCATCTTCGATGATAAATACTATAGGCAGCGAACGGGGTGTGCCATGGGTTCTCCGGTGGCACCCTCGTTCGCAAACGCCTATATGTGGGATGTAGAAAAGACACTGTTTTTTGCTGATCCGCAAATATCTGAGCGATTATTCATCTATTTTCGTTATATTGACGACTTGCTCCTCTTCTGGAGAGGGGAGGACGTTGAGCTCAGTGGATTAGTATCAGCCCATAACTCCACGACTAGCCCCATTAAGTTGACACTGCTGTGTCATAAATCTGAGATTTGCTTCCTGGATATAAAAATCAGGATCCAGGATGGCAAAATCATGACTGGGTTGTATAAGAAACCCACAGATCGTAACACCATTTTAAGACACGACAGTTTCCACCCTCCTGCGACGGTTAAGGGTCTACCATACTCGCAATTTCTGCGGGTGTGTAGAGTCAATAATGAGGAGTCTGAAAGAGTAAAACAACTGGACGAGATGGAACAGAGATTCCGTCAACGAGGCTACCCGGTTAAACTCCTGATAGCTGCTAGAAAAAAAGCACAGGAATCTAGTAGAGAAACATTATTGCAGGATCATGGTCCCAAACAAAAATCGGGGGTTATCCCATGGGTGAATGAATACAATGTAAAAAGTGATCTTGTTAATAAGAAAGTAAAGAGTTTGTGGCCCTTGGTGTCCACTGATCCAGAATTGAAAATGTTCCACAAGCAACGGTTAATGCCAAGCTACACGAGAGGGAGAAGCATCAGGGACATAGTAGTGAAGACAGATTTGTCAAAATTAAAGAACACCCCCACTAATTTTTTAACACGTAAAAATGGGTGTTTTAAATGTACAGGATGTACAACCTGTTCCCATATGTCCCCAGGAGACAATATTTCACATCCCTTCAGTGGCAAAAAATTCCCAATAAAATGGCCACTCACTTGTAGCTCGAAGTTTGTGGTATACGCCATAATGTGCCCTTGTGGGCGTTACTATATTGGCAAAACAGAATGCCAGTTTAAAACCAGGATGGCACAACACAGGCAAGCCATTAGGAACGCCCTAGCAACAGGCAGTGGAGATCAGCCGGTGGCACGCCACTTTGTAGAATCAAAACACGGGATGGCAACATTTAAACATAGGATCATAGACCATGTCCCAGCATCACAGCGAGGTGGAAATAGGGGCAAACAGCTTCTTCAGCTGGAGTCTATGTGGATCCACAGGTTGAATACTCTAAAACCAGGTGGGCTAAATGATAGCCTAGGCTTGATTAATTTCATATAAGTGGTTTTGGCACTGTAACATGTCTCTAAAACAGATTAGAGGAGCAGATGAGTTTTAGGCTCTATATGGAGCCGTGGATGTATCACAAATTAAGGGGATATTTAGCTCTGAAGAATAATAACAAATTTCCCCCAAAAAAATTAAAGATCTATAGGTGAGGACCCCGCTAGGGCACAGGGGAGGAGGCCGTAGAATATATATATTTAGGTGGCACATGTATGTTGCACGTTGGAAGATATCCTTCTTAGGGATATCGATATATGTAGATTGGTTGTATCAACTTGCAAGCTGTAGGGGTTAACAGCATGGATCGGTCTATGCACTTATATATGTCGGTCCCTGGTCGGCAGGGATCGTCTTAATTATATGTTGGTCACACATGTTTTTAAATTATTGTAAAACTGTATATGTCTTTTACATAATGTCCCTATGGGACCCGATGCACTGAAATATTGCCCGATCATGCACGATAACCCTGTACATGTCTGTTGTTATTATGATTACAGGGTCACCATGGTAACGCGGCCCGGCCGGGCGCCGTGACGTCACTTCCGCATCAGGTGGTCCGGATCACGTGGTGCGATGTGGACGCCGGGCTGAGAGTGCGGGAGACGCGGCCGTGGGAGACGCTGGCGGGGAAACTGATCAGGGGGGTAAGTAGATATGTATAAATATGTTTGTATAACACTGCACATTTGTCCTGAAGACGGGGAGGTGGTCCCCGAAACGTTGACTGCACTGAATACATCACTTTGAAGTTTTCTTAAGCCTGCTGAGTGCCGCCTCTTCTTGTTCATTTGTATGTATACTAAGGGTCTTATCCCTGAGGAGGGCACCGGAGCGAGTTACACCCATTACTTGGGGAGGCCATGAGTGCCGGAGTACTGTTTGTTTAGATTTAGGGCCTTGCGTGCTGTGCAAGCACAAAGGTCCTCTCAAGGCACCTGGACGATTTATTGCTTTGTCTGACCACCCTCCAGATCCAGGTTTCCTGGTTTTTCTTTTGTTTGGCACTTGCACTTTTCTATGATTGTGGATTTTTGCACAGATTAGCACTTGCACTTTGTTGAAAGACTATGGCGACCTCGGTGCCTGAAGGAGGAGACTTCACCTCTTTTCTTTTACACTGTGATACATACGAAACACTGAGCTTCTCTGATGTGGAGGCAGAAAAAATACTCCATAAAGAACCAGCATTTGCAGAAGTGTTTACACCGTCTCATGAGGATATACAACGTGACTTGTACCGCTTGCGGAAGCGAGAATTGGATTATTTATATCATAGCCGCACGTTGTCTGATTATTATAGGGCTAAACAATTGCCCAGAGGCTTTAGAGTCCATAACATTCCTACCATAGGTAGATACAGCATGGACTTTTGTAAAAAGTGGATCTCGGTGTTAAATAAATGTTCAATGGACTTGGTCTTATTGGTTATTGATGAATCCACTAAAGAACTTACCAAAACCCGGGAAAGTATTACCAAGTTTGAGACAGAACATGCTGAACTGCTGGCCTCAGAACAATCCAAACCTTGGATCCTCAAAATTAATGCACAAGTGGAGCAGTATAAAAATAATCTCCTCAAATTTAAAAAAGAGAAATTACAAAAAGTGCAATTGGATTACGCACATCATAGGGTATACACCTGGCTAGGTAATACCAGTTCCAACGACACTAGGAGAAAATTTCCACGCAATCCAAGGTTCAGGAGCAGAGGGAGACAGCAATACACCTCAGCGAGTGAGTCGGATGAGACCGGGAGACCATCAGCGAACTCGTCACAAGAGGAGACCCCTTTAGGGGTAAACACCCGGGCTGTGGTGGCAGCACGGGGAGAAAAAACAAAAGTAAACCCACGCGACGAGGAAGGCAGAACCAGCGCCAAAAGCAAACCGAAAGTTGTGAAGGGAAAGAAACGCTGATTTTCAATCTGTCGTCCATCCCCCTGACCCCTGCTGAGGTGAGAGTCTTGAATAAAGGACTGAGTTTTGTCCCCACCAATTATGGGAACGATTTTAGATGGAAGGTGGACACTTTTAAACTATATCGCACTTTAAAAATCAAGGAGCACTTTAGTAAAGATACATCCCCCAGGACACAGACCTCCATGCCATCAAGAGTACAGAAACTAGGGCCTAGGTCTAGATTCGATCCTGTCACACAGAACCCATCACTGAAAACATTTCATAGAATGGTAGAATCTGCAGGGAGTTCTGTGACTACAGATAAGCATCCTAATTTAAAACAAGATGAGCGGGATGCACTTAAAGCCCTAGGGAAGAGAAAGGATATAATTATCCGGAAGGCTGATAAGGGGGGTGCAATAGTCGTACAAAATGTGACAGACTATAAGAACGAATGCTACAGGCTCCTCGAGGATGCGGACACTTATAGTAAATTATCCACAGATCCTTCTCAAGAATATAGAACAGAACTGTTGGACATTTTACAACAAGCACAAGATGATGGTGTGATTCCAGCAGAGGTGGTTAAGAAACTGTGTCCGGAGTTCCCAGTCACACCGATATTCTATACTATTCCCAAGGTCCACAAGGATGCACAGAGGCCTCCTGGGAGACCGATTATTTCTGCCAGGGGGTCTCTGTGTGAACCGGTGGCTGTCTACTTGGACTCTTTTTTGCAGCCTTGTATCCAGGGGACGTTTACACATTTGAAAGACTCGAATATGTTGTTAAGAAAGTTCCTCACCATCGATAGTGTGCCGCCAGAGATTACCCTGGCCACCATCGATGTGACTAGCCTCTACACCTGCATTCCCCATTTACAGGGACTGCAGGCGGTGAGGCATCTCATTACAGGGAATTTGAGATACGAGGGCCCTGACATTGATTTCTTTATGGCGCTACTTGAGTTTACACTCACACACAATTTTTTCATCTTCGATGATAAATACTATAGGCAGCGAACGGGGTGTGCCATGGGTTCTCCGGTGGCACCCTCGTTCGCAAACGCCTATATGTGGGATGTAGAAAAGACACTGTTTTTTGCTGATCCGCAAATATCTGAGCGATTATTCATCTATTTTCGTTATATTGACGACTTGCTCCTCTTCTGGAGAGGGGAGGACGTTGAGCTCAGTGGATTAGTATCAGCCCATAACTCTACGACTAGCCCCATTAAGTTGACACTGCTGTGTCATAAATCTGAGATTTGCTTCCTGGATATAAAAATCAGGATCCAGGATGGCAAAATCATGACTGGGTTGTATAAGAAACCCACAGATCGTAACACCATTTTAAGACACGACAGTTTCCACCCTCCTGCGACGGTTAAGGGTCTACCATACTCGCAATTTCTGCGGGTGTGTAGAGTCAATAATGAGGAGTCTGAAAGAGTAAAACAACTGGACGAGATGGAACAGAGATTCCGTCAACGAGGCTACCCGGTTAAACTCCTGATAGCTGCTAGAAAAAAAGCACAGGAATCTAGTAGAGAAACATTATTGCAGGATCATGGTCCCAAACAAAAATCGGGGGTTATCCCATGGGTGAATGAATACAATGTAAAAAGTGATCTTGTTAATAAGAAAGTAAAGAGTTTGTGGCCCTTGGTGTCCACTGATCCAGAATTGAAAATGTTCCACAAGCAACGGTTAATGCCAAGCTACACGAGAGGGAGAAGCATCAGGGACATAGTAGTGAAGACAGATTTGTCAAAATTAAAGAACACCCCCACTAATTTTTTAACACGTAAAAATGGGTGTTTTAAATGTACAGGATGTACAACCTGTTCCCATATGTCCCCAGGAGACAATATTTCACATCCCTTCAGTGGCAAAAAATTCCCAATAAAATGGCCACTCACTTGTAGCTCGAAGTTTGTGGTATACGCCATAATGTGCCCTTGTGGGCGTTACTATATTGGCAAAACAGAATGCCAGTTTAAAACCAGGATGGCACAACACAGGCAAGCCATTAGGAACGCCCTAGCAACAGGCAGTGGAGATCAGCCGGTGGCACGCCACTTTGTAGAATCAAAACACGGGATGGCAACATTTAAACATAGGATCATAGACCATGTCCCAGCATCACAGCGAGGTGGAAATAGGGGCAAACAGCTTCTTCAGCTGGAGTCTATGTGGATCCACAGGTTGAATACTCTAAAACCAGGTGGGCTAAATGATAGCCTAGGCTTGATTAATTTCATATAAGTGGTTTTGGCACTGTAACATGTCTCTAAAACAGATTAGAGGAGCAGATGAGTTTTAGGCTCTATATGGAGCCGTGGATGTATCACAAATTAAGGGGATATTTAGCTCTGAAGAATAATAACAAATTTCCCCCAAAAAAATTAAAGATCTATAGGTGAGGACCCCGCTAGGGCACAGGGGAGGAGGCCGTAGAATATATATATTTAGGTGGCACATGTATGTTGCACGTTGGAAGATATCCTTCTTAGGGATATCGATATATGTAGATTGGTTGTATCAACTTGCAAGCTGTAGGGGTTAACAGCATGGATCGGTCTATGCACTTATATATGTCGGTCCCTGGTCGGCAGGGATCGTCTTAATTATATGTTGGTCACACATGTTTTTAAATTATTGTAAAACTGTATATGTCTTTTACATAATGTCCCTATGGGACCCGATGCACTGAAATATTGCCCGATCATGCACGATAACCCTGTACATGTCTGTTGTTATTATGATTACAGGGTCACCATGGTAACGCGGCCCGGCCGGGCGCCGTGACGTCACTTCCGCATCAGGTGGTCCGGATCACGTGGTGCGATGTGGACGCCGGGCTGAGAGTGCGGGAGATGCGGCCGTGGGAGACGCTGGCGGGGAAACTGATCAGGGGGGTAAGTAGATATGTATAAATATGTTTGTATAACACTGCACATTTGTCCTGAAGACGGGGAGGTGGTCCCCGAAACGTTGACTGCACTGAATACATCACTTTGAAGTTTTCTTAAGCCTGCTGAGTGCCGCCTCTTCTTGTTCATTTGTATGTATATATATATATATATATATATATATATATATATATATACACACAATATTATTTTCACCTTCACGTTTCTGCACGTTTATTTTATATAGCTTTTACTTCATTAATTTCACATGATTTGTTTATTTTATTTTTTCTCACATATGCACATTCACAATAATTTTTATAATAATTCTCACCACTCAATTTTGATAATTAATTTAATTAACACGTAAAAATGTATACACTCTAAGGTCATTGACCAATATTTTGTTTTGCACCTATCACGGTCATAATTCTTAAATCACCATTACTCATACACATATAATATAAGCATTAAACCACAGGACCATTAATATATTCATGCTCAGCATTAGCTAGTAAATCCCAACACCAGAATTACCAGTCTAGGATTTCTATCAATGTATGATCCCCCTTCCCTCTTAACTTATCTTATGATGAAGAGAGAAATTATCCTAGAGATCATAATATGCAATTAAGCATTCAATAATATATGTAATTATACCCAAAAAAATCTGTTTATGTAGTACAAATTCTCTAAGATTCGATTATGTATAGATTCTCATCTGCTGAATGTGTTATTTAATTTCTCCTTTTATTTAACTTATGTTGATCCCCGGGTTCTATTATGATCTGGGAATCATCTACCAAGATTGGACGTTTTAGACACATGACATGTGTGAGACAATCAGCGCTGCAGAAGTAAATAGGAGCCTTGGAGAGGACGATGTGATGCGTGATCACATGCTCACACACCCGTCCGCGATTGGCTCCCCTTTCCTTTATAGTCATTCTAGGTAGGGCAATCGGGTTTGTCCTGACAAAGCTGGTGTGAAACGTGCACGTTGGGTGGCGTTTCAAAGTGGCATTGATATGCCTGCTTAATTCACTGTGAAATTTTTTTACATTTAATCTAATGATATAAAGAATTGTGTAACAATACGACCAGAAATATCCAAATGAGTGACAACCAATCTAGTTTATCTATGGGATGTATAGTGAGACAATACTTGAAGATAGGTTAGCACATACGCACCTCAGGTTATCCGTGATATATAGTAAACTTCATGTGGTGCAATGCCTGAATGGAACTAGCACAGCACAGCGTATCTGTGATTTAATGGCTCCTAGAGAACATTTCCTATGATAGGCTTTCTCAGAAATACGGAGTCTCACATATGAGTGTAATTGAATCAATGTAATACGTGATATCAGGGCTGTAACTAGATGTGTGCGGAGGGGGCACCACACATAGCGCTGCAGGGTAGGGGGTGCTGTTGGTGGCACTTCTCAATTATCTGCTTTAATTACTTTCACTTGCAGCTTCCCCTCTTTTTGAAGCCCACCTGTCTCCTACCTTGTCGCCTTCTGTCGCTAATACCTAAACAACATTCATAAACTTAACTTGAGATTTCTTTGTTATTCAGTCACACTGTCCTTTATTACATTTCAAAATGCTGACATACCCGGAATTCAAACCCACTGCCTGTGGCACTGCAGTCAGACAGTTTATTCATTGAGCTATCTGCCCTTGCATAGAAAGGTAGATAATTCTAAGCTAGAGAATTCTATTTGAAGCTTACCTTGTACTTTGTGAAAAAATGATCAGCATTGCGGCTGAGCAGATCTATGTGGTGTGTGGCTGCAAGAGATTGCATGTGTGGCTGCACACTACATAGAACTGCTCAATTGCAATGCTGATTATGTTTTTATAAACTTACAGTAGCTTCGTATAGTGTACATAGTTTTTATGCAGGATCAAATAGCTCAATGAGTAGGGTGTTTGATTCAAATTCAACAGGTTATAGGTTTGAATCCTGGGTATGGCAGTATATTGAAACGTGTTAATTAATAAAGGGTATTGTAACTGAATAACAACAAGCTTTCTCTCTCTATTATAAATATAATGTGGAAAGGATGTCATAGCATTGTCATGCCCCTTTCCAACGAGTCATGCGCCTTATGTCCCAATTGGAAAAATGTAAGGGGGGGGGAAATACCCAAATAAAAACAGTACACACACACCGTGAAAGTAAAACTTTATTACAAACATGCCGACACACACATACTTACCTATGTTCACACGAGGCTCGGTCCACTTCTCCAAGTAGAATCCAAGGTGTACCTGAAAATAAAATTATACTCACCAAAATCCAGTGTAGCATCTCTCCTCTTTTTTGTAATCCACGTACTTGGCAAGAAAACAAACTGCATTACCCGGACCACGCACTGAAAGGGGTCCCATGAAAGGGGTCCCACTGACTGCGAGTAACCTCACCGCTGACCTGCAAAGTTCCCACCATTGAAGATAATGGAGCGGTTATGTGCTATGCGCGTCTGACAGCTCAGACGCGCACAGCCAATCAGGAGAGTGCCACGACGTGGCGCACCCTGATTGGCTGAAGGGACCCTCTGTGACAGGAGTCACGGCGGTCTCAGACATGGGACCCCTTTCAGTGCTGGTCCGGGTAAATGCGGTTTGTTTTTTTGCCAAGTACGTGGATTACAAAAATGAAGAGGAGAGATGCTACTCTGGATTTTGGTGAGTATAATTTAATTTTCAGGTACACCATGGATTCTACTTGGAGAAGTGGACCGAGCCTCGTGTGAACATAGGTAAGTATGTGTGTGTCAGCATGTATGTAATAAAGTTTTACTTTCACGGTGTGCGTGTACTGTTTTTATTTGGGTCTTTTTTTGTAGTAGAACTACAGGTACCAGCGGGCCCATTTCCCCCCCGCATGCTGGTACTTGTGGTTCTCCAAGTACCAGCTTGCGGGGGAGGCTTGCTGGGACTTGTAGTTCTGCTACAAAAAACAATATTCTTTCTTTGTGTCAGTTGGCTATCAGCCTCCCATCCACAGCCCATGGATGAGGGGGAGGGGACAGCCTCGGGCTTCACCCCTGGCCCTTGGGTGGCTGGAGGGGGGACCCCTTTATTTAAGGGGTCCCCACTCCTACAGGGTACCCCGGCCAGGGGTGACTAGTTGGGGATTTAATGCCACGGCCGCAGGGACCTATATAAAAGTGTCCCCTGGCTGTGGCATTATCTCTCCAGCTAGTGGAGCCCGGTGGTGGTGTTAAAAATACGGGGGACCCCTACATCTATTGTCGCCCGTATTTTTTGCACCAGGACCGGACGCAGAGCCCGGTGCTGTTTCTAAAAATATGGGGGATCCCCTGTCAATTTCCCCCCCGTATTTTTACAACCAGGACCGGTTCAAAGAGCCCGAAGCTGGTTATACTTAGGAGGGGGGACCCCATGCATTTTTTTCTTGATTTTAACCCATTCCCACCCCTTCTCACTGAAAACCATGCTCTCTCTATTTTAGTCAGTTAAAAAATATATATTCTTTTAAAAAATATATAAATAATACTTGTGGCTCCTAATAGACAAAGCAGGTACATAATCCCTTCTAATATAAATAGATATGCTATTAGCAATAAAAAAACACACAAAAAAAACATGTTTTTAAATTTTTTATTAGATTCCGCCAGCAAAGTGAGGCGGAATGAAATTGACTAAATTACTGTCGAACAGCACTCTTGTCGAATCGACATTCTTCAATTGAATTTTGTCGATAAGCCGCATTTTTACCACTGCAGACATGTCGAATTTAACAACTGTCGAATTTCAAAAAGTCGAATCTGAAACGTCCGTTTTTTTGTGGAAAAGTACTGTATTGCATTGTCGAATTTAAAATACCACGTTTTTCGACATTTGCGGCAATTCGACCGCAATTACAGATACCCCATCATTACAGTACTGCCAGCAGGAGAACTGTAACAAATGTGTTACACCGCAGCCTGCTCTCCCTCTGTGAAGGGAAGGATTTAAGCCGTATCAGCTACAATCAATGTCAGAGTATGTAGCAATTGGATAAGCACCAATGTATAAAGAAATCTTCTAGAGTGAGGTTCTTTTCAATCCACCTTTCAATAACAGGCTTTTACATGATATGTGCTTCTACTACATTTATGTTTAAACTATCTCACGATTTGAGTCATCCACAAATGAAATATGTTAAGAATGACTTATGAGCTGTTTATTTAAACAGTTCAGACAACCAATTAGGTTGAGAACCCCATAATGAGAAATGGTAATATACCCCAATATTAGGAGACTATAGATAACTCCTTGGCTGGATTAATCACTCAATACTGTAAAACACCATACATGAATGTGACTGTCACCCCTTGGTATATATAAAACACTGACCACAGGTATACCACAAGGGACTAATGATATATTATAATCCAATCCTAAGGGAAGAGATATAACAGTAAATGTAATATTGTGACACATCCCACAATATTCTATTGAACATAGAACTGCATGGGTGGTACTACTTGTGTCAATTCATATAGTAAGTGTGGGATTGTGGGATCATTACTCAAGGGGTTTGGACTTACAGTACATTAATGCGACTAGAGGTTATATAACAATGATTACAGACATACTGTAAGGGATTTAGGACATATTATGGGATCCGAATAACTTGCTCAATATTGTGATCTATCCCACAGTAATGTGTTGGACCTAGAATTGTATAGGTGCTATTACCTGAGATAGTTGATATACTACGATTGGGGATGATTAACATTAAAAGTTATATTTTATACAAATTAATAATTTTCTCTCTATCTTAGTGCACCAACAAAGAGACAATCTTCTCTTTCTTACCTTTCCCTACACCATGATCCATAATGGCTTAAGGAAAATAACATAAACATATAGTATGTTCCCCACACTGACCATGGCATATGAAGATATAATGACACTAGGAATATGTACAAAATGATGTTTTGATAAGATACTGATGAATATGTACTTGAGCAGAAGAAGAAATATATCACTTATCAATGGAGACACGCTTACCAAAAGTATCTATTCATATCTCGTGGTTATAGAGCTAAAATACTATGATTTACAATTAATTTACTATAAAAAATACCCTTACTGATATGCCTTTTGGCTTACTATATAGACTTGTGATAGACCTAGGAAGTTTTACTTTTATGGACTAGCTAAAAATATAAAGGCTACAAGCACCTCTATAGGACTCATTAAAGAAGAACTGAGAGACATTAGAGAAGGTATGATTCAATATCCAGTAGCCATCCATTAGTTACTGCTCAGAGAAGGTAGCGGATGGGAACAATTTAAAGGAATGTGTTGTTTTAATATCTCAGATCTTTACAATCCCATTGAACAGAAGGTTAAATTACTACAAGATTTACAGGAACACATGAACCAATCGGCTGATTGGGATCTTTTTGGATGGATGGGAGCTAGTATTTCTAAGTGGCTATGTCCAGTGTTACATTATGTCATGATGATAATTTTTATAATTCTCATACTCTATGTAAGCATCAAATGTCTGCCGGCCCTTGGTCGTCAGTGTGGCAATATACTAACACCCCAAAGAAAGCCAAAAACTAATCTTATGGTGATGACCCCGGTTACCTACACTGCGGTAGCCCACACATGATCACACTAACATAAATATACACTTAATAGGTGCGTACATGCTTTTGCTTCATACACACACATAGGAAGAAGAACCTCAACCTATAGCCAGGGTAAAGAAACCACATGTTCTGTCGCTACCTCTTCCATTTCTCTTATCTATACAAGTTTTCGGAGGGTTGAGGCTTTTCGCATCGATACTCAGTGGACTAGTGCCAGCGATTGCATCCAGAGAACGGGTTTTCCTTATTCTATCTCACATCTCACACTACTCCACTCATCACCAGACAAATCATTTACACATGGTGAGTATTTGATTTATTATATGATAGTTGTTTAGAGATTAAACAAAACAGTGGAATGTTGAAGTTATATCAAATATCCTGTATTGTTTCATTAATTGTGCTATGACTCTTGATATTCTAATGTTCCCTTAAACAGTGTCTTCTTTTAGTATAGAGTTACTATGCACAGAATAATATTCTCCCACAACCCTTGAGCATCATTTGATTAGGTGTTTATGTGGCTAGTAGCAAGGCCTTTGTGTAGATAACGAGTGCTCAATGATATTGTATGAGACTTTGTGGCAGAACAAGGACATATCATGGAATATCTGATGGACCTTCACTTTAGACAACACGTTATTATGAACAAGAATGACCTTTATGACAACAAAGCCTATCAGAGAACCTAATTGTTATATATAGGAGATTCAAGCTCCATGGACAAGTCTGCCATCTTATGGATAAAACCACTCTCTTTAATTAGCTAATCTGACCATATTTGGTATTTCATCAACCAATGTATCTCCATGATTTAATCTATATGTACGCCTTGTTTGTAAATAAGATATGAATAATTGTATAATGTTATGGTATAAATAATGTAAAGTCAGTGTTCTAAAGACACAGGCTCATTGATGAATTCTGTCTTGGTCCAGGCTCCTCTGTGCAGAATATTGGGAGTGGTTCCCTCTTTGATAATAAATTCTATATGCTGAATATCATCCAGTGGCGTAACTACTGCCCCCGCAGCCCTCGCGGTGGCTTGGGGGCGAGGGCTGCGGGGGCGCCACTGATTTAGTGCAGACTGACATGCGGACGAGCGTCCGCATGTCAGTCTGCGGTCTCGTTTCCTCCCCTGCTGTTAGGAGGGACACGGAGGGCACAGTGCGCGCCTCCCTGTGTCCCTCCTGGGTCTCCGGCGGCCGCAGGTCTCATAAAGGAAGTGCAGTTCGTGAGCACAGTGCAGTTCGTTATTACAGTGACCCGCGGCCGCCGGAGACACAGGAGGGACACAGGGAGGCGCGCACTGTGCCCTCCGTGTCCCTCCTAACAGCAGGGGAGCGGGGGAGCGGCGGCGGAGGAAGGGGGACGACGACGCACTGATGGGGCATATCTGGCACTGGGGGGATATATAGCACTGGGGGCATATCTGGCACTGGGGGAATATCTAGCACTGGGGGCATATCTGGCACTGGGGGAATATCTGGCACTGGGGACATTTATGGCACTGGGGGGAATATCTGGCACTGGGGACATTTATGGCACTGGGGGGAATATCTGGCACTGGGGACATTTATGGCACTGGGGGGAATATCTGGCACTGGGGACATTTATGGCACTGGGGGAATATCTGGCACTGGGGACATTTATGGCACTGGGGGGAATATCTGGCACTGGGGACATTTATGGCACTGGGGGGAATATCTGGCACTGGGGGCATATTTGGCAGGGAGGGGGGGGGAATATCTGGCACTGGGGACATTTATGGCACTGGGGGGAATATCTGGCACTGGGGACATTTATGGCACTGGGGGGAATATCTGGCACTGGGGACATTTATGGCACTGGGGGGAATATCTGGCACTGGGGACATTTATGGCACTGGGGGAATATCTGGCACTGGGGACATTTATGGCACTGGGGGGGGAATATCTGGCACTGGGGACATTTATGGCACTGGGGGGAATATCTGGCACTGGGGGCATATTTGGCAGGGAGGGGGGGGGAATATCTGGCACTGGGGACATTTATGGCACTGGGGGGAATATCTGGCACTGGGGACATATGTGGCACGGGGGGGGGAATATCTGGCACTGAGGCATATGTGGCACGTGGGGGGAATATCTGGCACTGGGGGCATATATGGCACTGGGGGGGAATATCTGGCACTGGGGCATATGTGGCACTGGGGGCATATATAGCACTGGGGGGGGGGGGATATCTGGCACTGGGGGCATATGTGGCACTGTGGGGGAATATCTGGCACTGGGGAGGTATATGTGTACCTGGCACATGGGGGGGGCTATATTTGGCACTGGGGGCATGTGAGTACCTGGCACCGTGGGGGAATATCTGGCACTGGGGACATATGTGGCACTGGGAGCACAGCCCTAGCAACAAGGACTACCTCCTAGCAACGAGCATGACACCCAGTGCATGAAGCCCCTGGTAACGAGCATGACACCCAGTGCATGAAACCCCTGGCAACGAGCATGACACCCTGAGCATGAAAACCCCTGGCACCGTGCATGGAACCCTGAGCATGAAACCCATGGCAACGAGCATGACACCCAGTGCATGAAACCCCTGACAACGAGCAGGTAATTGAAAAGTAATCAGAAGCCTTACTGTAGGACTTAATGTGTAATGGGCATTACGGTGTGTGGCATAATGTATCACGGACATTGCGGTGTGTGTCATAATGTGTCACAGGCATTACGGTGTATGGTATACTATATCGCGGGCATTGTGATATGTGGTATAATGTCTCAGGGTCATTGCAGTGTGTGGCATAATGTATCACGGACATTGCGGTGTGTGTCATAATGTGTCAGGCATTACGGTGTGTGGTATACTATATCACGGGCATTGTGGTATGTGGTATAATGTCTCAGGGTCATTGCAGTGTGGCATAATATATAACGGGCATTGCGGTGTGTGGCATAGGGTATAACGGGCATTGCGATATGTGTCACAGGCATTACGGTGTATGGTATACTATATCACGGGCATTGTGGTATAATGTCTCAAGGTCATTGCAGTGTGTGGCATAATGTGTCACAGGCATTGTATGTGCTATAATGTATCGGGCATTGCAGTGTGTGGTATAATGTATCACGGACATTGCAGTGTGTGTCATAATGTGTCACAGACATTGTATGTGCTATAATGTATCAGGGGCAGTGCAGTGTGTAGCATAATGTATAACGGGCATTGCGATTCCTGTCATAATGTGTCACAGGCATTACGGTGTGTGGCATAATGTGTCGGGGGCATTATGGTGTGTGCATACTGTGTCATGTGCATTATTGTGTGTGGCATAATGTCTAAGGGCCATTGCAGTATGTGACATAATGTATACTGGGCATTACTATAAGGGGGAAAAATTACAAATGTAAGGGGCATGAATCAGGATTATTTTTCTTTCCTGTGGTGGCAAACGTCTGGGCGTGCAGGTTGCAAAACTGGGGTATAAGGTTGTCTTTTCCTGCAATGCCACGTCCATTCCAATGAAACCACGCCCATTCCAATGAAGCCACACCCCTTTTTTGCTGCGCGCGCCTTTGGTGCGCGCATATTGACCCCTTTATTGCTCCCAATGATGGGGGGGGGGAGGCGCCGAATAATTTTTTGGCTTGGGGGAGATAAATTTCTAGTTACGCCACTGATATCATCACAATGGAGAACTCTCTATTATTATTATAATTCGGCTTTAACACCAGACTTGTTGTATTGGGACTGTTTTCTTTTGTTTTCACTTGAGACGGAAAGGGCTGAAAAGCCAGAACTTTAGGCTTGAATTTGTATGTGGAAGGAAACTTCACTTTTTTGGAGTCTGCTTCTGACTCCAAGATACTGGATAAGTCTTTACCAAAAAGAATATCTCCAGTAAAAGGTAAAGACTCCAAAACCTTTTTGGATTCTGAATCAGCTTTCTATGGCCCTCATTCCGAGTTGTTCGCTCAGTAATTTTCTTCGCATCGCAGCGATTTTCCGCTAATTGCGCATGCGCAATGTTCGCACTGCGACTGCGCCAAGTAAATTTGCTATGAAGATTGGTATTTTACTCACGGCATTACAAGATTTTTTATTCGTTCTGGAGATCGGAGTGTGATTGACAGGAAGTGGGTGTTTCTGGGCGGAAACTGGCCGTTTTATGGGAGTGTTTGAAAAAACGCTACAGTTTCTGGGAAAACGCGGGAGTGGCTGGAGAAACGGAGGAGTGTGTGGGCGAACACTGGGTGTGTTTGTGACGTCAAACCAGGAACGACAAGCACTGAACTGATCGCACTGGCAGAGTAAGTCTCGAGCTACTCAGAAACTGCACAGAGAAGTCTTTTCGCAATATTGCGAATCTTTCGTTCGCAAATTTGATAAGCTAAGATTCACTCCCAGTAGGCGGCGGCTTAAGTAGGCAGCGTGTGCAAAACTGCTAAAAGCAGCTTCCGAGTGAACAACTCGGAATGACCACCCATGTACATAGCGAAACTGCTCTGCGAGCGGCTACTGCTGAAGCTGATGCCTGAGAGGCAATAGTACCCATATTCAAGGCTGCTTCTTCCATAAACATTGCAGCCTGTTTAATATGTGCCATATGGGATTTTTGCTCTCTATATGCAATTGAAAGATCCATTTCCAATGCATCAGCCCAGGCAGCCACTGCTTTTTGCCAGCCAGGCTGAAGCCATGACTGGTCTTATGATTGCCCCAGACAGGGAAAAAAATGTTTTTTTTAGAAAACCATCAACTCTCCTATCCATGACATTTAATGATGTTGAAGGCAGAGGTAATGTAGATATTCCCAGTAACCGAATGACATGCATATCTACTTTGGGACCATCTCCCTGTTTAAACTGTCCTCAGCCAGAAGAGGATAATTGGAATTCCATTTCCTTGGAATTCTACATTTCTTACTGAGAGTAGCCCAAGGCTCTTCCATAATTTCCTTCAGCTGTTCTGACCCAGGAAACTCAGTCCTGACTGTTTTGGGACATTTAGACACAGGTGACTTGGATTTTAACACAGGCTCTGCTGATTATTCTAATGATAACATGGCTTTCATCACATTAATTAACTCAGATACGTCCACTGAGCTGAGACCTTCCTCCTCATCTTCGTATGCAGAACCAGAGTGTAATGAGTCTTCTTTCTCCAAAAGAATCCTCATCTGAAGCATGTGTAGACTGTGAAGATGTTGTTTCATGTCTATGTGACAGAAAAGACCCTCCTTTTCCCTGCTTGTTTTTCTGGGTCCGAAAGGACTGTGTTGTGTTTTGTCTCCATCCATATTAACAAATCCTTTTTGATAGATTTCGACCTATTTTCTACATACTATTATATCCAATGTGTATAGATCCGAATTACCTGGTATTATAAATTAAATCCTCCTCATTTACATAAGTGGGAGGGCATATGTTGCCATTTAATGAATGATTCTATCCACACTATTAACCACTGAACCAAGATCAATATCACCATATATACACATATATACTTGGATCACTATATTCCTACGGGGTAGCCCAATTACACTGTAAAAAATAAGGGTCACTCCCTTTAACAGTGCGGGCTATGCAAGTGATGTTCTGTACTGACGGATAGTTGGCTTTCCAATATAATTGGGGTTGGCATACCTCTAAGGAAAGCAATATATAGTGCTGATAGTTCATTTGGGACAATAAAGATCATAGATTTTGGCACCAGTATGCCCATACGGTTACTAAATAAGATCCCATACGAAAACACACGTGGACACATTTAAAAAAAAATCTTTATTCACATTCTTTCATCTCTTTAACTCAGATACATGTTAGTATTGTCAATTTTTAAACTCTATGTTTCACTGTAGTCCATACTTGCCTACTCTCCCGGAATGGCCGGGAGGCTCCCGAAAATCGGGTGACCCTCCCGGCCCCCCGGAAGAGCAGGCAAGTCTCCCGATTCGTGTGGTCCCCCCCTGCCCGTCCGCCCACCTAGTGTTTAAAGTGGGCGGTCCGGGCAGTTGATGACGCGATTCTTGATGAATCGCGTCATCATAGCCACGCCCCCTGCAGTGTAATGCCGCGGCATTACAGAGCGGGGGGGCGTGGCTTAGAAGAGGCCTCGTTGTGGCCACGCCCTCGCTCCGCCCCCGCCCCACCCTTTCCCTGCCCCCATCCCGCCTCCGACCCACCCCCTCCATGACGTCACAGCCTCCCTGCCCGCCCCCTGAGACGACCTGGCTGCTCTCTCCCGCAGAGAGCAGCCAGAAAGTAGGTAAGTATGCTGTAGTCTGGATCAATGATTCATAATACAATTTAATGTATATCTAATAAAGGTTATATTTTAATAACACTTCTAGCTAGTGCGTCAATATTACAGATTCCTCTGTCTCTTTTCCCTACAAACCCTAATGAATGTACACTGTAGTTTACAGCACCCCCTGCAAATATAGGATATTATTTACTATTTGAAAAGAGGGGCTCTTTCCTAATGGATGTGTAGTGATGAATCTCACACATCCATAAAACTTGGATATTGTATTGAGTGTGCAGATACTAAACCCATTTGTCCGAAAGGACTGAACCTGATAAAATGGCGCCTTCTTAGGCTGTGAGGGGACATGGGGTAAAAATGCTGACTTCCCAGACGTTGCTGTGGAAACTAGGTCGGAGAGACCATCCCCAAATAATTCCTCCCCTTTATAAGGCAAAACTTCCATGTGCCTTTTGGAATCTGCATCTCCTGTCCACTGGCGAGTCCATAAGCATCTACTAGCAGAAATGGACAATGCACTTACTTTAGATGCCAGCCGGCAGATTTCCCTCTGTGCATCTCTCATGTATAAGACGGAGTCTTTGATATGGTCTATGGTTAGCAGGATTGTGTCTCTGTCTAACGTGTCAATATTTTCTGACAGTTTATCTGACCACGCCGCGGCAGCACTGCACATCCATGCTGACGCAATAGCTGGTCTAAGTATAATGCCTGAGTGTGTGTAAACAGACTTCAGGATCGCCTCCTGCTTTCTATCAGCAGGTTCCTTAAGGGCGGCCGTATCCTGGGACGGTAGTGCCACCTTTTTAGACAAACGTGTGAGCGCTTTATCCACCCTAGGGGGTGTTTCCCAACGTAACCTATCCTCTGGCGGGAAAGGGAACGCCATTAGTATCTTCTTAGGAATTACCAATTTCTTATCAGGGGAAGCCCACGCTTCTTCACACACTTCATTTAATTCATCTGACGGGGGAAAAACTACAGGTAGTTTTTTCTCCCCAAACATAATACCCTTCTTTGTGGTACCTGGATGTAAATCAGAAATATTTAACACCTCTTTCATTGCCTCAATCATGCAGTGAATGGCCTTAACGGGCATTAAATTTGACTCATCGTCGTCGACACTGGTGTCAGTATCCGTGTCGACATCTACTTGTGCCATCTGAGATAGCGGGCGTTTCAGAGCCCCTGATGACTTTTGAGACACCTGGACAGGCACGAGCTGAAGACTCGGCTGTCCCACAGTCGGCATGTCGTCAAATTTTTTATGTAAGGAGTCTATACGTGCACTCATTTCCTGCCATAAACTCATCCACTCAGGTGTCTGCCCCCCAGGGGATGACATCCCTGCTAAAGGCATCTGCTCCCCCTCCACATCATTATCCTCCTCAAACATGTCGACACAGCCGTACCGACACACCGCACACACACAGGGAATGCTCAAACAGAGGACAGGACCCACAAAAAGCCCTTTAGGGGGACAGAGTAAGAGTATGCCAGCACACACCAGAGCGCTATATATATACAGGGACTAACTGAGTTATGTCCCTAATAGCTGCTTTTCAATAAAATATAATGTATATACTGCCAAATTTAATGCCCCCCCTCTCTTTTCCCTCTTACTGGTACTGTAGATTGCAGGGAAGAGCCAGGGAGCTTCCTTCCAGCGGAGCTGTGAGGGAAATGACAAAGCTAAATATTTATCGTATATAAAACCCTTTAAGAGGTCTAAGAACACTGTACGCTATTTACGTATGAAGTACCGTAAGGGTACGCACGTTGCGTAACAATCGCTTAGCCGTAGTCGAGACGCTCAAGCGTCACGTTCGCTTACGGCCAAGAGATCACAGGCAGGCACGCTATTGGCTGCCGACTAACGTAATGATTCGCTATAGCGTAGCAAACGCTCGGGACCACGAGGAGATCACCAACGGTGCAGACGCTTACAATACTAAACCTTTATATCTAAACCATACACAACGCAATATGCAGTAAACCTTAGTGTAGTGTTAACGTGTAGATGCAACCTTGTGTAACCTTATTAACTTAACACTATAAGAAATACACAGATACCTGGGCTTAGGGTCCAAAGCCTAATATATATATATTATGAGTATTATACTTGAAAAGGAATTAACACAATACAAGTCATACACTACAATATAACATAGACTAACTAACCAGATAACTACACAGGAAATACAATACAATATAATCACGTTTAAGGGAAAATAAGAGAGAAAGAGGAGAAGAGAGAGAGAGAAATGGCTCACAATAACATCAAGACAATATGATTGCGGAGAAGACTTACGCACAAGGGGAAACGATCGCAAGCGCCTCTGGACATCCAGCTCCCGATTATCAGCAATGAGAATCGTTGAAGAGAAGTGAGTGAGCTGGATGCCATCGACTTGTCTATTTATGCTCCACACACAATACAATTCAATGGTCCCTACAATCTCATTGTTCATTGGACACAGGAATCTGTCTTCGCATCATAACAAAAGGTCATAGGTTGATTCATACAGGTGGGCTGTGACGATTTCCAACAGCTCAGGTGGGTGGGATACTAGGTTTCCCGCCGCATGGCTAAGTAAGAGCAAATAATAGTAAATGGACATAAACTTCTTATGTCCATAACTATTCGCACGAGCGATTAATCCGCTCCAAACCAACACCGGAATATTGCTAATTAAATACTCTTCCGATGGGTACTAAACACCACTGTATAACTCAAGTCGGACCCCCTGCAACAAATAAAGAGGGATCCCTTTGTCCAGGAACATACTACATTAACTAAACTTTCAGAATCTATCAAAGGGACCATGATCTACAAAATGCATGATATATTGAAAATATGTAACTAATGAGTCGCACGCTACGAACACATACACTCTACCGTAAATACGCATACCGAGCACCCGCGGGTGCACGCAACAGCGGGTATGCGCACGCACGGGAGAGCGCACGCATGCGCAGCGCGGACATGTGTGAGGTGCAAATATGGCAGTGTGCATAGAGATATTTTTCTGACTTTGACAGTCCACCCTTTGGCAGTCAATAATAACTGCCACCTTCTAAAACATTTCAAAAGGAGAAAAATATATGTCAGGGGTTAATACATTTCCATGGTTGGGTAAGGGAGGAGAGAGGAGAAGGTGTGAAGAGGGTATGACCTAGTGAGATAGCAGAAGCGTGTGTGTATGAGTCCATGTTTGGGGGGTCATGTATCATCATGCCGTACGTGTCGTAAATCAAGCTTCAAGGTATTGCGAAGTATACATTTGAATTCCTTCTTATCCCGTATTAAGGGTCTGTGGATGGGCTGTCAAACTCTACCGAGCTCATTTCGGCTGTGGTTGTAACAAAATGGGGAAGCACATTTTAGTTGATGATACATGAATGGGGGAGGTATGTGGTTGCTGATATCTGTGCCTGTATTCCCTATCGACTATGTGTGTCATTACCTGAGGGTTGTAGAGATGAAGATAAAGAACACTTATGGTACTTGCAATGGTATTCTATGTCAGGTTAATGAACATTTGTCGGTTGAAGTTTTGTTCGGTGTCAGTTGAAAGCCGTCTTCTTTGCGCTGTTTTGCCCATAGGGTGCGAGCAAAAAGCTTTGTCATTGTCCATAGATTTACAAAAAATGTTGGGCTAGCGTGAGTTTAAAATTTCTAGGGAAACTGGGGATCTATGGCAAAGTTCATCAAAATATCCGTGTATAAGGTTGTCAAAACTTCTTCTTTGATCTATCCGTTGTCTGTATATCGGCTCGTCAACTTCCTCGTCCAAGTGGGTCTTTTTATCTTGGAGAAAAACGGAAAAACAGGTGAAAGAAACGGACCGTATAATCGCATTTTCATCACATCATTGTTTCTACCGTTGGGTCATAAATCAAGTCCATTGGAATTATAGTTTCCTCACTCCTTAGAATCATTACCCTGGTACGATGTTTGCACTTCATTAAAGCCTGACCGCATCTAAATATCAAACCAATCGATATGACAACACCTAAGATACATAGGAGAAACTTCCCAACATCCATTATGACTCCTTGAGCCCATTCTCCTAAACCAGAGAACCAATTTCGCGGGTTCAACCATGACACCCAACCAGTCAGCTCATTACCTACAGCAGCAAGAGTGAGATTGTGTCTTCTGCGAAATTCCCACTTCAATTGGAGAATATCATCCATCTTTTGGTCTATGACCTCGACCGGATCCTCGGTGCTATTCGTAATGTATGTGCAACATTTCACGCCGTACTGTGTTGCCAGGGTGACACAATATCCGCCTGTCACTGCTGTGAGGTAATTGAGAACCATTCTATGCTGTACCAGTTCTGTTTTATAAGCTTGAAGTTCCCTTCCAGTATACCTAAACGTGTCATCATACATTTCAGTGATATTATCTAACAAATTTGCAAGCGCAGAGATGTATCTATAGTTCATCACTCCTCTGGTGGTATGAGTGATATCTATCGCAAGTAGAACCTGAATCCCGGTGGATTCATGGATCATGTCAGAGGCCGGATGCTCTGACCTTTCTGTCAGTTGCCTTTTAACAATGTGCTCGTAATGAGTATGAGTATAAGGAGCTTGGGCACCACGGTGTATGTCTTTCATTTTGTCATGTGATACAGTCATTACTTCAGGCAGTACTTTTCCAATATAACACAATCCTTCAGAGTTTGGGGCAAGCCACTTATACGCCTTCCTCCCGCATATGAAATATGCATCATCGGGGAGAACATATGGGACAGAGTAGGACATAATCATATTACACATTTTCCATGTGAAATCTCCTAAGCCTAATTCTCCCAACTGGCTAGTACACGTATCAGCTTGTACGATATGTGCACAGTATCCTGGGGATACTTCTCCAACTCTCGTAATCCTACTTCCTAGGGTATACCTATATCGGAAAGATTTTTCTCTACTGGCTATGTGGCGTATAAGCTCTGTATCTGTCGGCATTCTATCGGCCCTATATGAAAAGGTCATGGTTTGATTACTCCATAACACTTCCCAATTTCCCGGCTTTCGGGGATTGGTAATGTTAAAACATATTAGGGATCTATCCACATGATATTGGTGGAGCTTCAAACTAGGAGGGCTGGAGATATTAAACCTCCTGTCCACTGGTCTCCCCCCCTTTAGCTCAAATACCTCCCCTACCGTTAAAGGAAATGGTACTAGCCCTGATTTGCTATGGCCTTGAGGTACTTGAGAGCATACCCAACAATCTGTTTGATTTAACACACTACCCACTAAGGAGTGATAGTCACTCAAAGGATGCTGGTCCATGTGGATATTAAAACTGGATTGGCATTTCTTAATACACCCATCCTCAACTACGTTGTCACAGAGCCTACAGATACAGTTTTCTTCAGCTAACAATCCTTCACAATTTCTTCTATTGTCAATGCTATCGGATCGTTTTCTGATACTCGCCTTTACTGGTTGGTTAAGTTGTTTTTGGAAAACTACGCCTCCATCTTTATCATCAGAACCCATTCCAGAACCTCTTTCGACCTCCATGGTACTCTCGCCGGAACAGACTGCTCTGGTCAACATCATGGTCAACAGGAAAATCCGGATAACAGTCTCTTGGGGCAAGTCCATCTTATAGGAGGAAATGAAGAAGAATGAGAAGGGGGGAAAAATAATTTGAGGGAGATGGGATGGGAAGTTGGAGGAAAACAATAAAAGGGAACAGGGGATCGACAACAGCTCTTGGTCTTGTGATTTTCACGGCTTAGGTGCCGCCTCAGTCCTCCTGGAACAGACACTCCAGTGATACAACCTCTACCGTCTGTTCCTTATCACGGGACTTCTCTGGATCAGCGACCTTCTTACAGTGGGACGAATGAACCCAAGTCTCTCTCTCAGCAACCTTCAATGCTGTAGTGCTAGTCAATAAGACCTGGTATGGTCCTTCCCATCTGTCAATAAGGCAACCTGAGCGTAGAAAATTCCGTATCATTACATAATCCCCAGGTTCAATGTCATGACAATTACTATCAGGTAAATCAGGAATCACCAACTTCAGATTATCATTTTGATTCCTTAACTGTTTACTCATGTTAATCAAGTATTTTACAGTCACTTCATTGTTACATTTCAAATCATCCAGAGGGTTAATCATGACATGCGGTTGTCGACCAAACAAGATTTCAAAGGGGGACAGATTAAGAGGGGACCTGGGAGTGGTTCTGATGCTGTACAGTACAATGGGTAAAGCTTCTGGCCATGTCAATCCCGTCTCTGCCATAACTTTACTCAATTTATTTTTAATAGTGCTGTTCACTCTTTCCACCTTCGCACTCGCCTGTGGACGGTACGGAGTGTGCAGCTTACTATCAATTCCCATCAATTTACACATTCCTTGAAAGACATCACCTGTAAAATGGGTACCCCTATCACTTTCAATTATTCTAGGGATACCATATCTACATACAAATTCCTGCACAATTTTCTTAGCAGTAAACATGGCGGTATTTGTAGCCGCAGGAAATGCTTCGACCCAATTTGAGAAAACATCTATACAAACAAGTACATATTTCAAATTCCGACAAGGGGGTAATTGTATAAAGTCAATCTGTATTACCTGGAAAGGGCCGCCGGCAGGTGGGATATGGGATGGTTCTGTAGGTATTGCCTTTCCGATGTTCTTTCTCAGACAGGTAAGGCATGACATTGCTCTCTTACTCGCATGAGATGAAAATCCTGGGGCGCACCAATATGCTCTTACCAACTTGCACATTCCTTCCTTGCCCAAATGAGTCAACCCGTGAGCTGCCTCAGCTAAGCATGGAAGATATGCTCTGGGGGCCACTGGTTTACCGTGTCCATCCGTCCAGAGTCCTGAGGACTCCTGGCCATATCCTTTTGCCTTCCAGACTGCCTTTTCCTGTGTGGAACACAAATTTTGCATTTCACACAACTTCTGTGTGTTGATGGTATTAAATACCATCAGTTGTGTGGTGTCTGTCTGTCTGGGGGTACCGGCTGCTAACTTAGCAGCTTCGTCTGCTCGGCTGTTACCAAGTGATACTGGGTCCTGGCTATATGTGTGTGCTTTACACTTGATAACAGCCACTCTGTCGGGTTCCTGTATCGCTGTTAGAAGCCTTTTTATGTGAGCTGCATGCGCTACCGGTGTACCAGCTGCCGTCATGAAATTTCTGAGGCGCCATAGGGCTCCGAAATCATGAACTACCCCGAAGGCGTATCTAGAATCGGTGTAGATATTGGCTGACTTACCCTTAGCCAATTCACATGCTCTGGTTAGGGCGACCAGTTCAGCAACCTGGGCTGAGTGAGGTGGGCCTAGCGGTTCTGCTTCTATGGTGTCTTGGTCATCTACGACTGCGTATCCAGTACACAAGTCTCCCGAGTCTGACTGTCTGTGACAACTACCGTCCATGTAGAACGTGAGTTCTGCATCTTCCAGTGGGTTGTCACTGATGTCAGGCCTTGCGGTAAAATTTTGGGTCAAATATTCCATACAATCATGTGTGTCTTCCTTTGTATTAAATCCTCCTTCCCCACCACTCTCATCCTCCACCCTTTGTGCCTGTACAGGCACAACTGGGAGATATGTTGCAGGATTTAATGCACTGCATCTCTTTATGGTGATGTTTACGGGGGCCATTAGTGCCAATTCCCATCTTGTAAACCGCGCTGATGAGACGTGCCTGGTTTGGGCAGAATTTAACAAGGCTGACACTGCATGTGGTGTATGAATTGTGAGGTTGTGACCTAGCATGACATCTTCGCTTTTCGTCACTAGCAATGCTATCGCAGCAACGCTTCGCAAGCATGTGGGGAGGGATCGCGCTACCGTGTCTAGCTGAGCGCTGTAGTATGCTACCGGCCTGCTGGCATCACCGTGCTTTTGGGTTAGGACGCCTGCCGCGCAACCAGCACTTTCTGTTCCGTACAGCTCAAAGGGTTTCCCATAGTCTGGCATACCTAATGCTGGTGCCTGCGTTAGGCACTGTTTAAGTCTCTCAAATGCTGTCTCAGACTCGTCTGTATGCGAAATCCGATCAGGTTTGTTTGAGGAGACCATCTCCTGCAAAGGTAACGCTAGAATGGAAAACCCTGGGATCCAATTACGGCAATACCCACACATTCCTAAAAATGTTCTGATCTGTTGCTGGGTTTGTGGCAGAGTCATGTCTCTAATTGCTTGGATTCTATCAGCGGTCAGGTGTCTCAGTCCTTGTGTTAGACAGTGTCCCAAATATTTTACCTTAGTTTGGCATAATTGCAACTTGTCTTTGGAAACCTTGTGTCCTGTGTCTGAAAGATGAAACAGGAGCTGTTTCGTATCCTTCAGGGATGCTTCCAGTGAATCTGAACACAGCAGTAAATCATCGACATACTGTATCAATACTGATCCACTCACTGGTTGGAAAGACTGTAAACAATCATGCAGAGCCTGAGAAAATATACTTGGACTATCTATGAAACCTTGGGGTAATCGAGTCCATGTGTATTGGACTCCTCTGTATGTAAATGCGAACAAATATTGGCTGTCAGGGTGCAGAGGTACCGAAAAGAAAGCGGAGCAGAGGTCAATAACAGTGAAAAATTTCGCAGTGGGAGGGATTTGCATTAGGATGACAGCTGGATTTGGCACTACGGGGAACTGACTCAACTATTTTGTTAATCCCCCTTAGATCCTGCACTAGCCTGTAACCCCTCCCCCCACTCTTTTTAACAGGGAAGATGGGACTATTGGCAGTGCTGGACGTTCTTACCAGAATGCCCTGTTGTAGCAAGCGCTCTATTACTGGGTAAACTCCTAACTCCACCTCTGGCTTCAGAGGGTACTGTGGGATTTTTGGAGCTATCCTACCATCTTTTACTTGTACAACTACCGGAGCTACGTTTGACATTAATCCAGTGTCCTGTCCATCTTTAGTCCAAAGTGACTCTGGTATCTGGGAAGTCATCTCTTCTACTTGGGATGGAGTCCTATTTGTCATAATGGTATGTGACATTAATTTTGATGGGGAGTCTAACATGTCTCGTACTTCCTGAGCGTGATTCTCAGGTATGTCCAAGAATACACCTTCAGGAGTACAATAAATGACGCACCCCATTTTACACAATAAGTCTCTACCCAGGAGATTGGTCGGTGCCGATGCAGCCAGCAAAAAGGAATGCTTGGTATGCAAAGGCCCTATTGTAATCTCGGCTGGTTTGCTAACAGGGTAATGCTGGACTACTCCTGTTACTCCCATGGCTGGAATTGTCCTACCAGTGGTTCTCATGCCCACTGTCGAATTTATCACTGACTTGGCCGCCCCCGTATCTACAAGAAAGTTTAAAGTTTTACCAGCTACATTGATTGCAATTTCGGGTTCACTTCCAAGGCTTGCAATCAATTTTACTGGCTGCAGATTACAGGTATGGCCACACCCCTATTGGGTATGGTGACCTCCCTGAATCACGCTGGCAGCAACTACTTGTGACGGAGTTAATTGGGAGCTACCAGAGGCTTGCCAGTCTCTGTTCAGGGGGTATCTTTTTGTTTCCCCTGCATGTGGCTCATAACTCCGTTTCTGCGGACCCTGATCCCAATGTCGTGTGTCGTGTCGTTGTCTAGGGGGTTGGTATGAGTTTCGTGGATTCCTTACTTTACAGTCTCGTGCCATGTGTCCCTGTTTATGACATCAATAACAAGTAACCATATTTGACTTACCCACAGGGTTTGGTGATACAAACAAAGGCTGCCTTGTGGTCAGGGCCTGTATACTTACTGACATTAATTTATCACCTTGTTGTTCCCTGTGTCTGGTGATGTTCCTATCGTGATCAATAGCAGCCTCTCTCAAAGTAGCCACCGACAGCCCTCGCCAACATGGTTGTGTGGTCTGGACCATTGCCTTTAATGTTTCTTTTAAACCATCCATTAGTACCGATACTGCTACTTCTCGATGGTTTGTGTTGGTTTTAATGTCCTCTATGCCTGTGTACCTTGCCATGTCTAATAATGCTCTGTGAAAATATTCTGCAGCCGTTTCTGACTCCTTTTGTTTAATGGAGAATATTTTTGTTCCATTTAACTACGGCTGGGAAATACTCCTTTAACTGTAAACTTATTCTTTTTACGTTATCTTTGTTGTACACATCTGTAAGAGGTACATCCTGATCTAATCCACAGTCAGCTAAGAATTGAGCTGAGTCGACATTGGAGGGTAAACAAGCTCTTAGCAGTATCTGCCAATCTTTATTGTTGGGCTCTACAGTGTTTCCTAGATCCCTGATGTATTTTTGGCTGGCAACCAAATCTTTTCTGGGGTCAGGGAATTCAGACACTATGGTTCTTAATTCCATTCGGGAGAATGGAGTATACATGGCAATGTTCCTAACGGGAGTGACTCCTGATGTGTCTGTTTTCCCATTTGGAACTACTATTACCTTTACAGGATTAACTCTAACAACCTCATTCTGTGTAGATTCTACAGCCTGTGGTGAAACAGTTTCAGCATGGTGTATGGTGCCGTACTTACCCGTTGATACGACCTCACCTGTCCCTCCACTAGGGGCCTTTGCTACTAATCTCGGTGGTGGTGCAGTGCCTACTGTTGTCTCTGATATGGTGGCTGCTAGAGAGAGCGCTGATATTGTTGCCGAATCGTCCTCTTGATCACACTCCTGGGGAAAGTTCAAAACAGGGTACAACTTGCACGGGTTAATACTTGCATGGGTTAACTTATCAACATTTACACAGTTACTAAGTGTTTGTGTGTTACACCTTAGTGCGTCATTCTCCGCAACCAACTTCTCTCCCGCTATATATGGTGGCGGTGGGGCCGTGGCTATCAGTTTCCTGACCGAGCCAGATCCCGCCGCCTGAGCCAAACCTCTCTGTATTTCACCTTCCTGTTGCCACAACTGCAAATAATCGTAATGCTTGATTCGTCTCTTTGCTGATTTAATGAGATATATCCTCCTCCATAAATTTTGTAACACTTCTGGGCTGAAGCTACCTACTCTTGGGAATTTATCCCCGTCATGTACCGTCATTCTCTCCCATTCATCACATAACATTTCTGTGTGTGACCCATATTTTTCACACATCACATATCGTGCCGACCCGACTGGTCGGTTCCCTGAATCAACCCGAACCGAGGTTGATCGCCCCCTACCTGAACAAGTGGCCCCCATAGTTCGAAGGTGTTGCTTTATTCAGCCAATCCTTACGCAAACCAAAATTTTCAAAATAGGCTGACGGTGGCGGTTTACCGAGTACCCCACTCACTCGCCCACGCCGACCAATACGACCTACACACTGCCCTAGTGCTGGCGTACTCGACCCAGGGCCCCTGCGACCTGAACCTCTATTTACTGGAACATGCGAGGGTTATCCGAAGAACACTTACTCTTTCCAGTAACTATTGGTTGTTGGATAGTTCCTGAGTGAGCAGCGAACCTCCCTTAAAATAAAAAAAATTACACAAATCACGTTAGAATGTACAAATAGCGTTTGTGACCCCCTTACTCTAATGGTACTAGGTCAGATTACTAACTAATGTACACAATTACGTGCGGTACAATCGTTCAGTACATAAGCAACTAATCTTATGTACAGAGCGACCAACGGAATCGAAAATTACGGCTGCGAATTCCTTCAGCAAGAGCTTGTATGGCCTATATGGGTGTTGCACCAACCCTTTCTTGGTGTTGTGCCTCTTACCTCTATAGCGGACTTCCTTGTCTGCTGTACCTGGACCTCCTGGTCTGTTCTACAGTATGACCTCCTGGTCCGCTATACTCTAATGCTCCTATTTATGTTTAACCAAGGATGCCTCCTTAGCCACCATGTACGTCACTTACACGCATGTACCTCACGAGAACTCGACTTTTCTTGTGGTTCAACCTCAAAGTTATATAAACTTATGTAATACAAAAACACTCACTCACCACATGTACTCTTTTGTTTCTATTTCTATTTCTGCGCAGAAATTTTCTTTAGACCAGATGTGTTACCAATTAGGAGAAGGACCTGTTAATTTAAATTTCGGACACTGAAATGGATTTGCGTTTTTTATCGCCTCGCGCTATTTATCGCGTTGCGCTATTTATCGCCTGTAAAACTAACACTTGTGATTTGAGTTACGTGGGCGTACACGGACGTTCCGTAGCGTAATATACGCTGCGTGCGTCGGCCTTTGGGTTGCGTACGCAAGTCTCAGTTCTTTGTTAGAGACACGTGTACGCAAAGCAAAGATCCACCGTAACACAATTTATACGTTTATCAATGCAGATGATCCTTGATCATCTACCGCGCACCACACTGACTTCGCCTTGAGTCTCAGGCAAAACTGTGTGTTTGTCTATACTTTAACTATATTACCTTTACTCAAACTATGAAATAGCGGCAAATCTTTTTCAACACTTTTATCAACTATAAAACTGGCAAACAGGGGAGTGATATACGAAAATACACAAATGAAAAGGAAATGCAGATATATATATGTGCGTGCGTGTGTACGCAAGACAGAAAAATAAACAGTTTTAAAAGACACTAGCGTGTTGTTCTTACCTCCGGTTCCCGGATTCCTTCAGCACCCTTTACCAAGTGAAGCAGACGCTTATCCCGACAGCACTACGAGGAATATAACCTCCCGCCCTTTGCTGCTGGATAATGTCTGCTGAATCTACCTAGTGCAGATATGTGAAGGACTGGACGAGCGGCCAATTGACAAAGCTAAATATTTATCGTATATAAAACCCTTTAAGAGGTCTAAGAACACTGTACGCTATTTACGTATGAAGTACCGTAAGGGTACGCACGTTGCGTAACAATCGCTTAGCCGTAGTCGAGACGCTCAAGCGTCACGTTCGCTTACGGCCAAGAGATCACAGGCAGGCACGCTATTGGCTGCCGACTAACGTAATGATTCGCTATAGCGTAGCAAACGCTCGGGACCACGAGGAGATCACCAACGGTGCAGACGCTTACAATACTAAACCTTTATATCTAAACCATACACAACGCAATATGCAGTAAACCTTAGTGTAGTGTTAACGTGTAGATGCAACCTTGTGTAACCTTATTAACTTAACACTATAAGAAATACACAGATACCTGGGCTTAGGGTCCAAAGCCTAATATATATATATTATGAGTATTATACTTGAAAAGGAATTAACACAATACAAGTCATACACTACAATATAACATAGACTAACTAACCAGATAACTACACAGGAAATACAATACAATATAATCACGTTTAAGGGAAAATAAGAGAGAAAGAGGAGAAGAGAGAGAGAGAAATGGCTCACAATAACATCAAGACAATATGATTGCGGAGAAGACTTACGCACAAGGGGAAACGATCGCAAGCGCCTCTGGACATCCAGCTCCCGATTATCAGCAATGAGAATCGTTGAAGAGAAGTGAGTGAGCTGGATGCCATCGACTTGTCTATTTATGCTCCACACACAATACAATTCAATGGTCCCTACAATCTCATTGGACACAGGAATCTGTCTTCGCATCATAACAAAAGGTCATAGGTTGATTCATACAGGTGGGCTGTGACGATTTCCAACAGCTCAGGTGGGTGGGATACTAGGTTTCCCGCCGCATGGCTAAGTAAGAGCAAATAATAGTAAATGGACATAAACTTCTTATGTCCATAACTATTCGCACGAGCGATTAATCCGCTCCAAACCAACACCGGAATATTGCTAATTAAATACTCTTCCGATGGGTACTAAACACCACTGTATAACTCAAGTCGGACCCCCTGCAACAAATAAAGAGGGATCCCTTTGTCCAGGAACATACTACATTAACTAAACTTTCAGAATCTATCAAAGGGACCATGATCTACAAAATGCATGATATATTGAAAATATGTAACTAATGAGTCGCACGCTACGAACACATACACTCTACCGTAAATACGCATACCGAGCACCCGCGGGTGCACGCAACAGCGGGTATGCGCACGCACGGGAGAGCGCACGCATGCGCAGCGCGGACATGTGTGAGGTGCAAATATGGCAGTGTGCATAGAGATATTTTTCTGACTTTGACAGAAAAATGGCGCCAGTGTGCTGAGGAGATAGGCTCCGCCCCTTTATCGCTGCCTATTCTCCCGATTTTTATGGAATTTTGGCAGGGGTATTTACCTCATATATAGCCCCTGGGGCTATATATTGAGGTATTTTAGCCAGCCAAGGTGTTTTTATTGCTGCCTCAGGGCGCCCCCCCCCCCCCCCCAGCGCCCTGCACCCTCAGTGACCGGAGTGTGAAGTGTGTGAGAGGAGCAATGGCGCACAGCTGCAGTGCTGTGCGCTACCTTGGTGAAGACAGAGTCTTCATGCCACCGATTTTCCGGACCATCTTCTTGCTTCTGGCTCTGTAAGGGGGACGGCGGCATGGCTCCGGGACCGAACATCAAGGCTGGGCCTGCGGTCGATCCCTCTGGAGCTAATGGTGTCCAGTAGCCTAAGAAGCCCAATCCGGCTGCAAGCAGGCGAGTTCGCTTCTTCTCCCCTTAGTCCCTCATTGCAGTGAGCCTGTTGCCAGCAGGTCTCACTGAAAATAAAAAAATCTAAGACTATTACTTTCTAAGAGCTCAGGAGAGCCCCTAGTGTGCATCCAACCTCGGCCGGGCACGAAATCTAACTGAGGCTTGGAGGAGGGTCATAGTGGGAGGAGCCAGTGCACACCAGGTAGTCTAAGATCTTTCTAGAGTGCCCAGCCTCCTTCGGAGCCCGCTATTCCCCATGGTCCTTACGGAGTTCCCAGCATCCACTAGGACGTCAGAGAAATTACCATTGCCATGTGCTAGCCCAGGGAGGCAGAGGGAGATCACGGAGGTAAATGTGTGGCTTAGAGACTGGTGTAGGAAGGAGGGGTTTATGTTCCTGGAACACTGGGTGGACTTCTCAGTCAGGCATCATCTATTGTCTATTCATTTGGGGGCTGACCTCCCCCATACTGGCTGCCGCTGACAGCGCACTCATACTTTTTTCTTCTTGCGATGGATTGCACCTGAATGAAGAGGGGGCTGCGGTGCTGGGGGGCAGGATGGTTAGAAGATTGGAGGAACTTTTAAACTAGGAGCCTGGGGGGAATATTTAGCTAGAAGCTATGGGTTAATTAGGGAGAGCAGTAAGGATGGGGGTAGTGAACTATTTGGGGGTGGAGAAGGGGGGAGCGTAAGGAACAGATCATGTCAAACTAACTTAATTAGCTTCTACGAGGAAGTGAGCGAGAATCTTGATCAGGGAAAAGCAGTGGATGTGGTGTATTTAGATTTTGCAAAAGCCTTCGATACAGTGCCACATAGGAGACTGATCATCAAATTAAGGGAACTTGGTCTAGGATATACTATTTGTACATGGCTAGGTAATTAGCTGGATAACATGGCACAACGAGCTGGGCACCAGTAGTTAGTGGAATACCACAAGGGTCCATACTTGGCGCACAACTGTTCAATATATTTATCAACAATCTAGGAATAGGCCTGGAAAGCACAGTGTTTATCTTTGTGGATGATACTAAGCTGTGTAAGGTAATTCAGATAGCGATGTGGAGTCTCTACAAAATGACTTATTTAAACTTGAAGCCTGGGCGTCTAAATGGGGAATGAGGTTCAATATAGAAAAATGCTAAATTATGCATTTTGGGACAAAAAACACACAAACATCGTACACTCTAAATGGGGAAATTATAGGGGTAACTGTAGTGGAAAAAGATTTGGGGGTGCTCATGGATAATAGGCTTATCAGTACACAATGTCAAAATGCTGCAAAAAAGGCAAGGTGCTCGCATGCATAAAATGGGGCATTGAGACAAGGGACGAGGATGTAATCCTGCCACTGTACAAATCATTGGTACGTCTGCACCTGGCATATTGTGTTCAGTTCTGGGCACCGTATTATAAAACAGATACAGGAGAACTAGAAAGGGTTCAAAGGCGGGCTTCTAAATTGATTAAAGGGTTAGAGACACTGGAGTACGAGGAAAGGCTTGCTAAATACATATGTATACACTAGAAAAGCGGCGACTAAGAGGTGACATTATTATCTTCAAATATGTAAAGGGTCAGCACAAGGAGCTAGCAGCGGATTTGTTTAGTAAAATAACCCTGTATGGGACACATGGGCACTTGCTGGAGAGAAAATTCCGTATACAATGTAGGAAAGGGTTCTTCATGGTAAGAGCAATACAAATTTGGAACTTCCTGCCAGAGAAGATAGTAATGGCAGACTCTGTAAATGCATTTAAAAACCGATTAGACAAATGTCTAACTATAAAGGGTATCCAGGGTTATAGCATTTATCATAATGACATTATTCTGGGAGTGGTAAGAATCATTGTTGTCAGTTGGCACTAAGACATTACATCAGCAGGTACATTATAATATGATCAGCTGATCACAGAATACAGGTTGAACCCGACGGGCATTTTGCCTCTTTTTAACCTCACTAATTATGTAACTATGTAACTATTACCTTATATAGGAGTTTAACCGTATTCAGACGCATAGCAAAAGAAACAACAGTAATAATTATTAGACTCATATGCATCCAGCACTTATCCAACTATTCATACTCAAAAGGTAGATAGAGACTTAGTGCTGTATTACCTGTGCTCAGTAGAGTGGGATACAGGGAGACTCACCTCGCTTCCAGGACCAATCAATACGTTAGCAAACGCTGAGTGGATCCAGATGTTAATAGTGTACACACTCGCCCCGTGAACCTACAGTGAACACAGACGCCCAAGTGAACACTGACGCACCAGTCACACAGCCGCCTATGCTGCGACTGGGTCTTTTTAGATACACAGTGTCTCAGACGGAAGCCAGAAAACGGTTTGTGGCGGGAGACTCAGAGGAAGCTGGTCATGTATCAGGGGGAGGGGTACCAGGGGAGCGTCTGATTCCCCACTGCTGACATCAATCCCAGGGATCGTGGCCTCATACTACCTCTGGAGCCTATTATCCCGAAGGCCTAGCACTGATGCACCCTAGGCGGCAGCGACTGTTTGGTAGTCTCCTCCAAAACAGTGCAGCTGTGTCTGTGTTCCCCCTCTAAGCAGAACCGATGCCTTACCTTCTCCCCATGCTCCGGCCACAGCCGGGTAACTTCAGCTGTAACTTCACCAAAACAGCTCTGTACACATGGGTAAACGTTGTCACGACCCGGCGGGGAATTGTTGGAGCGACTCTTTCTAAGGTACGTATAAGATGCTTTTTAGAAAGATCACTCAGGAAAAATAGACTATAAAAATAAAATAGGAAAGCCTTTGGCTGCTAAACACCAGCAGCCCTCTTGACCATGGTCTGGCTCCTGCCGCACCAAACAAAAAACTGATTTGCCTGAGCCAGGAGGTGGGGATATATGGAAGGGCCCACTGCATGCTGGGAGGCCAAAACGTTTGACCGTTTAGTGCAAATCTGCTGTCGCGTCATTATATCCCAATGTTATCCTGTGGATAACCTGTGGACCCTGCAGGAGAAAAAAAACTGTTGCAGGAGCTGGGAGAGAGTTTCATGAAATGAGGAGAAGTTGCAGCTGGTTAATGAGCTGGAGGAAATCACAGGAACTATACAGCAGCTGCAGCAAATAAAGAGTCAAAAGTTATCATAATGCTGATTCCATGGACCTGTGTGAGGCTGGCCGGTATGCTGATGCAAAGGAGATCCAAGCTGGTGGTGAAGGAAACCTGCAGAGTTCCAGTTTAGATGTGGCAAGCTGTGGAGGTGGCTCTCTAGAAGGATCTGATAGTGGGTGACAAAGTGCCAGATGTGGAAGCTTCTAGGTACACATTGTGGATCTGGTGGTGGCTGTGGCATCTCAGGGTCTGGTCTAGGATAGGCCATCAACCATTGATGATCAGGAATCTTTGATGGTCTATACCTGATGATAACTAGATTTACCATCAAAGACAGAGAGCCAGGCAGTTACCCGCTATCGATAGTAGCTGTGAAGATACTGGGTTCCAAATCACTCAGGCACAGTGGTAGATGAAACACCAACAGTGGTTTATTGAACAGAATGGATTATAAACAGCTCAGCACACCTCTGTAATCCAATTCCACATGACAATTCCCACCACAAACTCCTGACAGAACATCACTTCTTAGTCAAGGAGCATAGAATCTCTTTCAGCTCTCTGGTTAGCTCTACTTATACCCCCAGAAGCTTCATATTACATGGAGTGTGTGTGACTTCTTTGTCTAAGAATCTTACAGCATTGGAATACAATACATATTCTAATCAAGGTGATTACATCAGCCAAAGAGCAACCATGTCTGGTCAGCTCACTGGTGGACAATAGGGAGTAAACAAAAAGGGACAATGGTACCTTATATGATTCATCCTTTGAGTGTCCACTGTGGTGGTAGTAAATAATAGAAAACCAGGTCTAACATGAATACATTATCTAAAGGGTAACAGATAACGTAACACAATTGCATATATTAACAATATTAAGGTTGATTTAAACACAATATTGGGTGAGCAGTAATGGACATGTTATGGAGAATGAGGAAACAGATGAATGTATAGGGATATGGGGATAAAAAGTACATATCTGACATGAGAAATGAGGCATAGCTATATTGTCACAGACCTCTCATTTCCTCACAGTAGCCATGGGCCAGATGTTATTTCCCATCATTTACAGACTTCTGCGACTGCACCGAGATGCTAGGCTGTCAGCCAGTAGCCCTGCACCGCTCCGGCTCTTACATATAGTGTGCTGTTCCGGCTGGGAATGGGATGCCCCATCCACCTCACTGACGATCATAATTCTTATCATATAGAACTAAAGAATACTTCGATATAGTGGGCAATATAAACTGCCAGACAACATTTGTGGTTTATGTAATCTCCTGCATTTGCGGTTGCCAATATGTCGGTAGAACAATACGCTCTCTAGGTTTTTAGAACATAGATTAATTCTTAAAAAGTCAACTAAACACAGTGTACCTGGACATGTTTGCTCACTCCATGGAGGTGATTGTAGGGTACTGTCCATACAGGGAGTTGAACATATAAAACAGACATTCCCAGGTGGGGATAGATATAACCTCCTCTGTAAGAGGGAAGCATACTGGATTTGTATGATAGATACTTTGTTCCCTCTAGGGCTCAACGAAAACATTGAGCTGAATAATATATAAATCAATATCTGTATGTTATTCTATTTTATCCTATAGCTTCCTTTTTTTTCTTCTTTCCTCCCCCTCTTTTTCCATTGCTGTTTTCTTATCCTTCTGTTAAGAAACTTAGTCTATACATACATATATATCCTTTGCGATATCTATGGAGTATATTATACACATGGTACTTTGTATCTATCTCTGGATTATTCTTTGTCTAGTGTGATATGAGCAACAATAGACATATATATATATATATATATATATATATTTACCAATTTACACTGAATATGACGATGCACATGGCTAACTCAGATGGTCTCTGTCACGACTGATGATTCAGAAAAGATTTTTCTGTTTAATTATTATTATCTGTATATCTTAGGAACATCTATTTGAATATTTTCTCTCCTACTATTTTGAATACAGTGGTTTGGTCCGATATGCTTTCGGTGGGTTATTACTTGTTTCTTGGAGCTTTCTAATTAAATTAATGGTTATACTCCTCAGAGATTCCTTTTTATATTGAATATATGTGTTTTCAGAAAGTGGTGGGAATAACTTGAAACACGAAACCCCTTCAAAGGAATAGAGAGGAGAATAAATATTCAAACTATATATAAAAATAATCTCTATAAAGCAAGACGTATTTAATGTCAAATTAATAAAGCAACATATTAGGTATCTGTATGTCCATTAGAAATTCTATCTGTATATACATATATATGTGGATTAGTGTGTTCTTTGTTTTACCACCACTATCTACTATAAGTACTAATTTTATTGTTTAAGATTGATATTATCTGTATAGTTCCTTTTTCTTTTTAACAAAAGAGCATCTGTATTAATTACATCATGTGGATCAACTCTATACAAATTAAGCAACACCGAGCATTCACTCAGGTGTGCATATTACCATTCAAAAGCCAATTGGATACAAACGGTTTAAATACCCATTTACTTCTTCATTGGGTATTCATATCTCCTGAGAAAACCGCCGTTTGCCTGTGGCGGAGAAACGCGTTGAGTGTTGTAGCTACTGTCGGTCCATTGAAGGAGATTCATCCACTTCGTTTAACCCTGCTATAAACAATTTCATTGATCCTCACTGCTGTCACACGGGACAGAACGCTACCGCCCGCCCCAGTGGTGAGACACCGTCTGCAGACAGATCATCGGAGCTCGTGGCATCTCCCTCTGGTCCATCTGTGAGGGATACCTGCAGCCGTTTGTAGCTCACACTGCACTTTGCTATTGACGGGAACCAGCGGAGATTACCAACATTGGGTGAGAACACTGACCTATAAGTGAGGATAATGAACTACTTAAATTATCCACTTTAATACCGTGGGATCCCTCTGGTATATACATAAATTGGAGAACTTCTACACTCTATTATGTTAATTAATGGACCGCAGTACTGCACATATCATCTGATTCAGCTGCATTTAAATACAATCGATCTAATGTGAGTGATTACAGCTGAATCTGTATACAGTTTATATACAATCAGAAATATTGTGGCTACATTTTATCTGGTTATTATTGGCATAACTGTTTTTATTGTGTTGAACTCTAATAAATATTAGAAATATTTTTATTTATATACCATCAGCGCTCTTTTATGTCTCTATTGAAACTTAAACAATCTATATCGTCTAAGGCATCCAGTTGCCGCATAGGAGCTGCTATCTAATAATCAATATATTTGGTGCTCATTTAATACATGTAACATTGCATTAGCGCCTGATTTAGCTAGGTAATTATATCTTGCATTTTGTCACCTCACTGATGTGACAGGCTCAGCTGTCAGTGATGCAGCCCCACTGCGACCACTCTCTCCGTACTCATACATACATGCCTTTCTGGGAGTGTCTCGTCCTGGTTGTCAGTGAGACAGTGTCTCTGGCACAGCTGTGTAATCATGATGTGAGTGTGTGTGCTGAGTAGCGAGTACTGCTAGCAGCAAGTCTCACAGCTTAACTGCAGTATAGCAGTGTGGTGGGGAGAAGGGGGTTGCTACACCAATGAGTCAAGGAATGGAGGAGTGATTGGATGGGACTCACACAGCAGGTGGTGAAAAGCTTAAAAAGGAGGAGTGGTTGGAAGGGGAAGGAACTAGTAGGTTCAGAAGGGATTAGTGAGGGTAAGGACTCTCAAGGGTAATTGGAGTGGGAGCCCACAGGTTCCAAACTGGGTAAAGAGCAGCTTTTAGGAAGGTAATTGTTGAGCCAGTCCCTGTGGTTGACCCTTCTCTGCCTCATGTGGGGTGGATCCTTGGACTTTCCAGTTCCTCAGGAGGCTGTGGATTTTTCTTGCCCACTACCTGGTGGGTCTGTGGTCATCTCAGGCCATGAACCTCCCAGATGCCAGGCCTCCAGATAAACATGAAATGGTCATGGAGGTGGTCCTGGGCTCTGTGAAGGAGGAGGTGGAACAAGCAAAGGAAAGTTGTGTCCCTTCTGAAGGGGCAATGGTGGACATTGTGAATGGTGAAGGGAAGGTTTTTGTGGGTGAAGAGTGAGTTATGCCATATGTCCCAGAAGCATGGGTCCTCAGCCTATATGATGTGCCACCATTAATGTGGCTTCTGTCTTGTCCGACCAAGCTTGATCTATGGGCTGATTTTTATTTATTTCTGCAGTAGACTAGAATAAGCCCAGACAGTCCCACTTCCATTATACCACCTGAATGTGACGGACAGTGACCACTGTGCCATCACTTACCTGTATGATTACACGAAACAGAATGATGGAAAACTTACAAAAGGTTTCTTTACATCTTCTGGGGTCCACTCCGAGATTAGACATTATGGCGTAATTACTCAGATGGGAATATAAAACAGATAAAAAAATAAAAGATTTAATGTAATAATTAGATGCAAACAAAAGCTTTTATTATGAGATCATACAAGGGAGTATCCGCACCATATAGATGTAACATACAACAAACCACAGCAGATGGAACCCGGGTGACTCTAATGCACATGGTAATGTACAGGGTATATATGGATAGGATCTTGTATCAGAAAACACTCGACACTCCTGATCAAGATGAGTGTCTGCAACAAGTTAGGCAAACTAGAAGTGAAAACACGTTCCAATGGCCGCCATATTGTCGTGCAGCAATACAGATTGTAGAAACTGGTATTAGACATTCACATTTACACAAAGCACAAGATACAAAATAAACAGCAGAAAAAAGACCTAAGCATTTGGGATGTATTATTTAGGAAGTAAATAGAGGTACATTAATGAAAAGGATGAGTAACAGTCATCAGTCTGCTTGTGAAGGTCTCTAGAGTGGAGGCCTCTTGGACTGTGCAAGGCAGTGAGTTCCATGGTCAGGGCTGCAAAGCTAAAAGTTCAACCCATAAATGAATGACAGGAGATTCTTGGTACTGCTGGTAACAGTCCTTCATCTGTAGAAATAATCAAGCAGGGCAGTAAGGAGGCAGAAGCTGCTTCTAGTACCTTGGACCATGTAATGTTGGGCTGGGAAGGTCAGTTAGCCAATTATGAAATAGATTTGTCATCTTACAGGCAGCCGGTGAAGGGAGTAGAGAATGGGTGTTATGTGGCAGGAACGGGCTGGTTAGGTAACAGCTTGGCTGCTGCATTCTGTACTAGCTGCAAGCTCTGTAATTCTTTTGCTGGGTGACCCAGGTAGATGGTATTGCAGTAGTCTATGAACTTCCGAGGGAATCAATTGTTTGATTCTGGCTATGGTCCACAGATGGAAGAATGAGGATTTGTATGTGGCAGATACCTGATGTCTGTGGCAGCCACATAACAGGACAACACAAAGATTCAGCACACGTTCAGTATTTTGCGATTCTGAACACCAAAGCATAAATCCAGATGGTTGGTAAAGCTGTAGTCTTGTCCTTTGTTGGTGAGCTTCTATTATGTTTCACAAAGACTGAGTCATAGCCAACTGGCATCATCCACCCCTGGCGCTCAGCTAGACAACCATTTATTGGTATTAGGTTCTCAGTACATGGAGCAAAAAGCAGGTCATCTGCATAGCAGTGGTAGACCAGGCCATGACGTCTGATTATATCACCCAGTGCTAGCATGTATATTTTATAAAGCATAGGAGATCGGATTCACCCTTGAGGAACATTGGACGACAGTGATGATTATACTCCAGAAGATTTAAATGGTTCCGTACTTGGGTAATGTCTAATGTTTCAACAAGAGCGGATTTATTTCTCTCACAGCATGAAAATGGCTTCTCACCTGTGTGACATCTCTGATGTGTAACAAGATGTGATTTCTGTGTGAAACATTTCCCACACTCAGAACAGGAATACGGCTTCTCACCTGTGTGACTTCTCTGATGTGTAACAAGAGATGATTTCTGTGTAAAACATTTCCCACACTCCGAACAGGAAAACGGCTTCTCACCTGAGTGACTATTCTGATGTTTAACAAGAACTGATTTAAATGCGAAACATTTCCCACACTCAGAACAGGAAAACGGCTTCACACCTGTGTGACTTCTCTGATGTGTAACAAGAGCTGATTTCTGTGTAAAACATTTCCCACACTCAGAACAGGAAAACGGCTTCTCACCTGTGTGACTTCTGTGATGTGTAACAAGAGCTGATTTCTTTGTAAAACATTTCCCACACTCAGAACATATCAGTGGCCTCTCACCTGCCTTAGCTGGATGATGGGTAATAAGCTTTGTGTTCTGTGTAAAACATTTGGCATCTACAGAACAGGGAAACACTGTATCTACTGTCAGAGCTGTAACAGATGCACCAATATCAGAGTGATCAGGAGAACATTCCCCAGGATCAGAGGGATCAGCTGATAGAGCTGGATGTATAATTGGGGTAATGGGGTTATCTCCTGGAGAATCCTGTCTACTGTCATCATCTTTTATGTCACAATCCGGGGATAACATTAGATGTCCTTCTGAGATATTCCTGCTTGTGTGTCCATCTGCTGGAAATAAAATACATTATGGAAAATAAGATTTCTCTGACGTCCTAGTGGATGCTGGGGACTCCGTAAGGACCATGGGGAATAGCGGCTCCGCAGGAGACTGGGCACAAAAGTAAAGCTTTAGAACTACCTGGTGTGCACTGGCTCCTCCCCCTATGATTAGAAATGAGAATAACCGCGCTGTTGCCGGGATTTAAGTGTTTTAGCTGCCCTGAATAAAAATAAACAATTCAAATAGATACTAAAACAAGGCGCTTGTGACAATATGTATTCTATTTTGCAACAATTTAAATGTTGCAATACTGTAGTGCAATACCTGTAAAAAAGAAAAGGATTAGTAATGTTTACAGCTCCTTTTGTGTTTATTTTCAGTCCTGCCGGATTTTTCTGTAAAACCGGCTCCTTATCCCATTGAAATCTCTGTACGGGGTGACGGTAACCCCGTAGTATAGGGAAAGATAGGGTTACCGTCACCCCGTACAGAGATTTCAATGACTTCCTCCCCCTATGACCCTCCTCCAAGTCTCAGTTAGATTTTTGTGCCGAACGAGAAGGGTGCACACTAGGTGGCTCTCCTGAGCTGCTTAGTGAAAAGTTTTTTATGTTCAGTGAGACCTGCTGGCAACAGGCTCACTGCATCGAGGGACTAAGGGGAGAAGAAGCGAACTCACCTGCGTGCAGAGTGGATTGGGCTTCTTAGGCTACTGGACATTAGCTCCAGAGGGATCGATCACAGGCCCAGCCATGGATAGGTCCCAGAGCCGTGCCGCCGGCCCCCTTACAGAGCCAGAAGACAGAAGAGGTCCGGAAAATCGGCGGCAGAAGACGTCCTGTCTTCAACAAGGTAGCGCACAGCACTGCAGCTGTGCGCCATTGCTCTCAGCGCACTTCACACTCCGGTCACTGAGGGTGTAGGGCGCTGGGGGGGGGGCGCCCTGAGCAGCAATAAAAACACCTTGGATGGCAAAAAATGCATCACATATAGCTCCTGGGCTATATGGATGAATTTAACCCCTGCCAGAATACACAGAAAAACGGGAGATAAGGCAGCCGAGAAGGGGGCGGAGCCTATCTCCTCAGCACACTGGCGCCATTTTCCCTCACAGCTCCGTTGGAGGGAAGCTCCCTGGCTCTCCCCTGCAGTCACTACACTACAGAAAGGGTTAAAAAAGAGAGGGGGGCACTAATTAGGCGCAGTATTAAAAATACAGCAGCTATAAGGGGAAAAACACTTATATAAGGTTATCCCTGTATATATATAGCGCTCTGGTGTGTGCTGGCAAACTCTCCCTCTGTCTCCCCAAAGGGCTAGTGGGGTCCTGTCCACTATCAGAGCATTCCCTGTGTGTGTGCTGTGTGTCGGTACGTTTGTGTCGACATGTATGAGGAGAAAAATGATGTGGAGACGGAGCAGATTGCCTGTAATAGTGATGTCACCCCCTAGGGGGTCGACACCTGAGTGGATGAACTGTTGGAAGGAATTACGTGACAGTGTCAGCTCTGTATAAAAGACAGTGGTTGACATGAGACAGCCGGCTACTCAGCTTGTGCCTGTCCAGACGTCTCATGGGCCGTCAGGGGCTCTAAAGCGCCCGTTACCTCAGATGGCAGATACAGACGCCGACACGGATACTGACTCCAGTGTCGACGGTGAAGAGACAAATGTGACTTCCAGTAGGGCCACACGTTACATGATTGAGGCAATGGAAAATGTTTTACACATTTCTGATAATACGAGTACCACCAAAAAGGGGTATTATGTTCGGGGAGGAAAAACTTCCTGTAGTTTTCCTGAATCTGAGAAATAAAATGAGGTGTGTGATGATGCGTGGGTTTCCCCCGATAACAACTGATAATTTCTCAAATGTTATTGGCATTATATCCTTTCCCGCCAGAGGTTAGGGTGCGTTGGGAAACACCCCCTAGGGGGGATAAGGCACTCACACACTTGTAAGAACAAGGGCTCTACCCTCTCCTGAGATGGCCGCCCTTAAGGATCCTGCTGATAGAAAGCAGGAGGGTATCCTAAAATGTATTTACACACATACTGGTGTTATACTGCGACCAGCAATCGCCTCAGCCTGGATGTGCAGTGCTGGGTTGGCGTGGTCGGATTCCCTGACTGACAATATTGATACCCTAGATAGGGACAGTATTTTATGGCCTATAGAGCATTTGAAAGATGCATTTCTATATATGCGTGATGCACAGCGGAATATTTGCCGACTGGCATCAAGTCTAAGTGCGTTGTCCATTTCTGCCAGTAGATTATGGACACGACAGTGGTCAGGTGAGGCGGATTCCAAACGGCATTTGGAAGTATTGCCTTATAAAGGGGAGGAGTCATTTGGGGTCGGTCTTTTAGACCTCGTGGCCACGGCAACAGCTGGGAAATCCACGTTTGTACCCCAGGTCGCCTCTCAACATAAGAAGACGCCGTATTATCAGGCGCAGTCTTTTCGTTGGCAAGCGGGCAAAGGGTTCCCCATTTCTGCCCGTGACAGAGGGAGAGGAAAAAGGCTGCAGAAATCAGCCAGTTCCCAGGAACAGAAGCCCTCTCCTGCCTCTGCCAAGCCCTCAGTATGACGCTAGGGCTTTACAAGCTCAGGCACGGTGGGGGCCCGTCTCAACAAATTGGAATTTGAGACGTCTCCCCCTCGCCGTTTCCTAAAGTCGGCTTTACCGACGTCTCCCTCTGACAGGGAGGCAGTTTGGGAAGCCATTCACAAGCTGTATTCCCAGCAGGTGATAATCAAGGTACCCCTCCTGCAACAGGGAACGGGGTATTATTCCACACTATTGTGGTACCGAAGCCAGACGGCTCGGTGAGACCGATTCTAAATCTAAAATCTTGAACACTTACATACGGAGGTTCAAATTCAAGATTGAGTCACTCAGAGCAGTGATTGCGAACCTGGAAGAAGGGGACTACATGATGTCTCGGGACATCAAGGATGCTTACCTTCATGTCCCAAATTACTCTTCTCACCAAGGGTACCTCAGGTTTGTGGTACAGAACTGTCACTATCAGTTTCAGACACTGCCGTATGGATGGTCCACGGCACCCCGGGTCTTTACCAAGGTAATGGCCGAAATGATGATACTCCTTCGAAGGAAGGGAATTTTAGTTATCCCTTACTTGGACGATCCCCTGATAAGGGTATGATCCAAGGAACAGTTGGAGGTCGGTGTAGCACTATCTCAGGTAGTGTTGCGGCAGCACGATTGGATTCTCAATATTCCAAAATCGCAGCTGATTCCGACGACTCGTCTTCTGTTCCTAGGGATGATCCTGGACACAGTCCAGAAAAAGGTGTTTCTCCCGGAGGAGAAAGTCAGGGAGTTATCCAAGCTAGTCGGGAACCTCCTATAACCGAGCCAAGTCTCAGTACATCAATGAAAGGGTTCTGGGAAAAATGGTGGCTTCTTACGAAGCAATCCCATTCGGCAGTTTCCACTCAAGAACTTTCCAGTGGGACCTGCTGGATAAATGGTCCGGGTCGCATCCTCAGATGCATCAGCGGATAACCCTGTCACCAAGGACAAGGGTGTCTCTCCTGTGGTGGTTGCAGAGTGCTCATCTTCTAGAGGGCCGCAGATTCGGCATTCAGGACTGGGTCCTGGTGATCACGGATGCCAGCCTGCGAGGCTGGGGAGCAGTCACACAGGGAAGGAATTTCCAGGGCTTATGGTCAAGCCTGGAGACATCACTTCACATAAATATCCTGAAGCTAAGGGCCATTTACAATGCTCTAAGCTCAGCAAGACCTCTGCTTCAAGGTCATCTGGTGTTGATCCATTCGGACATCACGGCAGTCACCCACGTAAACAGACAGGGTGGCACAAGAAGCAGGAGGGCAATGGCGGAAGCTGCAAGGATTCTTCGCTGGGCGGAAAATCATGTGATAGCACTGTCAGCAATATTCATTCCGGGAGTGGACAACTGGGAAGCAGACTTCCTCAGCAGACACGACCTCCACCCGGAAGAGTGGGGACTTCACCCAGAAGTCTTCCACATGATTATAAAACTCGACGGGTATTGCGCCAGGTCAAGGGACCCTCAGGCAATAGCTGTAGACGCTCTGGTAACACCGTGGGTGTACCAGTCAGTGTATGTGTTCCCTCCTCTGCCTCTCATACCCAAGGTACCGAGAATTATAAGATGGAGAGGAGTAAGCACTATATTCGTGGCTCCGGATTGGCCAAGAAGGACTTGGTAACCAGAACTTCAAGAGATGCTCACGGAGGATCCGTGGCCTCTACCTCTAAGAAGGGACCTGCTCTAGCAAGGACCCTGTCTGTTCCAAGACTTACCGCGGCTGCTTTTGACGGCAGAGCGTTTGAACGCCGGATCCTGAAGGAGAAAGGCATTCCGGATGAAGTCATTCCTATCCTGATCAAAGCTAGGAAGGATATAACCGCAAAACATTATCACCGCATTTGGCGAAAATATGTTGCGTGGTGCGAGGCCATTAAGGCCCCAACGGAGGAATTTCAACTGGGTCGATTCCTGCATTTCCTGCAAACAGGAGTGTCTATGGGCCTAAAATTAGGATCCATTAAGGTTCAGATTTCGGCCCTGTCGATTTTCTTCCAGAAAGAACTGGCTTCAGTCCCTGAAGTTCAGACGTTTGTAAAAGGGGTACTGTATATACAACCTCCTTTTGTGCCTCCAGTGGCACCTTGGGATCTCAATGTAGTTTTTGGGTTCCAAAACTCACATTGGTTTGAACCACTTAAATATGTGGAGTTAAAATATCTCACATGAAAAGTGGTCATGCTGTTGGCCCTGGCCTGGGCCAGGCGCGTGTCAGAATTGGCGGCTTTATCCTGTAAAAGCTCTCATCTGATTTTCCATTCGGACAGGGCGGAATTGAGGACTCGTCCTCAGTTTCTCCCTAAGGTGGTTTTCAGCGTTTCACCTGAATCAACCTATGGTGGTGCCTGCGGCTACGAGGGACTTGGAGGATTCCAAGTTGCTAGACGTTGTCAGGGCCCTGGAAATATAGGTTTCCAGGACGGATGGAGTCAGAAAATCTGTATGTGCTCCTGCTTCTAAGCAGACTATTGCTCGTTGGATTTGTAGTACAATTCAGCTGGCACATTCTGTGGCAGGCCTGCCACAGCCAAAAATCTGTAAATGCCCACTTCACAAGGAAGGTGGGCTCATCTTGGGCGGCTGCCCAAGGGGTCTCGGCCTTACAACTTTGCCGAGCAGCTACTTGGTCAGGAGCAAATACGTTTGTAAAATTCTACAAATTTGATACCCTGGCTGAGGAGGACCTGGAGTTCTCTCATTTGGTGCTGCAGAGTCATCCGCACTCTCCCGCCCGTTTGGGAGCTTTGGTATAATCCCCATGGTCCTTACGGAGTCCCCAGCATCCACTAGGACGTCAGAGAAAATAAGAATTTACTTACCGATAATTCTATTTCTCGTAGTCCGTAGTGGATGCTGGGCGCCCATCCCAAGTGCGGATTGTCTGCAATACTGGTACATAGTTATTGTTACCAAAAAATCGGGTTATTGCTGTAGTGAGCAATCTTTTCTAGAGGCTCCTCTGTTATCATGCTGTTAACTGGGTTTAGATCACAAGTTATACGGTGTGATTGGTGTGGCTGGTATGAGTCTTACCCGGGATTCAAAATCCTTCCTTATTGTGTACGCTCGTCCGGGCACATTATCCTAACTGAGGCTTGGAGGAGGGTCATAGGGGGAGGAGCCAGTGCACACCAGGTAGTTCTAAAGCTTTACTTTTGTGTCCAGTCTCCTGCGGAGCCGCTATTCCCCATGGTCCTTACGGAGTCCCCAGCATCCACTACGGACTACGAGAAATAGAATTATCGGTAAGTAAATTCTTATTTTTACTCACCGGTAAATCTATTTCTCCTAGTCCGTAGTGGATGCTGGGAACTCCGTAAGTACCATGGGGAATAGCGGCTCCGCAGGAGACTGGGCACAACTAAAAGAAAGCTTTAGGACTAACTGGTGTGCACTGGCTCCTCCCCCTATGACCCTCCTCCAGACCTCAGTTAGGATACTGTGCCCGGAAGAGCTGACACAATAAGGAAGGATTTTTGAATCCCGGGTAAGACTCATACCAGCCACACCAATCACACCGTACAACTCGTGATTTTAAACCCAGTTAACAGTATGATAACAATGGAGCCTCTGAACAGATGGCTCTCAACAATAACCCGTTTTAGTTAACAGTAACTATGTACAAGTAATGCAGACAATCCGCACTTGGGATGGGCGCCCAGCATCCACTACGGACTACGAGAAATAGATTTACCGGTGAGTAAAATCTTATTTTCTCTGACATCCTAGTGGATGCTGGGAACTCCGTAAGGACCATGGGGATTATACCAAAGCTCCCAAACGGGGGGGAGAGTGCGGATGACTCTGCAACACCGAATGAGAGAACTCCAGGTCCTCGTCAGCCAGGGTGTCAAACTTGTAAAACTTTGCAAAACTATTTGACCCTGACCAAGTCGCGGCTCGGCAAAGTTGTAAAGCCGAGACCCCTCGGGCGGCCGCCCAAGATGAGCCCACCTTCCTTGTGGAATGGGCTTTCACTGATTTAGGATGCGGCAGTCCTACCGCAGAATGCACAAGCTGAATAGTGCTACAAATCCAGCGAGCAATAGTCTGCTTTGAAGCAGGAGCACCCAGCTTGTTGGATGCATACAGGATAAACAGCGAGTCAGTCTTCCTGACTCCAGCCGTCCTGGAAACATAAATTCTCAGGGCCCTGACCACGTCCAGTAACTTGGAATCCTCCAAGTCCCTAGTAGCCACAGGCACTACAATAGGCTGGTTCAAGTGAAAAGCTGATACCACCTTCAGGAGAAAATGAGGACGAGTCCTCAACTCTGCCCTATCCGTATGGAAAATCAGATAAGGGCTTTTACAAGATAAGGCCGCCAATTCTGACACACGCCTGGCCGAAGCCAGGGCCAACAGCATGACCACTTTCCACGTGAGATATTTCAAATCCACGGTTTTAAGTGGCTCGAACCAATGTGATTTCAAGAACCCCAAAACCACATTGAGATCCCAAGGTGCCACTGGAGGCACAAAAGGGGGCTGAATATGCAGCACTCCCTTAACAAATGTCTGAACTTCAGGCAGTGAAGCCAATTCTTTTTGGAAGAAAATTGACAGAGACGAAATCTGTACCTTAATGGACCCTAATTTTAGGCCCATATTCACTCCTGCTTGCAGGAAATGCAGAAAACGACCCAGTTGAAACTCCTCCGTTGGGGCCTTTTTGGCCTCACACCAAGCAACATATTTTCGCCAAATGCGGTGATAATGTTTTGCCGTGACATCCTTCCTGGCTTTGATCAGGGTAGGGATGACTTCCTCCGGAATACCCTTTTCCTTCAGGATCCGGTGTTCAACCGCCATGCCGTCAAACGCAGCCGCGGTAAGTCTTGGAATAGACAGGGCCCCTGCTGGAGCAGGTCCCGTCTTAGCGGTAGAGGCCATGGGTCCTCTGTGAGCATCTCTTGAAGTTCCGGGTACCAAGCTCTTCTTGGCCACTCTGGAACCACGAGCATCGTTCTTACTCCGCTCCTTCGCACAATTCTCAGTACCTTTGGAATTAGAGGCAGAGGAGGGAACACATAAACCGACTGGTACACCCACGGTGTCACTAGAGCGTCCACAGCTATCGCCTGAGGGTCCCTTGACCTGGCGCAATACCTTTCTAGTTTTTTGTTGAGGCGGGACGCCATCATGTCCACCTTTGGTCGTTCCCAACGGTTTACAATCATTTGGAAAACTTCCGGATGAAGTCCCCATTCTCCCGGGTGGAGGTCGTGTCTGCTTAGGAAGTCTTCTTCCCAGTTGTCTACTCCCGGGATGAACACTGCTGTCAGTGCTGACACGTGATTTTCCGCCCATCGGAGAATCTTTGTGGCTTCTGCCATCGCGCTCCTGCTTCTTGTGCCGCCCTGTCTGTTTACATGGGCGACCGCCGTGATGTTGTCTGATTGTATCAGTACCGGCTGGTTTTGAAGCAGAGGTCTTGCCTGGCTTAGGGCGTTGTAGATGGCCCTTAGTTCCAGGATATTTATGTGAAGTGAAATTTCCTGGTTTGACCACAGTCCCTGGAAATTTCGTCCCTGTGTGACTGCCCCCCAGCCTCGAAGGCTGGCATCCGTAGTTACCAGGACCCAGTCCTGTATCCCAAATCTGCGGCCCTCTAGAAGATGAGCACTCTGCAGCCACCACAGTAGCGACACCCTGGTCCTTGGCGACAGGGTTATCCGCCGATGCATATGAAGATGCGATCCGGACCACTTGTCCAACAGGTCCCACTGGAAGGTTCTTGCGTGGAATCTGCCGAATGGAATTGCTTCGTACGAAGCTACCATCTTTCCCAGGACTTTCGTGCATTGATGCACTGACACCTGTCCTGGCTTTAGAAGGTTTCTTACTAGAGATGACAACCCCTTTTTTTTTTTTCCTCTGGAAGAAACACTTTTCTGGTCTGTATCCAGAATATCCCCAGGAACAGAAGACGTGTCGTGGGGACCAGCTGTGACTTTGGGATGTTGAGAATCCAACCATGCTGTTGTAGCACTTCCTGAGAAAGTGCTACCCCCACCAGCAACTGCTCCCTGGACCTCGCCTTTATCAGGAGATCGTCCAAGTACGGGATAATTGAAACCCCTTTCTTTCGAAGGAGAATCATCATTTCGGCCATTACCTTGGTAAAGACCCTCGGTGCCGGGATAACCCAAACGGCAGCGTCTGGAACTGGTAGTGACAGTCCTGTACCACAAACCTGAGGTACTCCTGGTGAGGAGGGTAAATGGGGACATGAAGGTAAGCATCTTGATGTCCAGAGATACCATGTAATCCCCCTCGTCCAGGCTGGAGATAACCGCTCTGAGCGATTCCATCTTGAACTTGAACTTTTTGATATACTTGTTCAAGGATTTTAAATTTAAAATGGGTCTCACCAAACCGTCCGGTTTCGGTACCACAAACATTGTGGAATAATAACCCTTTCCTTGTTGAAGGAGAGGTACCCTGTTTATCACTTGCTGGGAATACAGCTTGTGAATTGCCTGTAACACCGCCTCTCTGTCAGAGAGTGTTGTTGGTAAGGCAGATTTTAGGAAACGGCGTGGGGGAGGTGTCTCGAATTCCAGCATGTACCCCTGAGATACTACCTGAAGGATCCAGGGATCCACCTGTGAGCGAGCCCACTGTGTGCTGAAATTCCTGAGACGTGCCCCCACCGTACCTAGATCCGCCTGTGAAGCCCCATCGTCATGCTGTGGACTTGGCGGAAGCGGGGGAGGACTCCTGGTCCTGGGAACTGGCTGTATGCTGCAGCTTTTTTCCCTTACCTCTGCCTTTTGGCAAAAAAGAGGCGCCTCTTGCCCTTATGGGGCCGAAAGGACTGTGCTTGATAATACGGTGCTTTCTTTTGCTGCGAGGTAACCTGGGGCAGAAAAGTTGATTTTCCAGCTGTTGCCGTGGAAACGAGGTCTGACAGACCTTCCCCAAACAACTCCACCCCTTTATAAGGCAAAATCTCCATGTGCCTTTTTGAATCGGCATCCCCTGACCACTGCCGAGTCCATAATCCAGTCTAGCGGAAATGGACATTGCACTTACTTTTGATGCCAGTCGGCAAATATCCCTCTGTGCATCACGCATGTATAAGAGAGCATCTTTTATATGCTCTAAAGTCAGTAAAATATTGTCCCTATCCAGGGTCTCAATATTCTCTGTCAGGGAATCCGACCACGCAACCGCAGCACTACACATCCATGCTGAGGCTATAGCTGGTCGTAGTATAACACCAGTGTGTGTGTATATAGACTTTAGGATAGTCTCCTGCTTTCTGTCAGCAGGCTCTTTAAGGGCGGCTGTATCCGGAGACGGTAGTGCCACCTTCTTTGACAAACGTGTGAGCGCTTTATCAACCCTAGGGGGTGTTTCCCAACGTGACCTATCCTCTGGCGGGAAAGGGTACGCTGCCAATAGCCGTTTAGAAATTACTAATTTCTTATCGGGGGAAGTCCATGCTTCTTCACAAACTTCATTTAATTCCTCAGATGCAGGAAAAACTACTGGTAGTTTTTTCTCACCAAACATAATACCCTTTTTTGTGGTACCTGGGGTAATATCAGTAATGTGTAATACATTTTTCATTGCCTCAATCATGTAACGTGTGGCCCTATTGGAAGTTACAGTCGTCTCCTCATCGTCGACACTGGAGTCAGTATCCGTGTCAACGTCTGTGTCGGCCATCTGAGGTAACTGGCGTTTTACAGCCCCTGATGGCCTTTGAGACGCCTGGACAGGCACAAGCTGAGTTGCCGGCTGTCCCATGTCGTCAAGCCTTTTATGTAATGAGTTGACACTTTCCCGTAATTCCTTCCATAAGTCCATCCACACAGGTGTCGACCCCGCAGGGGGTGACATCACATTTACCGGCATTTGCTCCGCCTCCACATAATTTTCCTCCTCATACATGTCGACACAGCCGTACCGACACACAGCACACACACAGGGAATGCTCTAAAAGAGGACAGGACCCCACAAAGCCCTTTGGAGAGACAGAGGGAGAGTATGCCAGCACACACCAGAGCACTATATACACTGGGGTGACACCTATACAGAGTGTTTTCCCCTATAGCTGCATAGAATAACTATAATGCGCCTAAAATATGTGCCCCCCTCTCTTTTTTACCCTTTTCTGTAGTGCAGGACTGCAGGGGAGAGCCAGGGAGCCTTCCTTCCAGTGGAGCTGTGAGGGAAAATGGTGCCGGTATGCTGAGGGAGATAGCTCCGCCCCTTTTTCGGCGGACTTTAGGAAATCTGGCAGGGGTTAATTTACACCTATATAGCCCCTGGGGCTATATATGGTGTATATTTGCCAGCCAAGGTGTTATTTATTGCTGCTCAGGGCGCCCCCCCCCCAGCGCCCTGCACCCATCAGTGACCGGAGTGTGAGGTGTGCATGAGGAGCAATGGCGCACAGCTGCAGTGCTGTGCGCTACCTTGGAGAAGACAGAAGTCTTCAGCCGCCGATTTTCCGGACCTTCTTGCTTCTGGCTCTGTAAGGGGGACGGCGGCGCGGCTCCGGGAACGGACATCGAGGTCGGGTCCTGCGTTCAATCCCTCTGGAGCTAATGGTGTCCAGTAGCCTAAGAAGCCCAAGCTGGCTGCAAGCAGGCAGGTTCGCTTCTTCTCCCCTTAGTCCCTCGTAGCAGTGAGCCTGTTGCCAGCAGGTCTCACTGAAAATAAAAAACCTAAACTATACTTTCTTTTCTAGGAGGCTCAGGAGAGCCCCTAGTGTGCATCCAGCTCGGCCGGGCACAAAGATCTAACTGAGGTCTGGAGGAGGGTCATAGGGGGAGGAGCCAGTGCACACCAGTTAGTCCTAAAGCTTTCTTTTAGTTGTGCCCAGTCTCCTGCGGAGTCCGCTATTCCCCATGGTCCTTACGGAGTTCCCAGCATCCACTAGGACGTCAGAGAAATATAAAATAAGTAGACAAGACCCAGGGTGTTACAGGATACAATATATAATTCTATAACTGACATGTTTTACCTGTAATCATTTTTATGTGTATTAAAAAAAAAAAAAAAGATAGGATGCTTAGACTGGAGCTTGATCAACACTGAACGCTCATCTGGGATTACTAGAGGTGACATGGATGCTCATGAGGGATTACTAGAGGTGACATGGACGCTCATGGGGGATTACTAGAGGTGACATGGACGCTCATGTGGGATTACTAGAGGCGACATGGATGCTCATGGGGGATTACTAGAGGTGACATGGACGCTCATGGGGAATTACTAGAGGTGACACGGACGCTCATGTGGGATTACTAGAGGTGACACGGACGCTCATGTGGGATTACTAGAGGCGACATGGATGCTCATGGGGGATTACTAGAGGTGACATGGACGCTCATGGGGGATTACTAGAGGTGACATGGACGCTCATGGGGGATTACTGGAGGTGACACTGATGCTCGTGGGATTACTAGAGGTGACATGGACGCTCATGTGGGATTACTAGAGGTGACATGGCCGCTCATGTGGGATTACTGGAGGAGACATGGCCGCTCATGTGGGATTACTAGAGGTGACATGGATGCTCATGTGGGATTACTGGAGGAGACATGGACGCTCGTGTGGGATTACTGGAGGTGACATGGACGCTCATGTGGGATTACTAGACATGGTTGTAATAATAAAACACCAAAGAAGAGAAAATGCTGTCCTGCTTGCGCACTTATAAATAATAGGATTTTAATACCTGCCGGTAAATCCTTTTCTCTGAGTCCGTAGAGGATGCTGGGGTCATCAATAGAACCATGGGGTATAGACAGGATCCGCAGGAGAAATGGGCACTTTAAGACTTTAATAAGGGCGTGAACTGGCTCCTCCCTCTATGCCCCTCCTCCAGACCTCAGTTATAGGAACTGTGCCGAGGGAGACGGACATTAGGTTGGTTTATATGAAAAGAAGAAACCACCTTCTGCAGAAACTGTTGACGAGTTCTCAACTCTGCTCTATCTTCATGGAAGATCAAATAAGGGCTCTTGTGAGACTAGGCCGCCAATTCGGACACCCGCCGTGCAGATGCCAAGGCCAATAAAATGACCACTTTCCAAGTGAGGAATTTCAAATCCACCTTTTGAAAAAGGTTCAAACAGTGAGATTGAAGGAACTGTAACATCACGTTAAGGTCCCAAGGTGCCACAGGAGGCACAAAAGGTGGTTGGACGTGTAACACCCCCTTTACAAACGTTTGCACCTCAGGAAGTGAGGCCAATTGTTTCTGAAAGAAAACTGACAATGCAGAAATTTGTACTTTAATGGATCCTAATTTAAGGCCCGCATCCACTCCAGCTTGTAAAAAGTGGAGAAAACGTCCAAGTAAAAATTTTTCCGCATAAGCCTTCTTGGACTCGCACCAGGAAATATATTTCCTCCAAATGTGGTGATCGTGTTTTGCCGTAACATCCTTTCTATCCTGAATAAGAGTGGGAATGACTTCACTGGGAATACCCTTCTGGGCTAGAATCTGGCGTTTAACCGCCATGCCGTCAAACGTAGCCGCAGTAAATCTTGATACTGACACGGCCCCTGCTGTAACAGGTCCTCTCGTAGAGGAAGCAGCCAGGGATTTCCTATGCGTAAATCCTGAAGATCGGGATACCAAGCCCTCCTTGGCCAATCTGGAACAATGAGGATCGTTGGAACCTTTCTTCTTCTTATAATTTTTAACACTCTCGGAATGAGAGGAAGTGGAGGGAACACATACCGACTGAAACACCCACGGTGTCACCAGAGCGCCCACCGCTATGGCTTGAGGGTACCTTGACCTGGCGCAATCATTTTGGAGTTTCTTGTTGAGACGAGACGCCATCATGTCTACTTGGGGAGTACCCCAGCGACTTGCCACTTCTGTGAAGACTCCTGGATGGAGATCGTGTCTGCTGAGGAAGTCTGCTTCCCAGTTGTCCACTCCTGGAATGAAGATAACTGACAGAGCGCTTAGATGTTTCTCCGCCCAGCGGAGAATCCTTGTGGCTTCTGTCATTGCTGCTCTGCTTTTTGTTCCGCCCTGGCTGTTGATGTAAGCTACTGCTGTTACATTCTCCGACTGGATGAGGAAGGGTCGACTTTGAAAAAGGCATTCAGTTTGTAGAAGGCCGTTGTAAATGGCCCTTAATTCCAGAACGTTTATGTGGAGACAAGTCTCCTGACTTGACCATCTTCCTTGCACCCCAACCCCGGGGACTTGCATCCGTGGTCACTAGAATCCAATCCTGAATACCGAACCTGCGTCCCTCGAGGAGGTGAGAACTGTGCAGCCACCACAGCAGTGATATTCTTGTCTTTGAGGACAGGACTATCGTCCGTTGCATGTGTAGGTGGGAACCGGACCACTTGTCCAACAGGTCCCACTGGAATACTCTGGCATGGAATCTGCCAAACTGAATGGCCTCGTAGGCCGCCACCATCTTTCCCAGCAAGCGAGTGCATTGATGGATCGACACTCTGGTTGATTTTAAGATTTGTTCCAGAGCTTTTTCTTCCGGAAGAAAAACTCTGTAGTTCTGTGTCCAGATTCATCCCCAGAAACGACAGGTGGGTCGTAGGGATCAACTGAGATTTCAGCAGGTTGAGGAGCCAGCCATGTTGTTGCAACACCTTCAGGGACAGTGCAATGTTCTGTAACAACTTGTCCCTGCATCTGGCTTTCATCGAGATCGTCCAAGTATGGGATAATCATGACACCTTGCATGCGAAGAAGAATCATCATCTCCGCCATCACTTGGGTAAAAATCCTCGGAGCCGTGGACAGCCCAAATGGCAACGTCTGAAATTGGTAATGACAATCCTGAACCACAAAGCGCAGGAAGGCCTGATGAGGAGGATAAATGGGAACATGTAGGTAGGCATCCTTTATGTCTAAGGAGACCATAAAGTCCCCTTCCTCCAGACTGGAGATCACTGCTCTGAGAGACTCCATCTTGAATTTCTGCAGAAAGTAATTTAGGTTAAGGTTGAGGATCGGTCTGACCGAGCCGTCCGGCTTCGGAACCACGAATAAACTGGAATAAAAGCCTTGTCCCTGTTGCGCAGGGGGAACCGTGATAATGACCTGGTTCTGACACAATTTTTGTATTGCGTCGCACACTACCTCTCTGCCAGTCAGAGAAGCTGGCAAGGCTGATTTTAATAATCGGCGAGGGGGAACGTCTTAAAATTTTAGTTTGTACCCTTGTGACACAATTTTTAAAATCCAAGGTTCCAGGCCCGAGCAAACCCAGACCTGGCTAAAGAGCTTGAGACGTGCCCCAACCGGCGAGGACTCCCGCAGGGAAACCCCAGCGTCATGCGGTGGACTTGGCAGAAGCCGGGGAGGACTTCTGTTCTTGGGAGGCAGAGAAGCCTGGGTTTCTTTTACCTCTTTCCCTGCCTCTAGCAGCAAGGAAGGCAGAGCCTCTTCCTCTTCGGTATCTATTGGGCCGAAAGGACTGCATTTGATGATGCGTTTTCTTATGTTTTGGGGGAACATAAGGTAAAAATTAAGATTTTCCAGCAGTAGCTGTAGAGACTAGGTCTGTAACCGGTAGGTATTAAAATCCTATTTTTTCATACGTCCTAAAGGATGCTGGGGATGCTTCAAAACCATGGGGTTTATACCAATGCTCTAGAATGGGCGGGAGAGTGCAGATGACTCTGCAGCACCGACTGATCAAACATGAGGTCCTCCTCAGCCAGGGTATCAAACTTGTAAAACTTCACAAAGGTGTTTGAACCTGACCAAGTAGCAGCTCGCCAAAGTTGTAATGCCGAAACCCCTCGGGCAGCCGCCCAGGATGAGATCACCTTTCTGGTAGAATGAGCTTTCACCGATTTCGGTAACGGTAACCCTGCCGTGGAATGAGCCTGCTGAATCGTATTACAGATCCAGCGTGCAATAGTCTGCTTGGAAGCAGGAGCCCCAATCTTGTTGTGAGCACACAGGACAAACAGAGCCTCTGTTTTCCTAATCTGCACCGTTCTGGCGACATAGATTTTCAAAGCTCTGACCACATTGAGACTTCGATTCCGCCAAGGCATCAGTAGCCACTGGCACCACAATAGGCTGGTTTACGTGAAATGAGGAAACCACTTTTGGTAGAAATTGCTGATGAGTTCTCAACTCCGCTCTATCAGCATGGAAGATTAAATAGGGGCTTTTGTGAGACAAAGCCGCCAATTCAGAAACTCACCTTACGGACGCCAAGGCCAACAACATGACTACTTTCCAAGTAAGGAATTTTAACTCAACCTTACGTAAAGGTTCAAACCAAGGAGATTGCAGGAACTGCAACACCACATTAAGATCCCATGGTGCCACTGGGGGCCCAAATGGAGGTTGGATGTGCAGCACACCTGACGAAGGTCTGAACTTCCGGAAGGGAGGGCAATTCTTTCTGAAAGAAAATTGATAAGGCAGAAATTTGTTCCGCCCTGGCGGTTTACGTACGCCACTGCTGTTATGTTGTCTGATTGAATCAAGACGGGCAGACCGCGAAGATATTCCGCTTGCAGAATGCCGTTGTAAATGGCCCTTAATTCCAGAATGTTTATGTGCAGACAAGCTTCCTGGCTTGACCATTTTCCCTGAAAGTTTCACCCCTGTGTGACTGCTCCCCAGCCTCGGAGACTTGCATCTGTGGTTACTAGGATCCAATCCTGAATCCCGAACCTGCGTCCCTCCAGAAGGTGAGAACTGTGCAGCCACCACAGAAAGAAGATCCTGGTCCTGGAAGATAGGAGTATTTTCCCGTGCATGTCCAGGTGAGACCCGGACCACTTGTCCAGCAGGTCCCACTGAAGCACCCCTGGCATGGAACCTGCCATACGGAATGGCCTTGTAGGCCGCCACCATCTTCCCCAGCAATTGCGTGCATTGAAGAACTGACACTTTTGCCGGTTTCAGAATCTGTTTTACCATGTTCTGTATTTCCAGAGCCTTTTCCACTGGAAGAAAAACTCTCCGTAATTCTGTATTCAGAATCATACCCAGGAACGACAGGCGTGTCGTCGGATCCCACTGCCGTCTTCTGCCATCACTAAAGTCTTCTGATCTTCCTTTACTCATCCGGCTTCTGTCTTCTGGCTCTGTGAGGGGGGTGACGGCGCGGCTCTGGGAACAAGCAGCTAGGTGCACCAAGTGATCTGAACCTCTGGAGCTAATGGTGTCCAGTAGCCTAAGAAGCAGAGCCCTTAAACGCACAGAAGTAGGTCCTGCTTCTCCCCCCTCACTCCCACGATGCAGAGAGCCTGTAGCCAGCAGGTCTCCCTGAAAATTATAAACCTAAATAAAGTCTTTTTTCTGAGAAACCGTGGAGAGCTCCTAAGTGTATCCAGTCTCGCTGGGCACAGAATCTAACTGGAGTCTGGAGGAGGGGCATAGAGGGAGGAGCTAGTTCACACCCCTTTTAAAGTCTTAAAGTGCCCATGTCTCCTGCGGATCCCGTCTTTACCCCATGGTTCTCAAAGCGTCCCCAGCATCCTCTAGGACGTATGAGAAAACTCTCTACATGTGGTATTTGTCATGGATAGCCTTGTGTTAGAAACACCCAACTGAGAACAGGGCTGATGGCAGAGGAGGGTGTAGGATAAGAGATTGCTGTAGTGACTGAGCAATGAGAATATGTGACTTCTGTAATAAGTGTTTATTACTCACCTGTGCTGATATCTGTAGGGATCTCCTCCTCCTTACACAGCTGATCACCCCTCACATACGTCTCTTCTTCTCCCTCTATATCTTCTGCCTTCATATCAGTCACATACGTCTCTTCTTCTCCCTCTATATCTTCTACCTTTATATCAGTCACATACGTCTCTTCTTCTCCCTCTTTATCTTCTGCCTTTATATCAGTCACATACGTCTCTTCTTCTCCTTCTGTATCTTCTGCCTTTATATCAGTCACATACGTCTCTTCTTCTCCCTCTTTATCTTCTGCCTTTATATCAGTCACATACGTCTCTTCTTCTCCCTCTGTATCTTCTGCCTTTATATCAGTCACATACGTCTCTTCTTCTCCTTCTGTATCTTCTGCCTTTATATCAGTCACATACGTCTCTTCTTCTCCCTCTATATCTTCTGCCTTTATATCAGTCACATACGTCTCTTCTTCTCCCTCTATATCTTCTGCCTTTATATCAGTCACATACGTCTCTTCTTCTCCCTCTATATCTTCTCCCTTTATATCAGTCACATACGTCTCTTCTTCTCCCTCTATATCTTCTGCCTTTATATCAGTCATATACGTCTCTTCTTCTCCCTCTATATCTTCTGCCTTCATATCAGTCACATACGTCTCTTCTTCTACCTCTGTACCTTCTATTTTAATATCAGACAGACGTTCTACCTAAAAAACAAACAAACACTATTATAATATTTGCATACAGTCAGATTAAACTGAGGTGAAACAGTATAACATCAGTGTATAAGACACACATCTTCTCTACAGATCATATAGTGACAGTCACTTTAGTATATGGGTGAGACCCTAAATCCCACCTACCTGATCCTCCTGTGGGGTCCTGTGGTTCTCCTCTGTACAATACTGGGAATACAGAGGACGGAGACATCTCTCTGGGGTATCTCTGTTACTGGGCCCATCTGTAGGAGACACACAGTGACTGAGTACAGTGTATATATGTGATTATCAGGTGATGTGTGTATATAGGGGGCCCCCATACCTGCTCTCCCCTGTACAATACATGACAGTCTCCTCTTAGCCAGTGATGTGAGGGGCCAGTGATTCTCCATCATCACATCCTTGTACAGACCCCTGTGTTCCTCTATATACTCCCCCTCCTGCATGGAGACATAGACAGTGACATCCTGACACCTTATAGGAACCTGACACACACAGTGATACAGTCATCACCCAGACACGTCCCCTGGTGTTACTGTATAATGCCCCATTCCCAGCAGTCACCTCTCCAGTCACCACCCAGACACGTCCCCTGGTGTTACTGTATAATGCCCCATTCCCAGCAGTCACCTCTCCAGTCATCACCCAGACACGTCCCCTGGTGTTACTGTATAATGTCCCATTCCCAGCAGTCACCTCTCCAGTCAGCAGCTGAATGATCTTGTTGGTGAGTTCCAGGATCTTCTGGTCAATGTGTCATGTGTCAGTGAGTGAGGTGGAGGCACCGAGATGAGGCTCTGGGTCCTTCTTCTTCCTGACACACGGGGATGGCTGCTCGGTGTCTCACACTCACCGGATATCTTCTTCACTACTGTGTAACCTTGCGAAAATAAGATTTTACTTACCGGTAAATCTATTTCTCGTAGTCCGTAGTGGATGCTGGGGACTCCGTGAGGACCATGGGGAATAGACGGGCTCCGCAGGAGACATGGGCACTTTAAGAAAGCTTTGGATTCTGAGTGTGCACTGGCTCCTCCCTCTATGTCCCTCCTCCAGACCTCAGTTAGAGAAACTGTGCCCGGAAGAGCTGACAGTACAAGGAAAGGATTTTGGAATCCAGGGCAAGACTCATCCAGCCACACCAATCATACCGTATCACTTGTGATAAACTTACCCAGTTAACAGTATGAACAACAATAGAGCATCAGATCAACCCTGATGCAACTATAACATAACCCTTATGTAAGCAATAACAATATACAAGCATTGCAGAAGAAGTCCGCACTTGGGACGGGCGCCCAGCATCCACTACTGACTACAAGAAATAGATTTACCGGTAAGTAAAATCTTATTTTCTCTAACGTCCTAGTGGATGCTGGGGACTCCGTAAGGACCATGGGGATTATACCAAAGCTCCCAAACAGGCGGGAGAGTGCGGATGTGACTTTGCAGCACCGAATGAGAGAACTCCAGGTCCTCCTCAGCCAGGATATCAAACTTGTAGAACTTTGCAAAAGTGTTTGCCCCTGACCAAGTAGCCGCTCGGCACAGCTGTAATGGCGAGACCCCTCGGGCAGCCGCCCAAGAAGAGCCCACCTTCCTTGTGGAATGGGCTTTTACCGATTGGATGCATACAGGATAAACAGCGACTCAGTTTTCCTGACTCTAGCCGTTCTGGCTACATAAACCTTCAAAGCCCGGACTACGTCAAGTAACTCGGAATCCTCCAAGTCACGAGTAGCCACAGGCACCACAATAGGTTGGTTTATATAAAAAGATGACACCACTTTTGGCAGGAATTGTGAACGTGTCTGCAATTCCGCTCTGTCCATATGGAAAACCAGATAGGGGCTTTTATGTGACAAAGCCGCTAATTCTGACACACGCCTAGCCGAAGCCAAGGCTAATAGCAAGACCACCTTCCACGTGAGATATTTTAACTCCACGGTTTTAAGTGGTTCAAACCAATGTAACTTTAGGAAACTCAACACCACGTTAAGATCCCAAGGTGCCACTGGTGGCACAAAAGGTGGCTGAATATGCAGCACTCCCTTTACAAATGTCTGAACTTCAGGCAGAGAAGCCAGTTCTTTTGGCCGAAAACTGGACCTTAATGGAACCCAATTTCAGGCCCAAGACACTCCTGACTGCAGGAAGTGAAGGAAACTGCCCAGCTGGAATTCCTCCGCGGGGGCCTTCCTAGCCTCACACCAAGCAACATATTTTCGCCATATACGGTGATAATGTTTCGCTGTCACGTCCTTCCTAGCCTTGATCAGCGTAGGAATGACTTTATCCGGAATGCATTTTTCTGTTAGGAGCCGGCGTTCAACCGCCATGCTGTCAAACGCAGCCGCGGTAAGTCTTGGAACAGACAGGGCCCCTGTTGCAACAAGTCCTGTCTTAGAGGCAGAGGCCATGGGTCCTCTGTGAGCATCTCTTGCAGATCTGGATACCAAGTCCTTCTTGGCCCATCCGGAACAAAGAGTATTGTTCTCACTCGACTTTTCCTTATAATTCTCAGCACCTTGGGTATGAGAGGAAGAGGAGGAAATACATAGACCGACGGGAACACCCACAGTGTCACCAGTGCGACCACAGCTATCGACTGAGGGTCTCTTGACCTGGCGCAATATCTCTGCAGCTTTTTGTTGAGGCGGGATGCCATCATGTCCACCTGTGGCAGTTCCCACCGACTTGCAATCAGCGTGAAGACTTCTTGATGAAGTCCCCACTCTCCCGCGTGGAGGTCGTGCCTGCCGAGGAAGTCTGCTTCCCAGTTGTCCACTCCCGGAATGAACACTGCTGACAGTGCGCGTACGTGATTCTCCACCCAGCGAAGAATTCTGGTGGCTTCTACCATCGCCACCCTGCTCCTTGTGCCGCCTTGGCGGTTTACATGAGCCACTGCGGTGATATTGTCTGACTGAATCATAACCGGTTGGTCGCGAAGCAGGGACTCCGCTTGACGTAGGGCGTTGTATATGGCCCTTAGATCCAGGATATTGATGTGAAGGCAAGTCTCCTGACTTGACCACAGCCCTTGGAAATATCTTACCTGTGTGACTGCCCCCCCCCCCCCCCTCGGAGGTTTGCATCCGTGGTCACCAGGACCCAGTCCTGAATGCCGAATCTGCACTCTACAGCCACCACAGGAGAGAGACCCTGGCCCTGGGGGATAGGGTGATTAACCGATGCATCTGAAGATGTGATCCAGACCACTTGTCCAGTAAGTCCCACTGGAAGGTCCTCGCATGGAACCTGCCGAAGGGAATGGCCTCTTATGATGCCACCATCCTTCCCAGGACTCGAGAGCAGTGATGCACTAACACCTGTTTCAGTTTTAATAGATTCCTGACCAGTGTCACGAGCTCCTGAGCTCCCTCTATCGGAAGATAAACCCTTTTCTGGTCTGTGTCTAGGATCATGCCTAGGAGAGGCAGATGAGCTGTAGAAACCAACTGCGACTTTGGAATATATAGACTCCAGCCCCGTTGCCGTTATACTTCCAGAGAAAGTGATACGCTGTTCAGCAACTGCTCTCTTGATCTCGCTTTTATGAGGAGATCGTCCAAGTACGTGATAATAGTGACACCTTGCTTCCGCAGAAGCACCATCATTTCCGCCATTACCTTGGTGAATATTCTCCAGGCCGTGGAGCGATCAAACGGCAACGTCTGAAATTGGTAATGACAATCCCGTACCACAATTCTGAGGAGGTACGCCTGATGAGGTAGATAAATAGGGACCTGAAGGTATGCATTCTTTATGTCCCGAGTCACCTTTCAGGCTTACAACGACCGCTCTTAGCGATTCCATCTTGAACTTGCACCTTTTCAGGTATATGTTCAGGGATTTTAAATTCAATATGGGTCTGACCGAACCGTCTGGTTTCGGGACTACAACATGGTCAAATAATAACCCCCTCCTTGTTGAAGGAGGGGAACCTTGACCACCACCTGCTGAAGATACTATTTGTGAATTGCAGTTAACACTGTTTCCCTCTCGTGGGGGGAAGCCGGCAGGGCCGTCGGTGAGGGGGCATCCTCTCAAAGTCCAGCTTGTATCCCTGAGACACAATATCTATTGCCCAGGGATCTAACAGGGAGTGAACCCACTTGTGGCTGAACTTTCGAAGGCGTGCCCCCATCGGGCCTAGCTCCGCCTGTGGAGCCCCAGCGACATGCGGTGGATTTTTGTAGAGGCCGGGGAGGACTTCTGTTCCTGGGAGCTAGCTGTGTTGTGCAGCTTCTTTTCTCTTCCCCCGCCTCTGGCAAGAAAGGACGCACCTCGGACTTTCTTGTCTCTATTCGAAAGGCTGCATTTGATAATGTCGTGCTTTTCTAGGCTGTGCAGGGATATAAGGCAAAACATCAGAATTACCAGCTATAGCTGTGGAGACCAGGTCCGAGAACCCTTCTCCACACAATCCTCAGCCTTCCATATGCCTCTTAAGTCGGCATCATCTGTCCATTGCATATTGTGCAGGACCCGTCAAGCAGAAATCGACATAGCTTTGACTCTAGGACCCAGTATACTCATGTCTCTATGGGCATGCTTTATATATACATATCTCTTAAGACAGCATCTTTAATATATATATATATATATATATATATATCTATATACATACTAGGGTCTCAATCTCTGCTGATAAGATACCTGTCCACGCTGCCACAGCGCTATAAACCCATGCCGACACAATCGCCGGTCTGAGTAGTATACTAGAATGTGCACGTTATCTGCAGGATCCCTGAGAATAGCTGTAACCTCAGGGCTGCCTTTTGTGACACCCTAGGGGAAGATTCCTATCTTATCCTGGCCTTAGTGGGGAAAGGATATTGCCCGAGAATTCTTTGTGGGAAGCTGCAGTCTCTTGTCTGGAGATTCCCGCTCTTTTTCCTCATGAGAGGAGGGAAATTTACCTCAGCATTCTTCCCCTTAAACATGTGTACCCTTGTGTCAGGGACAGATGAGTCATCAGTGATATGCAAATCATCTTTTATTACAATAATCATATATTGAATACTTTTCTGCCATTCTGGCTGTAACTTTGCATTATCGTAGTCGACACTGGAGTCAGACTCCGTGTCGATATCAGTGTCTATTATTTTGGATAGTGAGCATTGAGAGACTCTGAAGGTCTCTGCGACATAGGGACAGACATGGGTAGATTCCCTGTCTGTTCTCTAATCTTTTGTGCAATAAATTCACCTTAGCACTTAATTACACATATCCAAACAGGTGTCGGCGTTGTCGACGGAGACACCCTCTCACACACACATATTTGCTCCATCTCCTCCTTATGGGAGCCTCTTACCTCAGACATGTCGACACACACGTACCGACACACCGCACACTCAGGGAATGCTCATCTGAAGACAATTCCCCCACAAGGCCCTTTGGAGAGACAGAGAGAGAGTATGCCAGCACACACCCCAGCGCTATTAACCCAGGAATAACACAGTAACTTAATGTTAACCCAGTAGCTGCTGTTTATATTGATTTTTGCACCTAATTATGTGCCCCCCTCTCTTTTTACCCTCTTCTACCGTGTAACTGCAGGGGAGAGGCTGGGGAGCTTCCTCTCAGCGGTGCTGTGGAGAAAAAACATGGCGCTGGTGAGTGCTGAGGAAGAAGCCCCGCCCCCTCAGCGGCGGGCTTCTGTCCCGCAATTTTGTGTAAATAATGGCGGGGGCTCATGCATATATACAGTGCCCAACTGTATATAGGCCCACTTTGCCAGGAGGTACTCAATTGCTGCCCAGGGCGCCACCCCCTGCGCCCTGCACCCGACAGTGACCGGAGTCTATGGGTGTAATGTGGGAGCAATGGCGCACAGCTGCAGTGCTGTGCGGTACCTCATCTGAAGACAGGAGTCTTCTGCCACCGATTTTGACGCCTTCTTGCTTTACTCGCCGGCTTCAGTCTTCTGGCTCTGCGAGGGGGACGGTGGCACGGCTCCGGCAACGGACGACCAAGGGTGAGTTCCTGTGTTCGATCCCTCTGGAGCTAATAGTGTCCAGTAGCCTAAGAAGCAGGACCTATCCACAGTGAGTAGGTCTGCTTTTCTCCCCTCAGTCCCACGATGCAGGGAGTCTGTTGCCAGCAGAGCTCCCTGAAAATAAAAAAACCCCTAACAAAATACTTTCTTATTAGCAAGCTCAGGAGAGCCCACTAAAATGCACCCAGCTCCGTCCGGGCACAGATTCTAACTGAGGTCTGGAGGAGGGACATAGAGGGAGGAGCCAGAGCACACCAGTATCCAAATTATTTCTTAAAGTGCCCTGTCTCCTGCGGAGCCCGTCTATTCCCCATGGTCCTTACGGAGTCCCCAGCATCCACTAGGACGTTAGAGAAATTTAGAAATAAAAATGAAGAAAAACTCTGGAGCTGCAGAGTGTGCATTCTCTCCTGAGGGCACTTTATCAAACTGAGCTGTAGGAGGGGCATAGTGGGGAGGAGCCAGCACACCCAGTGAATAATTGTTAAAGTGCACTTGCTCCTTTGGACCCGTCTACACCCCATGGTACTAATTCTGTCCCCAATATCCCTTGTGGATGCTAGAGAAAAGTAGTTGCAGGAGAGGGTGGTCCACAGTGTCCAATGCAGCAGAGAGGTGAAGGAGAATAAGCAGAGAGTAGTGACCATTGGGTTTGGCAGCATGGAGGTCTTTGCAGACTTTAGCGAGGGCAGTATCAGTGGAGTGGAGAGGACGGAAGCCAGGCTGGAATGGGACAAGCAGTGAGTGTGAGGAAAGACAGGCGGTTGTAGACTATACGCTCAAGGAGTTAGGAGGAGAGAGATGGTCGATAGTTGGAGAGATTGGTTGGATGAAGGGAAGGTTTTATAAGAATAGGGGAGACAAGAGCATGATGGAAGGCAGAGGGGACAGTGTCTGATGAGAGGGAGAGAATGAGATGGGCAAGATGGGAACAGGCAGAAGAAGTGAGGTAGCGGAGGAGGTGGGAGGTGATAGGGTCACATGGGGAGGTGGAGGGGGTGAGGAACGGCTGAGGGCCATGACTTCCACACTAGATACAGAGAAGAGAGATGTTAGAGTTGGTAGGAGGTAAGGAGGGGGGGGGGGGGGGGATGGGCAGAGGAGCGAGTTGACAGTGGAATAGGGGCGCCGGGGTTTGATGACTGGAAGATGAGGTTCTTGACAGAAAGTGGACAGTAGGAATGCATGTGGAGTGCCAGGGTTGTGGTGTCACATCAGGTGAGGGGGATAGAAGGGGACAGGCAGGGGGCGGCAGGTGAGAAGGATAGAAGAGGACAGGCAGGGGGCGGCAGGTGAGGGGGATAGAAGAGGACAGGCAGGGGGCGGCAGGTGAGGGGGATAGAAGGGGACAGGCAGGGGGCGGCAGGTGAGGGGGATAGAAGAGGACAGGCAGGAGGCGGCAGGTGAGGGGGATAGAAGAGGACAGGCAGGGGGCGGCAGGTGAGGGGGATAGAAGGGGACAGGCAGGGGGCGGCAGGTGAGGGGGATAGAAGAGGACAGGCAGGGGGCGGGAGGTGAGGGGGATAGAAGAGGACAGGCAGGGGGCGGCAGGTGAGGGGGATAGAAGGGGACAGGCAGGGGGCGGCAGGTGAGGGGGATAGAAGAGGACAGGCAGGGGGCCGCAGGTGAGGGGGATAGAAGAGGACAGGCAGGGGGCGGCAGGTGAGGGGGATAGAAGGGGACAGGCAGGGGGCGGCAGGTGAGGGGGATAGAAGGGGACAGGCAGGGGGCGGGAGGTGAGGGGGATAGAAGGGGACAGGCAGGGGGCAGGAGGTGAGGGGGATAGAAAGGGACAGGCAGGGGGCGGCAGGTGAGGGGGATAGAAGGGGACAGGCAGGGGGCGGCAGGTGAGGGGGATAGAAGGGGACAGGCAGGGGGCGGCAGGTGAGAAGGATAGAAGGGGACAGGCAGGGGGCGGCAGGTGAGGGGGATAGAAGAGGACAGGCAGGGGGCGGCAGGTGAGAGGGATAGAAGGGGACAGGCAGGGGGCGGCAGGTGAGGGAGATAGAAGGACAGGCAGGGGGCGGCAGGTGAGGGGGATAGAAGAGGACAGGCAGGGCGCGGCAGGTGAGGGGGATAGAAGGGGACAGGCAGGGGGCGGCAGGTGAGAAGGATAGAAGGGGACAGGCAGGGGGCGGCAGGTGAGGGGGATAGAAGGGGACAGGCAGGGGGCGGGAGGTGAGGGGGATAGAAGAGGACAGGCAGGGAGTGGCAGGTGAGGAGGATAGAAGGGGACAGGCAGGGGGCGGCAGGTGAAGGGGATAGAAGGGGACAGGCAGGGGGCGGCAGGTGAGGGGATAGAAGAGGACAGGCAGGGGGCAGAAGGTGAGGGGGATAGAAGAGGACAGGCAGGGGGCGGCAGGTGAGGGGGATAGAAGGGGACAGGCAGGGGGCGGCAGGTGAGGGGGATAGAAGGGGACAGGCAGGGGGCGGCAGGTGAGGAGGATAGAAGGGGACATGCAGGGGGCGGCAGGTGAAGGGGATAGAAGGGGACAGGCAGGGGGCGGCAGGTGAGGGGGATAGAAAGGGACAGGCAGGGGGCGGCAGGTGAGGGGGATAGAAGGGGACAGGCAGGGGGCGGCAGGTGAAGGGGATAGAAGGGGACAGGCAGGGAGCGACAGGTGAGGGGGATAGAAGGGGACAGGCAGGGGGCGGCAGGTGAGGGAGATAGAAGGACAGGCAGGGGGCGGCAGGTGAGGGGGATAGAAGAGGACAGGCAGGGCGCGGCAGGTGAGGGGGATAGAAGGGGACAGGCAGGGGGCGGCAGGTGAGGGGGATAGAAGGGGATAGGCAGGGGGCGGCAGGTGAAGGGGATAGAAGGGGACAGGCAGGGGGCGGCAGGTGAGGGGGATAGAAGGGGACAGGCAGGGGGCGGCAGGTGAGGGGGATAGAAGGGGACAGGCAGGGGGCGGCAGGTGAGGGGTTAGAAGGGGACAGGGAGGGGGAAGCAGGTGAGGGGGATAGAAGAGGACAGGCAGGGGGCGGCAGGTGAGGGAGATAGAAGGACAGGCAGGGGGCGGCAGGTGAAGGGGATAGAAGGGGACAGGCAGGGGGCGGCAGGTGAGGGGGATAGAAGAGGACAGGCAGGGGGCGGCAGGTGAGGGGGATAGAAGGGGACAGGCAGGGGGCGGCAGGTGAGGGGGATAGAAGGGGACAGGCAGGGGGCGGCAGGTGAAGGGGATAGAAGGGGACAGGCAGGGGGCGGCAGGTGAGGGGGATAGAAGGGGACAGGCAGGGGGCGGCAGGTGAGGGGGATAGAAAGGGACAGGCAGGGGGCGGCAGGTGAGGGAGGTAGAAGGGGACAGGCAGGGGGCGGCAGGTGAGGGGGATAGAAGAGGACAGGCAGGGGGCGGCAGGTGAGGGAGATAGAAGGACAGGCAGGGGACGGCAGGTGAAGGGGATAGAAGGGGACAGGCAGGGGGCGGCAGGTGAGGGGGATAGAAGGGGACAGGCAGGGGACGGCAGGTGAGGGGGATAGAAAGGGACAGGCAGGGGCGGCAGGTGAGGAGGATAGAAGGGGACAGGCAGGGGGCGGCAGGTGAGGGGGATAGAAGGGGATAGGCAGGTGAGGGGGATAGAAGGGGACAGGCAGGGGGGGGGGCAGGTGAGGGGGATAGAAGGGGACAGGCAGGGGGCGGCAGGTGAGGAGGATAGAAGGGGACAGGCAGGGGGCGGCAGGTGAGGGGGATAGAAGGGGACAGGCAGGGGGCGGCAGGTGAGGGGGATAGAAGGGGACAGGCAGGGGGCGGCAGGTGAGGGGGATAGAAGAGGACAGGCAGGGGGCGGCAGGTGAGGGGGATAGAAGGGGACAGGCAGGGGGGCGGCAGATGAGGGGGACAGAACGGGACAGAGAGGGGGCGGCAGGTGAGGTGGATAGAAGGGGACAGGAAGGGAGCAGCAGGGGAGAGGCTATGGGAGGCAGGCATGGGGAAGCAAGGGAGAGAGTTTTGGGAGGCTGGCAGGGGGCAGCAGGGAAGGGGGGTATGGGAGACAGGCATGGGGCAGCAGGGGAGGGGAGTATGAGAAGCAGACAGGGGGCAGCAGGGGAGGGGGGTATGGGAGAATGAGGGCAGCATAGGAGGGGGGTATGGGAGGTAGGCAGGGGCAGCAGGGGAGGGAGATAGCAGAGGACAAGTAGGGGGCGGCAGGTGAGGGGGATAGAAGGGGACAGGCAGGGGGCAGCAGGGTAGGGGGGTATGGGAGGCAGGCAGGGGGCAGCAGGGGAGAGGAGTATGGGAGGCCGGCAGGGGGCAGCAGGGGAGGGAGGGGTATGGGAGAGTGGGGGCAGCATAAGAGGGGGGTATGGGAGGTAGGCAGGGGGCAGCAGGAGGGAGGGTTATGGGAGACAGGGTGTGTATACCGCTCCATATGTGTGTATACCGCCCTCCTGAGTGTATACTGCCCCCCTATGTGTCTATACTGCCCCCTATGTGTGTATACCGCCCCCCTATGTATGTATACCGCCCCCTATGCGTGTATACCGCCCCCTATGCGTGTATACCGCCCCCTATGTCTGCATACCGCCCTCCTGGGTGTATACCGCCCCCCTATGTGTGTATACCACCCCCTATGTGTGTATACCGCCCCCTATGTGTGTATACCGCCCCCTATGTGTGTATACCGCCCCCTATGTGTGTATCCCGCCCTCCTGTGTGTATACCGCCCCCTATGTGTGTATACCGCCCCCTATGTGTGTATCCCGCCCTCCTGTGTGTATACCGCCCCCTATGTGTGTATACCGCCCCCTATGTGTGTATCCCGCCCTCCTGTGTGTATACCGCCCCCCTATGTGTGTATACCGCCCCCTATGTGTGTATACCTCCCCCTATGTGTGTATACAGCCCCCAATGTGTGTATACAGCCCCCAATGTGTGTATAGCGCCCTTTATGTGTGTATACCGACCCCCTATATGTGTATACCGCCCCCAATGTGTGTATACCGCCCCCTATGTGTGTATACCGCCCCCTATGTGTGTATACCGCCCCCTATATGTGTATACAGCCCACAATGTGTGTAAACCGCCCCCAATGTGTGCATACAGCCCCCAATGTGTGTATACCGCCCCCTATGTGTGTATACTGCCCGCACCCAATGTGTGTATACAGCCCCCAATGTGTGTATACTGTCCCCTATGTGTATATACCGCCTCCTATGTGTATATACTGCCCCCTATGTGTGTATAGCGCCCCCTATGTGTGTATACCGCCCCCTATGTGTGTATACCGCCCCCTATGTGTGTATCCCGCCCCCTATGTGTATATCCCGCCCTCCTGTGTGTATACCGCCCCCTATGTGTGTATACCGCCCCCTATGTGTGTATCCCGCCCTCCTGTGTGTATACCGCCCCCTATGTGTGTATACCGCCCCCTATGTGTGTATCCCGCCCTCCTGTGTGTATACCGCCCCCCTATGTGTGTATACCGCCCCCTATGTGTGTATACCTCCCCCTATGTGTGTATACAGCCCCCAATGTGTGTATACAGCCCCCAATGTGTGTATAGCGCCCTTTATGTGTGTATACCGACCCCCTATATGTGTATACCGCCCCCAATGTGTGTATACCGCCCCCTATGTGTGTATACCGCCCCCTATATGTGTATACTGCCCCCTATGTGTGTATACCGCCCCCTATATGTGTATACAGCCCACAATGTGTGTAAACCGCCCCCTATGTGTGCATACAGCCCGCACCCAATGTGTGTATACAGCCCCCAATGTGTGTATACTGTCCCCTATGTGTATATACCGCCTCCTATGTGTATATACTGCCCCCTATGTGTGTATACCGGCCCCCTATGTGTATATACCGCCCCCTATGTGTATATAGCGCCCCCCTATGTGTATATACCTCCCCCTATGTGTGTATACCGCCCCCCTATGTGTATATACCTGTCCCCTATGTGTAACACGCCTGTATGAGCAGTGACATCAGTGTGAGCAGCGCTGTGTGTGTGTATGACACGGGTAATATACTCTCCATGCACCACACACTGCAGCACATACACCCTGCCCGGCAGGAGAGGGGGCGGCGGCCATTACCTGGAGGAGACCGGGGGCGGAGCTCTGTTTACAGGAAGGGGCGGGGCACTGTTTCCGGGCCACCGTTTGCATAGCGCATAGGATTATGGGTAGGGACAGCCGCAGTCACTAAGCAACCAGGAGCAGTCCCGCCCACCCTCCCGGTCATAAGGCGCAGCGTCCCGTCACTCATCATCCAGCCCTGCCCACTCTACACGCCATTGGTCGGAAAGTCCCGTCACTCATCGTGACGTGTATGGGAAGGAGAGTGGGCGGGGCTGCGAGCAATGGGCGGGGGAAATGTGAATGAGTGATTGGACCCTGCGACCAATAGCTAGAGGCAGGGGCGGGGCTGGCTGAGTGACGGGTTGCTGCAGCCTATGAGAGAGTGGGCGGGGCTGGTGGCTGATCCCATGCGATGAGTTAGGCGCTGACCCCGAAATACTGTCCCTGGTAACATCCCCCCCCCCCCCCTCCTGTCTCTTCTCCCTGCCCCCCATACCCCCCTACCCTGCTACCCCCTGCCTCCCATACCCCCCTACCCTGCTACCCCCTGCCTCCCATACCCCCCTACCCTGCTACCCCCTGCCCCCCATACCCCCCTCCCCTGCTGCCCCGTCTCCCATCCCCCCTCCCCTGCTTCCCATACCCCCCTCTCCTGCTGCCCCCTGCCTCCCATACCCCCCTCCCCTGCTGCCCCCTGCCTCCCATACCTCCTCCCCTGCTGCCCCCTGCCTCCCATACCCCGCTCCCCTGCTGCCCCCTGCCTCTCATACCCCCCTCCCCTGCTGCCCCCTGCCTCTCATACCCCCCTCCCCTGCTGCCCCCTGCCTCCCATACCCCCCTCCTCTGCTGCCACCTGCCTCCCATACCCCCCTCCTCTCCTGACTCTTCCTCCTGCCCCCTGCCTACCATACCCCCCTCCCTTGCTGCCCCCTGCCTGCCTCCCATACCCCCCTCCCTTGCTGCCCGCTGCCTGCCTCCCATAACCCCCTGCCCTGCTGCCCCAGCCTCCCATACCCCCTCCCCTGCTGCTCCCTGCCTCCCATACCCCCCCCCCTGCTGCCCCCTGCCTGCCTCACATACCCCCTCCTCTGCCTGCCTCCCATACCCCCCTCCCCTGCTGCCTCCCATACCCACCTCCCCTGCTGCCTCCCATACCCCCCTCCCCTGCTGCCCCCTGCCTCCCATACCCCCCTCCCCTGCCTCCCATACCCCCTACCCTGCTGCCCCCTGCCTTCCATACCCCCCTCCCCTGCTGCCTCCCATACCCCTCTCCCCTGCTGCCCCCTGCCTCCCATACCCCCTCCCCTGCTGCCCCCTGCCTCCCATACCCCCCTCCCCTGCCTCCCATACCCCCCTCCCCTGCTGCCCCCTGCCTGCCTCCCATAACCCTCTCCTCTGCCTGCCTCCCATACCCCCATCCCCTGCTTCCCCCTGCCTCCCATACCCCCCTCCCCTGCTGCCTCCCATACCCACCTCCCCTGCTGCCCCCTGCCTGCCTCCCATACCCACCTCCCCTGCTGCCCCCTGCCTCCCATACTCCCTTGCCCTGCTGCTCCCTGCCTGCCTCCCATACCCCCTCATCTTCCTCCCATACCCCCCTCCCTTGCTGCCCCCTGCCTGCCTCCCATAACCCCCTCCCCTGCCTGCCTCCCATAACCCCCTGCCCGGCTGCCCAAGCCTTCCATACCCCCCTCCCCTGCTGCCCCAGCCTCCCATACCCCCTCCCCTGCTGCTCCCTGCCTGCCATACCCCCTCCCCTGCTACCCCCTGCCTGCCTCCCTTACCCCCCTCCCCTGCTGCCTTCCATACCCCCTGCCCTGCGGCACCCAATACCCTGCTGCCCCTTGCCTGCCTCCCATACCACCCTCTCCTGCTTTCTCTGCCGGCCTCCCATACCCCCTCCCCTGCTGCCTCCTGCATCCCATACCCCCCTCCCCTGCTGCCCCCTGCCTCCCATACACCCTCTTCTGCTGCCCCCTGCCTCCCATACCCTCTCCACTGCCTGCCTCCCATACCCCCCTCCCCTGCTGCTCCTGCCTCCCATACCCCCCTGCCCTGCTGTCCCCTGTCTGCTTCCCATACCCTCCTGCCCCCTGACTGCCTCCCCTACCCACCTCCCCTGCTGCCCCCTGCCTGCCTCCCATACCCCCCTGTCCTGCTGCTCCCTGCCTCCCATACCCCCCTCCCCTGCTGCTCCTGCCTCCCATACCCCCCTCCCCTGCTGCCCCTTAAACCCCCCTGCCTCCCATACCCCCATCTCCTTCTGCCCCTGCCTCCCATACCCTGCTCCCCTGCCTGCCTCCCGTACCCCCTCCCCTGCCTGCCTCCCATACCCCCCTCCCCTGCTGCTCCTGCCTCCCATACCCCCCTGCCCTGCTGCTCCCTGCCGCCACAGTTGTCCCAGCCTCCCATACCCCCCTGCCCTGCTGCTCCCTGCCTGCCATATCCCCCTCCCCTGCTGCCCCCTGCCTCCCATACCCCTCTGCCCTGCTGCCCCTTATACCCCCTGCCCTGCTGCCCCCTGCCTCCCATACCCCCCTCCCCTGCCTGCCTCCCATACCCCCTCCCCTGCCTGCATCCCATACCCCCCTGCCCTGCTGCTCCCTGCCTCCCCTGTTGCCCCAGCCTCCCATACCCCCCTCCCCTGCTGCACCCTATAAACCCTGCCCTGCCTGTCTTACCCCCTTCCCCTTCTGCCCCCTATACCTTACTGCCTCCCATACCCACCTACTGCTCCCTGCCTGTCATATCCACCTCCCCTGCTGCCCCCTGCCTCACAAACCCCCCGCCCCTGCTGCCTCCCATACCCCCCTCTCCTTCTGCCCCTTCCTCCCATACCCTCATCCCCTGCCTGCCTCCTATGCCCTGCTGCCCCCTGCCTGCCTCCCATACCCTGCTGCTCCCTGCCTTCCATACCGCCCTGTTGCTCCCTGCCACCACAGTTGCCCCAGCCTCCCATAACCCCCTCTCCTGCTGCCCCCTATACCCCCTCCCCTGCTGCTCCCTGCCTGCCATACCCCCTCCCCTGCTGCCCCCTATACCCTGCTGCCTCCCATGCCATCTCTCCTGCTGCCCCCTGCTTCCCATACCCCCTCCCCTGCCTGCCTCCCAAACCCCCCTCCCCTGCTGCCCCCTGCCTCCCATACCCCCTCCCCTGCCTGCCTCCCATATCCCCCTCATCTGCTGCCCCCTGCCTCCCATACCCCCCTGCCCTGCTGCCCCCTGCCTCCCATACCACCTCCCCTGCTGCCCTCTGCCTCCCATACCCCCCATCCCCTGCCTCCCATACCCCCTGTCCTGCTGCTCCCTGCCTCCCATACCCCCCTCCCCTGCTTCTCCTGCCTCCCATACCCCCCTGCCCTACTGCTCCCTGCCGCCCATACCTCAATGCCCTGCTGCTCCCTGCCTGCCATATCCCCCTCCCCTGCTGCCCCCTGCCTCCCAAACCCCCCTGCCCTGCTGCCCCTTATACCCCCCTACCCTGCTGCCCCTGCCTCCCATACCCCCTCCCCTGCTGTCCCCTGCCTGCCTCCCATACCCCCTCCCCTGCCTGCCTCCCATACCCCCCTGCCCTGCTGCTCCCTGCCTCCCCTGTTGCCCCAGCCTCCCATACCCCCCTCCCCTGCTGCCCCTATACGCCCTGCCTGCCTTACCCCCTCCCCTTCTGCCCCCTATACCCTGCTGCCTCCCATACCCATCTACTGCTCCCTGCCTGTCATACCCACCTCCCCTGCTGCCCCCTTCCTCACAAACCCCCCTCCCCTGCTGCCTCCCATACCCCCCTCTCCTTCTGCCCCTTCCTCCCATAGCCCCTGTCCTGCTGCTCCCTGCCTCCCATACCCCCCTCCCCTGCTTCTCCGGCCTCCCATACCCCCCTGCCCTGCTGCTCCCTGCCGCCACAGTTGTCCCAGCCTCCCATACCTCCCTGCCCTGCTGCTCCCTGCCTCCCCTGCTGCCCCCTGCCTCCCATACCCCCCTGCCCTGCTGCTCCCTGCCTCCCATACCCCCATCTCATTCTGCCCCTGCCTCCCATACCCCGCTCCCCTACTGCCCCCTGCCTGCCTCCCATACCCCCTCCCCTGCCTGCCTCCCATACCCCCCTGCCCTGCTGCTCCCTGCCTCCCCTGTTGCCCCAGCCTTCCATACCCCCCTCCCCTGCTGCACCCTATACACCCTGCCCTGCCTGCCTTACCCCTCTCCCCTTCTGCCCCCTATACCTTGCTGCCTCCCATACTCACCTACTGCTCCCTGCCTGTCATACCCACCTCCCCTGCTGCCACCTGCCTACAAACCCCCCTCCCTTGCTGCCTCCCATACCCCCCTCTCCTTCTGCCCCTTCCTCCCATACCCTCCTCCCCTGCCCTGCTGCCCCCTGCCTGCCTCCCATACCCCCCTGCCCTACTGCTCCCTGCCTCCCATACCCCCCTCCCCTGCTGCTCAGGCCTCCCATACCGCCCTGTTGCTCCCTGCCACCACAGTTGCCCCAGCCTCCCATAACCCCCTCTCCTGCTGCCCCCTATACCCCCTACCCTGCTGCTCCCTGCCATATCCCCTCCCCTGCTGCCCCCTATACCCTGCTGCCTCCCATGCCATCTCTCCTGCTGCCCCCTGCTTCCCATACCCCCTCCCCTGCCTGCCTCCCATACCCCCCTCCCCTGCTGCCCCCTGCCTCCCATACCCCCTCCCCTGCCTGCCTCCCATCTTCCCCTCATCTGCTGCCCCCCTGCCTCCCATACCCCCCTGCCCTGCTGCCCCCTGCCTCCCATACCCCCTCCCCTGCTGCCCTCTGCCTCCCATACCCCCCATCCCCTGCTGCCCCCCTGCCTGCCTCCCATACCCCCCTGTCCTGCTGCTCCCTGCCTCCCATACCCCCCTCCCCTGCTTCTCCTGCCTCCCATACCCCCTGCCCTACTGCTCCCTGCCGCCACAGTTGTCCCAGCCTCCCATACCTCCCTGCCCTGCTGCTCCCTGCCTGCCATATCCCCCTCCCCTGCTGCCCCCTGCCTCCCAAACCCCCCTGCCCTGCTGCCCCTTATACCCCCCTACCCTGCTGCCCCTGCCTCCCATACCCCCATCTCCTTCTGCCCCTGCCTCCCATACCCCGCTCCCCTGCCTGCCTCCCATACCCCCTCCCCTGCCTGCCTCCCATACCCCCCTGCCCTGCTGCTCCCTGCCTCCCCTGTTGCCCCAGCCTCCCATACCCCCCTCCCCTGCTGCCCCTATACGCCCTGCCTGCCTTACCCCCTCCCCTTCTGCCCCCTATACCCTGCTGCCTCCCATACCCATCTACTGCTCCCTGCCTGTCATACCCACCTCCCCTGCTGCCCCCTTCCTCACAAACCCCCCTCCCCTGCTGCCTCCCATACTCCCCTCTCCTTCTGCCCCTTCCTCCCATACCCCCCTGTCCTGCTGCTCCCTGCCTCCCATACCCCCCTCCCCTGCTTCTCCTGCCTCCCATACCCCCCTGCCCTGCTGCTCCCTGTCGCCACAGTTGTCCCAGCCTCCCATACCTCCCTGCCCTGCTGCTCCCTGCCTGCCATATCCTGCTGCCCCCTGCCTCCCATACCCCCCTGCCCTGCTGCCCCCCTGCCTCCCATACCCCCATCTCATTCTGCCCCTGCCTCCCATACCCCGCTCCCCTGCTGCCCCCTGCCTGCCTCCCATACCCCCTCCCCTGCCTGCCTCCCATACCCCCCTGCCCTGTTGCCCCAGCCTCCCATACCCCGCTCCCCTGCTGCCCCTATACACCCTGCCCTGCCTTGCCTGCCTTACCCCCTCCCCTTCTGCCCCCTATACCCTACTGCCTCCCATACCACCTCTCCAGCTGCCCCCTGCTTCCCATACCCCCTCCCCTGCCTGCCTCCCATACCCCCTCCCCTGCTGCCCCCTACCTCCCATACCGCCCTCCCCTGCCTGCCTCCCATACCCCCCTCCTCTGCTGCCCCCTGCCTCCCATACCCCCCTCCCCTGCTGCCCTCTGCCTCCCATACCCCCATCCCCTGCTGCTCTGGCCTCCCATACCCCTCTGCCCTGCTGTTCCATGCCTGCCTCCCATACCCCCCACTCCTGCTGCTCCCTGCCTCCCATACCGCCCTCCCCTCCCTCCTCTTTTGCCCCAGCCTCCCATACCTCCCCGTGCTGCCCCCTATACCCCCTGCCCTGCTGCTCCCTTCCTGCCATACCCCCCTCCTCTGCTGCCCCCTATACCCTGCTGCCTCCCATACCACCCACTCCTGCTGCCCCGGCCTCCCATACCCCCCTCCCCTGCTGCCCCCTGCCTCCCATACCACCCTCCCCTGCTGCCCCCTGCCTCCCATACCCCCTCCCCTGCTGCCCCCTGCCTTCCTGTTTGTCACCTGCTGGGGTAAGACGGGCATATCCATGTCTGTGTGTGTAATTACCAAAGATATCAGTGATGACACTAGGACTGCTGGGAATGGGACATTATACAGTAACACCAGGGGACATGTCTGGGTGATGACTGCTGGGAATGGGACATTATACAGTAACACCGGGGGATGTGTCTGGATGATGACTGGAGAGGTGACTGCTGGGAATGGGACATTTTACAGTAACACCAGGGGATGTGTCTGGGTGATGACTGGAGAGGTGACTGCTGGGAATGGGACATTATACAGTAACACCAGGGGACGTGTCTGGGTGACGAGCGGAGAGGTGACTGCTGGGAATGGGACATTATACAGTAACACAGGGGGACGTGTAAGGGTGATGACCGGAGAGGTGATTGCTGGGAATGGGGCATTATACAGTAACAGCAGGGGACGTGTCTGGGTGATGACCGGAGAGGTGACTGCTGGGAATGGGTCACTATACAGTAACACCGGGGGACGTGTCTGGGTGGTGACTGGAGAGGTGACTGCTGGGAATGGGGCATTATACAGTAACACCAGGGGATGTGTCTGGATGGTGACTGCTGGAAATGGGTAATTATACAGTAACGCCAGGGGATGTGTACGGGTGATGACCGGAGAGGGGACTGCTGGGAATGGGACATTATACAGTAACGCAAGGGAATGTGTACGGGTGATGACCGGAGAGGGGACTGCTGGGAATGGGACATTATACAGGAACATCTGGGATGTATCTGGGTGATGACTGTAGAGGTGACTGCTGGGAATGGGACATTATACAGTAACACCAGGGGACGTGTCTGGGTGATGACTGGAGAGGTGACTGCTGGGAATGGGACATTATACAGGAACATCTGGGATGTATCTGGGTGATGACTGTAGAGGTGACTGCTGGGAATGGGACATTATACAGTAACACCAGGGGACGTGTCTGGGTGATGACTGGAGAGGTGACTGCTGGGAATGGGACATTATACAGTAACACCAGGGGATGTGTCTGGGTGGTGACTGCTGGGAATGGGACATTATACAGTAACGCCAGGGGATGTGTCTGGGTGGTGACTGGAGAGGTGACGGCAGGGTATGGGGCATTATACAGTAACACCAGGGGATGTGTCTGGGTGGTGACTGCTGGGAATGGGACATTATACAGTAACGCCAGGGGATGTGTCTGGGTGATGACTGGAGAGGTGACTGCTGGGAATGGGACATTATACAGTAACACCAGGGGACGTGTCTGGGTGTTGACCGGAGAGGTGATTGCTGGGAATGGGACATTATACAGTAACACCAGGGGACGTGTCTGGGTGATGACCGGAGAGGTGACTGCTGGGAATGGGTCACTATACAGTAACACCGGGGGACGTGTCTGGGTGGTGACTGGAGAGGTGACTGCTGGGAATGGGGCATTATACAGTAACGCCAGGGGATGTGTCTGGGTGGTGACTGCTGGGAATGGGACATTATACCGTAACGCCAGGGGATGTGTACGGGTGATGACTGGAGAGGTGACTGCTGGGAATGTAGCATTATACAGTAACACCAGGGGATGTGTCTGGGTGATGACTGGAGAGGTGACTGCTGGGAATGGAGCATTATACAGTAACACCAGGGGATGTGTCTGGGTGGTGAGTGGAGAGGTGACTGCTGGGAATGGGGCATTATACAGTAACGCCAGGGGATGTGTCTGGGTGATGACTGGAGAGGTGACTGCTGGGAATGGGACATTATACAGGAACATCTGGGATGTATCTGGGTGATGACTGTAGAGGTGACTGCTGGGAATGGGACATTATACAGTAACAACAGGGGACGTGTCTGGGTGATGACTGGAGAGGTAACTGCTGGGAATGGGACATTATACAGTAACACCAGGGGATGTGTCTGGGTGGTGACTGCTGGGAATGGGACATTATACAGTAACGCCAGGGGATGTGTCTGGGTGGTGACTGGAGAGGTGACTGCTGGGTATGGGGCATTATACAGTAACACCAGGGGATGTGTCTGGGTGGTGACTGCTGGGAATGGGACATTATACAGTAACGCCAGGGGATGTGTCTGGGTGATGACTGGAGAGGTGACTGCTGGGAATGGGACATTATACAGTAACACCAGGGGACGTGTCTGGGTGATGACCGGAGAGGTGATTGCTGGGAATGGGACATTATACAGTAACACCAGGGGACGTGTCTGGGTGATGACCGGAGAGGTGACTGCTGGGAATGGGTCACTATACAGTAACACCGGGGGACGTGTCTGGGTGGTGACTGGAGAGGTGACTGCTGGGAATGGGGCATTATACAGTAACGCCAGGGGATGTGTCTGGGTGGTGACTGCTGGGAATGGGACATTATACAGTAACACCGGGGGACGTGTCTGGGTGATGACTGGAGAGGTGACTGCTGGGAATGGAGCATTATACAGTAACACCAGGGGATGTGTCTGGGTGATGACTGGAGAGGTGACTGCTGGGAATGGAGCATTATACAGTAACACCAGGGGATGTGTCTGGGTGGTGACTGGAGAGGTGACTGCTGGGAATGGGGCATTATACAGTAACGCCAGGGGATGTGTCTGGATGGTGACTGCTGGAAATGGGGCATTATATAGTAACGCCAGGGATGTGTCTGGGTGGTGACTGCTGGAAATGGGTAATTATACAGTAACGCCAGGGGATGTGTACGGGTGATGACTGGAAAGGTGACTGCTGGGAATGGGACATTATACAGTAACACCAGGGGATGTGTCTGGGTGATGACTGGACAGGTGACTGCTGGGAATGGGACATTATACAGTAACACCAGGGGATGTGTACGGGTGATGACCGGAGAGGTAACTGCTGGGAATGGGACATTATACAGTAACACCAGGGGATGTGTACGGGTGATGACCGGAGAGGTAACTGCTGGGAATGGGACATTATACAGTAACGCCAGGGGATGTGTCTGGGTGGTGACTGCTGGGAATGGGACATTATACAGTAACACCGGGGGACGTGTCTGGGTGATGACTGGAGAGGTGACTGCTGGGAATGGGACATTATACAGTAACACCAGGGGATGTGTATGGGTGATGACTGGAGAGGTGACTGCTGGGAATGGGACATTATACAGTAACGCCAGGGGATGTGTCTGGGTGGTGACTGCTGGGAATGGGACATTATACAGTAACACCGGGGGACGTGTCTGGGTGATGACTGGAGAGGTGACTGCTGGGAATGGGACATTATACAGTAACACCAGGTGACGTGTCTGGGTGATGACTGGAGAGGTGACTGCTGGGAATGGGGCATTATACAGTAACACCAGGGGATGTGTCTGGGTGATGACTGGAGAGGTGACTGCTGAGAATGGGGCATTATACAGTAACACCAGGGGATGTGTCTGGGTGATGACTGGAGAGGTGACTGCTGGGATTGGGGCATTATACAGTAACACCGGGTGATGTGTCTGGGTGATGACTGTATCACTGTGTGTGTCAGGTTCCTATAAGGTGTCAGGATGTCACTGTCTATGTCTCCATGCAGGAGGGGGAGTATATAGAGGAACACAGGGGTCTGTACAAGGACGTGATGATGGAGAATAACCGGCCCCTCACATTACTGGGTAAGAGGAGACTGTCATGTATTGTACAGGGGAGAGCAGGTATGGGGCCTGATAATCACATATATACACTGTACTCAGTCTCTGTGTGTCTCCTACAGGTGGACCCAGTAACAGAGATACCCCAGAGAGATGTCCCCGTCCTCTGTATTCCCAGGACTGTACAGAGGAGAATCACAGGATCCCACAGGAGGATCAGGTAGGTTGGATTTAGGGTCTCACCAATATACCAAAGTGACTATCACTATATGATCTGTAGAGGAGCTGTGTGTTTTATACACTGATATTATACTGTTTCACCTCAGTTTAATCTGAATGTATGCAAATGTCATTATAGTGTTGTGGTTTTTTTTTCTGCTGCAGGGTACACTGGGTTCCACAGGGAGTAACGTTGGGGTGTAGAGTAGGATCTTGATCCGAGGCACCAACAGGCTAAAAGTTGTGACTGTTCCCAGAGTGCATAGCTCCGCCTGCTCTATAACCCCGCCTCTGTGCACAGGAGCTCAGTTTTGTAGTTGGTGCCATGCAGTGCAGGCATACAACAGACGGGCTGCTCCAGCAGTCCTCAGATGAGCTTTTTTAAGTGAAAAATGAAGACTTCAACGGCTGCACGCCGGAGAGTGGAGCCTCCATCCAGAAGTATTTCAACTCCTCGTGGACAAATGGGGCCTTCCAGATGTGGACCTGATGGCATCTCGACACAATCACAATTTTCCGGTCTTCAGAACAAGGACAAGGGATCCTCAAGCAGCGTTCGTGGATGCACTGGCAATTCCATGGAACTTTCGTCTGCAACACGTGTTCCCTCCGTTGTCACTCCTGCCCAGAGTAATAAGTTCAAGCAAGAAGGAGGAATCCTACTTCTGATCGCTCCAGCGTGGCCCAGACGGCATTGCTTCTCAGACCTTCAGGGTCTATTGATAGAGCGTCCCCTTCTTCTTCCACAGTGCCCAGATCTCCTCGTTCAGGGCCCCTGTGTATAACAGGATTTGGCCCGGTTAGCTTTGACGGCGTGGCTCTTGGAGCTTCCATTCTAAGGGCCAAAGGATTTTCTGAGGCGGTCATTCAAACTATGTTGAAGGCCTGGAAACTGGCTTCTGCTCTGGTTTATCATAGGGTCTGGAATTCTTACTTTGCTTGGTGCACCACTAACAATCATGATGCTTACAAATGAAGTACCGCCAAACTTTTGGCCTTTCTACAACAGGGCCTGGACTTGGGGCTTCGTCTAGCCGCCTCCAAGGTTTATATTTTTGCCTTGTCGGTTTGGTTGCAGAGGAAAATTGCGACTCTACCTGATGTTCATACATTCACTCAAGGTGTGTTGCAGAATCAACCTCCTTACGTCCCGCATGTGGCTCCTTGGGACTTGTCGGTTGTTCTGGAGGCGTTACAAGGGTCTCCCTTTGAGCCTCTTGAATCTGCAGACCTTAAGTGGCTTTCTCTTAAGGTATAGTTTTTGCTGGCTATTGCCACTGCTAGACGGGTTTCGGATTTGGGTCCCTTGTCTTGTAGGTCCCCCATATCTGATTTTTCACCGTGAACGGGCAGTTCTTAGAACACGTCCTGGGTACCTACCTAAGGTGGTTTTTCTTTCCACCTTAATCAGGAGATTGTGGTTCCTGCCTTTGCCTCTCCTGAATTGTCTTCCAAAGAGTGGTCTTTGGATGTGGTACGTATCCATGTGAAGAGAACTGCCTCCATTCGGAAGTCTGATTCTCTCTTTGTACTGTTTGGTTTTCACAAATGTGGTTGTCCTGCTCACAAGCGGACCTTGGCCAGATGGATTAGAATGGTGATTGCACATGCTTATGTACAGGCTGGTCGTCCAGCTCCTGCCACTATCAATGCCCATTCTATTCTGTTTGTTGGACCTTCTTGGGCGGCCCGCCGTGGTGCAACCCTTGAACAATTGTGCAAGGTGGCTACTTGGTCCTCAGTGAACACGTTCATAAGGTTCTATGCCTTCGATACTTCCGCCTCCCAGAATGCTTCCTTTGGACGTCGGGTTCTTGTGCCCGCTACAGTGCATCCCCTCCCATGAGGAACTGCTTTAGGACATCCCCGATGTTGTTCCCTGTGGAACCCAGTGTACCCCGCAGCAGAAAACAAGATTTATGGTAAGAACTTACAGTTGTTAAATCTTTCTGCAAGGTACACTGGGTTTCCCCAGGGCGCCCACCCTGACGCACTTGGCTTCTTTTGGTTGGTATGGCATTAGCCGCTGACACCTTCTCCTGTCGTGAGATGTGGTGTATGTGGCTATTAATGATTGTCATCTCTTTTACCTGCTACTGCATTGGACTGGTTAACAAAAACTGAACTCCTGTGTACGGAGGCGGGGTTATAGAGGAGGCGGCACTATGCATTCTGGGAACGGTCAAAGCTTTTATCCTGTTGGTGGCTCGGATCAAGATCATACTCTACACCCCAATGTTATTCCCTGTGGAACCCAGTGTACCTCGCAGAAAGATTTAACAGTAAAATCTCGTTTTTTTGCTTTTTTTTTTAGGTAGAACGTGTGTCTGATATTAAAACAGAAAATATAGAGGGAGAAGAAGAGACGTATCTAACTATTATAAAGGCAGAAGATACAGATGAAGAAGAAGAGATGTATCTAACTGTTATAAAGGTAGAAGATACAGAGGGAGAAGAAGAGACGTATGTGAGAGGTGATCAGCAGTGTAAGGAGGAGGAGATCCCTACAGATATCAGCACAGGTGAGTAATAAACACTTATTACAGAAGTCACATATTCTCCTTGCTCAGTCACTACAGCAATCTCTTATCCTACACCCTCCTCTGTCAGTACAGACTAATGAGGAATATGTATTTTCCCAGTGGGGGAGTCAGGAGCCATCAGCCCCTATTATACTCCTGCTCTCCCCCTCACATCATGTCACTGTGTGTTACCAGCCCAGAGATCTGACCAGTCTCCTCCCCACACTCTCTGATGTATCTCATACATCAGGAGCCATCAGCCCCTATTATACTCCTGCTCTCCCCCTCACATCATGCCACTGTGTGTTACCAGCCCAGAGATCTGACCAGTCTCCTCCCCACACTCTCTGGTGTATCTCATACATCAGGAGACATCAGCCCCTATTATACTTCTGCTCTCCTCCCCACACTCTCTGGTGTATCTCATACATCAGGAGACATCAGCCCCTATTATACTTCTGCTCTCCTCCCCACTCTCTCTGGTGTATCTCATACATCAGGAGCCATCAGCCCCTATTATACTCCTGCTCTCCCCCTCACATCATGTCACTGTGTGTTACCAGCCCAGAGATCTGACCAGTCTCCTCCCCACACTCTCTGGTGTATCTCATACATCAGGAGCCATCAGCCCCTATTATATTCCTGCTCTACCCCTCACATCATGTCACTGTGTGTTACCAGCCCAGAGATCTGACCAGTCTCCTCCCCACACTCTCTGGTGTATCTCATACATCAGGAGCCATCAACCCCTATTATACTCCTGCTCTCCCCCTCACATCATGTCACTGTGTTACCAGCCCAGAGATCTGACCAGTCTCCTCCCCACACTCTCTGGTGTATCTCATACATCAGGAGCCATCAGCCCCTATTATACTCCTGCTCTCCCCTCACATCATGTCACTGTGTGTTACCAGCCCAGAGATGTGACCAGTCTCCTCCCCACACTCTCTGTTGTATCTCATACATCAGGAGACATCAGCCCCTATTATACTCCTGCTCTCCTCCTCACATCATGTCACTGTGTGTTACCAGCCCAGAGTTCTGACCAGTCTCCTCCCCACACTCTCTGGTGTATCTCATACATCAGGAGCCATCAGCCCCTATTGTGCTCCAGCTCTCCCCCTCACATCATGTCACTGTGTGTTACCAGCCCAGAGTTCTGACCAGTCTCCTCCCCACTCTCTCTGGTGTATCTCATACATCAGGAGCCATCAGCCCCTATTATACTCCTGCTCTCCCCCTCACATCATGTCACTGTGTGTTACCAGCCCAGAGATCTGACCAGTCTCCTCCCCACACTCTCTGGTGTATCTCATACATCAGGAGCCATCAGCCCCTATTATATTCCTGCTCTACCCCTCACATCATGTCACTGTGTGTTACCAGCCCAGAGATCTGACCAGTCTCCTCCCCACACTCTCTGGTGTATCTCATACAGCCGGAGCCATCAGCCCCTATTATACTCCTGTTCTCCCCCTCACATCATGTCACTGGGTGTTACCAGCCCTGATATCTGACCAGTCTCCTCCCCACACTCTCTGGTGTATCTCATACATCAGGAGCCATCAGCCCCTATTATACTCCTGCTCCCCCCTCACATCATGTCACTGTGTGTTACCAGCCCAGAGACCTGACCAGTCTACTCCCCACACTCTCTGGTGTATCTCATATATCAGGAGCCATCAGCCCCTATTATATTCCTGCTCTCCTCTCACATCATGTCACTGTGTGTTACCAGCCCAGAGATCTGACCAGTCTCCTCACACTCTCTGGTGTATCTCATACATCAGGAGCCATCAGCCCCTATTATATTCCTGCTCTCCTCTCACATCATGTCACTGTGTGTTACCAGCCCAGAGATCTGACCAGTCTCCTCCCCACACTCTCTGGTGTATCTCATACATCAGGAGCCATCAGCCCCTATTATACTCCTGCTCTCCCCCTCACATCATGTCACTGTGTGTTACCAGCCCAGAGATCTGACCAGTCTCCTCCCCACACTCTCTGGTGTATCTCATACAGCCGGAGCCATCAGCCCCTATTATACTCCTGTTCTCCCCCTCACATCATGTCACTGGGTGTTACCAGCCCTGATATCTGACCAGTCTCCTCCCCACACTCTCTGGTGTATCTCATACATCAGGAGCCATCAGCCCCTATTATACTCCTGCTCCCCCCTCACATCATGTCACTGTGTGTTACCAGCCCAGAGATCTGACCAGTCTCCTCCCCACACTCTCTGGTGTATCTCATACAGCCGGAGCCATCAGCCCCTATTATACTCCTGTTCTCCCCCTCACATCATGTCACTGTGTGTTACCAGCCCTGATATCTGACCAGTCTCCTCCCCACACTCTCTCTGGTGTATCTCATACATGAGGAGCCATCAGCCCTTATTATATTCCTGCTCTCCTCTCACATCATGTCACTGTGTGTTACCAGCCCAGAGATCTGACCAGTCTCCTCCCCACACTCTCTGGTGTATCTCATACATCAGGAGCCATCAGCCCCTATTATACTCCTGCTCTCCCCTCACATCATGTCACTGTGTGTTACCAGCCCAGAGATCTGACCAGTCTCCTCCCCACACGCTCTGGTGTATCTCATACATCAGGAGCCATCAGCCCCTATTATATTCCTGCTCTCCTCTCACATCATGTCACTGTGTGTTACCAGCCTAGAGATCTGACCAGTCTTCTCCCCACTCTCTCTGGTGTATCTCATACATCAGGAGCCATCAGCCTCTATTATACTCCTGCTCTCCTCCTCACATCATGTCACTGTGTATTACCATCCCAGAGATCTGACCAGTCTCCTCCCCACACTCTCTGGTGTATCTCATACATCAGGAGCCATCAGCCCCTATTATACTCCTGCTCTCCCCCTCACATCATGTCACTGTGTGTTACCAGCCCAGAGATCTGACCAGTCTCCTCCCCACTCTCTCTGGTGTATCTCATACATCAGGAGCCATCAGCCCTTATTATACTCCTGCTCTCCCCCTCACATCATGTCACTGTGTGTTACCAGCCCAGAGATCTGACCAGTCTCCTCCCCACACTGTCTGGTGTACCTCATACTTCAGGAGCCATCAGCCCCTATTATACTCCTGCTCTCCTCCTCACATCATGTCACTGTGTATTACCATCCCAGAGATCTGACCAGTCTCCTCCCCACACTCTCTGGTGTATCTCATACATCAGGAGCCATCAGCCCCTATTATACTCCTGCTCTCCCCCCTCACATCATGTCACTGTGTGTTACCAGCCCAGAGATCTGACCAGTCTCCTCCCCACACTCTCTGGTGTATCTCATACATCAGGAGCCATCAGCCCCTATTACACTCTCACATCATGTCACTGTGTGTCACTAGCAGTACCTCTGTCTATGGTATTACATGCCCTGAGAGTGTCTCTATTAGCACACGCCGGTCTATATTTAAACCACTCTTTATTTATTTTTTCTCTAACATCCACAAGGGATATTGGGAACTTATTGCAATGGGGTATAGATGGGGTCCAAAGGAGCTGGTGCACTTTAAATATTTTCCACTGAGTGTGCTGGCTCCTCCCCTTTATGCCCCCTCCCGCAGCCAGTTTAGAAAAATGTGCCCTCAGGAGAGGATGCCACTCTGGAGCTCCAGAAGTTTTTATTTAGTTTATTTTAAACGTTATTGTCGGTATACTGTTTGGGTGACAGTATAACAGTATACCTGCACTGAGGGAGTTGGGGGAGGGGGGGTTACCGGTTTCTTCAGGTGTCAGAGCCGCTTCTCCGCTGCAGGACCACCGTCCTGAGAGGTTGTTGGTACCGCAGTGCATTCCGCCTTACCAAACACAATCGCAGCACGCCGCACACCCCTAACAATGCCGGGAGGGGAGAAGAGTGGTGAGTACAAACCAAGGGACCCACAAGGGGTCCCCCGGCTCTACGGAGGGATCCGCTATAGCCCCCCTGTGTACACGTTGGTGGAAACAGGGATTCATGTTACGTTTTATACCTGTTAGGAGACATTTGCCAGTATAAATAAATGTATAGCTCCGGCGCCATTACAGGGGGCGGAGCTTCCTTAGAGCGGGAGCAGTGGCGTTTTTGCGCTTTCCTCTGCTTACAGCTGCAGCAGCAAGTACACACAGCTCCTCCAGACACTCAGGATACACAGGAAACTGGTACAGGGGTGTAAATAAGGGGAGAGACGCTATTATACACACTATAGTGTCCTGAAAAGGACAAGACTCCGGTGTTATACTGTGATACAGACATCCTGCAGTCTCACTGAGTCTGACAGGCTTTTGGGTGTGCTGTTCCTCTCTCTGTGTCTCCTCACATACCAGTCTGGGCAGGCTTGCTATTATTATTTTCTCTGACGTCCTAGTGGATGCTGGGAACTCCGTAAGGACCATGGGGAATAGCGGCTCCGCAGGAGACAGGGCACATCTAAAGAAAGCTTTAGGATCACCTGGTGTGCACTGGCTCCTCCCCCTGTGACCCTCCTCCAAGCCTCAGTTAGATTTTCTGTGCCCGACGAGAAGGGTGCACACTAGGGGCTCTCCTGAGCTCTTTGTGAAAGTTTTAGTTTAGGTTTTTTATTTTCAGTGAGTCCTGCTGGCAACAGGCTCACTGCATCGAGGGACTAAGGGGAGAAGAAGCGAACTCACCTGCGTGCAGAGTGGATTGGGCTTCTTAGGCTACTGGACATTAGCTCCAGAGGGACGATCACAGGTTCAGCCTGGATGGGTCACCGGAGCCGCGCCGCCGGCCCCCTTACAGAGCCAGAAGAGCGAAGAGGTCCGGAAAAATCGGCGGCAGAAGACTTTCCTGTCTTCAGATAAAGGTAGGCGCACAGCACCGCAGCTGTGCGCCATTGCTCTCAGCACACTTCACACTCCGGTCACTGAGGGTGCAGGGCGCTGGGAGGGGCAGCGCCCTGAGACGCAATAAATCGTTAGAAAACCTTTTTATGGCTAAAATAAATGCATCACATATAACTCCTGGGCTATATGGATGCATTTAACCCCTGCCAAAACATACAAGAAATCGGATGATAAGGACGCCGAGAAAGGGGCGGAGCCTATCTCCTCAGCACACTGGCGCCATTTTCCCTCACAGCTCAGTTGGAGGGAAGCTCCCTGTCTCTCCCCTGCAGTCACTACACTACAGAAAGGGTTAAAAAAAGAGAGGGGGGCACTAATTAGGCGCAGTATTAACTATACAGCAGCTATAAGGGGAAAAACACTTATATAAGGTTATCCCTGTATATATATAGCGCTCTGGTGTGTGCTGGCAAACTCTCCCTCTGTCTCCCCAAAGGGCTAGTGGGGTCCTGTCCTCTATCAGAGCATTCCCTGTGTGTGTGCGGTGTGTCGGTACGTTGGTGTCGACATGTATGAGGAGAAAAATGATGAGGAGACGGAGCAGAGTGTCTGTAATAGTGTTGTCACCCCCTGGGGGGTCGACACCTGAGTGGATGTACTGTTGAAATTGCGTGACAGTGTCAGCTTTGTATAAAAGACAGTGGTTGACATGAGACAGCCGGCTACTCAGCTTGTGCATGTCCAGACGTCTCATACAGGGGCTCTAAAGCGCCCGTTACCTCAGATACAGACGCCGACACGGATACTGACTCCTGTGTCAACGGTGAAGAGACAACCGTGATTTCCAATAGGGCCACACATTGCATGATTGAGGCAATGGAAAAAGTTTACACTCTTCTGATAATATAAATACCACCAAAAAAAAGGGGTATTATGTTTGGTGAGGAAAAACTTCCTGTAGTTTTCCTGAATCTGAGAAATTAAATGAGGTGTGTGATGATGCGTGGGTTTCCCCCCGATAACAATTGATAATTTCTAAAAAGTTAATGGCAGTATACCTTTTCCCGCCAGAGGTTAGGGTGCGTTGGGAAACACCCCCTAGGGGGATAAGGCGCTCACACGCTTGTAAGCAAGGGCTCTACCCTCTCTTGAGATGGCCGCCCTTAAGGATCCTGCTGATAGAAAGCAGGAGCGTATCCTAAAATGTATTTGCACACATACTGGTGTTATACTGCGACCAGCAATCGCCTCAGCCTGGATGTGCAGTGCTGGGTTGGCGTGGTCGGATTCCCTGACTGGAAATATGATATCCTAGATAAGGACAGTATATTATTGCCTATAGAGCAATTAAAAGATGCATTTCTATATATGCATGATGCACAGCGGAATATTTGCCGACTGGCATCAAGTATAAGTGCGTTGTACAATTATTCCAGTAAAGTGGTCAGGTGATGCGGATTCCAAACGGCATTTGGAAGTATTGCCTTAAAAGAGGGGATGTACCCCAGGTCGCCTCTCAAAAATAAGACGCCGTATTATCAGGCGCAGTCCTGGTTGGCAAGCGGACAAAAGGGTTCCTCTTTTCTGCTCGTGACAGAGGGAGAGGAAAATGGCTGCAGAGATCAGCCAGTTCCAAGGAACAGAAACCCTTTTCCGCCTCTGACAAGCCCTCAGTATGACGCTAGGGCTTTACATGTTCAGGCACGGGGGGGTCCCGTTCTCAATGAATTTCAGTGCGCAGTGGGCTCACTCGCAAGTAGACCCCTGGATCCTTCAGATAATATTTCAGGGGTACAAATTGGAATTCGAGACGTATTCCCCTCGCCGTTTCCAAAAGTCTGTTTTACCGACGTCTCCCGCTGACAGGGAGGCAGTTTTGGAAGCCATTCACAAGCTGTATTCCCAGCGGGTGATAATCAAGGTACCCCTCCTGCAACAGGGAACGGGGTATTATTCCACACTATTGTGGTACCGAAGCCAGACGGCTCGGTGAGACCGATTTTAAAATCTAAAATCTTTGAACACTTGCATACAGAGGTTCAAATTCAAAATTGAGTCACTCAGAGCAGTGATTGCAAACCTGGAAGAAGGGGACTACATGATGTCTCGGGACATCAAGGATGCTTACCTTCATGTCAAAATTTACCCTTCTCACCAAGGGTATTTCAGGTTATGGTACAGAACTGTATCAGTTCGGACGCTGCCGTAGGGATGGTCCACGGCACCCCGGGTTTTTACTGAAGTAATGACCGTAATGATGATATTCCTTCGAAGGAAGGGAATTTTAGTTATCCTTTACTTGGACGATTCCCTGATAAGGGTAAGATCCAGGGAACAGTTGGAGATCGATGTAGCACTATATCAGGTAGTGTTGCGGCAGCACGATTGGATTCTCAATATTCAAAAATCGCAGCTGGTTCCGACGACTTGTCTTCTGTTCCTAGGGATGATCCTGGACACAGTCCAGAAAGAAGGTGTTTCTCCCGGAGGAGAAAGCCAGGGAGTTATCCGAGCTAGTCAGGAACCTCCTAAAACCGAACCAAGTTTCAGTGCATCAATGCACAAGGGTTCTGGGTAAAAATGGTGGCTTCCTACGAAGCAATCCCATTCGGCAGATTCCACGCACAGTGGAACCTACTGGACAAATGGTCCGGGTCGCATCTTCAGATGCTTCAGCGGATAACCCTGTCACCAGGGACAAGGGTATCCCTCCTGTGGTGGTTGCAGAGTGCTCATCTTCTAGAGGGCCGCAGATTCGGCATTCGGGACTGGGTCCTGGTGGCCACGGATGCCAGCCTGCGAGGCTGGGGAGCAGTCACACAGGGAAGGAATTTCCAGGGCTTATGGTCAAGCCTGGAGACATCTCTTCATATAAACATTCTAGAACTAAGGGCCATTTACAGTGCCCTAAGTCAAGCGAAACCCCTGCTTCAGGGTCAGGCGGTATTGATCCAATGGGACAACATCACGTCAGTCGCCCACGTAAACAGACAGGGCGGCACGAGAAGCAGGAGGGCAATGGCAGAAGCTGCAAGGATTTTCCCTGGGCGGAAAATCATGTGATAGCACTGTCAGCAGTGTTCATTCCGGGAGTGGACAACTGGGAAGCAGACTTCCTCAGCAGACACGTCCTTCACCCGGGAGAGTGGGGACTTCACCCAGAAGTCTTCCACCTGATTGTAAACCGTTGGGAAAAACCAAAGGTGGACATAATGGCGTCCCGTCTAAACAAAAAACTAGACAGATATTGCGCCAGGTCAAGGGACCCTCAGGCAATAGCGGTGGACGCTCTGGTAACACCGTGGGTGTACCAGTCAGTGTATGTATTCCCTCCTCTCTCTCTCATACCAAAAGTACTGAGAATCATAAGAAGGAGAGGAGTAAGAACTATACTCGTGGTTCCGGATTGGCCAAGAAGGGCTTGGTATCCGGAACTTCAAGAGATGCTCACGGACGAACCGTGGCCTCTACCTCCAAGAAAGGACCTGCTCCAGCAGGGGCCTTGTCTGTTCCAAGACTTACCGCGGCTGCGTTTTGACGGCATGGCGGTTGAACGCCGGATCCTGAAGGAAAAAGGCATTCCAGATGAAGTCATCCCTACCCTGGTCAAGGCCAGGAAGGACGTAACCGCAAAACATTATCACCGCATTTGGCGAAAATATGTTGCGTGGGGTGAGGCCAAGAAGGCCCCTACAGAGGAATTTCAACGGGGTCGTTTCCTCCATTTCCTGCAAACAGGACTGTCTATGGGCCTAAAATTAGGGTCCATTGAGGTTCAAATTTCGGCCCTGTCGATTTTCTTCCAAAAAGAACTGGCTTCAGTGCCTGAAGTTCAGACATTTGTAAAAGGGGTACTGCATATATACAGCCTCCTTTTGTGCCTCCAGTGGCACCTTGGGATCTCAATGTTGTGTTGAGTTTCCTAAAGTCACATTGGTTTGAACCACTCACCACTGTGGACTTAAAATATCTCACATGGAAGTGACGAGTTAGCCCTGGCTTCAGCCAGGCGTGTGTCAGAATTGGCGGCTTTATCATATAAAAGCCCTTACTTAATATTTCATTCTGACAGGGCAGAATTGAGGACTTGTCCTCAATTTCTACCTAAGGTGGTTTTCCGCATTTCACATGAACCAACCTATTGTGGTACCTGCGGCTACTAAGGACTTGGAGGGTTCCAAGTTGCTTGACGTGGTCAGGGCCCTGAAAATATGTTTCCAGGACGGCTGGAGTCAGAAAATCTGACTCGCTGTTTATCCTGTATGCACCCAACAAACTGGGTGCTCCTGCTTCTAAGCAGACGATTGCTCGTTGGATTTGTAGTACAATTCAGCTTGCACATTCTGTGGCAGGCCTGCCACAGCCAAAATCTTAAAATGCCCACTCCACAAGGAAGATGGGCTCATCTTGGGCAGCTGCCCGAGGGGTCTCGGCTTTACAACTTTGCCGAGCAGTTACTTGGTCAGGAGCAAATACGTTTGTAAAATTCTACAAATTTGATACCCTGGCTGAGGAGGACCTGGAGTTCTCTCATTCGGTGCTGCAGAGTCATCCGCACTCTCCCGCCCGTTTGGGAGCTTTGGTATAATCCCCATGGTCCTTACGGAGTTCCCAGCATCCACTAGGACGTCAGAGAAAATAAGAATTTACTTACCGATAATTCTATTTCTCGTAGTCCGTAGTGGATGCTGGGCGCCCATCCCAAGTGCGGATTGTCTGCAATACTGGTACATAATTATTGTTACCAAAAAATTCGGGTTATTGTTGTAGTGAGCCATCTTTTCTAGAGGCTCCTCTATTATCATGCTGTTAACTGGGTTCAGATCACAAGTTGTACAGTGTGATTGGTGTGGCTGGTATGAGTCTTACCCGGGATTCAAAATCCTTCCTTATTGTGTACGCTCGTCCGGGCACAGTATCCTAACTGAGGCTTGGAGGAGGGTCATAGGGGGAGGAGCCAGTGCACACCAGGTGATCCTAAAGCTTTCTTTAGATGTGCCCTGTCTCCTGCGGAGCCGCTATTCCCCATGGTCCTTACGGAGTTCCCAGCATCCACTACGGACTACGAGAAATAGAATTATCGGTAAGTAAATTCTTCTTATTATTATTATTATCCTTTATTTATATGGCGCCACAAGGGTTCCGCAGCGCCCAATTACAGAGTACAAATGCACATAAAAAAATAGGAAAACAGTGACTTACAGTTGAAGACAATATAGGACAAGTACAGGGCAACTAAGCATAACTACACCAGTAAACATAGAGATAATTTCCAGGTGGCCAAAAAACTGTGGGATCTGGGCAGTTGAGGATTATTAAAGTAAGAAAAGTATAAGCACATGAGGGAAGAGGGCCCTACTCGTGAGAGCTTACATTCAATATACTTGTCTGTGTGTGTGTGTTTGTCTACTGTAAACATGGTAAAACACCAATTATGCAGTGTATGTCACACCAGATTCTCTCCCTCTGCGGCTGGTTCCCTCTCGTGAACAATGCAGCCAATCCTCCCAAGTTAGTGAGGAGGGTCAGGAGCCATCCTGGCTCAGTGCCATAAAAACCATGATGACAGACATGTCATCCCAGCTCACTGCTAATAAGCAAAAGACACAACAACGGCAGCAGGCTGTAGCAGACCTAGCTGCAACGGCAGAGGATAAACTGCCCCTTCTCCCTAGTTCAGGGCCACATAAGCGTGGTCTGTCTGATTTACTCTCAGAATCTGAGGACGAGGTACAGGAGGGGGAGGAATGGGATCCTATTACAGAGGATTCACCTTCTGCACAGGGTATTGAGTCCCTTATACTTGCTATCAGGGATGTGATACAAGTCCCTTTGGAAGACGCTGCAGTACAGCAGTCGTTTTTCTTAGCACAGAAAAAGAAATTAGTGTCACTTTCCCTGATTCTAAGGAACTAGATGACATGTTTAAGTTAACCTGGAAAAATCCTGATAAAAATTACCAGGTGACAAAACGGTTTCTGCACACTTTCCCATTTACTCCAGAAGGCAGGAAACACTGGGAAGAGCCCCCGGCAGCAGACGTATCAGTCTCTCGCCTATCAAAGAAAGTGCTATTACCAGTCCCTGGCTCCTCTGCATTAAAGGACCCTGGGGATAGGAAAATAGAGACTACATTAAAGTCTATTTACACAGCGGCTGGTGTATCACAAAGACCTGTGATAGCGGGTTGCCGGATGACACATGCTATTCATACATGGGCGAGTCACATTCAAGAAAGCCTTGCTGGAGATACGTCCCTGGTGACTCTTATAAAGCACATTCAGGACACTGCACGCCTCCTGAGTGACTCTCTCAAGGGGATAGGCGCTATTAACGCTAGGACTACTGCCATGGCAGTGTCGGCACGCAGAACTTTGTGGCTGCGTCAGTGGATAGCGGATGCAGATTCCAAGCGCAGAGTGTGGAGTATCTTCCTTTCTCAGGGGAGTGGCTATTCGGGGTTGAGTTGGATACATGGATTTCAAAGGTTATTGCGGGTAAATCCACGTTTCTCCCCTCTGGGGCCCAGCTGGCTAGGCGTTCCTACCCAAGGAGGTCTACCAAATTCTTTCGGACTACCAGGTTCAGATCACGAGCCGGAGGCACCTCAAACGCGGCAAGAGGCACCAGAGACAAGACCAGCTGCCACAGGTTCTCGGTAACAAAGCACCAGTTCCGCTTCCACTAGGGCCTTAGCATGATGGTCCCCCCCCAACCCACCCCGAGCGGATCTCAAGGTGGGATCTCAACTGCATTGTCATGCTCAGCAAAGATTGGGGTTCCGACAATCGAGCTTGGGCTGGGAGGACAGCTGACTGTGTAGGAAGTAGACGAGTAGGTTGAATGTAGTTCTTCCTCATGAGGTGGAGGCCTAGTGGGTGTTAGAGTTGGCTGGAGGGCGTAAAAAGAATGAGAACTATGTAGAAGGATAACGGTGTTTCTAATGAAGAAACAACTGTACACCGATACTTGAGGAATTGAAAGACACGGAATAATGAACTGAAGTCTGTGATTAAACGAGGTGATGAATGGCGCTGAAGATCACCGTTGTTGAGGAACTGAAAGACTGGGGTTTGTGGTTGGTAGAGAAGGCTGAGAAACTCTGACTTTGAAGAAATGAAGACTGTGGCTTGGGCTTGGAAAGTGAGGCTGAAGAACTCCGATCTGGAAGAAGTGAAGACTGTTGGGTTGAGCTTGCGAGACGCTCGCAGGAACCACTGTTTAGCACCCAAAGCCCCTTAATGTCCGGGAGCCCCGTGATCGCCTCCATAAGTGGCGACGGGTTAAGCGACAGGACTGCAGCAGTGATAGGTCATGGACAGATGATAGCAACCAGAAATGGGGAACCAGGAGCAGCCTGAGGGCACAGAGCTGGAACACCTTTCACAGGAAAGTAACTTGGAGCACTGGCACTCTCTCCCTGAGCCAGCCCCCCTTTATAAGGGAAGACTACACTGGATTGGCTGGATACAGAGTGTGGATTTCATTGGCAGATCTCAGGTCTCCAACATGGCCACCCCCAGCACAGGGGACATTCTCAGCTGCAGCACTTTAGCTAACCCAGCTCCGGCCTCGACTTCCTGAGACAGAGTCACCACCAGAGGTCTCTGCTGCAGCAACTGCCTTCCGCAACACCCGGCCCCCGACCTCCGGAAGCCGCACACGCGCCCAAGGACCCACTGAAAGCAGCTCCCCGCCGCCGCAACTAAAGTAGGCCTAGTCCCAAGTCATTGTTCCAGTGCCACTACAACACCAGGGAAAGGGTTACTACTCCAACCTGTTTGTGGTACCAAAACCGGACGGTTCGGCAAAGCCCATTTTGAATCTAAAATACTTGAATCCTTAACTAAAGGTTTTCAAGTTCACAATGGAATCTTTGTGAGCAATGATTGCGGGTCTGGAAGAACAGGAGTTCATCGTTTTGTTGGATATAAAGGATGCTTATCTCCATATCTCGATTTGACCGCCTCACCAGGCTTACCTACGGTTTGCAATGCTTGAATGATCACTACTAGTTCCAGGTGCTACATTTCGGCCTGGCCACAGCTCCAAGGGTCTTCACAAACGTGTTCACGGAGATGATGTTCCAGCTCCGAGTCCAGGGGATCAATATTGTCCCTTACCTAGACGAGCTCTTGATAAAGGTGAGATCCAGGGAGCTTCTATTGCTCAATATAGGCCGCACTATTCAGCTTCTGTCACATCATAGGTGTATCCTCAATTTACAGAAGTCCCTACTTCTGAGAAATATTCCCAGGAACAGGAGCCTACTCAGTGGCTCCTGTTCCTGGGAATGTTTCTGGATTCAGTGGCTCAGAAAGTGTTCCTCCCAGTGGGCTTCGACCAAATCAGATCTCCATCCATCTTTGCATAAGATTGTTGGGAAAGATGTGGGCCTCATACGAGGCGATCCAGTACTGAAGGTTCCATTTCAATTGGATCTCCTGAGCTAGTGGTACGGTTCACATCTTCAGATGCACCAGATCATACACTACCATTCAAAAGTTTGGGGTCACTTAGACATTTATTTTTAAGGAAAAGCACTGTTTTTTTCAATGTAGATAACATTAAATTAATCAGAAATACTCTATACATTGTTGATGTGGTAAATGACTTTACTAGCTGCAAACATCTGGTTTTTAATGGAATATCTACAGAGGTGTATATAGGCCCATTTCCAGCAACCATCACTCCAGTGTTCTAATGGTACATTGTGTTTGCTAATAGCGGTAGAAGACTAATGGATGATTAGAAAACCCTTGTGCAGTTATGTTAGCACAGCTGAAAACGGGTTAGAGAAGCTATAAAACTGGGCTATCTTTCAGTTAGTTGAGTGTCTGGACCATCACATTTGTAGGTTTGATTATACTCTCAAAGTGGCAAAGAAAAGAGAACTTTCTTGTGAAACTCGACAGTCTATTCTTGTTCTTAGAAATGAAGGCTATTCCATGCGAGAACTTGCTGAGAAACTGAACATTTCCTACAACTGTGTGTACTACTCCCTTCAGAGAACAGCACAAACAGGCTCTAACCAGAGTAGAAAGAGAAGTGGGAGGCCCTGGTGCACAACTGAGCAAGAAGACAAGTACATTAGAGTCTCTAGTTTGATAAATAGATGCCTCACAGGTCCTCAACTGGCAGCTTCATTAAATGGTAACCACAAAGCGCCAGTGTCAATGTCTACAGCGAAGAGGCGACTCCGGGATGCTGGCCTTCTAGGCAGAGTGGCAAAGAAAACACCAATAAAAGGAAAAGATTAATATGGGCAAAAGAACACAGACATTGGACAGAGGAAGCTTGGAAAAAGTGTATTTGGCAGATGAATTGAAGTTTGAAGTGTTTGGATCACACAGAAGAACATTTGTGAGACTCTGAACAAGTGAAAAGATGCTGGAAGAGTGCCTGACGCCATCTGTCAAGCATGGTGGAGGTAATGTGATGGTCTGGGGCTGCTTTGGTGCTGGTAAAGTGGGAGATTTGTACAAGGTAAAAGGGATTTTCAATAAGGAAGGCTATCACACCATTTTGCAATGTCATGCCATACC